>NC_063157.1:14122776-14765276 GCF_020921035.1 Rhodamnia argentea | reverse complement strand
TAATTGTTCCTTAAGTTTTGTTATTTGTTTCATCCATTGGTTAGATTAGTCGATGGCTTAAAAAAATCTACGTGCTGAGTTTCTCACTTTTTTCCTTGTTGTGGTTTTTCTCTGACGGACCACATGGCTAGCCCACCCACTATTACCTATGGGGTGCCATCGCATATGAGCTGGAGCATGACACCCTTTGAGATCCCGAGACTGTCGGGACTTGAGTTCGTCTGAGTCATAGTAAACCTATGGTTAGATGGAGGATTGGACGTGGGGGAGGTTCCTCACGGATATGTCGCGATTTACGGCCGGTTAGAGGATGACCTTGGTTTTGTGGGCCCACTGCCCTTCGGCTATGTGACACCCTAGAGGGCCCGTCGCGATAGAGTAGTAGATCGATGAAGTACGGAATAGGCCAAAGTCCTTGTTGATTAGAGATGTTGTCGGGTCGTGATATGGGAGTTTTTGTTGGGGATCAGTCCTCTCTCTGTTATTTGTTACCGGGTAGGGCAACGGGCCACTTTTTGGATGCTACTCGATGAGGTCTCCCGGGTTGTAACTAAATCAAACCCCAACTTTTGTCGGCCGATAATAAATAAGTGCCGTGTTTTGTTTATCCGATTGCGTGTTTTACTCTAAATAATTTCTAATTATTATCATTCGTTGGAATACATGGTGAGCCTCGGACGTTGTCGCGACCCTCCGTCGGTTCCGTAGGTCCCGGCGGGGCGAGGGTAGGGTTAACGAGCCGATCCCCTTTTTATATACATATTCTTAATTATAAGTATGGGATCGCGGGCCACCCCCAAGACCCATTACTCGAATCGCGATGTCGGGTAAAATTTATCGAATATCGAAATTGACCTTGTGTGGTCGGGTGGCATGTGCGAGGTGTACATGCAATTTTGGAGTCGCCACCGATCGATTTATTGGAAGGTACGATTGGAAAACCTTACCGAGCGGTCGGGAGAAACCATTCGGTTCATGAAAACCAGAGATTTTGGGTCCGGGGGACTTGGTTACGCCAAATTTCACATTGACGCCCTTTCGGTTACCGATGTCGAGTGTCTTTCTAACCTAAGAATTCATGCAGATGCAATATCGGGTGAGGTAGGTCCTAAAAATTCTAAGTATTCATGCGGACGGGGATTTTCTATCCTAACAGTCACAATCAGAAAAATTTAATGTACAGTCAAAATCATCACAAGCAATCAAATCAATCGATCAAGGTTTGACATGTCTAAAATGGCCTTATCGGCCCACACAAAAATCAAATTTGGGTTTCGGGGTAATTTGGCGAAAATTTGGGGCGGAAGGCCCAGAAGGGTAGAATGGTCATTTTTTGGGGTTCGGGACCCGAAAATCACAAAATTTCGATTTGGCCAGTTGAATGTGGCCATTTCCTATTTTTTGTAATTTTTCAGAATTTTTCTAATTTTTTCTATTTTTTTGGAATTTTTATCTATTTTTCTAAAAAATTCAGAAATTTTCCGGATCGACACGGATCGACCCTTGAAGTCTCAAAATTTTCGATCCAGACTTTATGAGTCCCGAATCGATCTAGAAATTTTTAGAAATTTTTTGTAAAAATCCGGGAATTTTTATGAATTTTCTAAGTATTTTTACAATTTTTTTGGATTTTTGGAAATTTCTTTTTATTTATTTTTTATTTTTTATTAATAGACCGGACCGGGTCAACCCGGTCCGACCGCCCACAAACCCGATCAAAAACCCTATACGGTACCGTATATGTACTATCCTATTTATTTTTGATTTTTCTAATATTAAATTCTAATATCCAAATATATACAAAAATGATGGACGGCCGAGATCAATTCTTGGATCAATCTCAGCCGTCGATCCACGCCTAAGAGAAACGACGACGTATTCTTCCATAACCCTAGACGGCACCGTATCACTTTGAATCAAACGGACGGCCACGATGCAATCTAGGACTCAATCCGGGCCGTCGGCTCTCTCTTAAAGCAAAACGACGACGCTTCATTTAGTACGTTGAACGGCTACGATTAACCCTAGCTTAGATCCGAGCCGTTCGTCTCTATTCAAGCTTAAACGACAACGTTTTGGACTATACTCCTTAAACGACGCCGTGTTTGTTAAACGCACGGACGGTCACGATCTAACCCGGACTAGATCCGGACCATCCATTCCTTCTACTGCCAAGAACGACGTCGCATATCCCCGAGCTAAGCGACACCGTTTCTGAAATACTCTATTTTTGTCTAATATATCTAATTTCCTAAAATACAAAAATTGCAGATTCGACGACCACAAATCAAACTAGGCGAATTATCCTAGCCGTCGGATCGCGTCCGAGTCGGCTCGCTCGCGCCAACGGCCGAGCCGACTCGGATCCAAGGTGGACCAATGGGGACTCGACACGTAGGACTTTGACTTGTTGACTATGCCATGTCAACTCCATCTTCTCCGTTGCGACGACAATGAATGGACGGTCGAGAGAGTTCCGGCGAGATCTAACGGCGAGATCTCGCCGGAACGACACCAAACCAAACCTAATCTATTCACCTCACTTCACAGATCAACATATACAAGAATCAAGCAATTTCATCCACGGGATCGCAGACAATCAAGCTCGCACGGAATCAATATCGCGAAGTTCAATCACACAGGACAAGGCATAATAGTTCGATTAAATCACGGGATCGACTTAAACCAAGTGTAGAAACCTTACCCGCAGGTCTGATTGACCTGGTTTGGTCTAGATTAGTCTAGACAAGCTTCGACGTTGATCGGCCGTGGAGGTTGGTTTCACAAACTCGATTGGCGGGTTTTTGAGCAAAATCGAAACAAAACAAAGGTGCGATGATGATCAGCAATGCTCAAGGGCAAAAACGCACACAGCAATTGCTAGAATCAGGCATGAATCGGTGCGACGCCATGGATGAGCAGAACCGAGATTGGAAGAACGACTTACCGATTTAGGAGCTCGCAAGTTGATCGAGCTGGCACGATCGAATCCTGGAGTTGATACGAAGCTTTTGAACTTGATTGCAGGCTTTGATTCGACCTGGATTGGTCTCACGAAGATCTCACAGTCGAGCTCGAGTTTTCGATCGCACGGGCGAGAAGACGAGCTCTCCCTCGTTTTCTCTCTCTCTCCCTCGCTCTCCGAATACCTTGCGCATAGAATGAGCCTCCTGGATCGAGAAACTTCCTCGGCCTTTTATAGTTGGTTTTGAATTTGGGCGCGCGCACGGGTGAGCTTTGCCAAGCTGTCATCACGTGCCAATCACGTGATTTTAGGCTCGCCGGACGGTGACGGAATCACTAGGATTCCGTCCAAGTCTGTTAGAGCTTCCGTCGAGCCAAAATGAGCATGAATGGCACTTAAACTTGAAAATGTTGACTTTCGGACGCCGGCGCCTTTGACCATCGATTCCGGCCACCTCCGGCGGCCATTGGTCGTGCCGCCGGTGGCAATTAACGGAGCACATCCCGAGGATCAAAAGCCCCAAGTCAATTTAATTGATTAAGGTCGAATTGGCCTTCGATTCGGTCATTGAAACTCGGCCTTGAAATCTGCAGATCGTGCGGGTGGGAGGTTGAAGATGACACTGATTGGACCGGTTCGACCGGTCCGACCGGTGGTCAGACCGGTCCGAACCGGTTCCGACAGTGTCCTTTGCAAAATTTTCAAAATTAGTTGAAATTGAGTGGGGATTTTTGCAATTAATCTTCAAAATTGGACTTAGGGGCCTGAATTCTATATAAAAATGTGTTTTTTTCCCAAAAGTTCATATCAATTTCAACAAAAACCCCAAATTTTTCTAAATTGGCAAATTGGGGAAAAGTTCAATTGAGTTCCCTAATGATTAAATTGGACCAAATCAACCCTACCAATCGATTCAGAATGTATGAAAACCTAGGGGGACGGTCCAATTCTACCATGATAGTCCCTCAATTAAAAGTAATTTAAAAAATTGGCAAATTGAGGGACTAAATTGCAAACAATTTTGGGGATTTGGCCTAATTCGTGCAATTCGCGCAATTGAGGGTGCAATTGATCAAATTGAAGTTCAAAGGGACTGCAATTGAATGTCAAGACTTAAAATGTGCAAGAATTGCAAATAAAAAGACTCAATTGGTATTTTTTTAGAAAATTCAACTCTAGGAGTTGTGAAGGAACACCTAAAATTGAACTCAATTTTTGATTTTTCTTGAGGTCAATATTAAAAGGGAATTTAAAGAAAAATATTAGAAATTTTTGTGTATTTTTGCGACCTCGAAAAATATTTTTTTATGATTTTTCAAAGATTTTTTCTATTTTTCGAAAATATTAAAAAAAAGTGAAAAATATGAAAAATTATTTTTGGTTCCAAATTGGTTCCTCATGCTTGGCCAAGGCTTCCAATGTTGATTTTTTAATTTTTTGATTTTTTTTTGTGAATTTTTGAGAAATTTTAGAAAATAAAACTAAAGGAAAGATGACTAAAAATTCGGGTGTCAACAGACGTCACAAGAACATTAGATTTATTTCTTCATAAGCTCTTCATTGTTTACTAATGGCTTTATAAAGGCTACATTTTTTAAAGTTACCAATTGATTTATAAATATTTCTTAACGACTTTGTCTTTTGTTTGAACATAAAATTCAAGCTACAATCCTTAAAAAGAGACACCGAATTAGAAAGAGAATTTTCCTTTCCTTGACATATCTTCATTCTTTCGTTGGGTTATATACATAATGTTGTTATTGTTCCTCATATTATTCTATGTGAAATAAAGAAGAAGGTCTATTGTATTTGGGGAAGATAGCCGCTAAAACCCTATCACACCGAGTTTCGTACTTCGATGGATGAAATTATCCTTAAGGACATTGCTTGCATGCCTCAAACATTTTGATCTTACTTTTTCATCTTTCTACAAATTGGAACAATTCTTATTTTTCATATTATCTAATATTTCTCCAACACCAACAACACATAAGTTGTTGAACACGGATATGCAAATCCTCGTGGATTATTCTCGCAGATTATTTATTTTGATTTGATTTAGTTTGATTTGATTATAATTAGGGATTTGACTTGATTTACTTGTATCAATCTGCAATTATATTATTTAGATAGAACCCACCTTGTACTATAAATAGGGTCTTCATACAATGTAACTTTACACAAAAAGTAAATGCGGAAGAGCCTATTCCCTAAATTTCTCTCTTTGCTTATGTTTTCTTTCATGGTATCGGAGCGAGGTTCTTCTGGCCTAGTTTCCATAGATGATTCCTAGAATTGCCTCTGTGATTTTTCTTTTTCTGAATTGTTGTTGCAGTCCCTTTCATGTAAAACAAAGTCAACAAGTCAAGAGGAGTTCATGAAGAAAAATTAAAACACAGGTACAATGAAGAGAGAAATCTGGCACATGAAGAAGTGATTAGCCCACCTAGAGTTTCGGATCCAGTTACTATGAGCTAGGTTGATTTGTCTTCGATCCAACTTGATGGATCAGCCCAGCCTTTTGTCCAAGTCACTAGTTTAGCCAATTGGTTGACATTCCGGTGGATTCCCTAGCATAGTTAATGAGCTACTGGATCCAGCCAATCGTGGGCTTCGATCCATGCTTCCAGAGGAGAAGCAAATCCAAATCATTATGATAGATCTGGACCAACAGCCTTTGAGCCCCAAATTGCTCCATCGGGTCGGAGAGCAAATCCCTACTTGATTTTTGGACTTGGGTTTACACCATGGGCCATCTCGGGGAATTGGAGCTGTTTTAAACCCGGCGATGCCCTCTATATGTCGCCAATTGACGACCATAAGCTGTGAATCATTATCTTGCTACTCGTTGGAGTAGAAAACTATACAGCCCGGGCACGCGACTTCCGGCGAGTGCTCGTTACCAAGGACAAGGACGGATTCCTAGATGGAACTATCCCCATTGTGGCTGATGAGAGGCCGTAACATCACAACCGCAAGTGTAGTCAACTAGTTCTTACATGGATTCAGAATTGTCTTAGTCTTGAAGTGGAGGCGGGTCTCCCTCCGACCGATGACCCAAAATTGTTATGGGATAGAATCAAGGAAATGTATGGGAAGCTCGACCGCGTCAAAATTTTCGCCCTAACGCAGGCGTTGTCCGAATTCAAGTAGGGGGACCTCTTGATCACCGTTTGCTTCAACCGGTTGTTCGCCTTATGGCACGAATTTGATGCATCCACATCAAAGCTCGAAGGACTAGATTATACACTTCAACATTATAGACAAATGAAGGAAGAAGAAAAGGTAACTCATTTCTTACTTTCCTTGAATGACAACTTTCTAGAGTTCCGATCATAGATCCTCTCTATGGATCCCGTTCCACCCCTTGGCCGGATCTACCAGGTTGCTGTTCAAGAAGAGAGCCAGGCACTAGCGGGGTTAGAACATACCAAGACTGCCGAGAGCATGGTACTTGCCTCTCTAGCGGGACCATCGCAATGAGCACCCACCACTCTTGGGCCACCATCTCTAGAACGGCCGCTCAACTCTTCCTTCGGATTTGGTAGAGTTTATGGGTCAAGCATGGGTTTCAATATTTCTTTGGACAAGCCGAATTACTCGACTTCGGTCCTATTTACAAGGCTGGAGGGTCGGATCCAGTGAACAAGTCTAACATGGGCGGCTTCAATGCGTGTGAAGGAAGAAGAGAAGGTAACTCGTTTCTTCTTTCGTTGAATGACAACTTTCCGGGGTTCCGATCATATATCCTCACCATGGAACCCGTTCCACCCCTCAGCTGGATCTACCAACTTGCTGTTTAAGAAGAGAACTAGCCACTAGCGGGGTTAGAACACGCCAAGACAGCCGATAGCATGGTACTTGCCACTCTAGCGGGACCATAGCAACGAGTACTCTCCACTTTTTGGTCACCATCTCTAGAACTGCTGCTAAACTCTTCCTTCAAATCTAGTGGAGTTTATGGGTTAAGCATGGGCTTCAATATTTCTTCGGAAGAGCCGAGTTTCTCGACTTCGGCCCCATTTACAAGGCTGGAGGGTCGAATCCAATGAACAAGTCCAACATGGGCAGCTTTAATGTAGGTGCGCCGAGGGCAGGTGGGCCCAATGCAAGCAAGATTTATTCGTTCGACCCATCCGTGGGTAACCTTAAGGGAAAATCAAAATTATATTGCGAATACCGTAAATTCCCTCACCATATTATAGACCATGCTCGAAGTTGTATGCGAAACCCGGAGACAAAGGCAAAAGGGAGTCTACCGCTCTTCAGGTGATTGGGGATCATCATTTGACACAAGATCAATACCAACAAATTCTGAAAGCATTGAAGCAATTAGACTCGTTTGACAAAAAAGGTGGATTCTCGTGTATTTCATATTGCTTCAGTACTATTTGTCATGAGCATGGATTATTGATTCATATGCCGGTGATCACATTATCTGTAAGAAGAATTTCTTTTCCAATGTCTATATTAATCCTAATTCCCCAATATCCGTGCGGCTTTCCAATGGCAACACCATATTTGACACAAAAGTAGGAACAGTTGCACCCAGCCCTACCATTACACTCCATAATATCCTTTATGTCCATCAATTTCAATTCAATCTCATATTAGTTTCCAAAGCTTGCGAATAGAATTCTTGTCATATTCTTTTCAATATCGATACTTGCTTATTTCAAGCTCTTTCGACCGACAAACTAATGGGCTTGGGTAAACTCTTTGAAGAGCTCTATTTTTGGACCAAATTTCTAGAAGATCTTGATTTGTCTTGTTTTTCAATCAATAATGAATCTTTATGCAATGCTTGTACTGATGATAATGTTATTTTATCTCATCGACGATTGGGTCATTCTGCCATTTTTTCCTATCCCCCTTGTGATATTTGTCCTCTTGCCAAACAAACACAAACTCCTTTTCATCGTAGTTCATCTTGAGCTTCGGATATTCTTTCTCTCACTCATGTAGATATATGAGGTCCTTGTCATTTCCCTCATCACAATGGCTCTAGATTTTTCCTCACCATTGTGGACGATCATTCTTGTGCCACGTGAATATTCCTTATTCAAACCAAAGGTCAAGCTCTCTTTCATTTAAAAGCCTTTATTACATTGTCTCAAAATTAGTTTGGCAAATCTATTCATCGCATTCGAACGGACAATGGATAAGAATTCTTTAGTAAAGAATGCCAATCCTTTCTTAGTTCTTATGACATATTACATGAAAGTACATGCACTTATACACCTCAACAAAATGGGGTCGTTGAAGGAAAATACTGTCACCTTCTTGAAGTAGCACGAGCTCTTAAATTCCAACCTATCATCTCCGAAACTTTTTGGGAGATTGTGTGGTCACCGCTGCATGCTTGATCAATTGCATGCCCACGAGAATTCTCGGTGGATGAACTCCTTTTGATATCTTATTCTGCAAGAAGCCTCAAACTAATCACTTAAGAGTGTTTGGATGCTTATGTTATGCTGCGATATGGGGACCTCGTGATAAAATGGGTCCTCGAGCCCGCCACTGTATATTTATGGGGTATCCCGCCCTTTAGAAGGGATATTGAGTCTTCAAACCTCGATCGGGGAATTCTTTATCCGCGAGGATGTCATTTTCCATGAAGATATTTTCCCTTTCAAGGATGCCTCTTCGGCCCCGAAATCTCTTCCCGAAAATGACTCTCACGGTTCTTACATGAGGATGACTTTCCTTCTTTGTCATATGTGATGATTCCAACATCTTCTCATCCGATTCCTCTTGATACTTTGAGGAATATACATCCGGAATCCCATGCGACAGAAGTGACGGTTCCTTTTGCTGCCGATTTACCATCATCTCTAGAACAAGAGCCATCTTATTTTGTGACTCCTCCAATAGCTCCTAGATGTTACGGGCGTGTCTCTCGATCACCTGCTTGGACTAAGGATTTTATATGTGGTTCACTTCAATCATCAGGTACACCATATCCCATCTCTTCTTACATCTATTTTGGGAGACTATCTCCCAAACACATGCGCAGCATGAGTCACATTTCTGAAGAGACGAAACCAACATGCTACGATGAAGCTGTTTCGGATCCTAGTTGGCATAAGGCGACGGAAGTGGAAATCTAGACTTTGACTGATAATCATACTTGGGACATTGTCCCCTTGCCCGCACATCGTTGACCCATTGGATGCAAATGTGTATACAAAATTAAATACGGGGCTAATGAAGTAGTTGAGAGTTGTAAGGCTTGGTTAGTGGCCAAAGGATTCACACAACGTGAAGGCTTCGACTACCATGAGACCTTCTCTCCAGTTACTAAGGAGGTAACTGTTCGAGCATTCTTATCTGTGGCTGCTTTCCGTAATTAGGATCTTCATCAAATGGATGTCAACAATGCTTTTCTTCACGGTGATCTTGATGAAGAAATAAGTATATGGAGCTACTACCTAGATTACGGAGACAAGGGGAGACTGGAGTATATAGTCTCCGTAAATCCCTATATGGGCTTAAACAGGCATCTTGTCGGTAGTACGCCAAGTTTACTTCTGATCTCACCGTAATAGGTTTCCAACAGTCCAAGCATTACTATGCTTTATTCATCTGGACAAAAGGCATGTCATCAATTGATTTAATGATATACGCCGATGATATATTAATCATGGGAAATGATGATGTGGCAATCAAGCGTTTGAAGGAGTATTTGCATGCCACATTTCGGATTAAGGATTTACTTCCTAAATACTTTCTTGGAATTGAAATCGCTCGTTCAGAATTGGGAATCTCACTTAGCCATCGAAAATTTATTCCGGAGATTATATCAAAAACAGGCCTTTCGGGGTGCAAACCAGTAGTGATTCCAATCGAGCAGAACATTAGATTGACTACATCAGAATTTAATATTGGAGCACATTCTGATGGCAATGATCTATTGCTCGGTGATCCGTCCGTTTATCGAAGCTTAGTTGGGAAACTCATATACCTCACCCCGATAAGGCTAGATATTTCCTATGCTGTGCAAACGCTTAGCCAATTCACGCAAAACGCAAAGGAGTCTCACATGAATGCTGCGATGAAGGTCGTAATGTATTTGAAGAAATGTCCAGGACTTGGGATACTTCTTTCCAGAGATTACAACATGGAGATGACGGCTTATTGCGACATGGATTATGCCACATGTCCTATGAGCCGAAGATCAGCAACACGTTTTTGAATTAAACTTGAAAGTTCTCTCCTATCGTGGAAGATGAAGAAGCAATCGATCGTGTCTTTATCTTCAGCCGACGAAGAATATTGAGCTATGGCTAAGACAGTATGCGAAATAGTATGGGTACGAGGATTATTATTGGATCTAGAAGTGAAAGTTAAAGGATCAACAACCATTTTTTGTGATAACGATGCTGCAATAAAACTTGTAGCAAATCCCGTGTTCCATAAGAGACAAAGTATATAGAAGTGGATTGTCACTATACTCGGGAGACAATCTAGGAGGGCATAATTAAAACAAGTAGAATTAGAACCATGGAGCCGCCGACAAACATCTTCACTAAACCACTATGTCGGGGACAACATGCATATCTATTGAGCAAGCTAGGCGTCCTCGATATACCGGCCACTAGCTTAAGAGGAAGTATTGAACATGGATATGCAAATCCTCACGGATTATTCTCGCAGATTATTTATTTTGATTTGATTTGATTTACTTATATCAATCTGCGATTATATTCTTTAGATAGAACCCACCTTGTACTATAAATAGGGTCCTCATACAATGTAATTTTACACAGAAAGTAAATGTAGAAGAGCCTATTTCCTAAATTTCTATCTTTACCTATGTTTTCTTTCATAAGTGCTAGCTTCGCTCTTAGCCAACCGGACTCACATTGTATTCACAGGCCCAATGTATGGTAATCCTAGCCTCGTACATAGCTTCAACCAACCTCTGCATGTGATCTAATGTGAACTTGCATGAGCATGGGCTTGTGTAGCACTAGGTCAAGTGTGGGACCAATAAGTGGCCAACTGTGCATATTAAGCTAACTCTGTCCGACTTGGGCCTAAGCTTATTTTGTTGGGAAAACATGCCCATAGGATTTTAATGATTCCAAAACTATCCTTAGTACAAATATCTACTATGATAAGTGAAGATGGTCTGATAATCTTGTAGATGTCAATGTGTCCTAAGATATTAGTGAAGACGAGAGCTTGACAATCCGGAGAACAAGTGCTAATATGACCAAGTAGCTCATGGTAAATTGGAAGTACCAAAGTCAATCTGGTATTCTTGAAGGTCTTTCAAGACCGATAAAGTCGAAATGATCATTAGTTTTGCAATCACGTGCCATTTTGTCAATATTGTCACTGAAGATCGTCAACCGACTTGTTGATAATTTTCACATGCTAATGATGAGTCTCAGACCATGCTTGTGATAAGTTGCAAGTGATGATGGTGAAGTATTCATCCGAATTACAAGCATGGTATCCATAGCTGGAAAACCGGAAAAGAAATCGGAAAAGCAATTGACAGGATTTTTGTATCAGAGCAAGTATTAGTGAGATGATAGTTGCAACGGACTCTATTTTAGGAAACCAACAGATGTTAGTGGAAATGATTGCATGGGAAATTCCGATTTTGACAACTGTTTTCCACCTACTCTCAAATGGTTACCTTGATAATTATTCTTGTTCAAAGTTTCCAACGGGTGGATTGAAGAGTTCTATATATAGATGATCGGTGAAGGCGAGAGGAAGTTGGATAGAAAGGAATACTGAGAATAGTGTAATTGCACTTTGTTGTCTAAGATCAGAAATCTTGCTTGTTCTTTATTTGGTAAAGTTCCTGTATTGTATTGTATTAGCATATAGTTAAGTGTACAAGTGTAAGAACAGTCTTTGTGTCATGCCGGTGTGATCTATAATATGAGAGGAACAACACTCGCCGGTTTTAACTTATGCTTTTGACTACTAGTGGAATCTAGCATGTGTTAAGGCTGTTATCCGGGGAGTGGACATAGGCTTAGTGATAAAGTCGAACCACTATGGATGCGTTTGGTTCAGTTTTGAAAATGAGCCTTGGGTAAATGCAATGGCCTTCAGCCTAATGTGGTTTGGGGAAACGTAAATGGCATTTGGTAAAAAAAAAAAATCCTTTGAAAAAGAACTTTGGGTTAAGTAGTGTTTGGCAACAAAATTTTACAAAGGGTTTTGACTGCAATATTTCTTTTATTAAGAGAAATCAAACCCTTTGTCGACTCCAGTGAGCCATTCTGGAATTAGTGGCCGACAGCCGTGGTCGCATGACCTCAATCGACCATCGGCAAAGGTCACGCGACCCAAGCAACGGGGGTAGGGCGACCCCTAGCGAGAGTGGCGCGACCCAAGCGAGGGCCGCCTAGGCGATCGCGCGACCTCAAACGATGGTCGCCCGAGTTACGCGACCTCACTCGCCGCTTGCTAGCCGGATCTGACTTTGTCGGCCTTCGGCGACCACCCTTGCTCAAGAAGATGAACAATAAATCTATAGTTTTAATTTTTAAATGGGGTAAAATTAGATTTTTAGTAAGGTTTTGAGGGCAAAATATGCAACTACTAAATTTCATTAATAGGTCCTTCAGAATTTACAAAATGCTGAAAGCTCAATACTAGCCCCTGCCCGCATTGAGCTTTCGGTCTTCCCAAGCCAGCTTTCACCATAAATCCTCTTGGGAATGGTTGCCGAACACCCCAAATTTTCCCCCAATAGGCTTTGGGGCTTCAAGGGGCTTTCAAAATGCTAAACCAAATGCAGTCTATAACTTTTTGTGTGCTTTACTTCTTTAGTCCATTATTTACATCATTTGCTCACTATCTCCACAAATGCTGACTATCATATCATCTCGGTTTACTTGCTGCTGCTTCAAACATGTTTTGCGAAAGTCTTCTATAATTTTCTTTCAACCTATTCATCTCTTTTAGGTTGTATTGTTAGCCCCAAAATAGTCAAAGCTTTAATTTGGCTATGAAGCCCTCCTGGCTAAACTTTTTGGAGTACTTTCTATGCATTTTTCCTACGTTATGCATCATCATAGGTATTTTCTCAAGCACTATCCTTTGGACAAAGAAATGTTTCTATAGATAAGCCTTTGTCCAACTCATTTTTGGTAGGGTAATTCGATTCCACACTTTCTTGCATTTGGAATTCGTCTCTCTAAAATAAATGTTAACCTGCAACATTGTTCTCACATCATCTCGTAGTTCTCGATGGCTGTCCATTCCAAGTAGGAGGCGGATAGGGTCAGGTATGTTTTCCAATCTCTCTCCTTTTTATTAATTAAGATCCTCGCATTGTTTAAATAAAACTAGGACATTTTTCATGCATAGTTAAACTTTAGGCTGGGTCCCAAACTCTGGCCTAATTCTTTTTTGTCTGGTAAAAAATCACTGACTATACCGAAATCTGGCCAAATTTCCTTTCATTGACGCCCTTAGAGATTCAGTGTGTCATTTCCCATCTATTTGGCGGAAACTTGACGGGGCCAAGTCTATTCAGTTAATGGTAAGATAATCCATGTGCTTGGTTTTACAACTTGTAGAAACGGAAAGAGAGAAATGACCTGCAAGGATATGCACAATCCTCTAAAGGGTGTGCATTAACATGTGGAATGATCTATAACTAGCAAGCATGGATAAACTTTTAGTACAATGAATAAAAGTGTATTTGGATTAACTTTTATTTTATATGTGATTTTATTATTACTTAACATTGAGCACATTCTACGTGTTAAATTTTATTTTAATTACACATTCTAGAATACAAAGCCATTTAAAGTTGATCAGAGTTGCATCAATAATTTTGTTAAAAAAAAATTAAATAAGAAGTTGGTGTGGACAAGGCTTCCGAAAGTTTTCTAGAGAAGCCCTCTCTCACCTTAGAGGGAAAGAAATCATGACACTGCAAATTCAATTTGACAATCATGCTTCTAGCGCAGCTTCCTCTGGATCATTATTACCGTTCTTATCTATTCTGTAATTAAGACTAAATCATGTACATGTGCCATTAATTATGGGATTGGATTCTGTTCAGTATTGACGTGAATGAAAGGCACGTAAGCTTACCATGCGTAATCCCCACATTTTGTTCTGCCATATTTGGAGGACAAACGAGTTTGGTCTTCTTAAGAAGTTCATAATTTTCCTGCAGTGATTACTTTTGGATAGTTCATGTTAAGTTCATCGTACATATGTATGGAATCTATCGATCGATTAGCTATATAAGAAGCAGCTTTTTGATCTCATAGGTAGCTTGGAAAATTCTGGGTACGAAAACTTCTTCGTAAGAAACTTCTTACCGGCAATCGTTCTAGAAATTTCTTTAATGAGTTCTGTTTAAAACCAATGATAAAACACACACAAAAACAAAACCATGTTGACCCATTATATCTATACAATGCTAAATCTCATCGATGGAATTGTTTTTTCGGTAAGTATTGTTTCTTATACAATTTATAATTTGGTCTGGGTCAGAAGTTTACTTTACCAATTATTCAACAATATTAGCACATTGCCCTACGAGGCGTAGCTCATATAGTGCATATTTAGTCCTAATTCGGCTCCATAAATGAGGAGGGAGGTTCAAATTAGCTACATATTACCGAGTTAGGAATCAAATTTCATAGATGGTAACACAATAACTCTCAAACCCTGGCCATTAGTCAATTAAAGAGACACAAGATTTATAACCTTTCATTCCATTACATTTTCCTCATTTAGTTAAAAACAGTCGTCCTAATCTCACCAGCAAGGGAAAAAATACCCTGCCGGAGACATTGTTGCACACATGTACAAGTTGGCATATTCCAGACATCTCACTTCTTTTAAAAGGAAAAAGGGAAGAAAAATGCAGACATCTACAATAGATGACATAGTCCATGGAGTGAAGTACCTTGGACAGAAATTGGCCAAGAGTTTTCACTAACGGGACTCTTTTCTCCTTGATAGAGAGATTAGGGCGGCAATTACTTTTGTGATGAGGAAAATGTATGTGAAAGAAAGGTTAAAAGTATGACTCTTTAAATTACCATTGGCGAGGTATAAGAGTTATTACATTACCATCTATGAAATTGTCATTCGAAAACTTCATTGCTTGTGGGCCCTCTCTCCCCATTCATGGAGCCAAATTTCGTACCAAATGTGTACTAGCTGAGCAATGCCTCCTATTCTTTATTTATTGGCAGGGTAATCATGATTACTGATTGTACAATTTATTTAGAACTCATATGAAGAATATTTGAATCAATTATGGTTAGCATCGTACGAAGGAGAGCCCATGATATGATGGGGGTCACCTTTTATTTATTTATTTATTTATTTATTGAAACTCGTTGAAGAAAATTCTAGAACGAGTTTCAGTAACAAGTTTCATTCGAAGAAAATTGTTTATGCAGAATTTTTCAAGCTATGATCGGAACAAATGGACATATTTGGCGTTTATTCTTCAAAAATAATTATTGCAGGGGAAATAGTTGCTTTTTGGATGGTACGCTTGCATGCCTTCCATCATGCGTGCAGATATAGGAATAGAGTATTAGAATCGATGAGAAGAGGTAAAAACGATAATAATGACCCGGGGAAGATGTACCGAAAGCATTAAATCTTTTAATTCCTTGAGTATTTATGTGGGTAGTTGTCGCGTCAAATTGAATTAGGAGTGCTGCGATTTCTGCCCTTCGAAGACCACTGTCATGGCATTTTCAAAGATGGACCACCAAAAGGAAAGCTAATGAATTACTAAGCCAAAGACTTAACGCGGACTCTTCTAAGCCCATACCAATCGCAATTTTGGGGTCTTAATATAATCAACTAAATATGCAATTAAATATAATTAGAAGTTGCCCCCAATCTAGTATGAGTTGATCAATAACCCAACTAAGATGTGGGAGAACATCTTACTATTGCAAACTAGAGATATCACGGATACGGGGACTTGGCTACACTGGATAACTATAACACCCTTTCGGAATATTTTCTCTTAATTTTCAAATAAATCTAGCAAGCAATCTTGGCAAGTTTTAATCCTAAGCCACTAACATGCAATGGGTAGTCATGTGGACGCACAATCAATAAGTAACAATGAACAAATCAAAGCCATAAATAAATTACTAGAAATAGGGCTAACCTCCATGTAAAACAAAGCGCGACCTCCCTATGATTAATTTCCCAATATCTGCAAGATGTCAATTAAGAATGCATGTATAAACATGACTTCTAAGCGATTATGCAATTCTACGTAGTTCATTTTGGCTCTTCTTCTTTTTTGTAAAAATAAAATTATATGTAATTGTGATCCTAATTTAACCAATGACATATGACATGCAATCTACTTTACATGAGCCTAAACGCGTAACCACTAAATGACATTGATAGGATGACATGAAAATTGATGACATGGCAATGATGATATAGCAATGAGATGGCGAGGTAAACATGACATGATATATGATATCAAGATTAATCCTATATGGGATATGCATGTTATTTTTTATGATTTTCTTTCGGACTAAAATAGGAAACTAACTAAATTTATAAATACCTAGTTCAAACTAGGAAATAATTTAAATTAAATCCTATTCTAAATTACGTAATTGTCCCAATTAATTAGGTGAGTTATAAATATGCAACAATAAATTAGGAGTCTAAAATGCGTGCAATCTATTCTTAGTGTTATGCAATTTGTTTTGTTTTTGTGATATGAAATTTACGAAATCAGCAACATGCAACACATGCCCATAGAATTCAAATATTCACCTTAGCATAGAATAGGAAACAGAGATAATCGAGAATGCGAGCTTAGGTCTTAAAGATCGAATTCTCAATTATATGCATGACTTGAAAAAATAAATTTCTTATTTGGAAATCGCCTAAAATCACAAAGAAAATCAAGTTATATTTGAATAATCTTTCAAATTAGGTAATAGACTTATTTGAATTGAACGAGTATGGGAAATTACCTAAGTTTATCGGACCAAACGACTACTGGCAGAAGGCCTGTTCACGGTGAAGGTAAGGGACTCGTCATGCGGGGCCGCATGGTGAAGCTTCGATGCACAAAGGACTGCGGGGACGCCATCGGGGTGTCGGTGGTACTGCGATTCTCTTGTTGCTTGCTGGTTCTTCGCTTGAAGAACACTGGCAACTGGTCTGGAGCAGCTAGAACTGATAATTGTTAATTTGTTACACGCTGAGAGCTCGAGGGATTCGTCGGGACTGCAAGAACCTCAAACACATCAGCCAAGGGGAATTTGAACATGCTAACACAAAAGCCCTGATTAGTGGATTTATAAAACCAACCACAACCACATCAGCCAAGGGGGATAGCAGGAGCAACCCGCAACACAAGGGCTTCCAAAGTGGATGAATCTCACAACTCCATGGAAACAAAAGAGACAGAGATTCGACAAAATCACCATTCACCCACAGATCCATCGGAGCTAACCAGAGGATTCTGGTTCATCAATGACGTCTTGCCAACCCTAAACCAAGAGAAAAATCGAACGTATCAAACACAAACCAAGCCAGCCCAACATGGGAAACAAAGAAAGCACAAAAGGAAACGCTGAGATCAAAGGAAACAATAGAAGCGCACCCGTTGTGGCCAAGAACGATGGCCTTGAGCAATGTCCTCCTTCGCAAGTTCTCCATCTCAATCCCAACCAGAGAAGATGGGTGCACAGCAGCGTGAGAGCGAGTCGGTTGGACAGAGGCGAGTTGAGTTGAGAGAGGATTTGGGGTTCGCGAAGAGCTTGGGTTCATGCACAATAGCAAGTAGCTCGTGTCCAAGAATTTCGGGTTTGAGAAGTTAAGCCATAAGATAGTCCATATGATGGGTCCATTTCGTTCTCTTTGAGGAAAAATCAAGAATTTGCAAATACTTTTGGGCTAAATGAATTTTTTGAAATGCAATTACCGTTTGGTAAAAAATCTTCAATAGCTTATGAAAAAAATCTTTCTTTCAGAGGACTTTGATTGCCTTTTTTTTCTTTGGTTTTTTTTCTATTTCTTATTAAAATAACTCAAAACCTTCGCCAACTCCAGCGAACGGCTTAGGCCGCTTGCAAGCCAACTCTTATGCGCGACCTCAAGCGGGAAGGGCCGCCTGGCGTTGTGTGACCCTTGGCGAGTATTGTTTGAGGTCGCGTGACCCAAACTACCCTCAACGTGGGTCGCGCGACCTTAGGCACTCCTCACTTGGGTTGCGCGACCCCAATGGGGCCGCTTGAGACGCATGATCCAGGCAACGATTGCTTAGGTTGCATGACCTCGTCTATTTATTCTACCCATTCCATGTCCATGAATGCCCCTCCTCTATTGATACATAAATGGACTGATATTTCAATGGCTTTGAAGTATTCAAAGCCTTTGATTTGTAAAGACTTTAAAAAAAGTTATGACCGCAATTAATTTGTATTGGCTTTGTGACATTTGATTTTTTTTTTTTTTATTAACCCTCTTTTTTATTGGCCTTTTAAGCGAATTTCCAAATCACAATCAAAACATGCTAAAAAAATAAATTCTCTTTTTTCTTTCCATTAATTTGCCAGGTTTTATGTATAACGTTGTTGTTCCTATTCCTAGGACGAAATTATCATTAACAATAGCGCTTGAACGCCTTAATTTTTTTTTTTCTTGAACACTCTTTTGAAAACAATCTTAATGATAACTTCTATGGGTTCAGTTCCGCTGCCACCACTATTACATACATCCTATGAGAAACCATTTATGGGCATATCAAAAATTGAAGTTTTCAATGGAAACAACTTCAAAAGGTAGCAAGAAAGGGTTTGTCTATACTGGATGTGCATGGAGTCGCTTTCGCACTTACAGAGCCCGAACCGACCGATAATAAGCTGCGAAAACAATGGAGACATGCTAATAAGGTATGTAGGCACACAATTATTAGTACTTTTTTAATGAATTGTTTGATGTCAATTATTCGTACATAGAAGAGAAATAAATATGGGATTCCACGACTACAAACTACGAAGATGTGGGCAGACAGTTGTTCGTGATCGAAAATTATTATTGGTTAGAAATGTTTGATGATAAGGAGATCAAGATAGAGGTCAATGAAAATCACAAGCTGGTGGAGGACTTGAAGGCAGAAAACATCAATTTACAAGAATAGTTTATTGTGGGATTGCTGATTGAAAAGCTGACAGAATCTTGGAATGACTACAAGCAACAACTCGACCACAAAGACAAGCAATTGTCACTAGCTGATTTGGTCTGCATATAATCATTGAGGACAAAATCCGCAAGAAGATCAATGCTTCCAAAGCTAAGGAGATTGCTATCAAGGCAAATTTGGTGCAAGGCAAACCTCTATATCGCCTAAACTAGCACTCAATAGAGGAAGGATAATATATTATTTATTTTGGTGATTCGAGAACTACTTAAATTCTTGGGAAATGGAAAATTCTTCTCAAACTCACATCTGGCAAGACTTTGGCTTTGAATGATTTACTACATGTCCCTGTTATAAGGGCAAACCTGGTTTCTATAGCTGTTTTAAGAACAGTTGGGGTGAAGGTGTCAATCGAATTTGACAAAATTGTAATGAAAAAAAAATTATCTTTGTGGGAAAGGGTTTATGTAATAAGGGAATTTTTATTCTTAATGTTTCGAATGTGATCAATGAAAATACTACTTCTTCTACTTAGTTGGTTGAATCTATTAATTTTTGGTATGGTAGATTATGACATGTTAGTATTCCTTATATTAAGAAAATGAAATAAGGAGGTTTAATTTATGGGATTAAAAAACATATTTTAATATATGTATCATATGTGCTATAACAAAATTAACTAAAAAGCCTTGTATTTCTGTAAATAGAGATTCGAAATTGTTGAGCTAAAGTCATACTAATTTAGGTGATTTAAAACAGACTATGAGGGCTTAGGTAGAAAATCAATTGAATAAAGAGATAAAAAGAGTTAGATTAGATAGAGTTGATGAGTATGCTTAATGTATTTTGTGAAAAATAAGGAATCATGAAACTACCCCTCCTTATTCTCCATAATTAAGTGGAGTAGCTAAAAAAAGACATTAAAAAAAATGAAGGATTCTATGCTTGCCAGTTTTAAACATCTAAAATGAAGGATTCTATGCTTGCTAGTTTTAAATATCTTAATAATTTATGGGGAGAAGAAGCTATATCGTCTGCCTGTCATATCCATAATAGAATACCTTATAAGAAGACCGATAAGTCGCCTTATGAATTATGGAAGGCTTATTGCCTAACTTAAAATATTTGAAAGTGTGGGGATGGCTTTCTAAGTTATGCTTCTAGTTTTAAGAAAATAAAAATAGGCTCTAAGACATCTGATTGAATGTATATTGATTATGTTGGATAGAGTGCTGTAAATATTTTTCTTGCAATAATGTAATAGTTGAGACAAAGAATGCAGTTTTTTTAAACATAGTTAATAATTATTACAATTTCTCCTGCACCTCTTTACAAAAATGATCGTAAAAAGTTAAATGATGAATTGAGAAGGAGTAAAAGATCAAGGAAATAAACTGCTTTGGAAACATATACTTATCATGTCGAAAATGATGTTTTACTTTACTCAGAAGCAATTTCTTCTAGAGAAAGTAGGTTTTGGGAATTAGCTATAAGAATTGAGATTGACTCTATTTTATAAAATCGAACTAGGAATTGGTTGATTTACCACCAGGTGTGAAACCAATTGGTGGAACTGGATTTTCATTTTTTTTTTTAATCTTGATGGTTCCATTGATGAATTTAAAGCAATATTGGTCGCAAAAGGTTTTATTCAAAAATAAAAAGTTGATTATTTTGATATCTTTGCTCTAGTAACTAGTCATCCATTTGTGTTTTAGTTGCCTTAGCGTCTATTTATAAACTTGTTGTTCACAAATGGATGGCAAAACTGTTTTTATAAATGATGATTTAAAAGAAGAAATTTACATGGTGCAACCATAGGGCTGTAACTTTCATGGCCAAGAAAGCAAAGTTTGTAAACTGCTTCAATCTTTATATGGCCTAATGCAATCAACAAAGTAATGGCATGAGAAAATCAGGTTCTAGTTAATAATGGATTTTCCTCCATTGGATTTATCCTTGATGGTGAATCTATAGTTATTTGCTTATATGTTAACAACATGCTTATTTTTTGGTACATGCATTGATGTTCTAAACTAAACAAAATCTTTCTCGGCCTCTAAATTCGATATGAAGGACTTGAGAGAAGATAATATCATTTTGGGTGTTAAAATCTTCATAAGTGATAGTGGCCTAATGCTTACCCAAAAGCATTATGTGGAAAGGCTACTTAAAAATTTTGACATTTTGATGTTACACCCGTAAGTACTCCTTATGATGCTACATCCAATTAGTGAAAGAAGAGAGTGTGGGTTAGTTTGAGTATGCTCTATTGGGAGACTGATGCATTAAATAAACTACATTGAGCCTATATAGCTTTTTTTTGGGAAAAGTACACTAGAAGTGCCATAACTTTTGTACGGCGTTCACTTGAGTGCCATAATTTTCAAAACGTTCACTTAAGTGCCATAACTTTTAAAAAACGTTCACTTGAGTGCCATGTTGACGTAGCAGCCGGAAAAGCTGACGCGGCAGCCGGAAAAGTTACTGTAGACGTCGGAAAAGTTACTGTAGCACGCTGAAAAAGTTACTGTAGATGCCGGAAAGATGACGTGGCATGCCGAAAAAGTTATTGTAGCACTCAAGTGAATGATTTTGCTCCGACGTAGCACTCAAGTGAACGATTTTTGAAAGTTATGGCACTTAAGTGAACGTTTTGAAAGTTATGGCACCCAAGTGAACGCCGTACACAAGTTATGGCATTTCTAGTGTACTTTTCCCCCTTTTTTTTTGTGTGTAGACCGAGCAAATATACACAAAATCCCATTTGTGATTATTGGACTGCCTTGAGCAGAATTATGAAATATCCGAGATGAACCATAAATTAAGTCATTTTATAAGGTAGATTTCTTGCTATATTAGAAGGATAAGAGTGACACTAATTGCATATTAGATTCATATGAAACAAAATCCACTAGTGGATATGTGTTCATCCTTGGTGGAGATGCTCTAACTTGAAAATCAGCCAAGCAAAATCCAGATTATCTAGCTCTAGAGCTAGCTGGCAATGAGGCCTAGTGGTTAAGAAATCATTTAGAAAATATTCCTTTGGGAATGAAACCAAAACCTTTTATGTCTATGCATTATGATTGCGAAGCGACAATAGCCATTGCAACGAATAAAAATTTTAATGGTAAAAATAGACACATCTAGTTGAGACATGATGTGGCAAAGCAATTGCTTAAAGATGTAATTATGTCCATCATTTATGTCGAATTGAATTTGGCGAGATCCTTTGACTAAACCAAGGGGGGAGAAAATCAATTTATGAGATACATCGAGGGAACAAGACTTAAGCTAGCTAAGGAAAATCAATAGTGATGGTAATCCGACCTATGTGATTGGCGATCCCATAAATTAGGTTCATATGGGTAATAACAAGTCGCTTGTTGATCTAGTGGTGCATTAATAAAATTATTGTTTCACCTACGGTGAGAATAATGCAAGACCGTAATGAAAATGAGGATGAGCTAAGATCTTAATGAATTTCATAGCCATTATTACGGTGTATTAAATTGCATAAATATACTTGATAAAATCACCTATATTAGTATGGACGGACGCCGTTCATATGAGAATTTTGGCAAAATCTCTATAATACTTATGACATGCTAGGCATGCACATGCCCTATAGTGCAAAACCACGTTGAACAACAACCATTGTGTGGTGCAATATGGTCGGTGAAAATTATAAGTCACAAAAAAAAAAAAAAAAAATTCTTGGTTCAATAGAAGTTTCAAAATTCACCAATGGTTTTGTGAATTATATTTCATTCTTTTTGGATCTGATTCATAGCCTAACAAGCACTAGTTTTGATGCATTACATTTATTGAGTTTAACCCAGCATTTATATTTTTACTCTTTCAAAACCTCTTGAAATATGTGGGGGATTATTGGATATTTCAAGAGTTTTAAAACATTCAAAGACATTTATTTGTAACGACTTTAATGGAAATTATGAGTGCTATCAATTTATAACGACTTTTTAACGTTTGATTTGATTTATTTCTTTGTTAACCCTCTCTTTTATTTGCGAGAATCTCTAAATCACAATCCAAAATTTGTCTATTTTCTTTCCAATGATTTGTAGGGTTTTACGTTTAATGGTTTTGTTCATGTACCATCTATGAGGGCTTAAGTACACCCCAAGTGCCATAAGTTATGTATGACGCTCACTTTAGTGCCAAAACTTTCAAATCGATCACTTTAGTGCTAAGTTTTTGTAACCTCGATCACTTAAGTGCCAACTTCTTTTAAAAACGATCACTTTAGTGCTAGAGCTAACGTGGCTTGCCGAAAATTCAACACGTGGTATTTTTTATTAATATTTGAGATGACGTGGCTCGGTGAACTTGACACTAAAGTGATCATTTTTAAAAGAAGTTGGCACTTAAGTGATCGAAGTTACAAAAACTTAGCACTAAAGTGATCATTTTGAAAGTTTTGGCACTAAAGTGATCGATTTGAAAGTTTTAGCACTAAAGTGAGCGCCGTACACAACTTATGGCACTTGGGGTGTACTTAAGCCCATCTATGAGTATAGAGGAAGATCTATTGTAGCTTGGAAGGATAGCCGGTTGAGCCTATCGCATTGAGTTTCATACTTGGAGGGGTAGAATTGTTCTTGAGGGTGGTGTTTGTGACGCCCTGAAAATTGAACCCTTTGTATAGAGACCGAATTCAATAAAAAAGATTAATATTGAATTCCAGTCTGTATAAAATTCGGATCGTAATGACGTAAGTGACGAATTTTGGACGAGTCCCGATTTGTCGTTCGATTTAGATTAGGTCTCAAAATCTCGGTCGCCGCGATTTAGGATTTTTGATCCTCGCGCCTAAGCCTTTTCCCGGACCGAGCCTAGCTCGTGAAAATCCAAATTCTACCCTTAGTCGATTGAGCCAAAAATTCGTTCAGTCCCGATTTACCAATTTACCGTATTGCTCTCGATAATGCATTAGAGACAAAAATATTCAAACCTCCCATGGTGGGCCCCACTTGCCATAAATTCCCCCCCCCCAACCCATCACTCACCTCAAGTCAACAAGTCAAATCCCCACCCACTACTCTCTCTCTTTCTCTCTCTCATGTCTGCACCCTTTTTTTCCCCCACGCCACTACCACCTCGTTGCCTTGCTGCCAGCCCCACACCACCACACCTCCGCCCGCCCATCGTCCGGCGAGCTTGGGGAAGCCCCGATGTCCCTTGCTCTGTTTTGCTCTCCCTCGGACCACGCCTGCCCCGCTTTTGCTCAGGCCACCATGCAATCGTCACCGCCTCTAGCCACCTCCGCCCGCCATCCCACCTCCGTCCGACCTTGCTCCGGTCACCGCCGCAAGACTTAGAACAGCCCCGGCACCCAACCTACTTTGTTTCGGACCCGCCGCCGTTCCGCCTCTGTCCCGGTCCTCTCCGCCTAGTTCCATCGCATGCCAACCACCCTCGGCGATGACCCTCGACCTCTCATCGTCCCCCAAAGCTACCGGAAACCGATTGGCACCTGTGGAGCTCAATTTGAACCCCGGTCGGACCTCCCCTGTTTTGACATCGCTTGTGGCATCCCAGGTCGCCACGTCTATCGGTTATCGCCTTTTCCCCCTTTTTTTTTTATACCATAGATCAAAGATCATGTTCACGTGAACAACAAGTTGACCTTAACTGAACATTCAAAATAAAACAGCCATCTCAATACCATAATTGAGCATTCAAAATAAAACAGCCATGTCAATACCATAAACCATAATCAAAGACTAGCAATACTCGGGACGTTCACCCAAAAAGGATCTCACGTGCGCATACATAAACAAGCTTGTTCGCTAGTCTCTTAGATTAGATGGCGAATCTAGGAGGGTTAAGGTATCTACTCCCAATAACTATCTACATCAAAAGTCGCCTATCATCCAAAAGTTAGTGGGTCAAACGTCTAGTCTTCAATCTTCAGACGGGTCGGTCATGGGCTCCTCCTCCTCGCTCGGCTCGTCTTCTTCAATCGGCTCTGGGGGTGGAATGGGCTGAATGGGGGCAGGTGCAATCGGCTCCATAGGTGCGTTGAAAACGTGCTCGGGAAAAGGACCGACAAGCTGCTCCCCTACTCTAATACAAGACGCATACCAACGATATCGAACAACACCATGAGGGACTCCCTCATCTACTCTCAAGGTAGATATATACATGACTAACCCTATATGCGGAACATCTAGGTGAATTAAATCACGATACTCGGTTTCATAATCGATTGGAACCCCATAACGCATAACCGGAGCGGCTGCCATTCGTGTCAATCTAGAAAAATTAAGGAGCAACGTGGGTTAGCATAAAGCTTAGCAAGAAAAACGTCCAATTGAATCGTCCCTAACCTATGTTGTTACTACAACACATCTTAATCTCCAAGACTTCATTAAGGCAAGGCTGAACCGAACCATTTTCGAATGCATTAGACTAAATTTCAAATCGTATTTTTATTTTTTATTTTTTTGATAGAATTTTCTAATCATTTTGCAAGGACACATAGCTACCTTATACACAACGTACCTACATATATCTATATATATAGTGATGCACGATGCAAAATGCGGATGATATATGTACAAGGTTTCTCAATTTAGAAGCTTTCTTCTCATCAACTCACAGTTGATGCATCCTTTACGACCCTCCATTATCATCCTCTACTCCGAGGCTTCGTTTGCTACCCTCTACTCCGAGGCTCCCTGGATATCCGTATAGCATTTTTTTCCCCACACCCAACTTGGGTGTTCCAAGTACTTTCCCGCAATTACTTCCAATTACAACATTAAGCTCATATGACATGTGGTGCAATGACTTAATGAAATGTCTCAATAAAACAACTTGTTATAAAATACCCATAAGCTAGAGTATAGAGCAAGGATAGGATTGGGATACCCTTACGGTAGTTGTAAATCATGCCATGAACAAGGAGCACACTATTCATTCAACGTAACAGAATGTTATTCTCAACAACATCTCGATTTAAAGGTTGTTCGACGTATCAATAAACAAAACCAGTATATAAGCACAACCCAAATCTGATTCACAAGATACAATGAGCATTTTATATTGCATGACATCCATTTGATCCATAACGGACCACATTAGGTTAGGCCATTTCCTATCTCCTTTGTTTTTTTTTTTTTTCCATTCTAAAAATTTTCGGCAACTAAGTGCAGCCATTTCTACGATCCTCACCCCTTGAACGACGATTCTCGACTTCCACCGAAGGTACGTTATCTTCCTACCATTGTCTTGAGTTGTAGTTATACCCGAACTTAATACACACGAAACTCTCCCAATCCAAAAAGACTATTTCTTGCCTACGGTTATCAAAAGTCCAGTTCTATGTTTGCATGCCCTTAGTAAAAGAAAAATTCTCATCTCTTGAAATTAACCTTCTGTTTCTGCTCCTATACCAAGAACCACAAGCTGCCATTTCTGATTTCCCAGAAAACTACTCTAAACCAAACACGATTTTGATGATCTATGCATGCCAAAAGCTACACGAGACAATTGGAAGAGTTTCTTGCCTATGAAACTCGTAATGCACCGATGTTTTCCAAGTCTCCCGCCCGTTACCACCGTTAGAACAGCCACCAATTCCTTCCCGTAGCTGCTGGTCGTCGGGCAAGAAGAAGGGAAGAAGAAGATGAAGAGGCCCAAAAGCTCTTCTCTACCCTCACGTTAGCTTATATAGGGTTGGAAAAAGGAGGGATGTGACATTTAGGACTACAAGTGGCAAGCTGCGTGCCATTTTTTTTTTTCCTTTTTCTGCCAAGTGTTACTGCCCTTAATTATGCACACTCTAACCTTCCCTCTTGGTGCCACTTGTCCTAATGCAAGACTAATGATTACTCTTCCACTCACTTAAGCTTTTCCCTTGTCCTTTCCTCTACCTCTTTGCACGATCTTCATGCACGGCAAGGAGATCAACATGAGCACACATGACATGCATTTGATTTTTTTTTTTTCGGTTGATGCATTACCATTAGTTCCAATTGAGGCCTAGTGAGGTTTCATCACCATAGTCATGCGCAACACGTTCCCTTAATTTGACCGAGACCCCCTTTTTTTTTGTTCCTTTCTTCGCATTCTGACCATATAAAAATATAATGCACACACATAACTATATATCCACCTATATATAACTTGAATTTCTTTTCTAATCGGTATCCCAAGTAATGCAAGCCCCTTTTATCCTTAGCTAGCTTTCCAATCCGTTTCGGCCTTCCTTGACCGTTTAGATTCTATAAAAGTGGGATGTCACATCGCCCCTGCCCTGTTTTGACCAGAGCCGCTGTTATGCTGCCTCCGGCCGTCCGCCTCCACCACCGACGCCACCCGTAGCAACCCCGGACACCCCTTGACTTTGGCCGATCCTTCCCCTAGCCCTGGACCGCCCGAAACCACCTCCACACAGCCCGTTTCCACTGTTCCAGCAGCCGCCCCATTTCTGTACTGCACTTTTCATCGCCGGCCACCACTATTCCGGCCACCGGTGACCGTCATTTGCCACCCTCGGGTCCCATGCCACCGTCCCGAAGTGTCGTCACGTCCCACGGACCAACCTCGACCAAGATCGAAGCTCGAACTCAAGTTCGCCGTGACTCGCCGTTAGTCATCGCCGATCGTTGCCGCGGGCCGAGTCGAGTTCGTCGTCGTCGCCGCCCGAGTTGAGACCGCCCGAGCTAGTTTAATTGTGAGTTAGCCCCTAACTCTCGATTAGGACGCTACTTGCGTTCGTATTAGATTAATTAACTAATTAGGGTGTTTAGGTAGTTTAATTACGGTCAAATTAGATAGAAATGTGGTTTAGGCTAAATGATCGTAAATAGTTAAGTTAGTCGATTAGCTAGGTCGTTTGCGGTTAATTGGTGATTAGAATCGATTGTGTTGAGTGATCGCGATCGAGCGATAAGGCAGAGCCGAGCGAACGTTTGATTGCTGGTTGGATTGGACCGTTGATAGTTAAATTTTATGAAATTGGATCGGTATGTATCGTCAGATTTGTGGAGCATGTCCGGCAATTTTATCCCGATTGTTGCTTGCCCGGATGTTGTGATTGGATTGTTGGATATTATGGGTAAAAATTGTGGGTGTTAGTCCTACGTTTTCTAGATGCAAAGTCTGGTGGATAATATGCGCATTCATGCGACCAAGTGAAATCAAACTGCATATTTTATCATAAAAATGGCTTGGTGCCGAGTCTTTGATCATGATTGCATGAGCATCCGGCTAAGTGTAAAGATAAGAATTTGACTGATTGTTGTCGGATGTGTTTGAGTGGTCACTTAATGGTTGTTCGTGACATGATCGTGCCGTATCGATCGGAAGTACACGACTTGTCGGATGCATGTCAATCCGTGTCGCCGGGTTGATTGGATGTTGGCCGCAGCTTGTGATGGATCGGCGCTCCTTTTGGAATGCCTGCTATGTCATGCCGTATTGATTAGAATTACATCGGCATAGTAGTCGCCGTCGCCGAAGTAATGGGACGATGCCTAGTCCCGCCAGTAGAGCACCCTCTGTCTAGTGTGCCGGGCCATGTGGCCTCATTTGTTAATAATTGGACTTCGTGTGGTGTCCCATGTGTGCAAGTTGATGTGATGCCTTGCTAGTTGTTTGTCTGTCGTGATTGTTGATTCGAGTCAAGCATTGCATTATGCGTGGCTGAGGACTGTTAAGTTGCATGTGGTTGAATTATGTGCTTGATGCCTTGTGGATGCTTGGTAGGTTGATCCGAGCGAATCAACCCCCTAGCCGGGCTTAGGCATTGACTCACCGAGATTTATTTTTCACCCCATCGTTGTTAACCCTTTTTCGGGTCTCGGGTGATGGAGCCCGTGGATGTTAGGGCCTGGTTGTTAGAGCAGTTTTTGGGAGTAGATGAAGGCTTAACCTTACCCGATCGTGTTTCTTTTTGAGGTCTTAGTGAGCCGCCCCGAAGAATGGGGTTGTTTATGCCTTTTGTAGCTCCGTAGGGTTAAAACTCATTTGCTTTTGGTCAATGAAATGAAATTGTCTTTTGTGAATGACTTTCGTGTCTATTCCGTACTTTATTATTCCATGTTATTTGTTGATTGGAGAGTTCACGTTTCCGCATGTGCCGTAAGTACGAAGGTCGATAGTGTATCCGAGACGCTATCCTTTATGACCTGTGGTGATTTGGTAGGAATGTCGCGAGCTCGAGAGTCGGGGCGTGACAGTGCTTTGTCTCAGATATTTTATTTTTACATTTTATCTTCTCCGACACTTCGTTTACAAAATAAAAAACACATTAATGCGTGCGCACACTTTTGACGATGATCCATGAAGTCAGCCTGAAGCTTCTGATAGACAAAGCAAGCCAAAAGGTGGTCCTCGTCCAAGCCGGTAAGGACTTCTTCTACATATCTTATGATGATTCTTTCCTGAGAAAGATTTTATGTTTCACCTAAGTCGAGCAAAAGTTCACCAATAATTTGGACCGTCACAAAACAAAATGACTTGCTAAATGCATATGAACCGATCTATCTTGCAAGGACATGCAACTTACAGCGACGACTTAAATTGCGAAATTTTACTTGGGGGAGGGGGCATTGGGGAGGAGTCCGAAATTTGGACGACCTTTCCAAATGCGGAAGTTTGGCTGATTAACAGCGGAACCTGCGATTTGCTGAATCGCATCAAAAAGCTTATCCTCCGAAGCGTCCTTCAGCTCATGAAAAACATCATAGAGGGTCTTGCCATTCTCAAAAAAGATGTGACTAGTCGGCCTCTTGCTCTTCCCTCCGGCATGGAGTTCAAATTTGCAGAGACCAATGTCCTGCAGGGTTCAACATAAAAAAGATGAGTTGCCGTAAAAGAAAAAGATGGAAGTACAATCAGATGCTTACTTCAGAGTTGTGGCATTCGTCGCAGCTGCAACGAATCTTCGGCCCTTTTATCACACCGCGAAGAATTAACTGCAGAGTATGTCAAGCGTCAAATAAAAAGTCAGAAAAATCAAGATGAACACTTGAAAAATAATCATACGAGAAAGAACTTACATCACGACTCTCGCAAATGTACTTCACCAGGGCCCCATCAAATATTCCAGTTGATAATAGACCAAGGACGGATGACGGATATAAATTTGGGCGAGGGTTACTAGCTGCCTTTGCCGTCTTTGTTCTGCGATCTTTCTTTTCTTTCGCATTATCTCCGGGAATTGAATTGCTTTCTGAAGAAGGATGAGCATTTGGCTCAACTATTCCCCCTCGACTAGTTGCCCTTGAGGATTGAGCAGAGTTTTGACTGTTTAGCTTTGCCTCATCATTCGTATTGACCTTAACTCCTCCAGAAACAACGAAATTTTCTTTTTCCTTATCGTTGCAACCTAAGGTTCGATGCCCATGTTGTCGACTGTTGCAAATCATAAACACCGGTATGTTATTTTGATGAGCAGTCGGCTCAACGGTGTTTGTCTGGCTAGTTGCTCCTGAGAAATGAGCATAGTTTGAATAGTCTAAAATGGCCTTGCTATCAGCAATGGCTTTCTTATCAGCAACAGCCATGCTAAATGCATGTTCCGAAGGTCCTTCTTCAGCTCTGCCAGTAACAATTTTATCTCTCTTCTTCTCATAGTTGCGACCTAAGGTGAGATTCAGGTCTAATCTTTCATTGTGAATCCCATCCACCGGTGTGTTATTCCCATCCTTAATCTGACACGGACTACCCAAAGACAAGAAGTTGCTATAGTACTTGTTACAGCCAAAGCTCCTCAACAATCTTCCGTCATCGGCCTTACTCAAAAAGTTGCTTATCGGCGCAGACACCACAATTTCAGAATCACAAACGTGATCTACTTTTTCCTTTAGGATTTTTCCGAGATTGTGAGAGTTAACTGAGGCATAACCTTGCGTTGACTGATAATTGGAGGGTTTGTTCAATGGGTAAACACTCCACTGCAGAAAATCTGGCCTGTGGATTGCAGCTTCAACTGCTCGCTTCTTGTTGCTCGATAGTCCGGTATGAGTTACATCTGTTAACCATGGATTGACACGCTTCGGATCATATATTCTGGGACTATTATAGCTCAGTCTAGTATATTTGCTGCATTCGTCGTCCTTTGTCGTTAGAAAAAGTTCGCGCCTGAAGGTCTAGAACATAAATGAATAATTTCAGTTAGTGTGGGACAGATGACTAATTGGCAAAGATAGAATCTAAGTATCTTAAAAGGAAGAGAAGTGAGTACTGCAAGCGAAAAAAGTATCCTCTACCTAGCAGAATGAAAAACATTAACTCATGCATAGGTTGTAAATTGCTGCATTGACATAAGTAAAATTCATTTCTCAAGTTATGCAGAGTATGCACAAAGATATTAACGTAATCAAGACCATCTTTTCTTCCTTGACATACAACAGAAGTTTTTTGATTTTTTTGGTCGGAATACAACAAAGAAGAAAAATGAGCTGAATAAAATCTCATAAGCCTTCAAGAAGAATCTTAAAATCTAGTTTCACAGAGGAAGAAGTCCTCGGGATCTCTTCACATCTGAAAATGTGGGAAACCAATTGTTCGGTATCATCCTTTTGCAGTTACGACTTGGTTCAATTTACCGATCCCTACCCTCAAGTCAGGTAATGAGATAACCCCAGTAAGCTAAACTTCCAATAAGTTTGCAATAACCCGACATCATTAATTACAATTACGGATAGAATTGTTAATTGACGAGATGCGTGTCATGTAACGCAACGGTGTCATGGTAAGCTTAAGTGTCACAAGACAATTCAAATATTCCGTTTATGCCTATATGTTTCACGTAACTATATTAACTACATATCATGAGCTTCCTGCTTCAAAATGTTGATTAAGTATACGTAGCCACAACAAATTAGCTTAGCCGGAAGGGTAAATGATTATCAATAGCATAGATCCTTCGATCTCCAACCAAATCTCTCAACGCCAAAAACTCATAACAGCAAATTAATAGAACTTGAGAGTAAATTCGCAAGAGAAAAGCTTCTCTAATAGTTAAAAGATCACTACCATTTTTATCACTCGGAAGTCTTGCGAGCAAAAGAAAGGTCACCGTTTTGTCACCTCGAGCTCGAAGTACACTGTATCAATTCACCAAAAAATCAAAACTTTACCGTCATTTATGGAATTTCAAACAGAACTCGAAGATCTACTTGAGGAATAAGAACAATAATAGCCTACCACAAAAAAAAATTCCCGCGCGCACACATACAAATACTGAAACCTTAATCAGACCAATCCCAAGACCATCTAATGAATTAAAGGTTCGGTCTCTATAGACGCATGCACATAGGCGCACACATGTACAAGTTGGCATGCTCCAGATATTTCACATCTTGAAGATGAAAGTCCAAAGAGTGAAGTACCTTGGTCAGGAATTGATCAGAGTTGTTGCCAGCGGGACTCTTTTTGCCTTGACGCAGAGATTAGGGCGAGTACTCTTGTGATGAGAGAAAAATGTCTGAGAAGAAATGTTAAAAGTACGACTGTTTTAAATTACTAATGACGAGATCCAAGAGCTATTGCATTACCATCTATGGAATTTCGGTTCGCAAATTTTATAGCTTGGTAATACGTGCCTAATTATGGGGGCACGCTCTCCCCATTCGTGGAGCCAAATTATATATCAAATGTGTACTAGCTGAGCTATACCTCGTTGGATGTCGAGATGACATTATTGACTTATTGGCAGAGTGAATTTCACAAAAAAGTCATCATTAGGATTGCAATTTTTTTTTTTTACCAACACAACTGAAGAATAATTGAATGAATTAAATTTGGCATTGTATGAAGGACAGCCTATGATGGGTCAACATTTTTTTTTTAATTTTGTGTGAATATTATGTATTTCAATAGAACTCATTGAAGAAATTTCTAGAACGAATTTCAGTAGCAAGTTTCTCTCCTTAGTATGTCAAAGAATTTTTTTTTTTTTTTGCAGAAATATTTTCAAGCTATGACCACCACAAATGGAAATATTTGGCGTATAATCTTCAAAATTAATTATTTCAGGAATTATTGGCTTTTGGATAAGCCCAGACTAGATTTCCTTCCACATATGGCCGAAAACAAATGAGAGGGTATGGATGATATGCTTGCTCCATCATGCACGTAAATACTGAACAGAATCCGACCCCATAATTAGTGCCTTTAATTAGGAGGTCAGGTAAAATGGTAGTAATGACCAAAATCCGATCCCCTAATTAATACCTTGTCTGAGGCTGAAGAGCTCGAGGATCGCCCAAATCCCGACGAGCTGTGGATCGAGGCTCAAGGTTCTCCACAGGCCGGAGAGCTCGAGCATGCTAGCCTCACCGGGATCTAGCAAGAGAGAGCTTGGATGTGGCTGCCGTCGGCCAATTGTGGTTGGGGGAGAAGGAAAAAGAAAAAGAAAGAAAAAAAAAATATATATATATATATATAAAATTAATTAAGAATTATACAAGAATCACTAAAATAATTTGAGTTTATTTTTTAAAAAGTAACAAAAATTATTCACGTTAGCACAAGCCGTACCACATAGGTCGGTTGACGTCTACATTAGAAATTTCCGGCCAAACGAATATGCGAGAAATCAAATTAGATTTTTCTTACCAAATGACGGAAAATATTTTCCAGTTCATTTCTTAACCAAACACTGGAAAATGACTTCTCGGATGATATTTTTCAAAAATGTCATGTGTTTTGCAAAACAAACGGAGCCTTAATGGCTTTTCTAAATTTATTCATTTCATTGATCCATGCAGGGACATTGCTCTTTTGCCGTAATTACGGGTTGTAAAACCAAACACATTGATTATCTAATTACTAATCAAATAGAGCGACTGATTGTCACTAATATGCTTCACAACAACAAATTTATTAATATGAGATAATTTAGCAGGAAAAGCGGGACACTTGTTAGAAACGATGTAAAGATGCATAGAGAATTGTTTTTGAACATATAGCGGTTCAACATTAATGTTCATGAAGATTGGCAAGTATCCTTATCCCGTTTAGCATGTATCAAGAGCCACACATTAAGGAATGGAAGATCCAAATGTAGAACATTTTGCACTAAGGAATCCAAGTTCCTATTCCACGCACACGAGCAGGTTCCTTAACTACTAAAGCAACCCATATGACCAATTCTTCAAAAGAAAATCTAAAGAAAGTTTCACTTATTTCAACTTATTAAAAATATATGAAATTAATCATTCACCGTAAATTTTGATTTTTGGACACCTCATATTTTACTTAAGCCTTTTGAAAATTTGAACGAGTTCGACCTAACTTAAAAATTCATAGGAAGGTCAATGGAACAGCATAGTTGCACAGTATTGATTAATATCTTTCGATCAATCTCTAATTTACCCAAATCGGATGACTAGATCTGAAAATATCTCACATTTAACTACGGTCTTCCGATTTTGAGGTTGTCCTAATTTGTGCTTTTACACATTCAATTAATACATGTCATCATAAAGATCAAGCCGCAAGTTTTCCAACGCCTTGAGAATGGCATCGATTGGACATGAGATTATATAAAGAAGAAGAAGAAGAAGTTCAACTTCCTGCCACAACCGCTTGTGTTGCTCGTTCTCTAGAAACCAGAGATTTCTATACTTTTCAACGATTGAATCACATTTTCAGAAAGATTGTGGCTCGAGCTTTTCATGAATACAAAATTTGGTCAGTTGGATGCTGAATGGAAAAATTATACGATGTCAAGTTGGGTATAATAATAATAATAATAATAATAACAACAAAAGGCCGGCAATGGAGGTTTTGGCCAACCGGTGGCTGTGATATGGTATACTTCATAATGGACCGACTATTGGATATTTCAGTAGTTTTAAAATATTTGAATATGACGGTTTTGATAGTAGTTATGATTGCCATGAAAGCCATCATACCGTAATGGTTTTGCAATGGCTGAATAACTACTTTCCAGCGGCTTCATTATTGCTTTATAATTGATTTGTAAACGTTTGATAAATTCTTCATTATTTTATAATTATGAGGATCACATTTTTATAAGGGCGGTGCTAGTTCTACTAGTTGCATGGCTCAAAAACTCTCTTTCACAAGTGTACGACAATATTAACCCTCGATATGAGGCCCATTTCGGTTTTTTTTTTTTTTAATCCTTCTTTTTCTTTCACTTTGCTTCTTCTTGTTCTCACTAGTGTTGAAGCGTATTGCAGACTCCTTCATCTTCCTCCTCCGAGACCTCTATGCATGCCAACAGATAGGTTCCAGATAGAACCTGGATGGATCCTAAAACCACTCACCCCTACTTTTTGTTTGTCATGTTTTATTATTCTTCTTTTTTGTTTTTTTTTTCTATAATACACTTTTTATGATCGAGATGGGAAATTGTCGATGTCATCCGGTTTCCAAAGATATGGAGGAAGCTTTGAGGAGTGCATAGATTAAGTACATTTATAGTCAAGTCCACTACTAACTTATCCAGATACTCATGGTAGGGTAGCGACTTAGCATCTCATGTCTTCCATTCTCCAACAATCCGGAGAATAATCAAAGCCGAATCCCTAAATACCTTGAGTTGGGTTATTCTCATTTCAATTGCGGCCTGTAGCCCGAGAACACATGCCTTGTACTCTGCTATGTTGTTAGTGCAAGGAAACACCAGCTTTGCTGATATAGGATAATGCTGTCCACCCGAGAATATTAAGACCGCTCCGGTGCCTGTCCCGGACAAATTCACAGCCCCTTCAAAATACATGGCCCAGGTATAGTCATCCACCGACATGATTCGATCCTCAGAATGATAGATTTCCTCATTCTCGCCCGGATTCTCAACTAGGACATCAGCCGGGACCCGTCCTTTCACCGATTTTTGTGACAAATACTGAACATCAAACTCGTAAATAAGAATCTACCACTTCGCAAGCTTCCCGACCAAGGCGGGTTGATTTAATAGGTACTTGATAGGATCACATTCTGTTATCAATATCACCCGATAATGCAGATTATACTGCCATAGCATGTATTACACCCGGATCGAGGCCGAACATGTCTTCTCGGCTTTAGAGTAGTTCAACTCAAAGGCTGTAAACTTCTTACTTAGATCGTAGATGGCCCATTCTTTTCCATCTTATCGTCCCGCTTGGGTTAGCATGGCACCTAGCGACTCACTATGAATGGTGAGGTAAATGATCAAAGGTTGCCCCGATGTTAGCGAAACGAGTACCGGTGGATTCATGAGGTGTTGCTTCAGTTTCTCAAAAGCTTCCTCGTATTCGTTATCCCACTTGACTAGCACATTTTCTTTAGCAACTTGAGGAATGACTTAGCGGTCTTAGATAACCGAGAAATGAATTGAGCTATGTAATTCAGCTTACCCAAGAGGCTTTGGACTTCCTTGACTGTAGCAGGTAGCTTGAGCTCACAGATGGCTTTCACCTTGGATGGGTCAATCTAGATGCCTTTACTACCGGCAATGAATCAGAGCAATTTACCCAAGCTTGCGCCAAAGATACACTTGGCCGGGTTGAGCCACAACCTGAACTTACGGAGCTTGTCGAACAACTTTGTCAAGGTTTGCACATGATCCTTTCCACATCGGGTTTTTGCAATCATTATCGATATAAACCTCGATCTCATTATGCATCATATCATGGAATAGTGTCATCATTGCCCGTTGATAAGTTGCCCCAGCATTCTTAAGACCGAAGGGCATCACCTTATAATGGAATGTTCCCTAGGAAGTGGTAAATGCAGTTTTCAATTTATCATTCTTGCTCATCGTGGTCTAGTGATACCTTGAGAAACCATCCATGAATGAAAATAGCTCGAACCCAGCCGTGCTATCCACAAGCACGTTAATGTACGGGAGTGGAAAGCCATCCTTAGGACCGGCTTTGTTCAAGTCTCGATAGTCAACACACACCCTAACTCGGATGTCTTTCTTTAATACTGGGACTATGTTGGTGACCCATTCGGAGTATTGGATAGTATCAATAAATCCCACATCAATAAGTTTCATGACCTCTTCTTTGATCTTCTTTGCCGGTTTTAGTTTAGCCTTTCGTTGCCTCTGCTATATGGGCTCAATCGAAGGATGAGTCGGTAGACAGTGTTTGACTATCGACTAATCAAGATTAGGCATATCTGCATAGGATCGGGAAAAGATATCCTGCTAATCTCTCAAGAGCTTAGTCAGACATTTAGCTACATCCTTAGGGAGATTTACCCCAATTTTAATTCTCTGGGGCTTTTCGTATCGTTAAGGTTGACCGCTACGGTCTCTTCAACGGTTAGGGGTTTGGCTTGCTCGTATTGCTCAAGGTTTCGTCGTATCTCCTCGACATCAAGATCGGCCACGTCTAAGTCGTGCGAATCATTAGCATTGCATATATCAAGATCCATTGCATTTCCCTCCTTATGTTTGCCCTTGAAACATAAAGTAGCAGAATCAGAGAAACAAACACAGTTTAAACATGCATGGGTCTTTGTAATTTTTTCGAAAATCATAGGCTCTTTTAAAAAAATATATATTTTTGAAGACCGTGGGACAAGAATTTTTAACGAAGGCCAGCCCTTAGTTCTTACCATTGATGATAATTTTGTTCGATTGTTGGTTATCGTCATCGGGTTGATTTGGGATATTTCAACAAGATCCCAAAAATTCAATGAAAAACATCTGTAATTTTATTGATATTAAATCAATGAATTACATCTTATTGGAAGGGAAATCCTAAAGTGCGACAATAAATTGAAAAGAAAATCCTAAGATGTTACTACGAATTAAACTCTCCAGTGGATTGTCGAATATAGCATTGATGAACGGTGTTGGGGGTTTAGGCACCATGTAAGGTTCTTGCTTAGGGGCTCCGTCAATTTGCATGGAATCTTTAAATGTGGTAGCAATGGTCAGATCATCGAACCGGCCAACAAGATCGGGTACTCCATCCTCAACTTCATTCTCATTCGGCACCATTGGTTCAGATACATTACTTTGGCCCTTCGGTGAATCAGGGAACACAATCCCTAGATCTTCTTCAAACTAGACCAACTCATCATAACCACCGATCACTCCAGCTGTTCGGAAGGTGGTGTAACGAGGCGGTGGTAAAGGGTTATGTTCCGACTTACCTCAACCTATCACATATCCTCTTCCACATCTAAACCAGTTGCGCCCTCGGTATCCCGGACTAGCTATATGGGATTGCCCGTTGAGTTAGATGGGAGTGTGGATCCCTTGGCCATATCGGCCTAGACCCGTGCCAGGCTCGAATCCACCGCCGACCATTACCTTAGCCACCATGAGGGAAGCGCTTGACACTTCAAGAACTGGTAAGGGATTCCGGTGATGCATGAATAGTTTGTACCAGCTCGAAAGCATGATACGAATCCTCTTCAAGATGAGCTGGCTCAATGTAAGGGATAACCGTTCATTAAAAATTCGGTGATCCTCCTTACCATTGACAATAACCAACTTCCGCTTAGCGACGAACTTAATCTTCTAATGGAGGTTGACGGTACAGCACCTGCATTGTGAATCCAAGGACGGCCTAGCAAAAGGTTGAATGCTAAAGGAATATCCAAAACTTGAAAATGGACATCGAACACGTAGGGTGCGATCTGAATCTCGAGATTAATCTGCCCTAAGACGTTCTTTTTCACACTATCGAAGGCTTTGAGCGAGGCCCTGGCCGCCCGCATGCCGGTCAGGTCAATTCCAAGGCAATTCAAGGTAGCTGGGGAGCATATGTTTAATCTTGACCCATTGTCAATGAGTGCACGAGCCACATGAGTTTGCTTATGTTTCACTATAATGTGAAAGGCTTTATTGTAACCCTTCCCTTCAACTGGAATTTCATCATCAACGAACGCCACATGATCCTTTATAAGGATAGCTCTGACGAAGTTCTCTAACTTGTCTTGATCGATATTTTCAAGTACGTATATTTGACTCAACACCTTCATCAAAGAATTTTGATGCTTCTTAGACGACCGAAGAAGCTCTAGCAAGGATACCTAGGCGGGCAACTTTCGCAACTAGTCAACGATGCTGTACTCGCTTACCTTGATTATAGCTAAGAATTCTTTAGCATGTTTCTCAGCAACTTGCTTGGTCAATTGGTCATCGTTATAAGCACGACCAGACCTAGTTATCAGAGCCGGATCATAGGACCAAGGGAGCGCTTTATCATTCTCATAAGGAAAGTGCTGAGGTGAGGTGATCACAAAGCTCTCGAGTATAATGATCCCGAGTTTGTCATCCGAAACATCCTCCAAGGCAGGCATGTCAGCTAGCTCTAGATCAATCTTAATTAGACTAGCCACGTTAGCCTCTATTGCTTTACTCTTTGGAAAAGACTTATATTGGGACATAGTCAAAGCGGCAAATTCTTAATCTCATTTAATAGTAAAATGAGATACAAAAGCTACCATCCCAACCCGATTCATCCAGATTATCAACCCCTCCTTCTTCAAACTCGTGATATTCTACTTTAACTAATCGAATGACATAAGATCTCCAGTTTGGTAATAGCCTACTCCAACAAAGGCATCGAAAATATCCGCTACTTGGACCTTAAAGACATCCATTTGTCTGGCCTCAAAGTAAAATACAACGTTAACCTTACCTAAGTGATCGGGCAAAGGATTACTCTGAACGTTCGGCTGACAATTATCTTGATAGGAAAATGCTCTAGAATCAAACAAATCCTAGATGCGATTCTTAAGCACGTTGTAGCCATCTATGTCATGTTCGGGTTCACCTCGATGGTAGTCACATTTCTTAGTTGGGTCGTACTTTGTAAAGGTTACATAATTTGGTTGTAAGGTCTCTATTGACAACAAATTCTTTTTGCGTAGGAGGGCCAAGACCTAAGAGAAGGTGCTAGGTAATGGAGTAAACTGTTGGCTGTGCTTGAATCCCTTCTATCCCCGAGCATTGAAATTTTTATGCTGTTGATTGGGGACTTGAACCTTGGACATTTGGGTCCGAGGCTTCGGGGTGTAAGTGACATTTACTTGTAGAGCCGGTTCTTTATCTTTCCTTACTGTAAATTGTTTGGTACTTATGCTAGTATCCCCATACCATTCTTTCTTCAAACCACTTTCCAACTCATTGCATTGAGGTGACTAAATGATGTTTAGCAGTCCCGAGGATACGTGACCGCATTGCCTAGGGGAGGTTGGAGACAAACGGTCTCATAAGCTCTCGATCGGGTGGGATTGGCTTTAGCTAGGAAGTGATGTTCCTCCACCCGGTGACATATTGCTTAATCATCTCACCTTTCTTTATATTTGCATGTTCCAGGTCCTCCCTGGAAATGGCAACATCTAGATTGAAACTGAAATGCTTGACGAACGCGTTAGCTATCTTCTCCCAATCTTCCATACGGTAAACCTCATAGTCTGTGTATCACCTCATGGATGCATCTTTCGGACTAGCGTAGAAAATTTGAACCATCAGGGGATCCTTAGTTGCATACTTGTTCATTCCGGCCTGATATATTTGGACATGCTGGATTGGATTGAAAGTGCTGTCGTACTTCTCAAAATCGGGCATCTTGAACTTTTTCGGAACATTGACCTTCGAAAAGACAAACATGTCAACATAGGGCATATTGTGAGTCCTCTCCACCTCTCGAATCCGTTGTTCCATCTAGGCCAACAGCTTAATCGTTTCCTCATTCGGTTTTGTAGCTATAGGGCTGGCTTGGGGAACTGGAATCACCGGTAGAGCATTTGAGCTCATGCCTATGATGATCACATCCTCTAGCGGCATAATATGATAGGGAACACCTTCCGGGGCTTTGCCGGAGTTGTCCGCCGGAGGAATTGGAGTGGCAGCGATCGGTGGAGGGTTTGAGCTAGATGGTTGTTGTTTGGCTGCAATGCTGGCCATCATCTGCTCCATCTTTTGTGACATCATGCCTTCAAATCACTCACTCAAAGGGTCAAGCTATTCTCTTAGGGCCTCACAAACAGGGGCATTAATTTCAATTTTTTTGGCCATTCTCCTTGCTACCGATCGAGTAATGTGCGGGAGATCCATGATAACCTACCTTTAAAAGTAACAAGCCAAAGTAAGTAAAATAAGTAGGAATAGTGAGTCAGTCCATGACGTCCCTCTAGACTCAACAAACGAAGTAGACACGACCAATAGACTGAATTAGGCAATTTTCAATTTCATCGGCTTTTACGGAAAATTCGTATTAATTTGTACATTAGTCAGAATGATGCAAAAAATTATGAGCTGATAGATGATACAACAATGAACAACTTTCATGTTTCACGCTAAGGCAAGTTTAGCACGGATCAATACAGTTTAATACTTATTCGGAAAAAAATTTGTCCAAAAAACTGCTTTGTCCGGTTCCCATCGGAAAGATGAAAGAACCCTTAAATTTGTGAATAAAGGCTCGAAATTTTGCAGGATTCTAGTTCAAAGCTCATTCTACAACTTTCATTTTTCATGATTTAGAAAAGGAACTCACTCACTAATAGTAATCACCAAAATGAGATTGATGTTAGGATTCCAGCCAGTATCATTCTCAATGGAAATTCTTTAATAAATGGAAAACACCTTGGATCAGTCTCAAAATTTTACATATGATAGCCTAATATGCGCTGAGCATTTTTCATTCATAGATTAAAATTCCTCAAAAAAATCAAACTATGCAAGAAGGTCACCTAGAAACAGTAATATCCAAAATACAATCCTAACGAAAATAATAACCAAAACTTCCAAATAAAGACTCTAGCTAGCTCGAGCTATAGAATTCTAGGGGATAAGGTGAGCTTTGAGCTTCTTGTACTTTTCCTCACTCTTCTTGGTTTCTTCTTTGGCTTTGGCGAGCTTCCACTTGATGCGGTTGATCTCGCAACGCTTAGTATCTTGAAAGGCCACTCGAGGTATCATTGGAAGCCACTTCTTTGGGATAACATGCCCTCGAATGTAGCTCATCGAGGCATGATATGTCTTGACCTTTCCTATGAGAATCCCCTTAGGTAAAACAAGCTTGGTCGGCTGGCACTGCTCCCATGGCATGAGCAAGGGTAACATGCTCCTCAAATCTTCGGCTCTTTAGATCAAAGTCAATGCAAATCTCCACTCTTTGGGTGCGGAGGAATCGATCGTATCATGCCATATTGTCGGACTACTCTCATCGGATAATACTCCGTAATGCCAGAAACTCCCAAAAGAGGGATAGGTGCCCCATCTCTACCTGTAAGCCTAGCCTCCTCCACTTTGAACCATGGAGCATTCCATAGGAAAGTCACAAGACTCAAGTTTTCTAACAAGACTAGCTATTGGGAATAATGATATTCGGGAACATGGTCTTGTTCATCCTTATATTTCAAAAGAGGTTGCTCAAGTTCAGAAATTTTTGAGATTTCAAGAAGGCTCCCAAATTTAGAAAAGTGGGAAAGGAACCAAACTTGAAGGATCTCGGATGAAGCAACGAAGTATCCTGTCTTGGTTTGTTTTAAACTTTGTAAGGGAGATGAGACTTTTCACCAAAATGGCTTTAACAAAATTTTTTCCATTGTTTACCCGTTGGACAAAAGATGCAATCATGGAGTCAATTACATTTTGTTTATGTGGAAAAATGACTGAGCCAAAGAATAGTAGTATGAAAATCTTAGCTTTATCATACTCGAAAGGAGCTCTTGCAAAACATGAATCCAAAAATGAAATGAAGCAACTCCCCCCGTTTGCTTTCAAAATGTTAACCACTTCATCTCGATTAACATTCAAATATTCAGATAGAACTAAGATCGGATCCTCTCCAATTGGCAGGTGGCCAACCCAGAGTCAAGTGACGTTCCGACAAGAATGCTATACTCTCCTAAAGTTGGAGTTAGCTCGTGCTTACTGAATATGAAAGTAGTAGGCTTCAGCCTCCAGAAATGCGCCGGTGTATGGATGAAACCAAATCGGAGTCGAATATGGATCAAGGGGAGAATTTAACCGATGCGGAATCGGATTGTCTCTCGGCCATCCTTGGGCAATTAGTGCCACCATCGCTTCAGTTGATCTTTCGCCGAAGTTATGACTCAAACTTCCTCCATAATATATAGTTGGAGACTAACTCGCCTATGAAAACTGTCATGGACCGACTCAAAAGTATAAGTAAACGGGAGAAAAGGGTTCAAGAGAATACTACCTTGGAAAGCCTAGAATAAACAAACACATAGACATGCACATGAAAATGCTCGTGAGGTTCGATTTCTATCTAGCATGGCTTGACAAAGATGGAGCCCCGTGGATAACCGGACTAAATCACATTGGCTTGTGATTGAATCAAGATCCCCCATAGACATCCAGCTCGGTCAAGTAACAACTCGCCTCACATGGAAAACGATGGAGGTGATAGATCTTGGCACAAATTTGAAAAAGTTTGGCACTCGAGAAGGACGACTCAGGCCGGATGGCGATGGCCAAAGTATACCTAATCAAGTACCATCCTAAGCATAGCAATTCAGGTCCAATGGAGGGTTGTGTATGCTAAGTGAAAATGCAAAAATAGTAAAGACATGCACAACAGCTTAAGCACTTAATCCTTCAATATAAACCATACACAATCTCCTTCAACCTGCAATAAGAGGTTAGTAATCACTCATCCCCTTATCACTCCAAGTCTGCGAAAACATTTAACACCTTAAGGTGAGATTCAACCAAGATCGCCAAAAGCGAGACATCCTTGGAATTTTCTTTAGGCCTAAATCCACTAGAGTTTTTTAATTTTCCAAAAAATTCAAGTGAACCAGTTAAGTCTTAAATTTTTTCAAAAAATAAAAGTAGATTCACTAGTGAAGTCGCCAAGTTGTCGCGACTTAAAAAATAAATTTAGGTTAATGGATTATCGGGTTAATTTCAATGACTAACCTAATACGGACTCTCCCATGTCCTACCAAATCACAACGTTGGTTAATTAGGATGATTTAAAATTCGGAGTCGCCACTAACCATTTTTTGTAGGTTGGTTAGATACCTAAATAAAATAGTGGGAGAACTATTTTATTTCTACGAACCAAAGATTAAAGATTCGGGATTTGGTTACATTAACTAATTAAAGCTAATGCCCTTTCGGTACCTTAATTCCATGAAATATCCTAAATTTGGCAACTCAAACTTGATTGAATTCACTTTAAGCTTGAACAAGGTGTTTTTGTGTTTTCACTTTCTTAGATGCAATGCATGAATGACAATGAGTGCATGAATGAACAAAAATAAATGCAATAACATGAATAGATGACTACATAAAGGGATGTAATGCAAGGCACACAAAAGTAAAGCCCCTATATGCAAAATTAACTAATCAATTTACACACGCGACATGACAAAGCATAAACTCAAATCATGATAAAAATAAATGCAAAGAAAATCGCAACAGCATGATATGATTGTCAATCAAAACTAGATTAGACTTGCAATAGCCATCCAAGAATTCATGTTCAATTAAAGGGACATGCAACTTCAATTTAGCAACTCAAACATTGAATTAACTAGTCTAAAAAAGCACATGAACCTAAACATGAATTCTAAATGACATAGCATAATCACAAAATTACGTGGCAAAAAGACAAGCAAATATGGCATGGCAAATTATGATATGCAATATGTAAACATGCAACATGACAATTTATGTCAACGCAATTTTTCGAAAAAATATGGCAAGAAGATTAGTGAAACTCGAAAACTTGATATGCAAGTGAGGTATGCAATATATGCAAAGAGATAAACAAAGAAACATGAGATATGCAATGTGATATGTCTTTTTTTTTTTTAATGGAAAGTGAGATAAGTGGTACTCGAAAAATATGCAAAGATATGCAAAATGTGACATAAAGATATGCATGAGACAAATGCAATATATGAGCAGAATTTTTTCGGTATTTTTTGAAATATGAATGAGACCAAAGATATGCGTGATATACGAATGATATTTTAAAAAATACAGAATGCAAGATATGACACTCGAAATATGAAGTGGATATGCAAGATATGTAGACAAGATACTCGAACTAATGCAAGAGGATATGCCAAATTTTGCTTGAGATTTCGGATGCAATTTTTTTAAGAAAAGATAGACATGCTTGAATTGATTTTTCTTGATCTTGATTCCAAATTGAACTTAATGAGATAAAGTTTCTAGAAAACTTTATCTTCCTAAAGATTTAATTGGATATAATTTCTAGGAAACTATATCTTACTAAAATTTTTAGGAATTTTAAGTTCATCAGAAAATTCAAACCACACATACTATCAATAAGCAAGTCCAAGATAGCAAATAAAAGCAATCAAAGAAAATCAAAACTTTTCCTCTCAAAATTTCAAAAAAGGATGTTCCTAAATCTAAAATCAGTTTTTGAAGATAGCAAATCGGATCTAAATGGCAAAGATCGGATTAGCTAATTTCCCGTCTTTACTAAGTTGGAGAGTCGTATCCAAATGGCAATGGATAAGGTTGTCCAACTTAACGCAGACGTTGCCTATTAGGAAAAACATTTTCCTAATTTAGATTTAGGTTTTTATTATGAAAACATATCCAATAAGTCTAATTAAAATCCGATTCTTGAAATCTGTGAAAGAAATTAGGGTTTTGATATGCAAAAATTGTTCCTTGAATTTCTCGAAAAAATTTTCTGTGTTTACACTGAAGAACAGCAAGCAAACAGCATGGAATTCACGCAAAATCTGCATTGAAATAGTTGAGAAACTTAACTTTAAGCATCCGCAAAAATCTGCATGGTTAGTGATCATAGAACATGCAAAAAACGGCCCCAATTCGGACAAAACGGCATGCAAACAGCGTATAAACAGCATGCTTTTCACTTTGAATCAAGCTCAAATCTACCATAATAAGGATATGGATGTTACCTTAGTTCGTATAGTGAAAGTCGAGCCAATTTGAAGTGGAAAAACCTGCTGGACAGCACCTCAAAGAAATAAACCACGAACTAGAGACGAGCACGGCGGAACACACGGAGTTCGTAGCTTGGGACAGCAGCGATGCGCGGACAACGGCAGCAAGGTGGCGCGGCTTTGGGACGGTTGCTGGACGTCGGCAGAGCGGCGGCACGGCTGGACGTAACGTGGGGAGGGGTGTGTCGGTCGTGTGAAGCTTTGGCCGAGACTCTCCTCTCTTCTTCTCTATATTTTTTGAAACTTTCTGAGCGTGTATCAATGTGTCTTGTGTGAACGAAGACCCACACATATATATATAGATAAAGCCTAGGGTTTCGTTCAACCAGAGGACTAATCTTAGGCTTACCCCTTTAAAATATCCTTTATCTCATAGTTTAAAGCAATCAAAACTCTAAGGATTATTTTAAATTGGATAAAAAAAAATGCAGATTTCCATGCCCTGCACGTCGAGCATACTGGTGGGCTTGGCCAAATATCCAAACGACACGGGCTCAACTAAGTCAACTATAGCTCCAATTGAATAAGCCTAATTTCCTTCTGGGTCTTGCCATTTTCGGTCGCATTAGCCCCTCAGTAGCTTTGGTCGAAATTCCCTGCTAGGTTCAAGCCTGTCCATTCGTCAATTTCAATCCAATTTCCATTGCCGGGTCTAAATTAGGTCAACTCGCACAGCTGATGCAGATGAATGCTAATGCAATAAATAAATGACAAAAAATAAACATGAAAGATGATGTAAATATTTTTGTTTAGAACTAAAGTTAGTTCTAATTTTTTATGTAGAAATGACAGAAAGATTAGTCAAAATTTAGATGTCAACAGGCTGGTGTTAAGGTGAACAATTTTTGTAACTTAAAAAAATCAATTTTTTAAGTAATTTTTTATATAATTTTTAACTAAATTTATTTATATATTTTCTTTTCTTTCTTTTTCTTTTTCCTTCTCCCTCCATTGCAATTAGTCACATGCGAGCTCCGGATCACCGGATCCCGACGAGGCTAGGTGAGCTCGAGCTCACCGGCCCGTGGCAAACCTCGAACCTCGATCCATAGCTCGTTGGCCTCCGGCGAGCTTGAGCTCGCCAGACCTCGACAAGGTATTAATTATGGATCAGATTTTGGTCATTATTATCATTTTTACCTTATCTCCTTTTTTTTTTTTTGGGTCAAAACCTGATCTCCTAATTGAAGGCATTAATTATGGGATCAGATTCTGTTCAATATCGACGTGCATGATGGAGCAAGCATATCATCCATACCCCCTTCATTTGTTTTTGGCCATATTTGGAGGGAAATCTAGTTTGGGCTTATTCAAAAGCCAATAATTCCCTGCAATAATTACTTTGAAGAATATACGCCAAATATTTCCATTTGTGTTTATCATAGCTTGAAAAAAATTCTGCATAAACAATTTTCTTTGAAAGAAACTTGTTATTGAAATTCGTTCTATAAATGTCTTCAATGAGTTCTATTGAAATACAATAAAAATTCCAAAAAAAAAAAAATGTCGACCCATCATAGGCTGTCCTTCATACAATGCCAAATTTAATTCATTCAATTATTCTTCAGTTGTGTTGTTAAAAAAAAAAAATTGCAATCCTAATCGTGACTTTTTTGTGAAATTCACTCTGCCAATAAGTCAATAATGTCATCTCGACATCCAACGAGGTATAGCTCAGCTAGTACACATTTGATATATAATTTGGCTCCACGAATGGGGAGCGTGTGCCCCCATAATTAGTCACGTATTACCAAGGTATAAAATTTGCGAACCGAAATTCCATAGATGGTAATGCAATAACTCTTGGATCTCGTCATTAGTAATTTAAAACAGTCGTACTTTTAACATTTCTTCTCAGACATTTTTCTCTCATCATAAGAGTACTCGCCCTAATCTCTGCGTCAAGGCGAAAAGAGTCCCTCTGGCAACAACTCTGATCAATTTCTGACCGAGGTACTTCACTCTTTGGACTTTCATCTTCAAGATGTGAAATATCTGGAGCATGCCAACTTGTACATGAGTGCTCCTATGTGCATGCGTCTATAGAGACCGAACCTTTAATTCATTAGATGGTCTTGGGATTGGTCTGATTAAGGTTTCAGTATTTGTATGTGTGCGCGCGGGAATTTTTTTTTGTGGTAGGCTATTATTGTTCTTATTCCTCAAGTAGATCTTCGAGTTCTGTTTGAAATTCCATAAATGACGGTAAAGTTTTGATTTTTTGGTGAATTGATACAGTGTACTTCGAGCTCGAGGTGACAAAACGGTGACCTTTCTTTTGCTCGCAAGACTTCCGAGTGATAAAAATGGTAGTGATCTTTTAACTATTAGAGAAGCTTTTCTCTTGCGAATTTACTCTCAAGTTCTATTAATTTGCTGTTATGAGTTTTTGGCGTTGAGAGATTTGGTTGGAGATCGAAGGATCTATGCTATTGATAATCATTTACCCTTCCGGCTAAGCTAATTTGTTGTGGCTACGTACACTTAATCAACATTTTGAAGCAGGAAGCTCATGATATGTAGTTAATATAGTTACGTGAAACATATCGGCATAAACGGAATATTTAAATTGTCTTGTGACACTTAAGCTTACCATGACACTGTTGCGTTACATGACACGCATCTCGTCAATTAACAATTCTATCCGTAATTGTAATTAATGATGTCGGGTTATTGCAAACTTATTGGAAGTTTAGCTTACTGGGGTTATCTCATTACCTGACTTGAGGGTAGGGATCGGTAAATAGAACCAAGTCGTAACTGCAAAAGGATGATACCGAACAATTGGTTTACCACATTTTCAAATGTGAAGAGATGCCGAGGACTTCTTTCTCTGCGAAACTAGATTTTAAGATTCTTCTTGAAGGCTTATGAGATTTTATTCAGCTCATTTTTCTTCTTTGTTGTATTCCGACCAAAAAATTCAAAAAACTTCTGTTGTATGTCAAGGAAGAAAAGATGGTCTTGTTTACGTTAATATCTTTGTGCATACTCTGCATAACTTAAGAAATGAATTTTACTTATGTCAATGCAGCAATTTACAACCTATGCATGAGTTAATGTTTTTCATTCTGCTAGGTAGAGCATACTTTTTGTGCTTGCAGTACTCACTTCTCTTCCATTTAAGATACTTAGATTCTATCTTTGCCAATTAGTCATCTGTCCCACACTAACTGAAATTATTCATTTATGTTCTAGACCTTCAGGCGCGAACTTTTTCAAACGACAAAGGACAACGAATGCAGCAAATATACTAGACTGAGCTATAATACTCCCAGAATATATGATCCGAAGCGTGTCAATCCATGGTTAACAGATGTAACTCATACCGGACTATCGAGCAACAAGAAGCGAGCAGTTGAAGCTGCAATCCACAGGCCAGATTTTCTGCAGTGGAGTGTTTACCCATTGAACAAACCCTCCAATTATCAGTCAACGCAAGGTTATGCCTCACTTAACTCTCACAATCTCGGAAAAATCCTAAAGGAAGAAGTAGATCACGTTTGTGATTCTGAAATTGTGGTGTCTGCGCCGATAAGCAACTTTTTGAGTAAGGCCGATGACGGAAGATTGTTGAGGAGCTTTGGCTGTAACAAGTACTATAGCAGCTTCTTGTCTTTGGGTAGTCCGTGTCAGATTAAGGATGGGAATAACACACCGGTGGATGGGATTCACAATGAAAGATTAGACCTGAATCTCACCTTAGGTCGCAACTATGAGAAGAAGAGAGATAAAATTGTTACTGGCAGAGCTGAAGAAGGACCTTCGGAACATGCATTTGGCATGGCTGTTGCTGATAAGAAAGCCATTGCTGATAGCAAGGCCATTTTAGACTATTCAAACTATGCTCATTTCTCAGGAGCAACTAGCCAGACAAACACCGTTGAGCCGACTGCTCATCAAAATAACATACCGGTGGATGTGATTTGCAACAGTCGACAGAATGGGCATCGAACCTTAGGTTGCAACGATAAGGAAAAAGGAAATTTCGTTGTTTCTGGAGGAGTTAAGGCCACTGCCAATGATGAGGCAAAGCTAAACAATCAAAACTCTGCTCAATCCTCGAGGGCAACTATTCAAGGGGGAATAGTTGAGCCAAATGCTCATCCTTCTTCGGAAAGCAATTCAAATCCTGGAGATAATGTGAAAGAAACGAAAGCTCATAATAAAAAGAAGCCAAAGGCGGCTAGTGACCCTCGCCCAAATTTATATCCGTCATCCGTCCTTAGTCTATTATCAACTGGAATATTTGATGGGGCCCTGGTGAAGTACATTTGCGAGAGTCGTGATGTAAGTTCTTTCTCGTATGATTATTTTTCAAGTGTTCATCTTGATTTTTCTGACTTTTTATTTGACGCTTGACATACTCTGCAGTTAATTCTTCACGGTGTGATAAAAGGGCCAAAGATTCGTTGCAGCTGCGACGAATGCCACAACTCTGAAGTAAGCATCTGATTGTAATTCCATCTTTTTCTTTTACGGCAACTCATCTTTTTTATGTTGAACCCTGCAGTACATTGGTCTCTGCAAATTTGAACTCCATGCCGGAGGGAAGAGCAAGAGGCCGACTAGTCACATCTTTTTGGAGAATGGCAAGACCCTTTATGATGTTTTTCATGAGCTGAAGGACGCTTCGGAGGATAAGCTTTTTGATGCGATTCAGCAAATCGCAGGTTCCGCTGTTAATCAGCCAAACTTCCGCATTTGGAAAGGTCGTCCAAATTTCGGACTCCTCCCCAGTGCCCCCTCCCCCAAGTAAAATTTCGCACTTTAAGTCGTCGCTGTAAGTTGCATATCCTTGCAAGATAGATCGGTTCATAGGCATTTAGCAAGTCATTTTGTTTTGTGACGGTCCAAATTATTGGTGAACTTTTGCTCAACTTTGGTGAAACATAAAATCTTTCTCAGGAAAGAATCATCATAAGATATGTAGAAGAAGTCCTTACCGGCTTGGACGAGGACCGCCTTTTGGCTTGCTTTGTCTATCAGAAGCTTCAGGCTCACTTCATTGATCATTGTTGCTGCCATCTTTTCGGTTGCTGTGTTTCCGTCAAAAGTGTGCGCACGAATTTACGTGATTTATTTTGTAAAATGGGTGTCGGATAAGATAAAATATAAAAACAAAATATCTGAGGCAAAACGTTGTCCTCAAGAACAATTCTACCCCTTCAAGTACGAAACTCAGGGCGACAGGCTCTAGCGGCTATCCTCCCAAGTTATAATAGATCTTCCTCTATACTCATAGATGGTACGGGAACAAAACCGTTAAACGTAAAACTCAACAAATCATTGGAAAGAAAAGAGAGAACTTATTATTATTTTTTTCTTTTGAATATTTGGATTGTGACTTAGAGATTCTCTTAGGAGGCAAATAAAAGAGAGGCTTAACAAAGAAACAAATCAAATCAAACGTTAAAAAGTTGTTATAAATTGATTGCACTCATAATTTCCATTAAAGTTGTTACAAATAAATGTCTTTGAATGTTTTAAAACTCTTGACATATCCAACAATTCCTCACGTATTTCAAAAAGTTTCGAAAGAGGAAAATATAAATGCTGGGTTAAACTCAATAAACGCAATGCATCAAAACTAGTGGTTGTTAGGCTATGAATCAGATCTAAAAAGAATGAAATATAATTTAAGAAACCATTGGTAAAATTTGAAACTTCTATTCAACCAAGAATTTTTTTTTTTTTTGTGACTTATAATTTTCACCAACCACATTACACCACACAATGGTTGTTATTCAACGCGGTTTTACGCTATAGGGCATGTGCGTGCATATTATATTCATAAGTGCTCTAGAGATTTTGCTACAATTCTCATAGGGGCGGCCTCACTCCATACTAATGTGAGTGATTTCATCAAGCATATTTATGCAATTTAATACACCATAATAATGGCTATGAAATTCATTAAGATCTTAGCTCAACTTCATTTTCATTGTCGTCTTGCATTATTCTCACCTTTGGATAAACAACAATTTTTATTAGTGCTTCACTAAATCAATAAGTGACTTATTATTACCCGTATGAACCTAATTTAGCTTAACTTCATTTTCATTGCAGTCTTGCATTATTCTCACCTTTGGATAAACAACAATTTTTATTAGTGCTTCACTAAATCAATAAGTGACTTGTTATTACCCATATGAACCTAATTTGTGGGATTGCTAATCACATAGATTGGGTTACCATCACTATTAATTTTCCTTAACTGACTTAAGTCTCGTTCCTTTCAATGTATCATAAATTGATTTTCTCTCCATAGGTTTAGTGAAAGGATCTGCCAAATTCACTTCTGACTTTACATAAATGATGGACATAATTACATCTTTAAGCAGTTGCTTTGTCACATCATGTCTTAACTGGATGTGTCTATTTTTACCATTAAAAGTTTTATTTGTTATAATGGCTATTGTCACTTGGTAATCATAATGCATAGACATAAAAGGTTTTGGTTTCATTCCTAAAGGAATGTTTGCTAAATGGTGTCTTAACCACTCGGCCTCATTGCCAGCTAGCTGTAGAGCTACAAAATCTAGATTTTGCTTGGCTAATTTCCAAGTAGTATCTCCACCAAGGGTAAACATATATCTACTAGTGGATTTTGTCTCATCTGAATCTAATATGTAGTTAGTCTCACCCTATCCTTCTAATATAGAAAGAAATCTACCTTATAAAATGCCTTAATTTATGGTTCATCTCATATATTTCATAACTCTACTCAAGGCAGTCCAATGATCACAAATGAGATTTTGGGCTTAAGTACACCACAAGTGCCATAAGTTGTGTACGGCGCTCACTTTAGTGTCAAAACTTCCAAATCGATCACTTTAGTGCTAAGTTTTTGTAACTTCGATCACTTAAGTGCCAACTTTTTTTAAAAACGATCACTTTAGTACCAAAGCTAACGTGGCTTGCCGAAAATTCGACACGTGCTACTTTTTATTAATATTTGAGATGACATGGCTCGGTGAATTTGATACTAAAGTGATCGTTTTTCAAAAACATTGGCACTTAAATGATCGCTTTTAAAAAAAGTTGGCACTTAAGTGATCGTTTTGAAAGTTTTGGCAACGAAGTGATCGGAGTTACAAAAACTTAGCACTAAAGTGATCGATTTGAAAGTTTTGACACTAAAGTGAGCGCCGTACACAACTTATGGCACTTGGGGTATACTTAAGCCTGAGATTTTGTGTATATTTGCTCAGTCTACACTAAAAAATAAGCAAGTCCAATGTAGTTTATTAAATGCATCAAACTCCCAATAGAGAATACTTGTGATGACCACATTTTTTGCCGGAATAACTTATTGAGCGAATTAGGCGACATCGGATTTGGATTATTAAGTGATGGCGAATTGGGAATTTAGCAAGCTTCGAATGTGAACAATCACGATGGGAATTTAAATTGTGAACCGACCAATTATAGTGGATGCTTCGGTTCATTTATATTGGTTGGCACCAAAATTCAATCGCAATGGGAGCGTAAAACCCGCTACTTGAACCGACCTTGCTTCCCCTCACCTATAAAGCCCACACTTTCTCTCTCCTCCCTCATATTCTTCATAACCCTCTCTCTCAATTTCACTCTTTTTCTCTTGTGGATAACCCCCATCCCCCTAGACCACTTCCCCCTCTCATTTTTCTTTCTCTCACTTGGTTTCTCTCTCTCTCTCTCTGAGCAACTCCCTCTTGTTTGAACCTTGGCCGGCGACACCACAACTCCACAATTCATTGATAGAGGCAATCTTTGTGCTCCTCTAGCTAAGCTTACCCTTGACATCGTCGGTTTTCTCCTTTGTTCCATCCTTGCAACAGCGTGACGACAAGAGCTAGGAAGGGGCGGTTTATGCTCGTTTTGTCGGCAAATCTAGTTCCATCTTCTTCGAGTGTCATCCTGAGATTAGTTAGCCCATGAAGATGGTAGCGAGGAGTAAAAATGATGGAAAGGTATGGAAGTGGTGGTGCCGGATAGTGAATTCATGTTTACGGATGGAGTGTAGTTATAGTTAAAATGGATAGTGTAATTAAGTAGTTATTTGACTATGTGCATATATATATGAAATTCGTTGACGTATATGCTATTGGATCTAGCAATATCACCTAGAGGGGGATGAATAGGTGATTCTAAATAATTTTCATTAGAAAATATGAAATTAAAAGAATCAAGTCAAAATGTACATCGAATCGAAATCTGAATCTAAATATGTGCAATTTTGATTATGAACACGAGTATGCAATTTCTAGATATGCAGATTCAGAATATGACCACAAATATGCAATATTACCAATCAAAATGATAAGAGTTTAGAGATGAAGAATATTGCACACGACAATTATAATGGTTCGGTTTAAATCAAGCCTATGTCCACTCTCCCATGCTGATAGTCATTTTGCTTGATTCCATTAGATGAATCAACAGAGGTTTACAACAAGTGATGATACTCTTTTTGATAGTTCACACTATCCTTGCTCAATCACTTTTACAAAGCCTCTCAATGATTGCCATATAAAGCTCAAAGGACAAGTATGAATATGAATCTGAATAACTCTAGCACCTTAGAATTTATGATTCTTATCCTACAGCGTAGAAGCACCATGGATCTCATTTTATACTCCTTCACGCCCAAACTAGCCATTGAACAGGTCTTTAAAGGATCGCTCTTCAATCGCTGATTGGACGCCACCAATCTTGATTGAGCGAGATTGTATCTAAGCAGATTTGATGACCGTTGGTGCAGAATCCGAACCCTTCAGATTCAATCACCCATACAACTAAATCTTCGGTTTCCATAAGTGGAGTTCTTCAAATATAGAAGTTTTCTTGTCCCATGGAAGGTAATTTCCAATCAAGGATATTCTATCAATCATGTTATAGAATAATCCTATCAATCAAAGATTACAAACTTCCATAAATATCTTAGTAACAACGGACATATGTCGACCATGGGTATTCAGAATCTTGAATCGACATATCTCACATCGTCCGAACAATCTTCAGAAATAGAAACAGTCTTCTACATCTAATATTTTGCTATGTGTGAACAATCTTCATAAATGAAACTAGTCTTTAGAATGCATAATATAGATGCAATATCTTGAGCTCCATCTTATGGTCCCTCTAAGCATATTAACAATTGCGGCTCTACCTTGTTATTCACCTATCCAAGGTCCTTCCAAGTTTTACCGAACTTCCCATTCTAGGCTTGTTCGCCTTCTACTTAGGTACCTCAAACTTGTAGACACCTCTATGCCCAATGTCTTATTCACCATTGATAGATAGCTCATAACTTTCGGAAGTTCCGTTAATACACCATCTGCATAACGGCTTGTGCTTCTTTCACCTGGTTCTACTCAATCAATAAACACATTAGTAGCCTTTGATTATTTTGTCACCTTCAAAATATCATAAGGGATTTTCTCTAACAATCCGCCCCTTTTTTATGATGACAAAATAATCTCCCAAGATGCGGATGTGCAAACACATTTCAATGATATTCATTTGTGTATACTTGAAAAGTAAACACAGTAAGCTTATTTGCCAAAAATAAGAATTTAGATCAAGGAAAAATAAGCACATAATGCAATCTCCACTTTAAGATAAACACGAGCAATTAGGAGATAGCGGATAAATTGAGCATAATGATATATAGAAAATAATCGCAGCTCAATATTATGCATCAAATAGACACATATGTAATCAATCAACACATATATATATATATATATATATATAAAAGCGATAATAATGGAAAGGGTATCATGTAGAGAATATATCTTCGGATGCAAAACAACTTGTACATGTTGAAACGAACATAAAAAAATATGAAATATAGCTCAATCATCGCGTACATCGGAGAACATATATCGGGGAGTATAGATTAATTTCACTTCCTTTTTGTCATAATAAAACGATAATACATATTAGAGATTTGTAATGATAAAAAGTAAGGGAAATGGAAGATGTACTAATCAGATTGCATAGAGCTTAGCAAGTTCTAATACACATTTACCTGTTCTTCCATCCTTAGAGTGGTAATCAAGATTGGGATTGAAATTAACTCAAGTCCAACAAGATTTTCCCTTGCTTGATCAATTCTCCCCCTCAATTTGTTGCTTCTTTGAGATGATTCTCTTACTCAATTTGAATCTCCCCCTAAGTGTGAGAAATGAACTCATGAACCTTGAGAACATCGATAATCACATGTTGATTTCAGTCGCATCTTCAAGGAATATCATCCTTCTGAATAGTTTTTGAATATTTCTTCTTGAATATGATCAGTAGACTCTCTCTGAATATGACCATTTCTTTTTTCTTTCTCTCCTTGGGTCAATAGATGTTCCATAGTGTTGTTGATTTCTATTTTGGTTTCAACTTCAAGGATGCAAGAATTGATACGAGTATCCGCAATAATGTCATCCTTGTGCACCTTTTCTAGCTCCCCCTGCGTCCGAGAAGAGAATTTTATCTTTCTTATGAAAACTCCCCCTGAATCTGAATAACTTCCGAAGCAATGTTCAGATGTTGATTTATGTTCAATAGAGAGCACTGGGGTTATAGACATAAATAGAGGTTTTTCAAAGAAGGTGACGATTCATATCCTCTACTTCTGATCAATATTCTATGAACTTTGCTTCCGAACAAACGTTTTGCAATTGTGCTTCTGAACTTTTTCTTCTGAACAAATGTTTTGCAATTGTGCTTCTGAACTTTAGCGGGCAACCTTCTTAGAAAATACTTCTCATTGAGAACCTTCTTCGATTGCATCATGGTTTGCGTTGATTTGCAATCAATCTTTCCTTGTAGAGAATCCCGCAATAAACTCGTTTCTTTTTTGGTTTCCAAAAATATGGATCTTTTCCCTTACGTTAGAGTAAAATAAGGAAAATTTTTTAAAAACTCAAAGATCATTTCCATAAACTTAAGGCATAACAAGAAATTAAATAACATTCCTTAAGTATCTCACTTTGCAGCACAACTTACGATATATAACATAAACAAGATAATGTCTAATTCAAATTAGGAAAGCACAAGATTCTTTCTCAACCATAATATCATGCATAAAGATATCTCTTAAAAAAAACGTTTCAAAGCAAGATAAGATCAGATAGCATCAATCAAATAAATCACATTATCTCCAAGAAAGATATCAATTAATCACTTAATCTCATCTCACAAAATACTAAAGATGCACCACATGATTTTTTTATAAAAACAAATTTCTAGCACAACTAATTATTTGAACACGACATAAAAAAAATGAATCAATCAAAGTGCAATATCAAGTACAATGAGAAATTAGATAAATGGAATATGTTCGTAAAGCAAACATAACAACATACCGATTTCACTTTCTCTTCCTTTTTTATTCCCTGCAAGAAAATCAACTCATCTTTTCTTTGGTACCCAAATGAATTCGGGTCCATTCACATTAGAAGATTTATCGAAACTCCGAGAAGTCCTTTTCGATTGTCTCCAATCTTTTTGACATTCTTGCGTGTGATGAATTGAATTCTAAACGTTTGAATATTTAGAGAAGTTTCGGCCAACAGGTTTTGAAATGTTTTCACAAATAATTTTTGGAAACAATACTTGGAGACTTACCCTTTAGTCTTTCCTTGACATTTGAAAAATCATTTTTGATCAAACTCTTTTCTTCGAAAACAAGTCCTGATTTATTAAAACATGAAATTGGCATAGAAAGAGCGGTTTTTGAAGATTTTGGATTGAGAGAAAACTTTTTGGAAACTTTTGAAATTTCTTCTTTTAAATAAGTATTCTCTTTTGCAAAAAAAAAATCTCGATTTTCTTTCATTTGTGAAAATTCCTTTTGTAAAAACTCAATCTTTTCATTATTTGAATTTCCTGTTGCCTCAACTTTGTGTTTTCCCTTTTCAATTCGAAGGTCTTCTTAATAACAAGTTTGTAATCCAAGCACAAATCGTCAATATAATCACAAACTTCTTCAGGAATTTTAGAATGGTATACCTCAATTTTTTCATCCGAATTCGAATTTGCCAAGAGACAAATATTTGCTTAATCTTCATCACTATCTTCGCACTCATTGTCACTTGAAGTCTTTGTTTTTGGAGCCTTTTTGGACTTTTCATACTTGCCTTTATTTTTCTTTAGCAAAGGACAATTTGGTTTGATGTGTCCCTTTTTTCCTACATTCAAACAAATTACATCCGCACCTTCTTCTCTATCGCCGAAGGTCTTCTTTTGATCAGCTTATTTGAATGGCTTTTTCCCTTTAAATTTTCTTCCCTTCATGGCCATTTTGCTAAACTTCTTTACCATGCGAGCAAGCTCTTCATCATCTTTGAAATCTAAATCGTCAGAATCAATGTTAGATTTTAAAGTAATCGACTTCTTACCTTTCGTATCGTTTTCTTTATCAACCCGTTTTGTCTCATACAATTGTAGAGTCCCAACAAGTTCGTCAATGGATAATGGTCTAATTGTTTGACATTCTTGAATGGATGGTTTGATGTAGTTCCAATCATCTGTAAGTCCTCGAAGAATCTTGTGAACCCGCATAGATTCAGAAACAGGAGCACCTTGCCTTGCAAGACCACTTGTTAGTATTTGAAATCTATCAATCCCATCAAGAATCGACTCATCCGGCTTCATCTTGAAAGCTTCATAATAACTTAGAAGAATGCTAAGATTAGTTTCTTTCACTTTGTCAAATCCTTGAAATGTGACATGAAGTATGTCTCATATAGCTTTTGTTGATTGTTTCTACGCAACACGATTGTATAAAGGAGTGGATAGTGCGTAGAAGAGTGCATAAACAGCTTTGGAATTGAGTCCTTGTCTTTTTGCTCGTTTAGTATTCAATAGGGAAGGAGCATGAGCATTGTTCCCATTTCCAAAAGCTTCAGCAGTGGTAGGATTTACTCCTTTAGCCACGACATCCCACATAAGATTGTCTAATTCCTTGAAGAACCACTTCATTTTGTTGCACCACATGTTGTAATCTTTCTCATCGAAGTATGGTGGTTTGTTGCCATAGTGTAAGTCACCTAGTCCCGAGAAGTTATTGCTAGACATAGTAGATCTTTAACTCTGAAGTAAATAACACTTCACAAATATGAGCGACCTGCTTTGATACCAATTATTGGATCTAGCAATATCACCTAGAGGGGGGGTGAATAGGTGATTCTAAATAATTTTGACTAGAAAATCCGAAATTAAAAGAATCAAGTCAAAATGTACATAGAATCTGAATCTGAATCTAAATATGTACAGTTTTGATTCCGAACATAAGTATGCAATTTCTCGATATGCAGATTTAGAATATGAGCACAAATATGCAATATTATCAATCAAAATGATAAGAGTTTAGAGATAGAGAATCTGCACACGACAATTATAGTGGTTCGGCTTGGATCAAACTTACGTCCACTTTCCCACACCGACAGATGATTAGTTGGATTCCACTAGATGTATCAATGGATGTTTACAACAAGTGATGATACTCTTTTTGATAGTTCACACTATCCTTCCTCAATCACTCTTACAAAACCTCTCAATGATTGTCATATAAAGCTTAAAGGACAAGTATGAATATGAATATGAATAACTCTAGCATCTTGGAATTTATGATTCTTATCCGACACCGTAGAAGCACCATGGACCTCATTCTATACTCCTTCACCCCCAAACTAGCCGTTGGACAGGTCTTCAAAGGATCGCTCTTCAATCTCTAATTGGACGCTATCAATCTTGATTGAACGAGACCGTATCTAAGGAGATTTGATTATCGTTGGTGTAGAATCTGAACCATTTAGATTCAATTGCCCATACAACTAAATCTTTAGTTTTCATAAGTAGAGTTCTTCAAATATGGAAGTTTTCTTGTCCCATGGAAGGTAATTTCCAATCAAGGATATTCTATCAATCATGCTATAGAATAATCCTATCAATCAAAGATTGTAAACTTTCATAAATACCTTATTAGCGACGGACATATGTCGGCCGTGGGTCTTTAGAATCTTGAATCAACGTATCTCGCAGCTTCTGAACAATCTTGAGAAATAGACTTTAGAAGTATAAATAGTCTTCTACATCTAAATACTTTGTTGTGTCTGAACAGTCTTCATAAACGAAACTAATCTTCAGAATGTATAATATAGATGCAATATCTTGAGCTCCATCTTCTAGTCCCTCCAAGCATATTGGTAATTGCGGCTCTACCTTGTTATTCATCTATCCAAGGTCCTTCCAAGCTTTACCGAACTTTCCGTTCTAGGTTTATTCACCTTCGACTTAGGTATCTCAAACTTGTAAACATCTCTATGCCCAATGCCTTGTTCACCATTAATAGATAACTCATAACTTTCGGACATTCCGTTAATACACCATCTGCATAACGGCTTGTGCTTCTTTCACCTAATTCTACACAACCAATAAACACATTAGTAGCCTTTTATTATTTTGTCATCTTCAAAATATCATAAGGGATTTTCTCTACCATATGCCTCCTACAAGTTAAGAAAACCTATAAGTAAAACAATACCCTTAGGCGTTCGCCTCTTGCTTACATGTGCTCGTATTTTCGTCCAATCTTTCGCATGTGTCCTATCATATGTACTAAAATATTAAAGAAAAATAAAATTAGTAAGGAATTAAGGACAGTCCATCACAAGTTAGTACCGGAGCGGGAGGATCGAGGATCGGGTCCTTACATATTTGATATCGGCGCAGAACGATCGAGGAACAGTCCTTACAATACTCAAACTAAGCCACACTATCTCCTTTATTTTCACTAATTGGGTATAGCATCGTAAGGTGTCACACCCTAATCCTCTAGTTCACGGCATCCCTACTAAATCGCCTCAAGTCATTAAGGATAGCGTTCCAAGCACGCTATCCACCCTTGAGATTAATTATACATGTGGAAACGTATAAAACTCCTGGACAATAACATATCACAGGGATAGGAAAGCATGAACTACATCAACTCAGAAACATCATTTCATTTACATACATGTCTTAACCCAACAAAGATATTACACTATTCAGCCTCATACTTTGGGGTGGCTCTCTAAGACCAACAAAAAGGGTAGATAGGTCGGAAAGGGTTATTTTCTCATCTACTCCAATAGAGGGGCTACGTCACCTAGTCCTCATCAACTTCAAAAAGGAACTACTAGCTTCCTTACCTTAGACCTGAAAATGGTAACCACAATAGGGTGAGATAAATCTCAATGAGTCAACGCCTAAGCCCGGTTAGGACGTTGATTCGCTCAGAACCTCTACTAAGCAATCATAGAATCATAGCACAAATATCTCAATCACATGCAAATTTACCTGTCATGAGTCACACGTAAGGCAATGTATAACATGACACGACAATCATATCAATCAATCCACTAGCAAGGCACCACATCAACTTACATACATAATCCATCACACATAGCCGATTATTAATGGCCAACGGCCAGGTACACTAGGCGGTTGGTGCCTACACACTAAGCGATTGGTGCTCTACTCGCGGGATCGGGCTTCATCCCTTACTTCCGGCGACGGCATCCAATAGTCGGTGTGATTCCGATCGTTAAGGCACGAAACTACCAAGAATCCCTATAGGGGCTTCGATCCGTTATAAGCTACGACCGGTATCCGCTCAACCCGGTGTCACGGGTTGACGTACATCCAACAAGTCGTGGTATTCCGATCGTTACGACACAACATTGTCGGGAAACCCATTATATGACCAGTTAAGCACCTTCGACAAACAACTGGTTCATATTCCCATAATTAGTCGAATGCTCATGCGACATGCTCAAAACCCAGCCAAAGGCCATTTTCATGTTAAAACATGCAGCTTGAGTCCATGCAAGGTCATATGAATGCATAGAATTATCCACTAAACTTTGCATTTATTACAAGGTGGTTAACCCCCAAATAGTCATTCAATCAACTAGCAACCAATCAATATACTCAATCAAATAATTGATATAGACGATCGATCAACAGGGCCAATCAATCCAATTACAAGTATTTCATCCAATTATACTCATTTAAGTCAATTCATTCGTCGATACAATAATAACCAACACGATTCGTCAATCGTTCGTATGCTCGTTCCTAACCAATCGCTCGGTGGTAATCAATCAATAATAATCATCCAATCAATTGATTCTAATCCCAAATAGTCACAATTTCCTAGCTAATCAAACTAACCTAACTAATTAGGGCCATTTAGCCTAAACCAAGTTTCTAACCTAAACCGACCCTAATTAATCTACCTAAACACTCTAATAATCTAATTAACTAATCCGAACGCAATTAGCATCCTAACCGAGGATTAGAGGTCAATTCACAATCAATGGCACGAGACGACCATCGCACAATCCTTGAAAAGTTTCAGGCTCGGGTTTGGTTTCTCCAATAATCGGCCCAAATTCTCGATCACACGGACCAAATTCCTCGGACACTTACCCCATGGTCTTGGCATACGGCCCTAAACACACAAGCTAGGCTCACTGGGTCACGGCTCGCACGAACAGGGCGGAGGATAGGGACATCGAGGCTTAGTTTCTCGAGCTTCAAAATGGGTTCACGGGTCACGGGCTGGCTAGTAGCTCGAGGGGCTGTTCGAACATGGTGCAAGGTGGTCGGTGGTGGCGGAGCTGGGCGGAGTAGGTCGGAATCGGGACCAAGAAGTGATGGCGGTAGCAAAATAGAGGAGGAAATAGGGGTATCTAAGACGGGGTATGGTGTTCGGGTGGGTTAAGCTTGGCTCTCGCGGCTGATGGTTGTCGGACCGAAGAAGAGGATGGCGGATGGTGTGGCTGGAGAGGTCCGGAAGCGACAGCGGGAGGCGAGCGGGCGAGAGCAGCGAAGTAGACTCAGATGTAGGATAGGGGCAGCGAGCCAAAACAGGGGACGTCGGGGCTCTAGGGCTAAGCTGCGGTGTCGGTGAAGCCGGGTGTAGTGGCTGCGAGTCTTAGGAGTTGGGGATGACGACAACGGCGGCTGGGTGGCATCGAACCCTCTGGAACCGAAGCAAAGCAGAAGCACATGTAGTAACAGTGGCAAAGAAGAAGGTAGAATAGAGCGGGTAGAGACGGGCGAGATTGGTTTCGAGGCTAATCGGGGCTTGTTGGATGGCGTGGGGTCAACAGAGAGGTGGCGATGACGAGATGAAATGGTGGTGAGCGGAGGTCGAAGGGCTGGAGAAGTGAGGGATGGTGTTCGGTGGCTTGGGGGTCTGTCGCTTGAACAAAACAAAGAGTGGGAGAGAAGAGAAGTCAATGAGGAGGGCGGAGCGTGAAGGAGAAGAAAAGAGGAAGGAGGGAGAAAAGAAAAACAAGAGAGAAATAATGTCAAGTTGCAAAATTTGACTTGGGGGATAGAATTAATGAGATGAGTCTCGTGGCGAATTCACCATTCCATCTTGTAGTAAATAATATCCAGAGGCAAAATGGTCATTTCGGATTTGGGCTAGAGGCATTTTGGTAATTTGATATTTCGGGACGGTTGGGACATTGCTCAACCATCGGAGGGTGATTTGGTCTTTTCCCGGGTCTTACTTAATCAGAGTTAGGCTCGGGCACAAGAATTTCGATCCTAAAGCGCGACGATTAAACAATCGAAGCCTGAACTAATTCAACCGACGCCTCGAGAAATATCCAATTCTCGTCGGTTAATTCCTTAAAATCCAATGTCTCATAACAAACTGAAATTCAATATCAAACATTTTATTGAATTTAGATATCTTACAGACGTTGAAATTCTAGGGCGTCACATAAGGAGTACTTACATGTGTGACATCATAATGTCAAAAATTTTAAGTAGCCTTTCCACATAATGCTCTCAAGTAAGCATTAGGCCACTTTAACTTCTGAAGATTTTAACACCCAAAATGACATTATCTTCTCTCAAGTCCTTCGTATCGAATTTAGAGGTCAAGAAAGATTTTGTTTAGTTTCGAACACCAATGCATGTACCAAAATTTAAGCATGTCATTAACATAAGCAAATAACTATAGATTCATCATCAAGGATAAATCCAATGGAGGAAAATCCATTATTAACTAGAACATGATCCAATTTTTCATATCATTACTTTGGTGCTTGCATTAAGCCATATAAAGTTTTAAGGAGTTTACAAACTTTTCTTTCTTGGCCATGAAGGTTACAGCCCTACGGTTGCACCATGTAAATTTCTTCTTCTAAATCAGCATTTAGAAAAATAGTTTTAACATCTATTTGGTGAACAACAACTTTATAAATAGAAGCTAAGGCAATTAAAACACAAATGGATGACTAGTTACTGGAGCAAAGATATCAAAATAATCAATATTTTATTTTTTTGAATAAAACCTTTTGCGACCCATATTGCTTTAAATTCATCAATGGAACCATCGAGATTATATTTCCACCAATTGGTTTCACACATGGTGGTAAATCAACCAATTCCTAAGTTCAATTTTATAAAATGGAATCAATCTCAATTCTTAAAGGTTATTCCCAAAAACTACTTTCTTTAGAAGAAATTGCTTCCAAGTAAGGTAAAATATCATTTTTGACATGATAAGTATTCATTTCGAAAAGCAGTTTATTTCCTTGATCTTTTACTCCTTCTCAATTCATTATTTAACTTTTTACAATCATTTTTATAAAGAGGTGCGGGAGTAACAGTAATAATTATTAACGACAGATTATGTTTAAAAAAACTGCATTCTTTGTCTCAACTATTACATTAATGCAAGAAATATATTTACAGCACTCTTTTCAACATAATCAATAAACAGGCAATCAGATGCCTTAGAGCCTATTTTTATTTTCTTAAAACTAGAAGCATAACTTAGAAAGGCATCCCCACACTTTCAAATATTTTAAGTTAGGCAATAAGCCTTCCATAATTCAGAAGGCGACTTATTAGTCTTCTTATCTGGTATTCTATTATGGACATAACAGGTGGACAATATAGCTTCTTCTCCCCATAAATTATTAAGATGTTTAAAACTAGAAAGCATATAATCCATCATTTCTTTTAATGTCGTTTTTGTTTTTTTCAGCGACTCCATTTGATTAGGGAGAATAAGGAGGGGCAGTTTCATGATTCCTTGTCTTTCACAAAATACATTAAGCATACTCACCAACTCTATCTAATCTAACTCTTTTTATCTCTTTATTCAATTGATTTTCTACCTAAGCCCCCATTGTTTGTTTTAAATCACCTAAATTAGTATGAATTCAGCTCAACAATTCCGAATCTCTATTTACAAAAATACAAGGCTTTTTAGTTAATTTTGTTATAGCACATATTATACATAATTAAAATATATTTTTTAAGCCCATAAATTAAACCTCCTTATTTCATTTTCTTAATATAAGGAATACTAACATGTCATAACCTACCACACTAGAATTTAATAGATTCAACCAACTAAGAAGTAGTATTCCCTTACCAAAAAAAAAAAAAGAAGTAGTATTTTCACTGATAACATTTGAAACATTAAGAATAAAAATTCCCTTATTACGTAAACCCTTTCCCACAAAGACAATTTTTTTGTCATTATAATCTTGTCAGATTAGAATGACACCTTCACCCCAACCGTTCTGAAAACAGCTATAGAAACCAGGATTCCCTTATAATAGGGACGTGCATTAAATCATTCAAAGCCCAAGTCTTGCCGGATGTGAGTGTCGCGACCTAAAAATTAATTTAGGTTAATGGATTATTAGGTTAATTAGATGAATTAACTAACCTAATACGGACTCTCCCAAGCCCTACCAATTCGCAACTTAGGTTTGATTTTTAATTTAGGAGCCGCCACTAATCTTTTTTGGTAGGTAGATTAGATACCTAAATAAAGTACGGGAGAATACTTTATTTTCTGCTAACCAGAGGTTTAGGGTTCGGGAACTTGGTTATGTTAATTTTTAATTAACACCCTTTCGGTACCAAATTTCATGAAAATGTCTTTTCCTGTTGATCGATGTGAATTTAATGATTAATTGGAAAAATGTGACATGAGGACCATATATTATGCGCCCGGAGAATTATTTTTTGGTATTTTCGGTAATAAAAGAAAACATTCACAAGCAATAAAAAATCTGAACAAAAATAAACAAAAATGCCCATAATATACCTTTAATTCCGAATATTCCGAATTTTCCTATAAATCTTCTCATTCCCGAAGATCCGGGCCGGAGCGAGATTTTATCCGCTACATCCTCGATGATTCGAGCCGGTATGCGGATAAATATATAGAAATACAACGTCCCTTCTCGCCAAAGGGCAGAATACGAATTTCTATATTTAAATCACCATCCTATTCCATAAGATCATGGATGTGTCGTGTGATTTAATTTTTCGATGGGACGAGGCACGAGGGGAGCACATATTATAGGCATGTTTGTTTAAAAATATTCAAATTTAAAAAAAAAAAAAAGAAAAATTGTCGGCCAACTAAAGATAGGTGCCGAAATTCTAAAGGGGATAAGCCCCTATCCGCAAAGGATTCACATCTTTTAAATTAGGAAAATTATCCCTTGAGATTTGAAATGAAATATTTTTTATAATTATCCCAATTCAAAAAGATATGTTCAATATTTCTAAAAAAACCTTAAGTTTGATTGAAGATATACTTAAAATTCGAGAATATGCCAATATCTTATCAGATGCAATCAAGATTAAGATTTCTCAAAATCAAACCACCACGAAATATGCCACGAATCCGAAAAAGATAAGCAAGATATCTCAATATTTATTCAGAAACTTCAAACTTGCGTGATTAGGCAACAAATGTTCTTGTAGATATGCTCGAACAAATCAAATTAGGAAAACAAGATAATCTTAACATTCAAGGGATAGAATTTTACCTTATCTTGCGATTGCGATTTCCTAATTCGAACTTTGTTCAAAGATTGCGCACCAAAATCGAAAAGGGAACCGATCGACTGGAGTTCTCGCACGCCTAGGAGCTTCGTTAAGGGCGGTAAAGGCTTGTTTCGTGACAGCAACTTTGAGCGCGAACACACCTTTTTCCAACCAAATTCCTGCACACGCAAGTCTGGAAACTTCGTCCGAAATGGCACTTTTTGAGTTCGGTTTGCTACCAAAGCACTCCCGAATGATCTATCACAAGTAATAACAACATTAGATCTACAAATATCAAGAAAACAGGGCCTGATCAACCTTGATAAAGGTTGGATAGTGGCAGAACATTGGCTGGGAGTTTTCGTTGAGACTAATTGTTCGTGGACTTCGTGGAGATTCAGCTTTCGGAGAAGACGATAGTTGAGACCCACGATCTCCCTCTACCGAAGAATGCTCTTTTGCCGCTTGAAATCCTCAGGTTCACTTGCGGATGAACTCACGAACAAGGCTTGTTGAGTCAATGGTATCAATTTTGATAAGACTCAATCAATAGTGCACAACTCAATCTCGGTGGCCTGTTGATCAAAAGGCAAATTCCAGAAGAAAACAATTGATCTTATAAATTGAACAAACCCTTTGGACTTTTTCCTCTTCCTTTTTAGGAGAACGTGCGCCTCTCTCTCTCTCTCTCTCTCTGTATGGCCGTATATTCAATTGTGCGGCTTCTTGAAATATGTATCCTTTATTAGCGTTTCTGCAAGGGAAATCTTGTCAGTAAAGCTTGTGAAAAAATAGTAAAAACCAAAAGAAAACTAAAGAGGTGCAAACGTGTGATTATATTGAATAATCAGCCTCCCCCTTTCTCTGTCATTTTTTATCTCTGCAACTTTCTTGGTCGTGTCTTTCCGCCTGTGAAGTTGTCTCTTCTCCATGGTCTCTTTCTGCTGAACTGTGACCGAGAGAGCCTTCCTTCAGCCATCCGTGTGTGAAGCTCTCAATGGCCCTCTCCTTCTTTCTGCGTATGCCTCTATTTTTGAGAGACCTTCGGCCAAGTATGCGATGAACAGCCCTCCGAACTTCTGCCGTATATTCAATGAAAGTGGCCTCCTCCTCAATGCAAACCCTACGTGTGTATTTATAATGGTGAGCTAGGGTTTACGTGTCATTTTCACTATTTGCAAAATTGTCCCTCAACTTGTGCTAATCGCAATTTGATCCGGAGATAAAATATTCATCCATGAAGCCCTTTTTTTTTTCAATTAATGGATAGTTTTAATTAAAAGGATTTTCCCAAATTAAACAATAAATGGGCTGATTTAAGCTCAAAATTATTCCAATAGCTTTGTTAATTTTCGGCACACACTCCTTCTTGACTGCCGAAAAAATCCAAACTAAACCTAGTCCAGTCCTCTGTCAAATTGAGCTCAATTGCATTGCCTCTAGCTTGAATGTAGTGACATGCATGACTGACAAAAAGTAAATATGCAGTGCATGAGAAATTAATTTTTGTGAGAACTATGATAATTCTCATTTTATACTTAAATGAATGATTTTCTAAAAATCAAAATTTAGGTGTCAACAGCTGCCCCTCTTTGAGTGAAGGCTCGTAGAGGTTTCGCTCAAAGACAAAATTGAAACCTAAATTTTGCAAATGCAAGTGATAGTAATTTTTGATGGGATTGAGTCCAATTTTTTATGTGAAATAAATGATGCATGAAATGTGAGACTGTAAATAACATGTGAAATCTGGACATGGATCGCATATGAGAATACCCGTTGTACCAAATACCTCACAATGCTAATGATTCCCTTAATTTCCAAGTTTCTGATGCGAGGATCTTAAGGTACCGGGCCCATCTGTTACCGCAGATTTTCCCCCTGATGCGAGACGACGCAAGATTTGTGTGTCCTTCGAGATCACAAGAGCTACGTCGTTGTGACTCGAAAGAAGTGAAATCAAGTTCACAAGAGCTACGTCGTTGTGAGTTGATAAAATGTCAAAATCGCCAGTGCATATGTCTTCACGATTTGACAAAAGGGAACCAAAATCATAAGAGCTACGTCATTATGATTTGGTTTGATCAAAATCATGGGTGCTTATGTCGTCATGATTTGATAAAAGAGCCGAGAATCATAAGAGCTATGTCATTATGAGTCGACTAAAGGTCAAGATCACCAGTGCATATGTCTACGTGATCTGAGACCGAAACCATAAGAGCTACGTCGTTATGATTTGATAAGATGTCAAGATCGCCAGTGCATATGTCTACACGACCCGACAGGAGAGGCATATTGCCCGATTTGAACAATATTTGAGAGGAGTACCACCGAATGGAATCGATAGGTACGAAAGGGGCATATTGCCTGAATTAAATCATAACAACTACCATCAGAAGAGTTGTTAATTTGAAAAGAGGTTCAGAAAACTTACCTGGGTTCTCCAAACGAATGATCGGGGAATGAGTCAAGTTGACTTTATCATACTCGAATGATCATGGGTACCGATGCCCATCTATTATCCGAGGTTTCCGTTAGATGCGAAACATCGCTTGGTAAGTGTATTGTTGAAAACATGCTTTCCGAGATCACAAGAGCGAATTGAGATTATGAATCGAGAAAGAAAGAAGAAAAAAAAAAAAAAAAAAATTCAGATCACAAGAGCAAATCGAGATTATGAACTGAATAAATATTAAGGCCACAAGAGCAAATCAAGATTATGACTTTGGAAAAAATATTCAGATCACAAGAGCAAATCGAGATTATGAACTGAATAAATATTAAAGCCACAAGAGCAAATCGAGATTATGACTTTGGAAAAAATATTCGGATCACAAGAGCAAATCGAGATTATGAACTGAATAAATATTAAAGCCACAAGAGCAAATCGAGATTATGACTTTAATAAAAATTTATTGAAGCCACGAGAGCAAATCCATCCTGGTTCAATAAATTATCTCATGAGGTTAACCATGAGTTGAATAAATATCCAAACCACAAGAGCAAATCGAGATTATGGACTGGAAAAATATTCAGATCACAAGAGCAAATCGAGATTATGATCTGAAAAATATTAAAGTCACAAGAGCAAATCGAGATTATGACTTTAATAAGGGAGATCAAGAACATGAGAGCATACTTCGTCATGATTTGATAAAGGGGTCAGAACCATAAGAGCGTACGTCGTTATGGTTTAACAAAAGATCAGGACCGCAAGAGCATATGTCGTTACGATTTGATAAAGGATGTGTCACTCGAAATGAATCAAGACAACCACTAAAGAGGCATGCGTCCGAGATGAGTCGCGACAATACACAAAAGGTGGTGCGCCCGAGATGAGTCAGGTCAATACACAAAAAGAAATGCGATGACTCAAGTCAATAGAGCCATTAGTGTGTTTTGAAAAGTCAGAAAACATACATCGAATCTTCCGAGCGATGATTGAGGAATAGACAGGTGATGTATCATACCTGATTAAAATGATCATGTGCACAAAACCAATGCAAATGCAACATCATATGCCAATAAAAACTTGTTTACTCGCTTGCATTACAAAACTTCACCGGGGAATTTTATCAATAATGAAACCTGTCTGGTCCTTCTAACAAAACATAATCGCATTAAATGATGAACCTATTGTCGAAAAGGACTTTTACTCACTCCCATGGAAGGGTTCAGGTTGAAGAGATACTTACCCGAGGGTTTGAAAGATTACCCGGCGGGCCTTTGCCAGCAGAACTTGCTCATTCAATAATCCTTGGATGAATTTCGAGACCTTGGGAGGGAACTCGAACATCGGCAATGCATTACCTATCATAGAATGTCAGAGGTAACATATGCAAACATATTCACCAATGAGTTTATGCAAAACTATTCTATCGAGCTTGCAATGATTAGAAATGACATGTGTATAATGCAATGACTCATATTATGGTTCATGCATAACCATTCTATCAAGTTCGCATTACCAATTCTGTCCAAGGAGGTTCTCACATTATGAATACCTCAAATGTGAGCTGAATGGGGGGACTTCAGTCCGAAAGGGCTTTCTCTCACTCTCGAGAAAAGCTTTTCATCCCGACTGCGGGATTCAAGAAAAATCACTCAACCTTACCATCATCGCATTCGACAAGGATCCAAGTAATCTCGCAATTGATACGACCAAGCCGATCTGGAGGTCTTGATTAGGACCGTAATGAGGTCTAGGTCAAAGGTTTACAAAGGGGACTCTAGTTGAGTCAAGGTTGCTGAAATGAATTTCTTCGCTATCTGCTCCGGGTTTACAAGTCAAGGACCCCGCAAAAATGAGAGAGAAATAATCTTGCTCGAACTTCTTCGAGTGATGCTTAAAATCATTTAACTCTACGTTAACTCAAGTGCCCTAATCAGAAAAGACTTTGAAGGGTTGTAACATAGGCTAGGATTGGGGACTGAGGAACAAAAAGGTTGTTTTGGCTCAGAAACTATATGAGAAGGGGCTTGACGTTGGTGATCATCGCCGACTAGTCACCGATCTTGGTCTTCCGGAAATGTCTTCAGAAATAATACCATCATTGAATGAGGGATGGTAGTTTTCTACTGAAAATTGCACTTTACAAACTGACTTCTTGGGGAGTCTTCTTTACAACCACGCTCGATTGGGGATTTACAAGAAAAACATCATGCAAACATGTACATGAAATTTACAAGTTAACATACAACAATGTACATTGAAATTGAGAAGAACTTTACAAGGATTTCAATGGGCGTTGGCTTTGCTTTTGATAGGCACTTTGCTTTTCCTATGCTCGAAATTTTCTATGAGATCAACCTTTACTTTTCTTACTCCCGACTCTCATTTTTCTTTTTTCTTTTTCTTCTTTTTTTTTTCGAGAAGAGATTTTTTTTCTTTTTCTTTGAGAGCTCTTCGACATCTCTCTATTTTGCTTTTTTTTTTTGTGCTCTTTTCTTTTTTTTTCGAGAGCGGGCCCTTCTCCTTTAAGCTGAGTTTGCCTCTCCTTTTTTTACAATCCCATGATTTTGAACCAAGAATTACAACAAGAATAAACATTTACAAAGAAAAATTATGTAAACATAAAAAATCTAGCATATAAGAAATGAGTCCATTCGGGAATTCTCTGTTGACCCGACCATCTCCGACTCTAATCCTTGGGAAAATGCTATCTTCGTCCTTGGAATGAGCAAATGATCACCAACAGGGGTTTAAGAAATGAATTTGCAGGCTCAAGTGGGCTATGCAAAGAATGAAGTGTATAGGATAAAGAAATGAATGCTCTTCATCATCCTAAAGCACTTGAATTAAAATTCGAGTATAAATGCAAAGAAATACCCGAAGATTGATGTTAGTCCGAGCAAGAAAATTTCTAACCATTTACCTCGTTACGTTGGTAGAATTTCCTCGTCCATGCCCCAATGTGGGGTGGCTCTTGACAGGGGTAAAGAAATGAAACCACCGCTCAAAAGAGGTTAATCAATGGATCACCTGTAGTGTTTGGGATAGAGAACTGAATGCCTCTGTCATTTCGGCTATCGTACCTTTTGCGAGAAAACCCTTTGCCTTGTGAACACGGAATCTAGCTACCGCTCAACTCATTGGGGATTAAAATGTTGGACGTGTATGGAAATGTCTTGCCTTTCATCATCCCGATATGCCCCATTCTTGTTCATTCAATGTATCACATGCAATTGTACTCCCTGTTCGGAATTGGTAAATTAAACATGAAAAACAATCGGGCATAGATCATGCAAAGTGAGAGCATTTTTCAAACGTGCAAATGTGGCAATTCTCAAGCATCAGTCATGTTTCATGAAAATCTTATGCAATTTGCTTAGGAAACAGACTATGAAAGAATGCAAGAAAATTATCAAGAATGAGGGAACTCGAATTGCCCCAAAACATGTAAGTAGATCGAGTTGGGTGAAGACTTGAGATGCTCTGGTTGCCTCATTCACTTGGTGATGTAGTCATATGATCCCTCTTTACAAATCGGGTTCATTATCGATTTGTCCCATTTTCAATCAGGAGGGTTATGTCGGATGATCATAGCTTTGCCAAAATGTAGGATTGCCCCGGACATGGCCGGTGCGGGGATTTCGATTTCGGAGCTTTGGCAAACAGGTTGTTTTCACGCTTGATCCCGCATAGCAACCTGTGCATGAATAGGGTTATAAAAAGATGAAATAAGCAAAAATTTGAAGAGAAAAAATTTGAAAAGCTTCTAATGGTCGATTTGCTTCGGCAAGAGCAATCATAGACATGTCTCCAAGCTTAATGCCTGCAATAGGATGTTATATTCAAAAATGATAGGGCAAGGCAAGAGATACTCCCTTTGAGATTGGGCGGCTTTGGTTCGTCCTGTCTTTCGTCAACCGACATAGCATGATCAACGGATCGGTCGAGGGCGAAGCATGGATTTGCTTCGACCGGCCAATGGATTGGTGCATGAGTTGGCTAATGTGATGCAACTAGTGAGCACCGATCGAGGGATCGGGGTAAGGATTGCCCCAAGGATCATCATTTGGGCTGATCAAGGGACAGCCAAAAGTAATGTCGACCGATACAAGGGTCACCGAACATTTGATCAACGCTGATGATCGATGAACGTCCGCTATGGAGCTACCGCAAGCAATGGATGAGGGCGAAGCATGGATCCGCCTCATATGGTCGAAGAACTGGGATCGGCCAAGAATTTTTAACTCGATCATGAGCTTCGTGGCTCAATACTTATGCGTGAGGTTGCCCGGTAGTCGGCTGGACCTCATGCATCGTTCAGACTATGAATCTACCTATTGCCCCTAGATTAATTTTCCTCAAAGATGAATTCTCTCGGCCTTTAGTAGAGCTAATCGTCCCATGTGTTCCAAGCAGCACCGCGAGGAAAAGCATTATGACTCGGAGGTGTAGAATATTTAACCATGAAGTTGTATCCTCCGCTCGGGTGCCCCAAAGTATCCCATATCTTCTTGTTGCCTCAATCTTTGACCAGATCTGGATGTTCCAACCGAATGCTTGGGACTACTAGCGAGTCTGGATTTCCAAGACAATATTCCCAATTACGGAACATGAGATTCCTCGCATCAATCATATCTTGAATCCGTGTCTTCAATGTGAAGTATTCCTCCAACGAGTGGCCGGCACGGCCAAAATGAAAATCACAGAACTTGCTTGGATCCACACTTCGTGCATCTTCAGCCACGGAGAAATCTTCCTCCCTTTGGATCAGTCCCTTTTTAGCAATATTGGCTAAAGTGCAAACATCGGTTGAGACAATTGAATAAATTCTCCAGAGATCGGAGATTGATCTTGAACTGGCTGTTTTCCACAGGCACTTGAGTGGCATGTCGTTCATCGGGAAAGATGGGACCGGAACACTGGTTGAACCCGATCGGGTTAGGGAGAGTCGCTGGATTCGGACCAGGTACACCAAAACAGGAATTGGTGTTGTTTGGAGGAGATGTCTGCTTCACCTTGACCAGATGTTTCAAGAGATAAACCATCCGTCCAATGAGATCAATTAGATCGGTCATTCATTCGTTCGACTCCTTCGCTTGCTCTTTCACCTCTTGTTTGACAAGAGCCGCAATTTCATCACGGTGGGCCATATTGCCATCTCCTCGATCGAGTAATGTAAGTGTATGGGGTATCTGTGATAAGCTACCATCAAGAAAGGATCAGAAGGTGAATATGGCATGAGAGACATCGAGTCAATCCATGGCTAGACTAGACTCATAAATACCGCTTATCTTGACCCATGACCCTTATCTTGGAAATTTCAATTTCGTCAGATTTTGGCAGAAAATTTGTGAAAAATCATCGAATGGTTAAAATGGTGTGAAAATTTACGAACTCATAGTTCAGAGGATGAGGAACAACTTTCATGTTTGGTGGTCGAGCTAGAAATGAACGGATTAGCTCAGTTTAATGCATTTTCTCAAAAAATCACATCCAGAAAACAGTTTCCTCCACCTTCTGTTAAATGAACGAAGGACCCCTTAAAAATGTGAATTAAAATATGAAATTTTGTAGGCTATCAGTTGAAACATAAACCTACAACTTTCATGTTTGGAAATTTAGCAATACGGCCCGTTTACTAGTAGTAAATCACAAAATTAATCTGTAGCCTGAGAACGTGCGAGATCCCAGCCTGCTTGACCCCGGCCATTAATTCCATAATAAATATAAAACAGACTGGATTACCATGAAATTTTTTTGACAGGATGGTTCAAGATCTTATGAACATTTTTTATTTGAAGTACGGAAATTGAATCCAACGCGAAAGGGGTGTAAAAATTCGTACAAGACAGCAAGGTCAGAATGAAAACAGAGCTGTTTTGTTAATCTAAAAGTGTAATCAAAGTATGACCACCATAAAATCTGAAAGAAAAAAAAAAATGCCTAAACAAGAGACCTAGGAATGTAAAGATACAAGTAAAGAGATGGGACTTGACAAGACCATAAAGACAAACCTAATTTGCCATGAACTGACTCATGAAATGAAGGGAGAAAATACATGTGCAATCATGAGTTCAGAGACAAGCGGAATGACATATGCATGCTTTATTAGCTAGATTTTTACAGCTTTCAAAAGCGAGCCCGACTTAAAGATGTAAGCCGTGTTTTCGCCCTTTTAAGCTTAGGGAATGTTAAGAAAAACCCCTCGTGCCCGCAGATTCAGGCCTGAACGGGGAATCTTAACATAATCGGGGTCAAAGGTAAGGTCGTCCATTCCTCCATCCCGAGGCCAGGCAAATTCTTACCCAGACACCATCCTAGGTTCATCTAGCATTTTAGGTCCAATGCAATGTCATGAATCATGCATAACAAGTTTAATCCACTCAATTATGGAATTCGCAAAAACAATTAAACTAATGACCCTCAAAAACAAAGGTTAGAAAATTACATTTACATAACCTGCAAAAACATTTAACACCTAAGGGAAGTTAAGAACAAACACAATCCGTGAATTCAAGAATCAAGAGAAAATTCACGTTTAATCAATCAAGGCATAGATCATGAAAATTAACGGCTTAAGCCCACATTTTAGTCCCCAGCGGAGTCGCTAAGTCGTCGCGACCTAAAAATTAATTTAGGTTAATGGATTATTAGGTTAATTAGATGAATTAACTAACCTAATACGGACTCTCCCAAGCCCTACCAATTCGCAACTTAGGTTTGATTTTTAATTTAGGAGCCGCCACTAATCTTTTTTGGTAGGTAGATTAGATACCTAAATAAAGTACGGGAGAATACTTTATTTTCTGCTAACCAGAGGTTTAGGGTTCGGGAACTTGGTTATGTTAATTTTTAATTAACACCCTTTCGGTACCAAATTTCATGAAAATGTCTTTTCCTGTTGATCGATGTGAATTTAATGATTAATTGGAAAAATGTGACATGAGGACCATATATTATGCGCCCAGAGAATTATTTTTTGGTATTTTCGGTAATAAAAGAAAACATTCACAAGCAATAAAAAATCTGAACAAAAATAAACAAAAATGCCCATAATATACCTTTAATTCCGAATATTCCGAATTTTCCTATAAATCTTCTCATTCCCGAAGATCCGGGCCAGAGCGAGATTTTATCCGCTACATCCTCGATGATTCGAGCCAGTATGCGGATAAATATATAGAAATACAACGTCCCTTCTCGCCAAAGGGCAGAATACGAATTTCTATATTTAAATCACCATCCTATTCCATAAGATCATGGATGTGTCGTGTGATTTAATTTTTCGACGGGACGAGGCACGAGGGGAGCACATTTTATAGGCATGTTTGTTTAAAAATATTCAAATTTAAAAAAAGAAAAAAGAAAAATTGTCGGCCAACTAAAGATAGGTGCCGAAATTCTAAAGGGGATAAGCCCCTATCCGCAAAGGATTCACATCTTTTAAATTAGGAAAATTATCCCTTGAGATTTGAAATGAAATATTTTTTATAATTATCCCAATTCAAAAAGATATGTTCAATATTTCTAAAAAACCTTAAGTTTGATTGAAGATATACTTAAAATTCGAGAATATGCCAATATCTTATCGGATGCAATCAAGATTAAGATTTCTCAAAATCAAACCACCACGAAATATGCCACGAATCCGAAAAAGATAAGCAAGATATCTCAATATTTATTCAGAAACTTCAAACTTGCGTGATTAGGCAACAAATGTTCTTGTAGATATGCTCGAACAAATCAAATTAGGAAAACAAGATAATCTTAACATTCAAGGGATAGAATTTTACCTTATCTTGCGATTGCGATTTCCTAATTCGAACTTTGTTCAAAGATTGCGCACCAAAATCGAAAAGGGAACCGATCGACTGGAGTTCTCGCACGCCTAGGAGCTTCGTTAAGGGCGGTAAAGGCTTGTTTCGTGACAGCAACTTTGAGCGCGAACACACCTTTTTCCAACCAAATTCCTGCACACGCAAGTCTGGAAACTTCGTCCGAAATGGCACTTTTTGAGTTCGGTTTGCTACCAAAGCACTCCCGAATGATCTATCACAAGTAATAACAACATTAGATCTACAAATATCAAGAAAACAGGGCCTGATCAACCTTGATAAAGGTTGGATAGTGGCAGAACATTGGCTGGGAGTTTTCGTTGAGACTAATTGTTCGTGGACTTCGTGGAGATTCAGCTTTCGGAGAAGACGATAGTTGAGACCCACGATCTCCCTCTACCGAAGAATGCTCTTTTGCCGCTTGAAATCCTCAGGTTCACTTGCGGATGAACTCACGAACAAGGCTTGTTGAGTCAATGGTATCAATTTTGATAAGACTCAATCAATAGTGCACAACTCAATCTCGGTGGCCTGTTGATCAAAAGGCAAATTCCAGAAGAAAACAATTGATCTTATAAATTGAACAAACCCTTTGGACTTTTTCCTCTTCCTTTTTAGGAGAACGTGCGCCTCTCTCTCTCTCTCTCTGTATGGCCGTATATTCAATTGTGCGGCTTCTTGAAATATGTATCCTTTATTAGCGTTTCTGCAAGGGAAATCTTGTCAGTAAAGCTTGTGAAAAAATAGTAAAAACCAAAAGAAAACTAAAGAGGTGCAAACGTGTGATTATATTGAATAATCAGCCTCCCCCTTTCTCTGTCATTTTTTATCTCTGCAACTTTCTTGGTCGTGTCTTTCCGCCTGTGAAGTTGTCTCTTCTCCATGGTCTCTTTCTGCTGAACTGTGACCGAGAGAGCCTTCCTTCAGCCATCCGTGTGTGAAGCTCTCAATGGCCCTCTCCCTTCTTTCTGCGTATGCCTCTATTTTTGAGAGACCTTCGGCCAAGTATGCGATGAACAGCCCTCCGAACTTCTGCCGTATATTCAATGAAAGTGGCCTCCTCCTCAATGCAAACCCTACGTGTGTATTTATAATGGTGAGCTAGGGTTTACGTGTCATTTTCACTATTTGCAAAATTGTCCCTCAACTTGTGCTAATCGCAATTTGATCCGGAGATAAAATATTCATCCATGAAGCCCTTTTTTTTTTCAATTAATGGATAGTTTTAATTAAAAGGATTTTCCCAAATTAAACAATAAATGGGCTGATTTAAGCTCAAAATTATTCCAATAGCTTTGTTAATTTTCGGCACACACTCCTTCTTGACTGCCGAAAAAATCCAAACTAAACCTAGTCCAGTCCTCTGTCAAATTGAGCTCAATTGCATTGCCTCTAGCTTGAATGTAGTGACATGCATGACTGACAAAAAGTAAATATGCAGTGCATGAGAAATTAATTTTTGTGAGAACTATGATAATTCTCATTTTATACTTAAATGAATGATTTTCTAAAAATCAAAATTTAGGTGTCAACAGTGAGTTTGAGAAGAATTTTTCCTTTCCCAAGAACTTAAGTAGTTCTCGAATCACCTAAATAAATAATCTATTATCCTTCCTCTATTGGAATGTGGGAGAAAGTGCATTTTTGCTTGCACAAATATGCCTGGTGCTTCCACCCATGCTGTCACTTTGTTACAATATTGGCTTGGCAAATGAGGGCAACAATTATGTCATTGGAGTCATCCACTTCAACTAGGTCGTCTTTTGGTTTAGATTACCATTCCCCATTATTTTCTTTCTGCACTGTGTTGCATGATGACTTGGTTTACACAAAGAAAGCAAGAGCATCTATTTTTTAAGGTAGGGTGAGCAACTTTGGGTTTATATTCAAGTTCTTTGTTATTGTGCTAGTTTAGGTGATATTGAGGTTTGCCTTGCACCAAATTTGCCCTGATAGCAATCTCCTTAGCTTTGGAAGCCTTGATCTCCTTGCGGATTTTGTTCTCAATGATTATATGCAGACCAAATCGGCTAGTGACATTTGCTTGTCGTTGTGGTCGAGTTCTTGCTTGTAATCATTCTAAGATTCTGGCAGCTTTTCAATCAGCAACCCCATAATAAACTATTCTTGCAAATTGATGTTTTCTGCCTTCAAGTCCTCCACCGGCTTGTGATTTTCATTGACCTGTGTCTTGATCTCCTTATCATCAAACATTTCTAACCGACATTAATTTTCAATCACGAACAACTGTCTACCCACATCTTCATAGTTTGCTTTGGAGTCGTGGAATCCCATATTTATTTCTCTTCTATGTACAAATAATTGACATCAATCAATTCACTAAAAAAGTACTAACAATTATGTGCCTACATACTTTGTTAGCCTGTATCCATTGTTCTCGTAGCTTAGTATCAGTCGATTCGGGCCCTGTAAGTGCGAAAGCGACTCCATGTACATCCAGTATAGACAAACTCTTTCTTACTGCCTTTTGAAGTTGTTTCCATTGAAAACTTCAATTTTTTATATGTCCAAAAAAATGGTTTCTCATAGGATGAATGTAATAATGGTGGCAGCGCAACTGGAGCTGTGGAGATAGAGGCATTAGTGGGGGCAATGGCGACAGCGTCAGTGGTAAAGGCAGCAGTTTCAATTTAGGAACCCATAGAAGTTATCATTAAGATTGTTTTCAAAAGAGTGTTGAAGAAGAAAAAAAATCTAAGGCATCTAAGCATTCTTCTGAATGATAATTTCGCTCTAGAAATAGCAACAACAACCCAGCAAATTATTGGAAAGAAAAAAGAGAATTTATTTTTTTAGCATATTTTGATTGTGATTTGGAGATTCTCTTAAAAGGCCAATAAATGAGAGGGTTAATAAAGAAATAAATAAAATCAAACGTTACAAAGCCAATACAAATTGATTGCGGTCATAACTTTCATTAAGAATGTTACAAGTCAAAGGCTTTGAATACTTCAAAGCCATTGAAATACCAGTCCATTTATGTATCAATAGAGGAGGGGCATTCATGCACATAGAACGGGTAGAATAAATAGATGATCACGCAACCTAAGCAATCATTGCTTGGGTCACACGTCTCAAGCAACCCCGTCGGGGTCGCGCAACCCAAGTGAGGAGAGCCTAAGGTCGCGCAACCTCAGACAATACTCACCCAGGGTCACACGACGCCAGGCGGCCCTTGCCGCTTGAGGTCGTGAGACATCAGATAATGATCGCCAGCATCAGAGTTGGCTCAAGAGCGGCCTAAGCCCTTCGCTAGAGTTGGCAAAGGTTTTGAGTTATTCTAATAAGAAATAGAAAAAAAAAAGGGGGGAGTGCAATCAAAGTCCTCTGAATGAAAAAATGTTGCCAAAAGCTATTTAAGACTTTTTACCAAATAGTAATTGCTTTTCAAAAAATTCATTTAGCCCAAAAGTATTTGCAAATTCTCAAGCTTTCCTTCAAATACGGAACCAATGGCACCCATCGTATGGAATTTCTTGGACACGAGCTACTTGCTATTGTGCACAAACCTAAGCTCCTCGTGAACCCCAAATCCTCTCTCGACTTGACTCGCTCTCCATCCAACCAATCACTCTCACGCCGCTGCACACCCATCTTCTCTGCCTGCGATTGAGATCGAGAAATTGCGAACGAGGAAGTTGCTCAAGGTCATCTTTCTTAGCCACAGCAGGTGCGCTTCTAGGGTTTCCTTTGATCTCTCCATTTCCTTTTGTGCTTTCTTTGTTTCCTATGTTGGGCTGGCTTGGTTTAAGGTTGGCAAGACGTCATTGATGAACCAGAATCCTTTGGTTAGCACTGAATGGTGATTTTGTCGAATCTCTGTTTCTTTTGTTTCCATGAAGTTGTGAGATTAATCCACTTCGGAAGGCCCTGTGTTGTGGGCTGCTCATGCTATCCCCCTTGGCTAATGTGGTTGTGGTTGGTTTTATAAGTCCACTAATCAGGGCTTTGTGTTAGCATGTTCAAATTCCCCTTGGCTGATGTGTTTGAGGTTCTTGCAGTCCCGACGAATCTCTCGAGCTCTCAGCGTGTAACAAACTAACAATTATCAATTCTAGCTGCTCCAGACCAGTTACCAGCGTTTGTCAAGCGAAGAACCAGCAAACAACAAGAGAATCACAGTACCACCAACACCCCAATGGTGTCCCTGCAGTCCTTTGTGCATCGAAGCTTCATCACACGGCCCTACATGACGAGTTCCTTACCTTCACCGCGAACAGGCCTTCTACTGGTCGTCCTTTGGTCTGATAAACTTAGGTAATTTCCCATACTTGTTCAATTCAAATAAGTCTATTACCTAATTTGAAAGATTATTCAATTATAACTTGATTGGGTGTGTGATTTTAGGCAATTTCCAAATAAGATATTTCTTTTTTCAAGTCATGCATATAATCGAGAATTCAATCTTTAAGACTTAAGATTCCATTCTCGATTACCTCTGTTTCCTATTCTATGCTAAGGTGAGTATTTGAATTATATGGACATGTATTTTTTTTTTTTTCGGTGAAGTAAGTATGTATATAACTTTCCAAAACGCCAAGTACAAAGAAGAGACCAAACACAAAAACCTCGTACCCATTAGTACACTTGGACGTGTCCTAACGGGTGCAAAGGTGTAGCGGCCCTACAAGATACACGAAGGCGAAAGCATAACAACCAAACAGCCAAACAACGGCCTAGTAGGTAAAACAAACCGGCCAAACATAAAAAAAAAAAAAAAAAAAAAAAAAAAAACCACAAAAGTGGCATCCGGTCAATCTTCAAAGATAGAGGAGGAGAGGCCCCAAAGTCTCTGAATACGCCTATTGCAAGCAAGATCTTCAACCCGCCTGAAAGAGAGACCTTTGTCTCTCACCACCTTGACAAGGTGTTTGAAGATAGCTGGCACAAAAAGAGCATTGTCTCCGAAGAGGATATTGTTTCTCTCGGTCCAAATGATAAGGCATAAGGCTCCAAGAGAAAACCTAGCAATACGATGAGCAAAGGACCGACCTCCAAACAATTGCATAGCCCAGCGAATGAAGTCATCCCACGGACGATTCTGCCAAAGTAAGTTGCATTTGGTAGCCCAAAACAACACAAGAGATCCCATGATAGAATAGCCAAAAAACAAGTGATCGATAGAGTTCGGTCTAACCCAACAAAAAGCACAAACCCCATGCTCAATTCTACGATACTGCAACAGTAAAATCTGAGTTGGCAAGTGGTTTACAGTGACTAACTAGAGAAGGAAAGCATGCCGAGGGATTATAGAACAATCCCGGATAAAAGAGTGCCATTGCACAATTGGAGCCCTTACCATGATGGCAACCCAGGCTGAAGCAATCGAAAAAACACCAGAAGGATGACTCTACCAAATGAACTTATCATTCCTACCGTCCACAAAAGAGGGGGCTGGCTCTGGCCAAGCCAAAAAGGTGGACAAGGTCTCCGACGGTTGCCAATCCGAGGCATAGAAGGATCGAACCGTAGAGTTGCGTGGAATCCTGGAAAGGTATATATCCCCATTCGTGAAGAGCCTATAAAGGGGTCCTCTATCATGCCATCAATCAAACCAGAATGAAGTGCGTAAACCATCCCCAATCCTCCATCTAAATTGCCAGAAGAAATTTGAGCGGAGGTTGAAGATTTTCTTCCAAGTCCAAGAACAAAAGGTAGGTTTAGTTTCCACCCAAAAAATTTTGTTCTTGAGAATATTTGAATGGATCCACTTGCACCACAATGACTCTTTATTAGTGAATAGGACCCATATATGCTTAAGTATTGCTGCTCTAATACAATCAATCAACCTACAGATTTTGAGGTCATCCTCCTCCTTTGGCATACACACATCAGTCCAAGGGACCTTTGCAACCCCAATACCCAAATCCGGACTTTTCCAAAGAAACTGTCGTAGGATGAGCTCAATCCGAGATAATACCGACATTGGAAGAGTGAAAACAGTAGCCCAATATACATGGATAACATGTAGGACAGATTTAATGAGTTGCAAACGACCCGCAAAAGATAAAAACCTTTGGGACCATGAACGAGCTCTAGCAGTAATAGAATTAACCAGGACATTACAATCGGTCTTGCTAAGTCTAGAAACAATGATAGGGACACCAAGATAACGGAAAGGGATAGTACCTTCCCGAAAACCCAGAGAAGATCGAATCTGTTCCTGTAGCACATCCGAACCACTAGAGAGGAAAAGCTCACTCTTGTTGGCATTAGGCTTTAAACCGGACCATCTAGAGAACAAATCCAGGCCTTCCTTTAACAAAGTGATGGAGGCCAAATTAGCATCAGCAAAACATAGGACATCATCAGCGAAGAATAGATGTGACAAGCGAGTGTGTTTGCACCGCCAATAGAACTTGAAAGCCGGTGAACTAGTCTTGGCTTTGAGAATGCCCGAAAAGACCTCCATAACAATAGTAAAGAGGTAAGGAGAGATGGGGTCTCCTTGGCGAATACCTCTAGAACTTGCAAAGAAACCATGTAGCTCCCCATTAATCGCAACAAAGAACTTAGGAGAGGAAACACATACCACAATCAACTTGGTGAACATACTGGGAAAGCCAAAAGCTTATAACACCACCTCATGGAATCCCCACTCAAGAGTATCATAGGCCTTTTGAAAATCTACCTTAACACCGCACTTAGGTAGATAGGGGTCATGATGGAAACCCACAAACAATTCTTGAGCTATGTCGCGACCTCGCCTTCGGCCTCCCGCGAGAGGGTCCGGCGAGGTTTAGAGGTATTGCCATAGATCAATGGCGTGGACTCTCCCAAGTCCTACCTCGCGTGACATTGGATTTCTTTTTACCGATTAGCAAATTAAAATGCTATTAAGAGTCGCCACTAGCCTTTGGGGTCGACTAGAAACCAATCGAGACAAGGGAGGGTTGTCTCGATTCCTACGCAACCTGAGCTTCTAAGTTCGAGGACTTGTTTACGCTAATTAGAAAATTAGCGCCCTTTCGGTACCTAACCGGTTGATATTTCCTAAGGTGACCACACATTCCGCATATCATTTTAAGCTCATCAGGTATCTAACCAAGACTAAATGATCATGCATAATGTTTTTCCGTCATTTCGCGCAATTACCTATTTATCCTTAACCTAGTATATAGAGAAAACGATTAACAGGCAATTTTTCAAAAGACAGTGTTATAAACACTCGGTCCGATAAATATGCCAAATAAAGATCGGGATAAGCACATGCAGACCAAATCTATGATAGCGATATTTAAACAAACAATTTCGACTCGAAGGTCGAATTACAACAGTTATCAAACTGGATTGACCATCGATCTTCAATCAACGCCAATTTCAGGCTTAAAATTCACATTAGGGGTAAAAAGGGTCATGTAAATCATTTTTCTAATTTTCTGAAATTTTTCTGATTTTTTTTAATTTTTTTTAATTTTTGAATTTTTTATTATTTATTTTATTATTATTTATTATTTTTTTTAATAAGGGGCCGGGGCCGGGTTCGGGTCGGGTTCTCGGACCCGGACCTGGATCGGGTCGTCGGGCCCGGCCTGGTCCGCGGGAGAGACCCAGACCTGGGCCCGGAGGATACAAAATGTTCGGGCCCAATTCTTTTTATTTTAACTGAACTGGGCTCCCAATTTTCCGGCCCACTTTCCAAAGACCAAATCAAGACACGGGCCCAGTTCCCTTTATTCTTTCCACGCCAGCCCAATCGAGAAACAACATAGACCAGGCCCAAAATATTTTCTCTTGTTTCTCTCCACCACCCCATTCGCCCAGCAGCCTCTCTCTTCATTTCGGTTTAGCCCATCCAAAGCCCAATCTCTCCTTTTTTATTCAATTTACTGGCTCGGGCCCGACTCCAGCACAAGCCCAGCTTCTTTTCCTTTTCTTCTTCTACCAGCCCGCCACGAACGGCCCAAAAGTTTTACTTTCCTTTTTATTTTTTTACGCCAGCCCAACTTCTCCTCTTCAGCCCAAATCTTCTTCTTGAGCCTTCAACTCGCCACTCCATCCAAGAAGCCCAAATCGGTCAACAAAAAAAATGCTCAGTCCACGAACAGCCCACAAAAACGCGAGTCGGCCCCCCATTTTCACTGTTCATCGTCCTCTTCGTTGCGTCTGCAACATGCACCGCGACACCGGCTTCGTCTACGGCCGTGACCAAGCCTCGACGCCGCTGGGTCTTCGCTCGCCGCGTCGCCGCACCGCTAGGAACCGTTCGCCATCGTTAGCTAGCTCTCACTCCGCGGACTTCTCGGACCCCGACCGACTCTGCTCGAGCGGGTGTCACCGTGCGTTGACGTTCGCATCTCCTCCGCCCGATCTCGAATCACTCGTGTTCACCCTTGCGTCGCATCACTTCAATCCCCGTTCGGGCTCGCGTCGCCTAAGTTTGGATTCGCGTCGCCTAAGTTCGGACTTGCGTCGCCTAAGTTCGGTTTCGCGTCGCCTAAGTTCGGTTTCGCGTCATCACCGGCTCGAACTAGTAGGGCACTTCTCAAGCTCGTGGGATATCATCGAATGTCGGACACATGACGACCTCCAACGCCCACTGCTAAACCAATATCACTTCGCCACAAACTTTGTTCCGTTCATCCGGTACCAAGGTTACGACGCCGAGATCCGCTCAGCATGTCACCATCTCAGATTCGAATGGCCATCTACGCAGCTATTGGTACAGGTCACCTCGCCGGTTCGAACTCGCGCGCCGGCGCTCGCATCCCAAAGTCACCAACTCAACCAGACCACCCCTACCTCCAAGATGACATGCCGGAATTTTTTCTTACATTTTTCAAGTCCTCTCCGATACCCAATAGTCCAAAACGATGATCCATATATTCCAAAGAAACAAGCATAACAGAGCAAAAACCGACATGGGTGACAGAAGGTGCAAAGCAAGCATTTTGGAGAAAAAATGTCCACGGTGGAAACTAGGGAAATTCGTTGGCGACGTGAGGAATGCGAACGCACGACGAGCAAGGTAAAAAAATGAACAAACAACTCAAATGCCGAGAAAGGAGTTTCTACGGGTAGTAAACTAATCCACCAGTTCAATGGGAGCTCGCCGGACCAAACAATGAACGATCTCTGTCCGGCGAGCCCCTTCGTCGAGATAAAACAACCCGGAGAGACTAACCTGTTCGAACTATGACCGGCCGTAGGCGACGACTAATAGGCGGCGGTGGGCGATCGTAGTATATCTTCAACCAAAGGGCGACCGGTTTTCCTATTCTAATGCTCAGCTACTCTAAAACCTCTCTCTGTTCCCTTTCCATTTTTTGGTCACCAAACCAACCTCCTGGAGCCGAACCCGAAAACTCCAACTCTCTCTCTCTCTCTCTCTCTCTCTCTTTTCTCTATTTCTTCTTCATTTTTTTAGTGCTGAACCGAACCAACCCACCACCTGCCCTCTCTCTTCGCTTATATTCTGCTGCTGCCTCCTTCCCCAAGCTTACATATGTGGACGAGCGTAGAATCCGGTTGATGGAGACGTGGGTTGGTGAGAGACCACGTGAGGTGTGCGGTGAAAATGAAAGTGACGTGAGTGTGTGCAAGTGAGTGTATGGTGATTGGGAGGGAGAATTTCACGTGTAGGAAGGGGCTGAAGGGAAATAAAAGGAGAAGTGGGCCATTTGCTTGGGCCCCGGGAGAAAATAAAAAGAAGAGAAGCTTGGGCCAGTGGGGAAAAGAAAAGGGACGTTTGGGCCCGGTTTAGCTGGAAAAATGAAGGAAGCCGTGTAAAATGTAAAGGCCACGAGCGGGCTGGTGCACGGGCTCCATTCCGATTTTATATTTTTTTTTTCTTAAAAAAAAACGAAATAAAATAATAAAATAAAATTTGATTTTTGATTTTTTTTTATTCTGTAGTACAACAAGAAAATATGCATATTCAATAGCATATCATTTCATTTTCATTTTTTTTCTTTCTCTTTCTTTCTTTTTTTTTTTTAAAGTTATATATTTTTTATTTTTCTATTTTGCAATAAGACGAAAATAAATTAGACGTGTTCTTATTTAACAAATAATAATAATAATAATAATAATAATAATAATAATAATAATAATAATAATAATAATAATAATGGGATCGCCAAAATTAGGTGTCAATAAGCTAGCATGATATTGTTGCTAATCCGCCGGCCTCTAACAAAAGCATTCCTGAGAGAGCTTATGATGGAAGGCAACATATAGGCAATCCTATTTGCAAGGATCTTGGTAACATATTTATACACAGAGTTGCAACAAGCAATAGGCCTAAAATCAAGCATGGCCAAAACATTAGGGATTTTTGGCACCAAGGTGAGAATAGTGGTGTTGGGCTTTTTGAGTAGTAAACCAGATTCAAAAAAATTCCTAACAACGAAGGTGACTGAATATCCAATAATATCCCAAAATGCTATAAAGAAATCAACATTGAAATCATCCGGACCCAACGCCTTACCTTTAGTAAGGGAGAATATGGTACTGCAAATCTCGCCATCTGTGACAGCCCGAGAAAGATAATGGACTTGATCAGCATCCAAAGAACAACTAATGAACTCCCGGATCTCCCGAACTTTCGGTGGGCAAGCTTGAGAAGACCCATTGAGCAGATTTTCAAAGTGCCCCACTATATGATGCCGAATGGTGTTGTGTTCAATAAGACAGCCCCATCCGAGTCTTCAACCGAAAGAATACGGTTATTTAGATGCCGTTTGTTGACGAAGTGATGGAAATACTTAGTGTTCTAATCCCCTTCCTTCATAGCCAAGGAATATAAATGAGGCTCTATCTTGCCCGATAAAGAAAAGTGGATGAAAGCAATGGAAGATGAGATGGAGTCAATGAGGTCAAAGTAACTTTGGGGACTGGTTAATCTTTCAAAAGGATGCATAGCCATCAAGTAGATTTTCAAAATAAAGCGTAAAGTCGATAACTTGATTGAGAGATATAAGGCTCATCTTATGGCAAAGGGTTATAATCAACAAGAAGGAATTACAATGAAGGTACCTTTTCTCCTGCATGAAGTTTACCTCAATTCACCTTATTCTAACAATAGTAGCAAGTTTGGATCTTGAATTACATTAGATTGATGTAAGGACTGATTTTCTCAATGGAGAACTAGAAGGAGAAATACACTTCGACAAGCCATTCGGTTTGTTAATGAAAGCTAATAACAAAAGGTATGTCGAATTTTGAGATTGGTATATGACCTTAAGTAGTATTCATGACAATGGTATATCCGTTTTCATAATGCCAACACCGTAGAAGAGAGTCTCATTTTGTTGCAGATTGGGCCACCAAAGCCCATAGTAGCAAGTCTTTACCTTTTGATTGGGTTGTTTTATCTCTTCAAACTATTTTGAACTTATTATATTTCGAGGCTCATTTATCGAGCCCCTTCGATTTTTCTAGTTGAATGAAAGTTCTTCGTTTTCGACAAAAAAAAAATTTAATTTCTACCTGGTACATTTATAATGTCTTAAGGTAATAATGACCTGAGGAAGCGAACAAGGTACCTTGATGGGACATTAATCGGAGATGTCACCGGATGCTTTTTCCTTGCCAGAGAGATTAGAAGGATTGTATTTCCCTAAAAATGAGGAAAATGTACGTGAGAGAAAGGTTAAGGATTGAACTTTTATCTCTTAAATCACTAATCACCAAAGGTTAAGAGTTAATTGTGTTATCACCTATGCAATTTCCACTCTCGAAACGTTCCTAGATGGGTAATACGTGCCTAATTCTGTTGGCCCACCTTCCCTATTCATGGAGCCAAAAATGTTCCTCGTAGGAAATTCTATCATGTCTTCAACATTTTAATTGATTTTGTTTAGTCTTTATTTTTTTCAAAAGGTGCAAAATGAAGTCCTTTCGGTAAACACCTGAAATTGCTTTTGTTTCACTTAAAAAATTGGCAACCGCATATCCTAAAGGAGTTTTGGGACATAACCAGATTTTTCCATAAATGTTTGGGACCTAATTGTACTAATTATAAAATTTAGTGCTCGATTGCATTTTGATATCGGATTCGGGACTTATTGGTGCAATTTTCCTAACATATCATACCTGCAAGTGATGCTTATACCAAAATTTGTGCAAAATTTGCTTTCAATGAAATGCTTTTATCCAACTTTTTTACTTTTTTAGACCGGTGATGAGCGCCCCGGAGATTTAATTATAAATGAAGACACTTACAAAAAAAAGTATAAAAATAATAAAAAAATATTATAGAACAGCCACCAGCATTTTTAGCATAATACTATCAATGTCAAAGATCGATGAAAAACTAGGCATGGGACCAAAAAAAAAAATTTGTTAGAAGAGGACGGGAGGAGCTTATGCTGGAAAATTAAGGAGGCAAATTGTATTCTTCTTTCAATGACAAAATTGCTCCGAACGACGTGTAAATGCAAGGACTAGAACTAAACGTGGAAAAAGACAAAAGGACTAGAACAAACCATAACAAAACCTCTCATGATCTTAACAGAGTACAAGAAACATTTCAACCATACCCCGACAATAAAAATTCTAAGACACAAAACAAGCACCTTTTTTGCTACAATGTAACAAATCCAACTTCTCTCTATCATGCCTGACAAAAAAGACAATTATTTTTGCATTTCGCCGAATTAAACAAGATTAATGAAAAAGCCCTAGAAATCGGCTGCCGAAAGAGGCTCATGCATGTTGTCTCCGATGAATATGTTGTCGTACACAATGGCCGCGATGCCGGCACCAATGAGCGGTCCGACCCAGTATACCCAGTGGTTGGTCCAGGACCAGCTGACCACGGCCGGGCCGAAGGAGACGGCCGGGTTCATGGACGCACCGTCGAATGCTCCGCCGGCCAAGATGTTGGCGCCGACTATGAAGCCGATCGCGATGGGCGCGACGGTCCCCACGTTGCCCTTCTTCGGATCCACCGCTGTGGCGTACACGGTGTACACCAGGCCGAAGGTCATCACGATCTCGAAGACCAGCCCGTTCCACACGGAAACGTCGGATGAGAGTGAGAATGCCGATGTTTCCTGCACTCAAATAATCAAGAAATAGCTAAATAGATAGGTATACAATTTATAAGATTCAACTGTTCAAAAATCCTTGTATTTTTTGAAATCGTGGTCTATAAGTAACAGCATTGTTGAAATTTTATCAACTTTCAAGCTTAGTATTCACCTTTTAAATGACAATATACTCATGTTTTCAACATAATGAAAAATGAATAGTAAATTAGAAATGCTAGTGTTGAATTTTTATGGTAAAGTTGGCTTCCGAAGAATTTCTCTATCGGATTTTGTAGGATCACGAGTGATTTTCGGAGAGTTTGACTGGACTTTACCATTCCGCCAGTGGCGAACTTCAAGAGGAGGCAGGCCACAACCGACCCGAGCAATTGCGCGATCCAATACAAGATGCCCCTCAACAACGTTATGTTCCCTCCTAGGAACGCCCCGAACGTCACGGCCGGGTTCACGTGGCCGCCCGATATGTTCGCGCCCACCGAGACCGCCACGAACAGCCCGAACGCATGAGCTAGCGCCGCCGCCACTAGTCCCGCCGGGGTGGTCGATCCGTTGTCCGTGATTTTGTCTGACGAAAGTAAGGAAATGACGCGAATTATGAAGTTGGTCATGGAAAAACCTGTTTGCTTAGGTGGTTGGTTTAATTTTTGTGCATCGGGACGTCTTTCGATACACATGAAGGGGACGGCCTCATGGCTATGCAAATAAATCCAGCTAGACATCCCATCTTATGAAGAAAACAAAAAATCGTAGCAAATGTGCTCAATAGAACGCGGCGACTTACTAAAAGCCATCCCAGATCCCTCGCCGGCGAAGACAAAGATGAGCATGGAGATGAACTCGGCGATCGCCGCCTTGAGCGCATCGGGGTGGCTCGCCTCTCCCGGTGTCCCGATCGCGATCTTGTAGATTGCCATGTTTCTTTTCTTTATCTTGAGCTGCCTGCTGTCTCACTCTCTTAAAAGCCTCTAGCTTTCTCTTGATTCCACACTTGTGGGGGTGAGGGTACGTGCTCACTCTCTCGCCCTTTATATATCCCCTAGATTATCGGCGGTGGAACCGGTATGGCCAGTTTCCGGTAAAACTAACAGAAACTCGGGCGCACGAGGCTAATGACAGTGGGCCTGGGGCTGTGGAGAGAGGCCGCACGTCGGTGGCTTTTACAGCTCGTGACCGCGACGTGTCACTGGTCCCGGCGCTGCCACGTGTGGGGCCGTGATGGAACGGGGGCGATGTGCGGTGAGATCGACGGCCGACCTATGACGTGGCGGGACCCGCTCGATGATTCACGGGGGGAGGCGTGGCGATGGTCGGCGAACCGTTGGATCATTGAACCGCCCATTTGAATATTTCAAAATTGGAAACAAGTGGAAAGGGCGAGAGCTTGGGGACTGTTTCATCACGCTCGCGTGGGGACCACCGGAGTCGTCAAGTCAGCATCATCACGCGCCGTCCAAAAAGGTGGGACCCCTACTTGGCGGGACGATAGACGAACGTGATGGAAAGAGAGTTCGGCTTCTTCTTGTTATTGGCGTGATGTCAATGATTGGAGAGTATTGAATTTCATGGAATTCAATTGGGTAGTTTATGCGCATTTGAGTCTCTCAAGTAGCGTAGCAGAAGAAATAGTATAGGCATTTGCCAGAAGCACGAGGGACTAGGGAGAGTGTAAGCTCAAATGGATGGATTGATTGGGATTCCTTAAAATCATAAAGTTTTCTCGTAATTTAACAAAGTCATTCCGATCACTTTTCGCCAATAAATCGTTGACGAGGTTATCAAGTCATCGCCGCCGTCCTACGTGGCACATCAACGCGCAATTGGCTTCCATTGAAATTTTTGCCAACAATTTAGAATTAAATGAATCGAATTGAAAAAATTATGATTGAATTGAGAAATATACGATAGGCTTATTAGGAGTGATTCGACAATTTTCTCCCTAAATTTCGGATGTGAATTTTTTCCTTAACTCTAAAGGATCCCAATCCTTCCCCAATATGTTTGAGTTTTACTCTCACCTTCTTTTGTGTAAATAATCACCTATTATTTGGAAACCCATCCGGCTTTGAAGATCTCCCAAATATTGCGTAGCTATCCTAAAAAATCTGTGAAAAGTGACTTTTTTAACTGTTTGGTAAAAAAATTTCCAACCAAAAAAAATCTATTTGATAAAAATTTCGACCCATAACAAAAAATTGTTTCGTAGGTTTTGAGGTGTTGCACCTTTTGAAGTTTGCAATGATTATTTTATTAGAAGAAGTATCGTACACGAACCCTTCATAAACATAACAACAATATATGCATTACCTACCATAATTACAATAATGATACTGATTTTAATTAAAATATTAGTATTATAAAATCAAATTAATTGATTTTTCCTAGAAGGAAAGGTTAGCAACTTTTCTAGAAATTTGAAAGAATAACTAATAAAATTACCACGTTAATCTTATGATAGCAATAATAGTAAAAGTAAAAACATGTTAAATAAAAATCCAATAATAAGAACAACGACAACATTATTAATACTACTACTGTGGAAAAATTACCAAAAAAGTCATAAAACTAATGCAATTGTGCTAATTTAGTTATAAACATTTTCCTTGCCAATTTTATCCTAAGTCTTTTGCATTTGTGCCAATTTAATGCTTCAAGGCCAACTTTAGCAGGTCAACGCCGACGTGGCGCTGCCGATATTGACGTGGCAATTGCTAATGATATTTAATAATATTTTGAATTATGCTGTATTTTTTTCTTTTTTCTTTCTTTTTTATTTACTTTTTCTTTTTCTAGGTTAGGGCCAACGAGGGCGTGTGGCCCCTTGCCCATGTCTGGCGACTCGCCAGACCTAAGCCAGGAAAAAATAAAAAGAAAATAAAGAAAATAAAATGAAAGAAAAAATTATAAAATATTTAAAAAATTATAAAAAAAAAATTTGCTATTGTGATTGTTTTTGTCATCATCATATGGTGAAAAGTAGAAGTTCTAATAGTGCAATTATAAAAGTTGATAGCTACTCTACAATAATGCCATATCTTTTTTTGTCATTTTGTACCACGGTAATGTCACAGCTCCTTTTACCAAACGCATTAATCACGCGCAACCAAAGTACCCTTAAAAGACGTGTGGCCAAACGCAGGCATTTCGACGCACCAAACGGACCTTAAGTCTTCAATTCCGGGGTCTACTTCTATTCTCGTCTCTTTGTTTATTGGACCGACCATTTTCGGATTGCTGGACGACACCTTTTTTCGGCCACCATTGAGTTTTTCGTCCTCAAGCAAATCTTTAACATCGCAAACAAAGCCAAAGAAAAGTGATTTCTCTGTATTCTCTTTTGAGAAATCAGGATCTTCGAGATGGCCATCTAGGGTTCGTTTCCAAGTCTCCCATCTCACAATGTAAAGCAAATTATTTGTCCAGTGATTGATCAAATAGAGTTCTTGCTTTCCTTCGATTGCCCGCGTTCAAATTTTAATAAATTTTCTATATGAGTGAAGTCGGCAACTTGTGACGCACCAACCAGAACGGTGATTGGACGGAGTTTCATTCGGCGAGTTTCGGAGGACCCAAAGACAAAGGAACAATAGAAGTCGAAGAACTATTGTCTTTTGATTCTCATGTTGATATTGTCATTACTGTACAACGTATATTAGATAATGCAATGACATAAATAAACGTATTGGACTAGTTAATACAAATTTGTTGGAACATTACCAAATCTGTCATAAACCTATTATACGAATACTGAATCTATATATTTGAATTTTTTCGTTGTAGGCCTAACCTTTTGATGATTTTTTTAATATTGTCGCTACCTAAAATTCGAGAAAGCCTTAGGTTAACAGATTATCAGGTTTATTAAATTAACTAACCTAATTCGGACTTTCTCAAGTTCTACCAAATCGCAACTTAGATTTAATTTCATGCAAAATTTATTTAATTTGGAGCCGCCACTAATAATTCTTGGTAGATCGATTATAAACCTAAATAAAATAGTGGGAGAACTATTTTATTTCTGCGAACCCGAAAAAACGAGTCCGGGGGCTTGGTTACATTAATTGAAAAAATTAATGTCATTTTGGTACCAATTTTCATGAAAAATCCATTTTAATTGATGATGTGAATTGAATGATTGACTTAGGAAAATGTGACATCGACCATATGGTATGCGAAAAAATGAGCGGTATTTTTTTTTTTTTTTTTGGAAATAACGAAACACGCAAAAGAATGAATAAAGATAAACAAAAATACCCATAATATACATTTGATTCCGATTTTTTTGATTAATTCACTCATTCCCAAAGATTAGGGCTAGAGTAGAATTTATCCGCTATGTACTCGTGGACTCGAGTCAATATGTCGGTAAGGGTATAGAATAACATCATCCCGTAATACAAAGAGCATATTACGAAATTCTATACAAATTATAAGTCTCATTCTATAAGATCATCATTAGGGAAATATAATTTAATTTTCGAAGAATCTAAGCATAAGGGAGCATATCTTATGGGCATGCTTGTTTATAAATGTGCAAACTATATAATATAAGAAGAATCAAACAACCATGACCAAAGGGCAAGCAAGGAGGGGCTACTTTATTTAAATTCTTGAAAATTAGAGAGTGGTGGCCGGAAAGATTCAAGCGGGGTCCACCTTTTCTCATCCAAAATTTGATTTAATTTTTGAGAAAATTATCCTTTAAGATTTGCAAAAATAGTTTCAGATAATTCTCAAAAACTCGGATATTATCCAGTTAAGCCAAAAATTATCTATAACATCAAACATCATTAGAAAATCCACGAGATAATGCCCAATATCCACCGGATAAACATTCCAACCAACCTCGCATGTTAGAGATAATTATCAACATCAAAAGTTTATCCGGATGAATCAGATATTATCCAATTAAGAAATTCTAAAAAAATTAGATAAAGTCCAATTCAGCACAATCATTATCCATAACATGAAAAAGATGATCAAATAGTCACGGGATAAGATGACTCAACAAATTACGATAAAAATCAAAACAAGATTCATCAAGGCAAAAATTTGGCCACTATGAGGATGAGCCGAAATTAAGTCTTAAATCCAAAAATTCTTATCTTTTCCAAATTATCCAATTTGATCTTCACAAAAGTTGAGCAATTTGTTACTTTGAGAAAAGAGTTTTTCCAACCAAAATTTAATCAATTCCAAAAAGTATCATAAAACTCACCCAATCTCATGATCAAATTGAATTAACTTGTGAAAATCAGAATTTTAGACAACAAGGTCAATTTTCGGTTTTGGTCATGAATTGCTAAAAAATGCTTGAACTTTTTCAATTTTTATCGCAAATCGTTTGTGTTCATAGAGGTACAAGAACATAAATATAAGTCACCGATCAAACAAGCATAGATTCGCAATCAAAAGTGAAGGAATCATACCTTTTTCAAGCCAAATTTTCAGTACGCGCAAACTTGGATAATCCACCCAAAATTGCGTCTTTTGAGATTGATTCGAGCTCCTATTTCACCAAGACTCTAACACAAGATGATTAACCTTGTTAGTCTTTGAGTATCGAAGGAAAAAGAAACTGTTTTAACACTTAAACTAGGCTGATCCGCAGCTGGGCAGTGCGCTAGACCGCAGGGCAATTCGAGTGGACGGCGGGCTGATCAAGCAACGCTCGAGTGGTTGCAAGAGATGGCGACGATGAAGGATTTTGTCATAGCTGTGGAGGACAAATCACCGTCGGGCGAAACTACTTGGACGACCACTTGGACTGCTGTGGAATCACTTGAAAACGCACGAAGACCTTGGGTTGATATATGTGCCTCCTTCGAGTCAGTTCATGATGTTAGTCCATGAAAATAGTAAATAAAAAAAAGAACAGAACTTCCTTCAACGTCGACAACATGTGTCCTCCTATATCAAGCTTGGGCACAAAGTGCCACCGTTTCTCTTCCTTTGGCTTTTTAGGAGCTGCATGATAACACTTCGCTTCCTGGATTTCTTTGCCAAAAGTCAATTTGACAGGGAAATCCATTTGGTAAAAACCTTGCTAAAGTAGAAATCCATTTGGTAAAAAAATTGACTTATGGTAGGATTTTCAACTTCTGGCAAGGTTTTTGGCCAACTTTGAGAAGTAAAAGATTTTTACATCTCCGCTTTGAAATCACTTTTTCGACCACACCGACCTCCGCCCACCGGCCTCCGCCAGCCGCCGCCCACCGACCGCCCGCTGACCTCCTGCCCACCGCCGTCGACAGCCCGTCGCTAGCCGCCAAAGCCCTCCAGCCGCCCACCCACCTCCTCCGCCGGCCATCTACCGTCCCCCCCCGGTGGCCGGTGATCGACGTCGAGCAGCTGCCGGCCGCCGAAAATTTTGTTAATAATGTTTCAAAGTAGAAATTTCCAATCGTTACCGAACGAATTTCTCCGATCAAAAGTCAATCTGGAGCAGAAGTAGAAAATTCAACTTCTGCTTTTAAGGAGAAGTAGAGAAATCAACTTCTAGTCAAAAGTTGATTTACGGTAGAGACGTGTTACCTTGCGCCCCCTTACCTTCGCCCGCAATAAGGTGGTCAAAGAGCAAGCATAAAAACAAGGGAAAATTCCAAAAAAGGGTCTCAATTGCCCTCATTTTCTCAAATAAGGGACCGAAGTGAACATTGTTTCAAATAAGAGCCTGAAGCGCCCTGCTTGTGTCAAAGGAGGGCCCGAAGTGCATATCGTTTCAACTAAGAGCCTAAAGGACTATATTAGTCTAAAAAAAAAGGGCTTGAGTCATTTTAGCTAGGGACATTTTGGTCATTCACTATTTTATTTTATCTTTTCCTTTTTATTTTTTTTTAAGAAATTTTCAAAAATAACAAAAAATTTAAAAGAAAAAAAAAAAAAAAGGAAGAACACAGACAAGAGATTTTTGACCTCCTGCCCGTGGCCACCGCCCCATACCGGTGGGGCGATGGCCATTGTTACGCCCCAATCCCCGAATATGCAACACCCCTACCAAGTCACCTTAGGTCATAATGGATAACGTCCTAGGTACACTATCGAGCCACGATACCGTAATGCGCAAGCGGAAATGTATAAACTCCTAATCGGATAAAATAACAAGGATAGTAACATAGGATCATCCATAATAGTCAGAAATAAAGTTTGTCCGTCAATATAATACCAAAAGCATATGGTAATTAACCCTACAGAGCTACTACCGTATACAACCCCACACTCCGGGGTAGCGCTCTAAGACCATCGGAAAGGGACTAAAGTTCGGGCGGGATTAAATCCTCATCTACTCCAAAAAGAATCAGGTCAATATAGCTCCTGTCAATAACTGGCAAAAAGCCTACAACTCCCAAAGTCATAGTGGAGGGTTGCAGTCGGAGGTCAGCGATCGTTTGGAAGAAGGCTCAATGATATCATCGTCAATCGAGTCGGGATCGGGACCGGTATTGGGGTCTACGATTTCCCCGTCCGATGTATGAAGATCCATCGGATCCCGGACACGAGGGGCTGGGCGAGGCGGCCCATCGAAACCACAATATGGACTACTAAAGAACTCTCCCTCATTCAAGATCCAGACTTTGAAGACATGAGCCACGGGTTGCGACAAACCTTCATCCATCCAGATCGTGGTGATATGGAGTTCCCAAGTCCCGTTTGTGCCTGGTTCCATACGATACACGACATCGAGGGATTGATCGACTAGGACCCCGAACCTAACGATCGTTACATCATTGCGGACCTGAAAATGTTAACCACAATGAAGCAAGATAAAACTCAATGAGTGTTGATTCGTCCAAAACGTCGCGTCCATCAACCATATATCACAGAGCAATCAATTTCAATTATAAGCAACTTACTAGCCAGGATACCACACGTAATGCGACATGAACAGAGTATAACAATTATATCAATTTGACTCAACTATCAAGGCACTTAATTGTTTGTCGTGACCTAAAAAATTCAGAAAATTTCTAGGCTAATGGATTATCGTGTTAATTATTTGACTAATCTAACTCGGACTCTCCCAAGTCCATACCAAATCGCAACTTGAGGTTCAATTAATTAACATGCAATGTATTTTAATTTTGGAGCCACCACTAATCATTTATGGTAGGTCGATTAGAAACCTAAATAAAATAGCGGGAGAACTATTTTATTCCTACGAACCAGAGATTAAGAGTTCGGGAACTTGATTACGCCTGATTACTCTAACGCCCTTTCGGTACCATTTTATTTCATGAAAAAATCATTTGAGAAGGCAACATTAATTGATTTTAACCTAAGTCACTAACAAAGGTTATCATACGGGTGCACAATCAATTAATGAACATCCAGAGGTCAATATAATCAAGGAAGCATGCGCCATGCAAGATAGTTCTTTTATTTTCGATTTTTTTTTAATAAATGCATGAAAAACTATGCTATATGCAATGCAATGTTATGAATTAAATGCAAGACTAAACAAGATGGCATGCAAATTAAATTAAATTAATATACAAGTAAGACTACGGTTTAATTAAATTAAATTAATATACAAGTAAGACTACGGTTTAATTAAATTAACTACATGACATATTAATTAAAACTTACACATGCAATTCTAATACACAATTTAAGCTAAAATGCAACCTAATATGACATGGCAAAGATGACATGGCATGGATGACGTGGCATGTATGACGTGGCAAGGATGACATGGCATATATGATGTGGCAAGGATGACATGGTATGGATGACATGACAAGGATGAATGATTTTTTTTATTATATTTTCGGATGAATTAATTTCCTAAAATCGAACTATGTCAAAACAATTTTTATCTTATATATTTTAGAGTTTACATTGACCTAAACCCTAATATATTGAAGATATATTATTTTAAACATAAGATTCTATTTAAACATGCAATTTATATCCTAAGATGCAATCTAATCTAATTATTTACAGAAAGGATTAGATATGCAATTATCTACATGCCACAATTTTTGACATATGCAATTTTCGAATATAGAAGATAAATGAATGCAATCTTTTTTAGAATTTTTGAGATTTCATCATACGACGGATATATTCTAAAAAATATGACAATCAAACAATTCAAATCAAATGAGGAAAGTGAATATGCCAATCAATGTCGATCAAGAAAGTGGATATATCAGTCAAGTTTTGAAATATTTCGCAAATATTTGAGTCAATGTTTAATTTGTAATCTTACCATTAACGATTAAACCCAAATCCTTGCCTAATCGAGTATTCCATCAATAATCCTAAAGATGGACGTTCTAGATTGTGTGACAAGTTGCGGATTAGGAGAGAAAATTTTCCTAATCAACCCGTATTTTGAAAAAATATCCACTTCGATGCAATATTCAAGATATGCAAATAAATCACAAAATAAGCAAGTGAATATATGAAAGTTCAAGATAGGAAATTTACCTTGTCTTGCAAAATTTGCACTTTCCTAATTTGGGTTTTCGAACCACAAATTGCACACCAAGCTTCAAGCGATGGACCGAACGGCTAGGGATCTTGTGCGCTTGAACAATGGTAGATCGGCGGCGCGATATTTTTTTTTGGCTGATTTGGAATGGTCCTCAATGTCGTTTGACGATAACCTCCTTCGCTTTGTCTCTTCGTGAGTCCAATATGTGGACAAATAGGATCTCCAAGGTTGACTTTCTTCTTCACAATTAAAGACGCGATGATGATGATGCTAATGGTGGCTGGGGGATCCCTTCATGAAGGTGGTGGAAGGAACCATCACATATGGCCAAAAAGAGACCTCTTGTGGCGTCGTTCACCGCTCTCTCTATAGCCTTTCTCACGTGAATGATAAGCAAAAAAAAAAATTTTGGAACCCCCCCTCTGTGAACGTCCATGACATATGTATATATAGGCGTGAGATTAGGGTTTCTTGCCCATATCTCTTTCCAATTTTCATTCAAAGGACATATTCTGATATCTCTACGATATTATTGAAACAATTGGCTCATTTATCCTTTAAGATTTGAAATATTATAATATCTAGATTAATTGCCCCCAAACCAATATTACGAATTTTAATGAATTAATTGCTTCCGTCGCGAGTCCTATAAAATGTAAATGTAATGCATGAATGCTAAAATTAATGATAAAAATGATTTAATTATTTTTTTGTGAGAGCTAAAATTAATCCTCTTTTTTTATACAAGATAAATGATTTAAGAAAAATCAAAATTTAGGTGTCAACATTGTTCACAATGCATCACATCATCATTCCGACACTGGACACCACATGAGGTCCATTTGTTATTAACAATGATCCACGCAAATAGCGCGTTCCACCCACACAATTGGTGAGGCTCACACTACAGTTAGTAGTGTCATCTGACGGAACTAGGCATCATCCCACATCCTCTCGCCGATGGCAACTACAAGCCCCGATGCCTTGAATCGACACAGGCGAGTAGGCATTTATTCCTATAAGGAGCATCGATCCGTCACAATCTGGGACTAGCATTCGACAATCCATGAACTCTGTACCAATAGTATAGTCCATAGAGAGTCATGCAACCGACGAGTTGTGTGGTTTGGTGCTCTAGGCACTGCACAAACTTGTCGGGCATTACATCATCGTCCCATCATATGACCATTCGGTTCATTCGACGACCATTCCATTTTTTTATCTTTAGGTATAGTCGGATGCTCATGTCGTCGTGCTTAAAGATTCGGCCTTCGGCCATTTTCATGCTAAATCATACATTTAATGCCAAACATGATCATATGAATACACAGAATTGTCCACTAGACTTTACATCTATAAATAGGGTGCTCGACCCTCAACCAGCCGTCCAATAAATCAAGAATCAACTGAGACACTCGGTTAAATAATCGATATCGGCGATTGATCAAGCATAAATAGGAAATTCAATAACAAGCATGAAATGATTACAAATCCATAATCCAATTGTACGTCAATTTAATCATAATCAATCCAATTCGCTAATCGATCGTACGCTCGTCTCTACCCTATCGCTTGCTCGCTCGCTCACAATCAAGCAATAGCAATCATTCACTTAGCCAATCCAATCCAATCGGCTACTGAATCCTCGCTAATCGGACTAACTTAGCCAATTAGGGCCATCAAACCAAAACCAAGTTTCTAATCTAAATCGGTCTAATTAATCTACCTAAACACCTAATAATCTAATTAAACTAATTCCAAACGCAATTAGCGTCCCGACTAGGGATTAGAGGTCAACTCACTGTAATTAGACGAGGCGGATGCAACGGCAATCCTTGAAAATTTCTCGGGCATGAACATGGAATGCGGGCTCGAACACTTAGGCTCACGGGCTAAGTTTCTCGAACAAATGGCTAATTCCTCGGCACACGGGCCCGGACACATAGGCTCAAACCCTCAGCTAAGGCCCAGGCTCACTAGCATACGGCCCGGACCAAAATTGGCCACGGCCCAGCACACAGGCCCGTGAAACAAGGCACACCCGACGAAAACAGGGCAAGGACACGCCGGGCAGGGCTGAGGCGGCTGTTCCGTGATGGTTCTCGGCCAATAACCAGGAGCAGCAGCTCCATAGGGTTCCAAGGGACTCACGGGGTCAGCGGATAGACGGCGACTGTGACAGAGGGCACGAAGTGGCGACAAAATAGCAGCTCAGGGCAGAACAGAGGAGGTTGGGCAAAGCAGGCTGTTCGAGGCTGCTCCGAGGTCCAAACAAGCAATGGCTGACCACCAGTGGGCTTAACTCACATTGAGGAGTCGAGGACGGTCACCGGGGTGGTCCTCGAGCGGTGCAGCTGGTCTGAGGGTACCGAGGCAGGCGTCGACAGCAAACAAGACATAGCAACGTAAAATAGGGGATTCGGGGTTCCTGGCTACCCGAAGCTTCCGTGCACGATGACAACGAGGTTGACGTGGTAGAGTGGCGTCGAGGGAAGAGACTGGAGGCATAAGGAGGTCGTCGAGGCAAGGACGACACCGGACTGAAGCTGCAGCAGCAATGATAGAACCGGCGGAAACAAGACAGGGTTGCTCGCGCCTCTTCTGGCCGACTTTTCGGCGGCTCTGGAGGTGCGGTGGTGGTTCGACGATGACGATGGGGTTCTGTAGTGATGGTAGTATGGTGTGGTGGTTCGGTGAGGGGGTGATGCCGCCAAAAAAATGAAGAAGAAAGAAGAAGAAAATAGGGAGAGAGTCGGTTTGGGGGGGCGGTTGTACGCTAGAGAGAGAGAGAGAGAGAGAGAGAGAGAGAGTTGAGAGAGTTGACTTGAGGTGGCTTAGAGATAGAGTGGGTACCATAACCATAAATATTTCGTCTTGTAGTTCATGAAACCCTAGGGGCATTTTCGTAATTTCCAACTTCGACCGGGGCTATTTTGGCCATTTCGCAACTAGGGGTAAATTGGACATCCGGTAATTCGTCGGAGGGTATTCTAGTCCAATTTTAGGCCGATTCGGTCATAATGAAGCTCGGGCACGAGAAATTATAATTCGAATGCGCGACAACTAAACGATCGAAACCTAAACTAATTCGATTAACGATTCGGGAAATTTCCAATTTCTATCACTTAACCCATGGCAATCTAACCCCGAGCAACAAATTGAAATTCACAGTCTTCTCATAAACCGAATTCTACTATTAACAAATGTCAAATTTCCGGGATGTCACAACCCGGAGGCCGGCGACCCCGCCGACTAGCGGCAAGGGCCCGATGCCCTCACCCGAGCCCGGTGAGGGCTCGACCCTCTCCCGGATCCGGGCGAGGATCGGCGGCCCTCACCCAGGTCCGGTCGAAGGCCGCGGCCATCGGCCGGGTCGGGATCGGGGTGGGTCGGCGCCGTCCGTCTACCCTTGGTCCGGTCTCGGTCGATGACCACGACCCTCGGTCGGACCTAGGCGAGGGCCACCGACCCTCGTCCAAATCAGGGAAAGGGTAGAGGCCTTCTCTAGACTCAAGCGAGGGCCAGCAGGCCCTAATCGCCGGTTGATGAGGTCACCGGCATCGTTGAGGCGCCGAGGACCTCGACGGCCATGTCTGTCGCCCCACCGAGGTTTTGACCTCCCGCCTATGTTTTTATTTTTGTTTTTAATGTTCTTTTTTTTAATTCAATTTAATAAAAAATTAGATTAAAGTTATATTTTTACGAAAATACCCTCGACTAGTTGGTAAGGCCAAGCCCTTATTTAAAACAACTATAACCACTTCGAGCTCTTCTTTGACACAATCAGGGTACTTCAAGCCTTTATTTTTGAAAATGATGGCACTTATGGCCCTTTTTTGAAATTTTCCCTAAAAACAATCAACTTTATAACCTCAATAACCCTTTTTGACTTTTCCTTGATGTTCTTTCTTTCTTTTGGCTTCTCTGTCCTTCCGAGTACGTGGCTATGGAAATCGCCAAAAAAAGGAAAAGAGCCAAGCATGCAAAAATTTGACTGAAATTTGTTTATGAGTCAAAAGCTTCACCGAACAATGTGCTAATAAGATTTGCCATGATGGACAACGACTGGGAGTGTTGCTCTTGAACGCTGCAAGACAAAGACCACTGCCTTCTTCCTCTTTGGCTTCTCTCCCTCTCACATGAGAAGTCTGACTAATTAACCAGCGACGAGAAATGGGCCTTCTTCTACCTCGTTCTCTCCTTCTCACGCGTATTGTGCCATGCCGAATTTTTTATGAGTGGCCATGTATTATGAATTGTGGCCTCCAGACCCTAAGCCATATAATGCTCTATTTATAGGCAATAAGGGACGCTAATCCTAGTCAAGGTAGGACTTATCATCAACAGTCGGCTTAAAAATTCTGATTTTCGACAGTCCGATCTCGTTAAAACTCTTCAAAATTTCAGCCACAAAGGGGTATCTCATTGGGCTAGCCGAATTTTATGTGAGCTCGGGCTATGTCATGCTCTTTTGGGCTCAAATTAAGGCTTTTCAAATAATGGACAGTTAATTAAAACCCTTTCTAATTTAAATGAACTTGAATAAATTAAACTGAGCTCAAAATAGGTCTAATTGCCTCGATGATTTTTGGCACTGTCTCATCTCATATTATCAAAAATTTTCACCTCAAGTCCGGTTCACTCGCTTGTCAAATTAAGCTCAATTGGCTCACCTCTGATCGGCATGCAAGGATGATGACGAAAAAAATAAAATGAGATGCATGAGGAATTAATTTTTTATGAGAACTAAGGTTAATTCTCATTTTATGCTTAAATGAATGATTTAAAGGAAATCAAAATTTAGGTGTCAACAAATATAATTCTTTCAATCAATATTCGCCGAAAATCGCTAACATGATGGTCTAGCCAATTATGCTATATGACACGGCCGATATTTGACATGAAAGAAGTTAAACGAAACGACATTGTTTTGAGCAAATCCTCTGAATTTTCTCATTTTCGTTTTATGATTACTATTCATCTTCTTCCTTTGCCCTTAGAGAGGCAAGGTTAGGGGTGAGCATGGTTCTAGAGTAAAATCGAGAATCGGAGAACCGAACCGCCGGTTCCCGATTCCGATGTGCCAGGGTCCGATTTTCGATTCTGCATTTTGAAAAATCGCAGGTTCCGATTTCGCTTCTCAATTCCATATGGAACCGAATCGGAACCGGAACCGGAACCGGATTTTTTAAAATCCTAATTTCCTAATTCCTACTTTCTATTTCAGTGTTTCTACTTTTACTTTCTATTCTCACTTCTTCCTCAACGCAGCATGCCCGACGGTCTCCTCCTCTCTCGCGTGAGACATTTTTCCAATCCTCTGAAACCTCCCAACGCAGCACGCCCGATGGCCATCCCTCATCATCTACCGGGCTTTGCTCCCTCTCCAGCCCTTCAACGATAACCCTTCCCTCGCGTCCATCGTCTCGTCGAACGGCCATCCCTCAACGATGCCCGACGGCCATTCCTCACTGACACCCCAACGGCTATCCCTCGATGACTTCGAACGACCATCCCTCAACGGCGCCCGAGGTTCGTTGATTTTGCAGGTCGATTTAGCTTTTTACACAATCAATTTGACGGCTTCTGTTTTCCTTGTTCTTGCGACTCTTAAGTGCTTTAGAAGAAAACAACAGTAGCTTGATTAGTCTCGTTTAGTCCCGTGATCTTGTACAGCTTTGTATTGATAAGTCTTGGACTCGAGTAGATACCGAAGTAGTTCGAACTTGAGCACAAGCTCCACTCGACATTTGATGGCACCCCAGATTTATTTGCATGTGTTTACTGATTCAATTCTAGCATTAAACCTGTGTGATTAATCGAGCTTCTAGATTCCAGTTGGTCTGGTATTTCACACGTTAAATGGTTTTTGTTCATTTTAATTTTCTTCTCTCTTTTTTTTTTTTTTTTTGGTGCTCGGGGGGTGGGGTGTGTTATAAATATTTTATCTTGAAACTTTTATGTCTACTAAGCATGATAATAACCATAACTTAATTTTCTAGTTCATCTTTTTGATTAATTAATACTTGAAAGAAAGGCATTGCAATAACACTTTAGACAGGTCAACATGCATAAATGGAATGAGTTGTTAAATAGGGTGAAAATAACATATATACAATCAGCAAGATGACCCACCTTCAAAGAAGTAGTATTTGATGGGGTTGTTGCAGGAGTTTGTATTTGGGGGATGCTTCATGCAGATGGTTTTACTTCCTAGTTTGCATTTTCAGCTGATTATATGTTTTCACTGATTGTGATTGTAAACTCAAACGAATTGTCCATCTCACTAGTCTAGCTGATGATACAAAGTTTAAAAGTCTTCTCTGTCGTGGAACATGTGATGAATTTGTTCTGGTTGGAAGCAGCTGAACTGTTGAATCTAGGATAGCTTGGGCTCAAACTTGGAGTAGATAGTTGAGTCTATCAGTGTTGCTGGTAGTTTGAATGCATTTCTTGTTCCTAAGCTTGGACCTATAAGAAAGACAATAAAAGAGAAATTTGACAAATATTATGGGAATTTAGATAAGGTGAATATGCTGGTGTTGATTGCCATTGTGTTGGATCCTACAAAGAAGTTGAATTATGTGAGTTTCCGTTATCGACAAATTTATGATGATGAATTGAGATTCAATGAGATGTATGATAAGGTGAAGAACGCATTGGAGCAATTGTATGAATTTTATGAGCAATTGTTTACTTCAAGCAAACAAAGCTGTGGTGGCCAAAGTCTAACTACTAGTAGTAGTAGTTCCAATTCCGTTGATAATGAAGCTAACAACAAGTATGACATCCAAGTTTGGCGGAAAACCTATATTCTCTCAAAGAAAAAAGCGCACGATGGCAACAATTCCGAGCTTGATCAGTATCTTCAAAATAAAGATGAAGAGGCTCTTGATCTTGATCTTCCGATGTGGTGGAAGACTACTGGTTCAAAATATAAAAGTCTATCTTTGATGGCTTGGGATATTTTGTCTATTCCCGTAACTACCGTTGCTTCGGAGTCAACTTTTAGTATATCGGGTCGTGTGCTTGATGGCTTTCGGAGTTCATTAACTCCTAAAGTTGTGGAAGCTTTGTTTTGCACTCAAAATTGGTTAAGAGTCGTTCGTATGCCGATTAACATTGAAGAGTACATTGAGATTGCAGAAAAGTTTGAGTCAGGTAAGTGATATTTATATGTTTATATATTGTAATTCCTTTGTATATATTTCGAAAGAACGTTTTATTTAATCTCTTCCATTTTTTTAAGATATGGATTGTCTTAATGAGGATATTATCCTCGGTAATTAAAGCTTGCTAGTTGAAGTGGAATTGCTATATGTGGTGAGGCTTTATATTAATTGTTTCAGTTTAGTTAACAGTAATTTTACTTTAAAACCAATATTAGTTTGTTGTTTCATTTGGTTTCAGGTGGTTAGATTTTGGGTCTCATGCGATTGGAAGGGAGGTTCATGATAAGCTGTTTGCATGTGGTGTTTCAATTGGAAATTTTTGTTTGCTTCATCATATCATAATTTGTGATTAGCTCTGTTGTTCGATTTTAAGCTAGTTTAGGACTTTTAGTGGGATTTTATGAATGGGATGAAATAAAAAGCAGGGGACTTTTAGTCTGTTGTTTCCACATATGCAGTATTGAGGAGTTTCATGAAAAATGTCCCTCATGTTTTCAGTGAAGGGAATTTGAAAACTCTAGCATCCTCAACTTGACTTTCTGTATCCCTAAAAACCCTACTTAACCTCTTTACTTTGGTCCTGCTGATTTTGTTGACCCTTGAATAATGGCAGTTACACAAATTATAATGGGTAGCTGCTGCGGCAGACATTTGCTTCTGTGAGCCTTTTTTAGGCATTATGATGATTACTTGATTGGTGCCTTTCTTTTAGTTGGGAAGCATGATACATTTATTGTTCAATACTTTTTTACAAAATGTTGTTGCTTTTGGAAGTCATTGTGCAAGTCTGTGATGTTATGCTGCTAGTTGCTATGCATGGTTTTTGTTTCAAAGAAACTTGTTTCTGAGTTGCGTGTAGTAGTTGCCTGTAATTACTTGATTAGTGCCTTTCTTTTGGTTGGGAACCGCGATACATTTATTATTCAACACTTCTTTACAAAATGTTGTTACTTTTGGGAGTCATTCTGCAAGTCTGTGATGTTATGCTGCTAGTTTGCTATGCATGGTTTTTGTTTCAAAGAAGCTTGTTTCTGTGTTGCGTGTAGTTGCCTGTAATTGTGGCTGAAGGCTATATTCTCTAGTCTCTGATTCTGGTTTGGGAAATCTTATCCTTTGTTTCTTCCCTATTTGTCCTAAAGTGAGTTGTCGATTGTGGTTGGGATGTCAATGGTTCCGGACTACAATTTCGCTTAGAAGCCAAAATCTGTTCCTCAATTGTTTCATGATGTCATTTTTATGTAATGTATGATGCTTCAGTTTGCTAATTTAGCTTGTCGTATTGATTTAGTCTTGTGCACTGTTGCTACAAGTTTTAATATTCTCTGGGTACAAGCATGTTGTCCTCAATATTGGGTACCTTTCAGGAAAAAGATATTTCCTGTCATGCACTGATGTGGGACGTGGTGTTGATCTTTTCAAAAAGTTGCCCAGATTGTTCGACTTTTTTTGAACGCTCGGAAAATCGTTTTAAATAGGCTTTGACAGTTCTTCCGAAGTAGATGTTTTTGATTCTTTTTTCTATTTTGACACAAAAGGAATTGTATTGACAAGTTCTAGGGTACCCTAGAACCAAATCCGAAACCCGTGACGGGATAAGTTCCAGGGTATAGAGGGTAGGTTATAGGTTTCAAAAATGAGGAACTCATGCTTAGCGGGTAGATTCTAGATGGAACCTACCCGGAACTTGGAACCGCTCACCCCTAGGCGGGATAGCCTCCGACTGGAGTCAAACTTTTACTAAAAATGATTCAAGTTTTTGTTTAAATGATGGGCTAATTCCCTAAAAAAGCATCAATTTTAGGTCTAATGACGATTCTTGCTCAAACTTTGTTTCATCTCATGAAAAATCACCAACTTTAAGTAAAGTCCCGAATCCGACCACTATTAATTTGAAACTAATTAAGGCTCGTTTAATAAAGAATCTGTATTGAGTTACATTAAGTGGCATCGCCATTGTCATGAATTCGAAAAGTTTGTCACCGAATGATCGATTTAGCTAGTCAGGAAATATTTGAGGCACTCGCACTATCTATGTTTGAAGAAGAGCCAGTGAAGACTCTTAATGTTTAGTATTTAGGAGCTGAGTTAATAAACATGATGCGCTTCGGGCTTCGGTGTATGCAGTAATTTCATGTTGATTTCTTCATTATTCAGCTACAACACTTTTCTCCAACAAGCTTGTAAGATGGAGTAGATTAAGTACGTGGTCACCAACAAAAGAAGGCCAACGATTGCTAATGGTCGTCGCATTTTATCATCTGGTTTTTTTGTTTGTGCAACTTTGAAGGCAAGTGAAGCTGCCAAAGATGTTGAAAATGATGCTTGCCTGGTACAAGGTGTACATCTCTAAAAGCCAAAACAGGTCTGCACTTGAGGCAATTGAACGAGTCGCTAAACTATTTCTAGAAACAGCAATGTTCAACAGGTTTGAAGATGAAATCTACAATAATGGCAGCCGGATTTGCTATTCTCCAAGGGAATTAGCCCTGTTTATCTAATTCAACAAACTTTAGAAAAAAAAAATTAAAATTTATTTAAAGCAACATATTTACTTTTTATCATCTTAAACAATTTAAACGAAATTAAAAATGAATAATTTTTTCTAATATCCACATACTCATAATTAAAAGAAAAACACAATTGAACTTGTACATAAGCTAATTATATTCGAACTCTTCCTTTCTAATTTTCTATTACACGGCTATTAAACTAAACAACAATTTTTCAAATTTTTTAGGCCAAATATTATATGTAAAATTCGACAAATGTTTTTATTGTTATTTTCTACGCCCAATGCAACTACCCAAATAAAATGCATATAAAAATACTGAAACTAATAATATAAAGAAAAATAGACGTGTGTAATAAAAGGTTTACCTACGCGGACCATGTAACTAGTTTGAATTCATTAACAACGGCAAAATTATCCAACAAAAGCATTAGGAAAAAGAAACGTAGAAAAGGGCCCGAGCTGCGATATGCTACGAAAAGCAAGTAGTAGTCTTACGAGCTTTTCAGCCCCATGGTTGGAAAAAAGAGTTCCCAAGGTGATAACACATTGAACACTCGTGTTCGAATCCTAATAAACCATGATTTGTATTCCTGATAATTTTTTAAATATCCAGTCTTAAACTGCAGAACTTGTGGCAGAGGCCTCGCATAGGGCGCTTCACGATAGCACCTTGGCCAGTCATTATAAGTCGGTCACCTGAAATGCACGTTTGAGAAAATCGCATCGAATTCTGAGACCTAGCCTCAATTATCAACATCGAGTAACCCTCTCGGACATGTAACCGACGTGAATTCTAGATCCAGCTGGGCAGCTGTTAAGACGTGAGTATGAGAACTAAAATATGAACCTCCTTCCGAGTCGTGTAAGTGGGAATCTATAAGACGCAGCCTAGCAAGCTAAACCATGGAAATTACATGGAGCTCGAGAACAACAACAATCACCAGGATAACTGAGAATAGACAGCCTTAACTTTGCCTCTCTCCAATCTATAATCATTCTATACCATGCACAAAATTGGGAAAGATACACAGCAAGAAACAGCAAGGACCGTAGCGAAAAAAGAGAAATCAGCAAGAAAACATACCTTATCCTGACTAGAATCACCATATCACTCTTTGACCAATAAATTAACAAATCGATCTGCCCTGGAGGCTAATTGGGCTTTTATACAATGGTGCTTGCCTCCAAAAGAATATGCATCTAACCTGAACCACATCCTCAACAAGCCAACTGGACACCTGAATAAGTATTCTCCCCAATATTTTGACAATTTGATCTTTCCTGCTTAGCATTTATAGAAGCCTATGCCATTTCTTTCATCCGTGTGCTTTCTGGAATGCCAGCATCTCCGACAAATCTCCCCATGCTTTTTATCTCATCAGCATCTCCAGCAATCGGCAGGGAGAATCAAGAACTTTCAACAGCCAAAACTACAATCCGCATAAACCCCACTGGTACTGCTAAACAAGACGGTGTTGACGCAAACCCTTCCCAAAGTGAGGTTGCATCAAACGTACATACAAACCATTCTTGGACATTAAAGAATCATGGGTTCCTTCTTCCACAATGCGTCCCCCATTGAGAACTACAATGCTGTCGACGTGCCGCATCATTGCAGCTCTATGGGCTATAAGAATGGTGGTTTTGTTTCCCATCACCAGCGTATCAAGAGCCTCCTGCACCACCCTACTTGACTCAGATTCGATGGATGAGCTAGCTTCATCTAATAACAATATGGGAGCATTCTTCAAAACTACACGAGCAATTGCAATTCTCTGTTTCTGTCCTGGGGTTAGATCAACACCTCTCATCCCCACATGCGTGTCATAACCATGAGGCAAGCTGCTGATGAAATGATGAGCATTTGCTATTCTAGCAGCCTCCTTCATCTCTGCTTCGCTTGCATTGTGCCTGGCGTAGATGATATTTTCTCTGATGGTTGTTGAAAATATAATGGGTTCCTGCTGAACAAGGCCTAGGTGGTTTCTCAACCATCTCAAGTTGTAAAGCTTCAAATCTCGTCCATCTAGCAAAACCTGACCAGCAACTGGATCATAGAATCTTTCAATCAAAGATATTATGGTGCTCTTTCCAGATCCTGAAACTCCAACCACCGCCACAGTTTGTCCCCCATTTACCTTAAGACTGAAATTACTCAGGACCAATACTTCGGGGCGAGTTGGATAACAAAAGTCAACATTTTTTAACTCAATACTCCCATAGACATTAGGAGGCTTCATTGCCGAAATATCATCAGGGTCGATTTTAGGCGCTCGGTCAATTATGTCAAATACAGATGTAAGAGATTGCCGTCGTTTCAGTATATATGGAGCCAGTCCAAAAGGCTCCACTAGAGCAAATGTTGCAAAGGAGAAAACCATAAATTCCTTCATGCCAGTCGGTGGATCCATATGTTGATTCTTAATCAATAATGCAGTGTACCACAGAAGAAGGGCATTGCAAGCGAAAAGTAGAAACTGGGAGAAACCAAATGCAAAACCAATTGCCACTCCATGAAGAAAACTCTGCTTGAGTATTCTCTTTAATTGTGATCTGTACAGCTCCATGACTTTGTTACCAGCACAAAATGCAACAACGGTGTATATGTTTCGAACCGCATCCTCAAGGACCAAAGATGCCTTCCTGTGCATTTCCTGGATACCCCTTGAGAAGCCACCAAGCCATAGTTTCTGCAAAACCAAATTTGGCATCTGATCATTTATTCATCAACAAGAGGGTAGAAAAGATACCATGCAACAAATATACTTGGTACTGATAATGGACAGCTTATCAATCAAGAACAGATGCAGATACAGAGAGCAAAGAGATGTTTTGGAAATGCAGACACTATAGGGCCTGCTTATTTCAGATTAAGTAAAAGCAAAAAATACTTCCCCACCAAGATTTACAAATTATCCAAATCCCAAAAATTCGAGAAATATTATTGTGAATCTACATGTTAACATATATATATGGTGCAATTTTCCATAGGTTCAAAAATTTCATAAGTTCATTTGTTGCAAAATTTAAATCAAGCAAAAAGTAAAAGGTAGAAGTGTATCCAAACACCCTAAGGGTGTCAGGATAGATGATAATTCAACTAAGCTAGCAATGAAGAAGCTTAACACAGAAGCAAACAGAACTAAAAGGGATCTCGTTGACTATCATCAAACTATGGAGAAGCGTGCCCATCTAACCTAAAGGATAAGCAGTATAGAAGCCCAAAAATAATGACCAACCTGGCCCTTTGATTAACAACTTGAACACAAGTAGCTTGCAGGAAATTAACAAATGCTTCATCAGAAACAATCATCAAATCTTGCAACTTGCAATTCTGTAATGATATCATCACAAATGAAAGTACAGTCTATAGGGTTAGCATGCCTACATCAGTTCCCACGTAGCTTCACATTCCTACGGTTCATTCCCTTCCTTCCACATGTTTTCATGTTTCAAAATGTCTAAGACTCTAATCAAGACTCAATCATACAGCTGATCAGGGGTATAAATTGTCAAGTGTTGACCAAATCAAACTTATCAAAACAAGTTCCTTTTCTCCAAAAGAATTAAACCATCTTTTCATCAATGGAATCTCTAAATTGCTTCTGGAGCCTAATAATAGTGAGTGGTAATCAAAGCTTCTTTCTCTTCCAATCATCAATTTAATGCAGCTGCGGTATCCTCATCAGTACTAAAAAATACAAGATAATGGTTTTAATAACTAATATATGTTCCACTCCCACTACGATTAAAATTTAAGCATCCAGCCATCCAGGTATATGATAGTAACAAAAAGAAGGTATCAAGCTTGGCCAATAGGATCATAACATCCTCTGGGGTCAGTAATTTACACAAATCAGGAATATTGCACTTCAGAAGGATTAGGGCTACTTAAAAGCTTAGGAATCAAGTCACTCTTCTCCACCCAAAAAAAAATAAAAAGGAAAAAAAAAAGTCACTCTTCACAGGAGGGACTGTCAACTTCTCGTGAACTGACCAGGCCAGGAAGAAATACATAGAAGACAATTAGCATCAACAGTATAACAACAGAATGTGAGATTGACCACAAAGTTACAGATTACTTACACCAGTGGATTTAAGATTAGAGGGTCAGCAGTTTAAAAAAGGAGCCCATCAAAATATTTAAGAAAAGTAGTTGAAACCGGATACGGTTACTCTTTCTTTCAATGGCAAGTGATGGCAGGGAGTTTTGTGAACAATAGAGATTTGACAACAAGAAGTAGATTATGAACACACCTGTGCAATAGCTGAAACAGTAAGAACGGGCAGGGTTGCACAAGCCACAAGTGCTAGTCGCCATTGTAACAGCATCCCTATAAGGACAGCCACAATAACAGCAGCACTGTCCTGTATAAATATGGAAAGACGATTACTAAAGGCAGCCCGGACAAAAGTAGCATCATTTGCTAAGCGCATGGATAGAGTGTCAGCACTATTCTCCTCTTCATCAAACCATCCCACTTCATTGCGAAGCATTGCTGTTTCAACAAGGTAAACACCCATCACTTCATGTTATAAGACAAGCTTATGGGACAAGTCCAATGAAGAATGGAAGAGAAAATAGACTTATTTATAGACGTTACCTGAAAACATCATCCTACGAACTCTTTCCGTCATTTTCTCCCCCATGATACCAAAATAGAAGTGCTGAAGAAAATTGGCCACTACAGTTACTACTCCCATGCAAGCTATGATCAAACACCATTTATCAACCTCCTCCCTCAGATGAGGACCTTCGCGAGATCTATAGTATGCTGTTACTATCAAGGCGATTACATAAGCAAGTAGAGGATTAAAAGAGCCAAATATTGCAGCACCAACACTGCCTAATGCAGCATAAAGCCATTCTGGGAAACTAAGCTCTGCCAATCGCCACAGTGACGGTGCTTCCCCATGTGTTCTGTCCTCTGCATCCTTTGATTTTATCGGCATATCATCAGAGTGACTATGTGGTCGACTAAATGTTTGAGAATGTGAACGCTCATTTTTCGGATCTGATGTCAGAAGGGGTGAAACAGGAGACTCGGGATCTGAACCGTTCACTTGTCGTTGTACAGACTGAACATCAATCTTTGGTAACTCTGGCAATCTCATCTCAAAACTATCCTGCCTCCTCATTGATGGCTCATTATCCCCTGCATCTGTTGGGATACCATTTTCCTGCATATGCTCAGGAGGGGGGCTCCGCACTTTTGGTGATTCTTGTAAGCTATAAGTAACATCTGCTGGTCGAAATCCATGAACGCCAGGAAACCGCTGAAGAGAGGGTGATTTTGCCATTTTGGGAGATGAAGGTTCTTGGAAGCTATGATTTACTGAAGAATCCTTTTCAATTTCAAAAGCAGCAGTAGCTCCTTTATAGTGTTTAACAGGCATCCTGAAAGCAAAAGAATCACCCATCATTTTGGATACTAGACATCAGCAAGTTAGCATTATCTTTAAGCAAAATTATGTACCTCCTAGGAAGCTTTGCTGCTTCTTCGCATCTAAGAAGCTCTGCATAAAGACCATCCCGGCCTACTAATTCATCATGTGTGCCCATTTCAACGAGCTGTCCCTCCTCCATCACAGCAATGTAATCGGCATTCCTGATGAGGCTAAGACGCCGAGCAATGATTATAGTAGAGCGCCCCAGCATAAGGAGATCAAGAGCTGCCTGGACAACCTTTTCAGCCTCAAAATCAAGTCCACCAGTGACCTCATCAAGCAGAAGAATTGATGGATTTAGAAGCACAGCTCTCGCAATAGAAAGTTTAATTTTCTGTTCTTCTGTCAATGCCAAACCAGCTGTACCGACCTGCAACGCATACAAGCTCCTTTTACATGGAATTGAAAGAGAAAAGAAAAGCCATTTAAAAGTTCCAATTAACCTCAGCATTTCAATCGTGCATTCAAACTTCTGAATTTTACCTGTGTCTCATATCCTTTTTCGAGTGAAGAGATGAAGGTATGTGCATGTGCAATTTTGGCAGCTTCCTCAATTTGATCCACTGTAACATCCCGGCCATAAGCAATGTTATCTCTGATGCTCAGGCTTAGTAAGGCAGGTTCCTGGGTAACCAGTCCTATTTGGCGTCTTAGCCATTCCAATTTCATATTCTTAATATTTTCTCCATCAAGAAGAACTTCTCCTGCATGAGAAAAAAATAAGAACATGGGAATCTGCAATCCCGAAATAGTTGTAAAAGATCTCAATGGGACTTTCGGAACAGAATGTCTAGGGACTATAGTAAAATGAGGAACTTATTATACCTAAAGTGGGATCATAAAACCGCTCCATCAGAGGAATGATACTGCTCTTCCCTGAACCATTCCGGCCAACAAGTGCAACAGCTTTCTTAGCAGGTATGGTGAGATAAAATCCACTCAGAATAGGGATTTCAGGGCGAGAAAGATAGCTGAAATACACATTCCGGAACTCAATATTTCCTTGAACAGACACCAAAGTACTCCCATCATGATTGACTGAAGAGGATGATCGGCTAATCATCTCAAAAAGTCTATAAGCAGCAATCCTTCCTTGATCAAATGAGTAGAAATTTGTTGCAGCTTGATTCAGACCTCTACACATACATAAAAAAAGTTCCCTTTGAGAAGGCTGTGAAAATAATGGTGTGACCTAAAAGTAAAACATGTAATCAATATGCTTACAGCCCACTTAGTATTATAGCAAACAAGGCTGCTATGACTTCACCACCATGAGCCTTTCCACGCGTAACTAGGAACCTCCCAACCCAAAGTTGCAAGGCACAAGAACATATTGCAAGCCCATAAGTAAATCCAAGCCCAAGTCCTTGCACGAGACTTATCAGGATACCATATCTCAGAGTCGCTTGCAGTGAAGTTGCATATGAATACTTGGCCAATGTTTCATTGGTGAATGCATATAAGGTCCTAATACATGAAACTGCCTGCATATTTGAAACATATCAAAATGAGGTAACAGCTTCAACATTTCTCCGAAGAAGCGACATGCTAATGAATCAATTCTGATACTAGAGCTTTTTTATTTTACCTTACGCCTACAATTAATGTATGTGCTTACCTATCTAATATAGAGGGAGACTTTTCTGCCATTTCTTCAACTTTAATAGAATCAATATTTGATTAGAAACTTTGTAAAAAGTCCAGAATGACAAGTCAAGACTTCAATCATCCATGGCTTAGTTCGTCAAAAGTAAAAGTCATTAAGCAGGCATTATAGGTGGAATAAGGAATCATCGAGATTGCTTCCCTAAGAGAAGTGCCCCGTTCCTTTGAATGTCATAGAGGCTCAATCCAAGTCAACAGAACTTAGAAATGTATGTAAACATCACAAAGCAAAAAGAACATACCAAACAAAAAAACAACAAAATGTTTATCGGGTCACAGGTGAAGTCCAGGAACCAAATCATGCAAGATGACATTTGCTCAAATATTGATGTTTCTACCAAGTTTTGATGAAGATGAACTTTGCAAATCAAGTAAGAGTCCTAAGGGAGTAGGATTCTTCTGATAGATAAATTACCATTCTTATATCTTTTAGGATTCGATTCTTATTAGGATTCTATTAACTTTCCATTTTATTTTGAATAAACTATTACATTCCCTAGGTATCCTATTTCAACTAGGAGTCGACCTTTAGAGAGTCTATTGTTGTCCTTCTTTCTTCTCAATAGAGTCGACGGTTATTTGAATTTTGCAAGTATTTGCCTTGGTATTGTGCGATGCAATTCTTCTCTCAGGTGGGATGCTTAAGAAACCCTAGGTGTGATGCTTAGTAAGCTTTGAGTGTGAAGCCTAAAGATTTATTCTCTTAATTCTGAGATTTGTCATCCTACATCAATGTAGGTATCAGGCAAAGTTTCCTCCCCTTTCTCCCACAATGGTTACTGATGTTGAGTTGAATTCCAAGGTTGGTGAGTTGAAATTCGAGCTGGACACTTGGCGAAAAGATCATGAACGCTGTTTCAAGCAACAAAACAGCAAGATCGATGAACTCTCTGAGCAAATAAAGTTTTTTATTGCACTAGGAGTGCTACCAATGGAAAGAACCATTGATCAAGTCGTCCACAAAATTGAAATACTAGAGGTGTTCAAGATTTTTCAAGTATTAGAAAAATCTGAACTCGAGAAAGAAGATCTTAAATCACATGACAATGTTGATTGAATGAAAGAGACTGAAAATAAAAAACATATCAAGTAAGGTCGATGGCTCGAAAGTTGTGTGCTTCAGGTGTGGAGATTTCAGTCACGTTGATTATAAATATCCAGTAAAGGTGCATGCTGGGAAAAACAAGGAAAATTCAGTTCAAGGTGGCTGTGAAAATCACGCAAGCAAAATTGAGGATCTGGATTTCATAATACCATCCAACGTTGATTATCAGAAAGAGTTTGATCATGGTTAGCGTCAAAGCATGCCATAATCAAACTTCTTTCAGCTAGAGGGAAACTTATAATGACCCAGATAAAGCTGAAATATTCAATAGTTTGACGCTTCAAAATTTGAGGACACAGTTTTCTCTAAGCAGGGGAGAATGATGCAGCCAACAAAATCATGAAAGACGATATTTACTCAAATATTGACATTGACTTCACAAATCAAATAAAAGTCCCAAGGGACTAGTATTCTTCTCGCAGATAAATTAGCAGTCTTACATCTTTTAGGATTGTGATTCTTATTAAGAATTTATTAAGATCGTTGTAATTCTATCCTCTGAAAAGCTTTGAGTGTGAAGTCAATGGTTATTTGAATTTTGCAAGTATATGCTTTACGATTGCTCAATGCAATTCTTCTCTTAGGATTATGCTTAAGAAACCCTAGATGCGATGCTTAGGAAGCTTTGGATATGAAGCCTAAAGATTTATCCTCTATTGTGGGATTTGTCATACTACATCAAGATGGCCACAAACACGTGACACAAGAATCATATGTTCATCAACAAGTTGTTTAATCCCTAGCAAAGGGTATTTCTCCGGCCTTCAAGCCAAAAGCATTAGGTTGATATAGCTATATTCCAAATTTCCAAAAAGGGGGAAAACCTCTAAATAGGCCTAAGTTCACATTGCCGCCTCACTTTCAAAACTTAACCACCAACATTAACTTCACATCAGATGATAATATTTCCAGCCAATTTCAAAAGGATATCATACGCTATTCATTGAAAACTCAGCTGTGTCTAAGTACAACTGCATGGACAACTGTGTGGATATGTACATCTACATTTAAGACGTTAAAAATGCTTTCGAATCAGAATTATAAATCTGACTAGTGACTTACCCAAGAGATGCCGCAGGTTAAAAATAATTATACTCGGGTTTTTTCCAATAAATCACATTTTATACTTTTTAGCTCTCACATTGAGTACAAATCAATCCCATTTAATGTAAAGAAACTGTGGCCAAAACAAAGATTCCTCTAACCTTTATGGAACTAAGACATGAATCCAATAATTTCAAAGCACAAACATGCACCAAACACTAACATATTTTCAAAACCATAATATAAAGAAGCATTACCAAATAAGGATAGCGATTGAGTTGGTCAAAGTGGACATTGTCCTAGAACTTACCATACCTAATATCAGAATGTTAAAAGGTCCACAATTCCTATTCATTTGCGGACACATGTCAACCGTGGTTGCATTAAAACCTCACTCTATTTAATTGTAAGATTCATCATCTAAATGCAACATTGAAGCAGGTTGTTTAATATGTTTTGAAAGCAAGCCAGGTGATTTGAGATTGAATCTTTCTAGAGGGAGATGACTTGTAATGTTCCCCAAAGCCTCTATAAGAATATCCCAACTAGAAAAACCCTATGAGGCTTTCAGGAAGATTTCTGGAGACTGCAGTTGTGTGCAGCCCAAAATGGGTGTTGGTGAATACTGTAAGCTGAAGGAAATGGGTGTTGGTAAATCCTGTAAACTGAAAATTAAAAATCAATTTCAACAAGTTGTTCATAATGTCCACCTTCAGTCTTTTAACCCAAACCAATTCCCACTGTTTCCTAGAAAAGCTAGAAACCTGATAAAAAAATAATATAGGGAAGGCCAAATATTGTATGTTAAGGCAGCAGATCAGTACATTCTAATGGACCAGACTTAGAAGGTTTCTGACTGCTTTGGTTGGATACACACTTCATCAAACAAAAAGAGAGGCCTCACACATGACATGGGTCACATTTGAACTCACAAAGAAATTGTTGGTAGTCACACAAGATTATCTTATACACAAAATTACTATAAAATTGCTTGGGAAGGAAAGCTTTCTCAAACCCAGAATATAATACATCAACGAAGGAATGTCTCAAAGGTTATCCCACACAGTACATTACTAGAAGATTTTGCTCTAAAAAATCTCAAGAAGATTAAGGGAGAAGGGAGAAGAGAGAAGCAAGGTAGTGAGGACCTTTTAGTATGCAAACCTAGAAAAATTACTTGTCCTGAAGCAGTGCATTTATCTTTTGTTTTGTTTTTTTTTTTTTTGGGTAAAGGTGAGAAGAGCATTTATCTTTTGTTTTTACTTTAATTTTTCGAGTTCAGTGAAAATGGATAGTTGAGTTAAAAGAGAAGCAATAGAGAGTTACAAATTTTCATAGGATCCAAAAGTCACCATTTAAAATCAAGTTGTATTTACAATTCAATTTTCACTTGATCTTTTTTCATGATTTTTGTGCACCTCATAGTCATCCAACTTCAAATTTATACTCTTCATAAACATGAAATCCGTGACAGAAGTATGCAATGCATGTTCATACACCGCAGGTTTTAGCAAACATAACTGCTGCTCCCCCCAGCCCCTTTCTTTTCCCTCCTCCCTCCCCTCGCACAGGGTTATGGGCAAAATTATAGAGAAGTGACAGTACCTGTTCAGCAATGCTAGCTGCTTCTGCATATGCATCTTGGATATTCTCAGCAAGCCTATGAAGAAATATATTGGATATTCCTCCAGCAGCAACAATGAAAGGACCAGTTGCTAACGTTATCAGGGCAATCTGCCAACAGTTGACAAACCCAATAGCTAGGCCACTGAAAAAAGTGGCCATGTTATGAATATAATTTCCAACCTGCAATTAAAAAGGCTCATCCAATTACTAAAAAGTAACTAAATCGAGAAAATGGTTCCATTACTTCAGTCCCACGACAATAAATTTCAAAAAGAAAAGGTTCAACACAGAAGTGCACTGAAGAGACTATACTTTTTCGCTGAGAGCAGACTGAATGAGTAGCACGTCACTTAATACTTGGCTCACGATGTCCCCATTGTTCCCATATGTATCGAAAAAACTCATGTCCTGGTTAAGCAACACTTGAACATACTTTGACCGGATGACTGCCGTTTGTCGTTCCCCCGTCAATATCCAGCATGAGACCTCTATTACACAGAATAAGTTAGTGTTGTGGCAGCAATGTATCACCTTCTAATTTGTAGATAGTAACAAATGACAAAATTTTAGAAAATGAGTGCAAGATTATCAAATCTTACCAATCCAACCAAAAGCAAAGACACCAACCGCGATCCAAAGAAGCGATAGAGAGAGCTGCAGAAAAGACGTACAAAGAAATGAAAGTGTAAGATCAAATCTACAAATCACAGTTCACATATAACTTAAATCAAAACACGCAATACTAATAACATGGTTATATATATATATGGTCATTGGCAGGACAATAGACCAGAAGAGTGCCCTAAAAGAATAGGAACCAGGCTTCGTATACAATCACCTCCTTCCCAATGAATTTTCCACCAGAGACATGATTGAGAACTAGCAAGCGCCAGATCATAAAGTATCTCCTTTCATCAATCAATATCTCCAATTAAATCACACCTTATGACATCAATGACCGTTTTTAAGGATATGATGTTCCTCACTGATTCTTCGATAAATCTTGAAATTTCAGCAAAACATCCATCACTCACTACTTTATCAAGAAAAAGAAAACAAAAAAGATCACATGCCAATACAAAATCAACCTAATGACAGTGGGGTCCATGTCTTGATGATTTCTCCAAATACACGATTCCTTAAACATCGCCTACATTGTCAAATACATCAATTATACAAGTAACCCTCTCTTCTGCCTTGTGGCTATTCACTTTAAGAGGGGAGGAAGAGGACAAATGGCCGAATACAAGCATGTCTATTGGACATAAGGATGAACAGCCATAGTATTGGGGATACCGCACTGACACCTCATACATTTTTTAAGTAACTACACTAGACACCTTATGCTTTATGAAATATCTACTACGGCACCTTATGCTTTAAAGAAATATTATAATGACACCTCATGCATTTTTAAAAGAAGCTCTATGAAGTCTAAATGGACAGAGATCGACAACATGGTTCAATATTATACCATATACATGCACAATTTGAGATGACTGAAAGCAATTCACTACTGACAAAATAATGGATTATTCAACAATCTTATAAGTGAACACGGTAAAGGTCATAACCACTGCGGTAGACCTATTCTAGGTTCAATTACCTTAGTGGGCCGTGAGAGTCACTTCACTGTAGAATATGAAAGGTGTCACAATGATTTAAAAAAAAAAAAACAAGCAAAGAAAGTATCATTGTGCACACATGGTACTTTATGAAGCATCCCATGTACTGGAAACCGAGGAGGTGACAATACCTTACATATAACACATAAGGAAAAATCATGCTTGACGACCATTGTTTTTATTTATATCTTCAGCCTCAACTTTCAAGAAATTACAACACACTTTACCTCTAATATCCATCAGACTTAACGACTCTTACCAAATCCTTGCAAGGCATATTTCTCATCTCAAAATAACATACTCTAGATATACATTTATAAATCCAATTACGCATTACAAACCAATTAGAAAAACTATGCTTGGCATGTTTAGTTTTAATAACATTCCTTCATCTTTTTCTAATACATAACACTTCAGCTCCACCAACCAATGGGTTCCCAATACTAAACCCATAACAAGGCATATTTTCGTTTCGAGAAAAGATTTTGTTAATGAGTGCCTCGGGAGACTTGTTAAGAAACCAAATAAGGAAAGTATGCAGTTTTCAACACATTGTTTTTCTCACATTATGTTTAAATGTTTTGGAAATTCAGGTAATCTTTCATAGAAAGTGCTTAGCAAGCGCACTAGGGGCACTTTGCTAACAAGACACATCCTAGAGTATAAAATTTCACTTATATCGGCATCAAATTTCAATTTTTAAGCTTGGGTCACGATGAATCAAGTCAAAAAAAGTTGACTGGAGTACACCTTACTTCTTTTCTCACTAGAGAATACCCAACTCTCCACATGTTTACCTCGCAAACATATTTACTAGCTCAAAGTAAAGGAGACACAAGTTGTTCGGTGCCTTTCCACCCCTTTGGCTTTTGTGGTGCATAAAAATTTCCCAAGGACAGAAACATATAGAGAATGACAAAATCAAACCTAATGCAGCTTGCACCTATGACTTTTATTTGTCATACAGAAGAACAACAAGAGGAAAACAACTTTTCTGGCCAGATGTATTGGATCCGATCCCACTTTTGCAGTGAAGTTTATTGTCTACCAACAATTGTTCAAGTTCATAGGTCGATTGGCTGGCTTGCAAAAACTGCTAGATTCTGAAACAAATTTAATTAGCACAGTGTTTACATGAACAAGTCACAAGCCTACAAGTAGAACTCCCAACAATAGTTTGGAGATATTAAACAAAAAAAAAAAATCCACCAGCTTTAGCAATGAGCCCTGGGTTTCTAAGCAGGTGGGAAGATCAGCTAGGGTATACATGCCATTGCTATAGCTCAAGACAAAACCAAATCAGCCAAATTCCTTTAAAAAAACCTCGCAGGGCAGCAGAAAATTTATCAAGCAAGTCATTCAACACAAGCACTTGAGTAAAAATCACAACTTTCCCCCAAAAAATAACCGATCCAATAAATCTCCCTAGTTCATATAAGCTCATTTCAGCTCAGACAAGATATCTCCTTCACTAAATGCACTAGCTCCTCCTCCCTAAGCCCTACTGCCAGCAATCTTCCTCGAGCCAAACAGAACCAAATTAGCACTGCATGAACCATACCAAGACTAGGGTTTTGAAGAAGGTCCAGTTACCTCTTTAAACCTGTGAAACATCTCGGGATTTGAAGAAGGTGGAGTCGACGCTCCTCGCGGATCCCCTAAGTGAAGGACGTGCACAATCTTGGCGAAGTAATGCAAATAAACGACGAGAGCGGTGCCGTGGGCGGCGGCGGCGAGAGATCCCACGATCATCAGGCCCCAATCGAGGCGGTCCGCGCAGGCGAAGAGCCGCGAGAACGGCACGGCGGCGGGGGGCGGCTCCACCTCCTCGGGCTCCTCCATCTCCTCCTCCGGCTCCACCTGGGCACCGGCGGGGCCCCCGGGCTCCGCGCTCGTGTCGACGTACGGGGAAGGGGACTCCGGCGGCTCGGACACCTCCGAGACCGGCGTCAGCGGCTGGACGTGCGGCGGCGACCAGCCGAACAGCCCTCGCGATATCATCATCTCGTCGCGCGCGCTCCTCGCTCAGCTCCCCCCACCACGAGCTCCCTCAATTTCACTGTCTCCAAAACCTAGAAGAAAACGTCGCAATCTCTCTCTCTCTCTCTAGAAAGCTCGTCAGAGAGAGTAGAGAGAGGAGCTCTGACGCCAGTGGGGATCTGCAGAATAACGGAGAAGGCGGAGGCGGAGGAGGAGGAGGAGGAGAAGGAGGAGGAGATTCAGCTTCAGCGACAAAACATCTTCTTCGATTCCCCCACTCTCCCTGTATTTCCGCTTTATTTTTTCGTGCCTCTTTTTTTTTTTTTTCACTTTTTCCCTTTATGTTTTTCGCACGAAGGAAAAAGCGAGTCGTCGCCGTCGTCGCCGTCGTCGTTGAGCGCGCGACCGGGTCAAAGGAGGCGGACGGAGGGAGGGAGGAAAAACTTGACTCACCCGCTGTAGCACCAAATAATGCGTGCATTCCAGCTTCTCTCCTTTTTTTTTCTTTATTTTCCTTCATATATTCATTTTTCGATTTTACGGTCAAACGCCGCCGAGATCACGTGGTGTATCCATTTTCCCATTTTACCCCTCTTTTTCTTTTTACTTTTTATGATACAGAAATGATCAAAACAACGGGTCAGCAACCGGCGTACCACGGGGGCATTTCGGGGTTTTCATGCTGTGCAATGATGGGGGGTATAAGTCTCAAGTGGGTGGACAGCTGGACCAACTGAAAAAAAATGGGGTCTTTAACCATTAAGGTTTTAGTTGAACCAAAAAAAAAGAAAAGCACTTAATAATGGTCTGGCTGGTCTGGAAAAATCACTTTTTTCCTTTTCAACATGCTCAAATCCTTTGATTTCTTAATTCCTGATAAAGAATTATCAGCTGCTAATTTAAACCAAAAATAAAAAAATGGAATGCATTATTCTCGACAAAACTTATTTCTGCAGAAGTAAAATCTAAAATCGAAAAAGAAAATACAGTGAATTTCTTTTTGTGAGAGAAACACGGAGCCTTTAATGTACATGGGATACTCACAATAAATAAAAAAAGTGGAACACATGAAATGATTAATTAGGACAACTGAATCCTAAATAGAAATAAAAATAGATAAATAAAAGAAGAAACGAAGCCTCCACGACAAATCGCAATTGATTGACCGAAGGCAATTTTCCTTTTTTTTTTAAGTGAAAACTGAGTGTGAATTTAGTGATAAATGGAGGTGGAAAGAGCGCCCTCCTTTTTTAAATGGCTTTCTTTTGAGCCTAATTTTTTTTTTATTGCATTAGAGTCATATGTTACTAGATAAAAGTAAATAATATTGACTTTAACTAGGAGCAACAATGTACTTCTTAATTATTTTCCTTAATTTATTTTGCGTATGTTTAGGGATGTGAAGATTATGATTTTATTTATTATGCTGTCTCGTGCATAGCACGCGTTAAATTCCAGCGCATCATAAACTACTCGAAATCCTTCTAACAATTGGGGAAAACAATGTCACTTTTCTTCCGTTCCATGAGCTATTAAGCTCAACTTTGTCACTCTTTAAAAAAAATAGTACTTTCCCGTTGATCGAATTTATTTTTCACTTCAAGTTGTTGATTTCTTCCCAAATGCTATCTAGTAGCAAACGTATGCAGTTTATAATCTTAAAAATCAGCTGCTTTTTAAAAAAATAGAAAAAAAAAAAGATTTCATTTTTGGCTCCATTTGTTTCATGAAAATGTGACATTTCTTAAAAATGTTTCGAAAAGTCATTTTCAGGAAAATGAGAACAATTTTCTGTGTTTGGTTGAGATCTCAAAATAAACCGATGTCGTTTCGCAAGGAAAATCTCATTTGATTTTCCACATCATAGGTTTGTCGGAAATTGCAAATGTAGACCCGGCCGTCTTACGTGGCACGATTGGCGCCGACGTGAACATTTTTTTTAAATTTCAAAAAATCAGAATTTTTGAACTTTGTAATAGCTTTTAGTTTTTGGTATTTATATTCTTTTCTTTTTGTTTTTTTTTCTCTTCTTTTGTTTTATTTTCATTTTACATTTGCTGATCGCCAGCCACAAGGCGATAATCGGTGAAAAGAAAGAAAAAAGAAAAGAAAAATAAAATGTGAATGGAGGAAAGATGAGAGAAAATATTTTCTTCTTTTAAAAAAAAAGAAATCATTTTTCGTGAACCAAACATTGAAAAATTAGAAAATTATTATCTTGAAAATTATTTTTCGTGAAACAAATGGATCCTGACACGTGTGGCAATACTTAAGGAGTAAATTTCTGCTCCATAAGTGTTTTTGAAATAGAAATCCGTCTAGTAATGCAATTTTTGAAGCTGAAAATATTTTGATTACGCAACTTTATTTTTCTATTTATAGAGTATTTTTTGCTCTAGAAGTAGTTTTGGAGCCTTTTTTTTAGCTACTTGAAGAAATAAAAAAATTTACTTCTCTCGAGAAGTAAAAAAAATCAACTTTTTGCTAGAAGTTGATTTCTAAAGCTGAAAAATTAGCTTAGGATTTTACTGCGGATTCATTCTTCTTCTTTTTTGTTCGAGGTATTAGGATTAGATAAGTCATTAATTTACAGATTTTGGCAGAAAACTGAATGTGTACCTTTTTTTATCAAATCTAAATGTGTACTTCCATTTATATAACTAGTAGTTAAAATAACACTATATGCTAAGGCATTTTCCATTTCCTTAGGAATTTCTTTAATACAGATAACAAGACCACCTATTACAACTCTTCTGGAATGCAAAGTACATCTCTTCAATTAAAAATTATAAAAACATTTCATACGAACTTAAAAAGGTGAACAGTTATATAACTTTGAAATTTAAAGTTTGAAATTGAGTAAATCTAACGTTAAATGAAGCCTAAAAAAACAAAAAAAGAAGGATCATGGCACGGCTAATTCCTATATATTTTTTTTCAATTTGTTCAATTGCGTAAGTGGAGATTTTTTTGCATATATAATCTCTAAACAATATTTTTTTTTTCATTCAAATTGGTCATTACATTAAAAAGTTAATGAAAATACTGACGTGCTTGATTAGTCACCGTTAAATGGTGACACGGTGCTGATGTGGCATCTTACATCGCTTTTGGAGTTTTTGAAATAAATGTAAAATAGAATATATATATATATATATATATTAATTAAAAGTAGACAATTGAAAATGAAAAATAGAGGCAGGCCGACCCGGCAAGCAATGAGGCCATGGTTGCTGGGAGGTGCATGGTATGGAGATGGCTAGGACTGCGGGCGACGGTTGATTGAGGTAGCATGACCTAATGCGAGCCAGATCTCGATAGGGAGTTGCAGGAACTTAGCAACGGTTGGCTCGAGGTCGCATGATCCCACTTCACTGGCCCGAGTGATGGCGACAAGCAGCCACTTTTCTCTCCTAAATAATATCTCGCAAAATGTCTGTTGGTTGTGTTGGAACTTATTATTGGGATTATCTCACGTCGGTTATGGAAGGGGTTGGTGGTCGGTTTACAAGTGTGAAGAAAAGTTTCATCCTTTGAACTAACTTTTGGGATGAGAGAGATCCAAGACCACCCAACGCCGGCATCAAAATCCCAATTTACTAACAAGTCGCTCCAACTAACACTCATCGAATTAATCTCTTTTGCTTTTGGTTAACCTAAGAAAAAAAAAAAAAAAGAGATCTTGTGATCATGACTTAGTCCGAAGGGCTATAGGGCTTATGGTATCAAAATCCAGGTTCTTGATAAGTCCGGACTCAATAGTCACATGAGAGAGATACGGATTCGGTTCCGACCTACACGGCTCTATGCATGAATTCTTGTATGTAAGTGCGGAAAAAAAAGTATCTGGGCATTATTGCGCTAGCTAGATATATGTATATATAAACCATTCGTGTTATGCGAATGAAACTTTTGCACGTTTACTTATCCTGAAAAAAAGGAGCAAACTTTTCCGTACTTCCCCCATTTTCTCTCGTTTTCCACTGAGACCATCTGACGATTGCGCTCTCTTTCTCTCTCTAAGTCCAGCTTGGTTAGAAAAATACATAGGGTGCATTTGTGATGGTCTGGTGTGATCAAGCGGATCAAAGCTTAGAGCGGGGACCGTCGGATAAACCCGGCTGGGGGTCGAACAATCCGCATGCCAGCGGTCCTAGCCCGAGCCACCGGAGCCCGAGGACATCAACCGAGATGGTCCGATCAATTTGATCATAAAATTTGATGTTGTGTAAATCACGGACGAGCCTACAGCGGCAAAGTATCACTTTTCCTACAATTTTCTTCTTTTTAGTTAATCTCTTCTTAGCTTACACTTCATAATGTAAAATCATCTGTTTTCTCCTTCTATTTCGATTAGATTTTAATAGTGTAACTAGCAGTTGATGATTAAATGTTTCGCTTGCTCAAGTTGCACGCGCTAGAGGGTTCAATTGCACTGATCAAAACGACTCGATTCAGAAGGAAAGGTGCAAATCAAAAGGACTAGTTGACTTTTTCCTTTGTCTTGGCCGGCGAAAACCAGCCCGTTTGCTTAATTTCACTTCCCCCCATCACCAGGCCCTGATTATCGATTCTCGTCAGTACTTCGCTTCAATTGACGTCATTTGTCTTCAACTTCATGGAGAGAATTAGAACCAGGAAGAAGAACTATATGAAATTCAAAATAATATTAAAAAAATGTCTATGTCAAGACTGACCGTATCACGTAGGATGGCCGACGTCTATGTTAACGATTTCCAGCCAAAAATTAATCGGCTTGACTCAATTGATACTTATGCAAAAAAATATTTAGGAATAAATTGGTCCAATTAAAATGTTTAGGACCAAATTAATAACAATGTAATGGGTTTATGACTTTTTTTGGACTTTCCCTTAGAGATAAATAGGTGCAGAGCAAGGATCATAGAAAAATAAGATGCTGGAAGAATTCGGCACAATTGATTTGCAACATTTTGCCCTCTCCTTTCACTATGTGTTATTAGCATTGCGATGAATCTCTCACTTTTTGAAGAGTCATGGAGTTGGATGGGATCTTAATTTTCTGTAACCAAACGGCGGCCTGATTTACTTCGTGTATTAATAAAAGTATGGGTTAAAATTAGATTGAGCGTACAGTTAACAGACGAAGGCCGAGCATGGCAGCAACCGAGAAGATGAGTTTGAAGCTTCTTGTTGACAAGAGAAGCCAGACCGTGCTCTTTGCCGAAGCCGGAAACGACTTTGGGGATTTCCTTTTCCATTGTCTGGCTATGCCAGTCGGAAGTACTATGAATCTTCTTGATAAAACAGGCTTGGAGGTTGGCTTTGGCAAACCTTTATGCGAGTGTCTAGAATCTCAGCGACCCATACATTCAACCTGAGCTTCAGTTCAGATTTTCTGCACTCATTGTTGCCCGAAGCTCTGCCTTTAGCGCCAATTAACTTGTACACTCATCCTTCCTTTTTTTTTCCTGTAGTAGTTTCGGTCAAGGCAATTCATTACGTAGCTGTGTGACGGATTCCGTTCTACGAGATGTCCTGGTTGCAACAATGCGATGAGCAACAAAATTGTCATGGCTTGCAGGACCAACTGCCGATGCTGCATCCTTGGCCAAGGTACCCGGCGGGGAGTGTGGTTTTTGTGAGAGGCGTTGTTGTGTCTATGGTGATGGATGATGATCTGGTTGTGAAGCCCATTTCCACTATCCCTTCCATTGCTCTCCTCCACAGGTTCGATGTGAAGGAAATCGGGGATATCGAAGAGAAGGTGATCAACTTCGGCTGGGAAGTTTGGTTATCCCATCATCTAAGAGCACATCAATGCTCAGACATATGAAAGAAGAAACTAAATATTCCTTTCTAATTACAGGGAACACACATCCTCTAAGCGCATCTCCTGAGTCTCTAAAGTTAATATTCTTTGCGACCTGTCGCCCACGATAATTCTTCAACTTATATGACCAGAAGTCTTCGACAATTCGGACTAATTCCTGGTCAAGTTCTGATTCTGTGAGCTACTGCAATATTGCTATTACAGTTTCTTACAAACATGATGTAAAATTCTAAACTTGCAAAAAAAAGCAGCCGTCGGGCCGGTGTCCTTTCTTAAGTATCCCTTTCGTAGTTTGTCTTGTGCTGTGTGATCGTTGCTCAGGCCATAAAGCTATTGAATGCTTCTTTGCACTCCAAAACGGTTCTCGGAGACATATTCAGCAAGAGGAAAGATCAGGGAAACGCTACTCTTCATTTTCAGAAACTATCCTCTCGTGTATTATCTCACTGGAAGATGCTGATGAAGTCACTTAATGCCCATCGAGAAATTAGCTGCTCTGACATATATTAGCTTACTCGGAAATTAGTTTCTGAGTGATAAGACGTATGATTGCCTCTAATGTATCTGTCGGTTTCACCAAATCGATAGAAAATGAAAACATGTACGAGATAAGTGCAACAATTACATGATTAGTACATAATCATAGGGCAGCGTTCAAATTCCTCAGTTATTACTGCATTGCTCCAGAGAAGCGAGGATCTGTAAAACATGGGAGTGATTGTAGCAACATCATTTCGGCTTTTCTTGCCAAGGAAGACATCGGTTAGAACTGTCTTGGACTGTAATGATGCCTCCAGCAGCAATTTTCCCTGCCGAGGAAACCACCAAAGGGATAACAACTGTTGTGGACCAAACATACTGTAGATTCTGAAAACGACTTTAAAGGAATTATGACGTCTGAATTTGTTTCAATGCTCTTTAGTCTAGCTGTGAGGAAGAAACGAAATGCCATACATGTGGTGAAAGGTGAAAAGAGCACGACCCAAGAACTAGCCAGGAAAACAAATGCAGTTGGATTTGGCTTTACCTCGTCCACCCCAAAATTAACAAACTTGTCCTCAATCATCACAGCCTTGTCCTTCAACATGACGATGCACGAGCCAATAGTCATTGGCTTCACCACCAGATCGTCCATCACCACATACTTCACCAGCTCTTTCACGTAACCAGTCTCCCCGACTGGCACTTCAATGAAATCCACTCCAGGACATGTCAGAGAAGTGTCGTCAGTGACCTTTATACCGTACTTATAAGCACAATGCTTAGTTGGGCACATGTAGCAGTGGGATTTGCGTGATGAAGATGATGAATCGCTAGGCAACAAAAGAGTAAACGGGAGGTCAATCTTTGGACCACGGTAGGGGAACCGGGCTCCAAGAGGTTCTGCTTGTGGCCGGGCATCATGAAGTACACATCCTGCAAGCCCTAAATGCTCTTGTTAAGATTGCCTAAGCTGCCGTCCACGGAGTCAGCTTTTCCAGCAAGTATGTGCGTGAGAGTCGCAATCAGCAAGGTGTGGACATGGAAGAGGAAGTCCACAAAGTCCTTTCCTGCTTCCGCAAAAACCACTCTCTGCTTGCTCTTGTCGATCACCAGCTTCAACTGCAACTTTGGAGTTGACTCCATTATCTTCTTTTGGTAAGCAGAGTCTATTAAGTTTCTTGGTGACTGATGAGTCGATGTTGCTGTTAAGTGTTTATATAGGGGCTTCACAGTTCATCTCATTGGAACGTTCATGGATGGGGGAGTCTAAGGGGCTTGGAGGAAGGCAATGAGACAGTGAAGACCGCGCGCATTGTTTCACTCTTCCATATTCGTTGTTTCACAGTTCATCTCATTGGAATTCTCGATTGCCTCTAATGTATCTGTCGGTTTCACTCTTTCCTGTGGTCGTTCTTTCGGTCGCAGAGAGGAAGGTGAGATACACGTAATGCGGTTTACTGGGTAGGTCCATTGGATGGCATTTATACGCGTGAAGGGCCAAATTGGTAATGAACGTAGAGAAGAGAAGAAGGCAGAAACAAATGAAGAGTCAACGGTTGCTAATCAGATGTTATCATCATGAAGAGATAAGACATGATTGGTCAAAACGAAAACCGGTCAAATAATACATCAATGAATCAAATATTTGTTCATGCATTCAGTCCATGAAGCTGTTGAACGCTGAATGGCACTCCAAAAGGGTTCTCACAGACATATTCGTCTGGAGGAAACGTAGTAAATTTCTGCTCTTCAACTTCAGAGAATTTTAACCAAAAAAAAAAAAAACCCTTTAGAAATTAAACTCTTGTATCTATTAGCTTGCCGGTTGTTTATTCCTGCTATACTTTGTAAGATGCTGATGAAACTATTCAATCCCTGTTGTGAAATTAGTCTCTCTTATACATTAGCTAACTTAGAAATTAGTTTCTGAGTGACAGTTGATATGCGGTACATATGCTCCTCAAGTTGCACAAAATGTGTTTTATCTGAATAGATCAGTCAGTTCAAGAAATAGGATAGCGCATGTGTTCGATGATTAGTAAGGGCATGTTTCATAACGTTTCTATTCCAAAAAAGCGACTACGATTAGAATTAATTTATTTTATTCTGTTCCCTAGATGAATTTTAGAGAATCGAAACGCGTTTGGTAATTGCATAAAATTTCTATTCTCGAAACAGAAATGCATTTGGTAACTGCACAAAATTTCTATTCTAGAAAATAATTTCTCTTCCCAATTTATCAATTAAATCAAATAATTACATAATCACATTTGATGACTTTCCTCTTGCACCATAACATTTTTTAGGCCAAAATAGGGATGTTTCAGATTTGTTCCTTGGAAGGATAATACGCTAAAATTGTTGTTTTACATGCTTCCCGTGAGGCTATGCATATGCCAAGAATGAAATAGGTGATTTTGATTGTCTTTTATTGCTCAAAATGAATACATTACATCTCCGCCACATAGGTAGCTCGGTTTTACCCTTGGATACCATGCGAATGGTCATTGATGCAGCATGGTACTCCAGCAATAAATCAAGCAAGGCTTAGGAAAAATCAAAAGGCAAAATGACCAAAAACAGGATTGGCTAGTTGAATTGACCCATTTCCTACTTGTTGAGAATTTTCGGGATTTTTCGGAATGATTTTCCCCTAAAGGGTAAAATCGTCATTTGGGAGAAATCAGAAGGCAAAATCATGTAAGAATATGATTGGCCAGTTGAAATGACTCTTCTCCTAATTTTTGAAATTTCTTTTGGAATTTTTAGAATTTTTTCTGATTTTTTCCAATTTTTTTAGGATGTTCATGAATTTTCCATTTTTTGGATTTTTTAATCATGTTCTAATTTTTTTATTGTTATTTTTTTATTAAATTGAAATTTTTATTAAAAAAAATTATCTGGACCGAGTTAGGGTTACTCGGCCCACAAGTTGCGGGCCCCCGACAAAAGTGAGAGAAAACTATTGTCGCCTTTTTTATTATCAAAAATGTTCTTTTTTTGGAGAACCAACTTTTTTTTTGTTCTTATTTTTTGTCTAAAAGTATTCCCGAGAGCAGGATCGGAATCAGAATCAGAATTATTTGCGTTACCAAACATTTTTCTAATTTCTTGTTGTTCCAAGGAACAGAATCAAGGAAACAGAAACGTTACCAAATAAGCCCTAAATAATTATAGGGTAGCACTTCTTCAGTTAATGCAGCATTCCTCCAGACAAGCTAGGGTCTGTAATATAAAAGACTGATTGTAGCAACGACCTTTCTTGCCAAGGAACACATCGGTTAGAACCGTATTAGACTATAATGATGCCTCCGACAGAAATTCTCCCGGCCAAAGTAAACACCAATAGGTTGATACAATGTTATTTGTATGATGACCGAACATACTGTAAATTCTGAAAAAAAAAATTACCAAAAAAGTCTTAAACATATTGTAATTTTACCAATTCAATCCTAAACCTTTTGTATTTGTGTCGCTCAATCCTTACAACCAATTTTGACCGGTAATAGATGACGTGGCGTGGCCGCCTCTGACGTGGCAAATTTTTAACTATATTTTTATATTTTTTTGGATTTTTCAAAATTTTCCAATTTTTCATTTTAATTTCCTTTTGTTTCTCTTCTTTCTCTAAATTTTTTTCTTCCTCTAGCCAGCCGCCGAGCCCGGTGACTAGCAAGAGGTGAGGACCTCATCGACCACCGGCGAGGCACGGCCGAAGGAAGAAGGAAGAGAAAAAAAAAAGGAAAAGAAAGAAAGGAAAAAATAAAGAAAAAGAAAGTAATAATATACAAATAAGCAATTTGAAAAAATATCAAAATATTATTAAAAATTGGTCACGTAAGCACCGGACGTGCCACATCAATGATTTCCGAGGAAAAATTAGCCAGAATGACTGAATTAGCACAATTATAATAGGTTTAAGACTTTTTTATTTATTTATAATTCCACCGAAAAGAGCTTGCATCCAAGAACTAGCCATGAAAAACAAATGTTGCTTCGATTCAGCTTGCCTCGTCCACCCCAAAGTGGACAAACTTGTCCACAATCGTTGCATCCTTGTCCTTCCACATGGCAATGCCCGAGTCAGTAGCTATTGGCTTCACCACCAAATCATCCATGACCACATACTTCACCAGCTCTTTCGCGTAACCACTCTCCCAAGCTGGCACGGATTTTTTCGTGCTTGTATCCTCAGTCGCGTATTTCTTTTTTTTAAGGATTCTCATAACTGTTTAGCACTTCCAATGTTCCGAAGTACTTTGTATAGGGAATTTACTAAACAGTTAAAGATATATTTTCGCCATAAGAAGTCTCCGCGCTTCCAAGCCTCCAATGACCCGAGTATTGTGACATCTTGCTCATCTGGACTTATTAACCTTCGATAAGTACTTAACTAGATTTAGCATGATCAGATAGAAGAACATTATGCTCCCACTGTTACCACCCATACCGGTGAATTTATTGGGTTTCTCAATTGATGTATCATATGGTGTTATCAAGGAAGGCAAAACCTGTTGATATATATCCATACCACTATAGATGGTCTTAGTCCAAAGGCTCACAGCATTTGTTTCCACAATACCAGGCTCGAGGTCTGAACCACTCCGATAGTAGCAGACGAAACGACCATAGGAACATCTCTAGCAACGTTTTGGACATTATTGGATACTTGATTGTTATTAGCCATCTCAATTTTCAAATCGCCTTAAAATTGTTGGATATAACGTAACATATTGAAGGAACTACGAAACACTGTTTATTGTAACTAGAAAATAGTAACTCTGAGAAAGCGATAACAACTTTAGTAATAACCAAGTCAATGAGTAAAAGAGGTACTGTTGCAAAGCAAATTTGATATTGCAAAATTGCTATAAAATTGTAATAGAACATAACTTTGTCAAACATTCCTCGAAATCGGTACACTTGGAGAATGACTTCAGAGAAAACTAGAGTAGTTCTTTGGGGAGTTCTTCGAGTTTTTCTTTTGAACAAAGGAAAACTGAAAAGACACTAACTCGAGTCATATTAGTTATGCTCACAATTTAAAGAGTCGCGTGAAATGAAGGGACACATGAATTTTTGAGACATTATCTCGCTTTACTCATTTTCCTTGATCTAATTAACCAACCATAATTACAACAAGGCCATCATATCCTTACTCGTCGAAAATCTGATTCCTTCACAATGGACTTTTGAATGACTTTCCACGTCCTTTTGAACTCTTTCGAATGGTTAGCCTTTGCCATAGATGAAACAGATAATGTGGTTTCCCACCCGGCTGTTGGCCTAGCAAGAACTCAATGAAGAAGAGAAGAGAAGAGACGGTAACAAATTGGTAATTTATTGTATGTACTTTATCAGATAGCGAGAAGTACTAAAAAAAAAATCATTACTGGATAATCAATACATGTTGCAAAATTGCAATTCAGCCCACCATCTTATTATTGCCGAGTTTATACTTGTACAATTTGCCATCCTTAAGATCTTGTTCTTGTTTCGTCCCGATTGGCGAAGTGCATGTACTCTGATTCCATCTCGAGTCTTGTTCGTCTTCCTTCTCCTACAGTAGATCTATTTCTCTTAACTCGGAGAAAATTGGAGACTTGCAGACGAGAATCCACAAGATCTAAACGTGCATGAACAAGATGATAACAACTGATAAGCAGCCTTTGACTTCTCATTTGTTTCTGCCCTTTTTCACTCCCCTACATTTCTGAACAATTTGGCCCTTAATTTGTGTAAATGCTGTTAATTTAATATTTCGAATTTGAGCTTGTTAGGAAACGCTATCCGATTACAGGACGTTGTTAAAGTCTGTTAAACCAAAAAATCTATTTGCGTACGGGAGATGGTGTGGATGCAGATATGTTGAGATTTGTTTTCCTTTCGAAGATAACTTGTCCATCAATGGGCATAAAGATTTGAACGTGCGAAGAATACAATCATCCAAGAATCGACTGGATATCCAAGAATCGGACTTCTTGCCCAAACAGGGACAAACACAGAAGCAAAGAGAAAACGGATGCAAAGGAGCCCTTTCTTTGATCGCACGGAGGAGTTCTGAACACAGTTGATTTTGTGCAGTGAATTTTGTGAGTCGCATGATCGATTGTCACTCGATAATTTTTCGATTATTAAGTGGATTATTTGAGTAAAACCGACGGAATGCCGAAGATACCGACAGAATCATCTAAATCTCTAGATAAGATAGGGTAGCACCAAAAGTCCTCGGTCACTACTGCATTGCTCTAGAAAAGATAGGATCTGAAATACAAGGGCGTGAATGTAGCCACATCATTGCGGCCCTTTCTTGCTAAGGAAGACATCGGTTAGAACTGTCTTGGACTGTAATGATGCCTCCAGCAGCAATTTTCCCTGCCAAAGGAACCACCAAAGGGTTACGACAATGAAAGTCACAGTTCCGAAACGCGGTTAGTCGGACCAAGCAAACTGCATTTGCACACTTTCAATCTTTAACGTGAATTTTCAATGTCATAAATGCCGAACTTCATGTGCCACTGTACAAAGTGGTATGAACATGAACTCAATCTCTGCTTCGCCATTTAACAGGTGAAAGAGAAGAAATCAAGCTCGAGAGTTTCACTGGGGGATGATGTTTTGACGATGAATGTGGAACCGGAATTCGATCATTCGCTTGCTGTGGGACTTCTTGCTGTCTATGGACTATTCAAGCGCAGTCGGTGATGCAGTAGAAGCGTGTCACGGTCATAGAGAGACCGATAGACGATTCCACGGTATCTGGTTTACTGACATGTTCGAAAAACCACCATCGCCTGTTAAAAATTACAAGCAGAATCCGGAAGAATCCGCCATTTCAGTTCATGATGTTCTGAATTCTTGAGCGAATTCGCTAACATTATTTGTACAGGTCAAGAGGCAATCGAGATGTACCTGTGAATTTTTTTATTCGATTGTTCATATCATTTTCCCACGACTGATTGTTCTTTATACATAACATGGAAATAAGTTCATTACGTGGCAAAAGCCGAGTTCTCAATCAAAAACCCAAGAACTAGCCAGGAAAACAAATGTAGTTGGATCTGGCTTACCTCGTCCATCCCAAAATCAACAAACTTGTTCTCAATCATGGCAGCCTTGTCCTTCAACATGGCAATGCACGAGTCACTGGTCATCGGCTTCACCACCAGGTCGTCCATCACCACATACTTCACCAGCTCTTTCACGTAACCAGTCTGCCCAGTTGGCACTTCAACGAATTCCACTCTTCGGTCCATGACGGCACTGGTGCAACGAGGACATCTCACAGAAGGGTTGTCAGCGACCCTTTGACTGTAATAAGTACAATCCTTGGTCGGGCACATGTAGCAGTGGGTTTGGCGTGATGAAGATGATGAATCGCTAGGCAATAAGAGAGTAAACGGGACTTTGATGTTAGGACCAGGGTTGAGGAACTTGGGCGTCAAGAGGTTCTGCCTGTGGCGGGGCATCATGAAGTACACATCCTCCAAGTCCGCAATGCTCTTGTAAAGATTGCCCAAGCTGCCGTCCACGGAGTCGGCTTTCATGGCTCGAATGTGCGCGAGAGTCGCAATGGGCAAGGCTTGGATGTGGAAGAGGAAGTCCACAAAGTCCTTTCCTGCTTCCGCAAAAACCACTCTTTGCTTGCTCTTGTCGACCACGAGCTTCAACTTCAACTTTGGTGTTGACGCCATTATCTTCTTCTTGCGAGTAAAGTCTATTATTTTTCTCCGTGACTGATCAATAGATGTCTCTGGGAAGTGTAGTATATATAGGGGCTTCGGAGTTATTTATTTAAGTATTTTTTTTTTTTTTTGCATAGATGGGGAGTCCAAGGGGCTTGGAAGAAGGCAATGAGACAGTGGAGTGCTTCGTGCATTGTCTGGCCTTATCATCTCGAAAAAGAAAAATAAATACAAGGATGACGATGGAGAAAAGTGGATTGGGAGGGGGTTCATGAACTTAAATATGAATGTTCCCAAGGAAATTTATGGGTTTAGGATTGCAAGGCTTTTTTATCTTATGAATTTTGTCAACTGAGTATTTCAGAGGCGCTCCTCAAGCAACCGATTAAGGAAAATACGTACTTCCCAATCTATTAACTATTCTCGTGCCACGATTTGATTATTGAACTATTTCAAATTAAGAATGCCTAGTAGTATCTCGGAAATACTTGCTAATAGGACCATTGTTGTGAATCAATGGGTGACCAAAAGGAACTGTCCGAACCGAACTGGCCAATTTTTAGGCGGTTTCCGACTCCATAAAATTGAAACTGGTGAATTTTGATCCGGTTCTCGGTTGCGGGGGTGAAACTACCCACCTAGACTGGACGGATTATTTTTTTATATTTTAAACATTTGTAAAAAAAAAATCCTAATTTATCTCCCAATATTTTACATTGCTCGAGCAAAAAAAAAAAAATTACGAACTGTGCATAAAAACAATAATCAATTGAAAAAGAGTATCGAAACAATCAAATGATGAGCAAAAAAGAGTATCATTCTTCGACTCACTTAATAGCGTGTGTCTTGACCATCTGGATGGAGCGTACGTCGAAGATATTGTGGTTATAATGACAAATCACTAAAAAAAAAAAAAAAAAAAGAACGGTTGATCGGTTCCATTGGACCATTTGAGAACCGAACCAGATTGTTCGATATAGTCCGGTCCGGTTCCAAGATTCGGTGGTCCAGTTACCAGTTCTAGAAACTGGGAATGGAACCATTCGAGAATCAATCACCCCTAGCATATATGCATCAGTTACACGAATTAATAATAATTGAAAAAATAGAGGGGATAAAAAAAAAAGAACATCTATGAATGAATTAGGTATTGGCATTGAATGGAAGTCTAGCCATCTGTCAATCCCACTTGCGGTACGTGATATGTGCTAAAGTATAATAATTTTCCTAGTGATACATTTGACAATGATCTAGGATTCGATCATCTGAGGCTTTTCCTGAGAACTTTGAAATTTTGTCTCACCTTCTCTCTCCCATCTCTCAATCTCATCCGCCTCCTCTCCTCCTCTCCCCTTGTCCCCGAACGAGGTTCCTAAAGCACCAGGGTTTACGTTGTGGAGAAAAACACATATATTTCATATTCTCCTAAGGTAGACTTGTATCCTACTAATGTCTCAATGTGCTTAAATCGTCTCGGGAAAAAACATTCAATCGATCGTAAACATATTGTACGGACTTCCAATTCAATCCTTAACATTTCAACTTTACTAATTTAGTCCTAAATCCTTATACGAAATATCAACTTCCATTCAATTTTTGCGGAAAGTTGTAGGCGTGTCTATTGGTCATGTAGGATAGCTGGCGATGACCAAATTGTAATGTCAGAGATTTCCGAAGAAAATTGCTATGTAGGACTACATTGAAATTTAGCACAAAGGTAAATGAAATGTTTAAAGGGTTCAACATTAAAGATGCAAGCCAAAAAACTCATAAGTAAATGGTAGCATCATGTACAACATGAACTGCACTAGATCGGATATTGCATACTTAGTACGAAAAATGAGTAGAAATACAAGTAATCTTGGTCATGAGCATTGAAAAGCTCTATTGAGAGTTTTAGGTTATCTGAAAAGAACCAAATACCATGTTTGGTGATATGGCAAATATCCTGATGTTTTGGAATGATATAGTGATGCCCTTTGGATTTGAGATGTTGATGAATCGAAATCGGCTAGTAGACATGTGTTCATGCTAGGAGGTGCCGTAGTATCGTGGAAATCCTGAAAGAAAACTCTAATAACTCACTCTACGATGGAAATCCTCAAAGCAAACTCTATTTCTTGTCTCTAATTATGTCCCCTTTGCCAATTGGAAAAAAAAAAATGAGTGAAAAGAAATTCGTTGTCCAAGGCCACACTTGCCTTTGTTTTGTTTATGCATATGCATATGGATGAGTTGGCATGATTTAGACATTTTTAGTTAATACCCACTTCAAACAAGTTTTTGGAAACTGATTGTTCCATAGTTCAGTAGGGACGCTCAAGCGGAAGCTTGTTTCAATTTCTTGATTGCTTTTGGACATTACACATGGTAAATCAAAGATCTTCGATACAGTTTCAATTCATTTCCTTCTTTGAATATCCCGAGAGAAAAAAAGAAATTTCCCCCTTCAAATGGGTTTCGTTCTTTAAGCTTGCGATCCATCGCATTACGTCCACATTCCATTGGAGATTGAAAATTCGATGTGGTGATGTTAAGCTTATGGTGTTCGAAAGTAGTTTCCTCTTATGTGTAGTAGACTAGTGATACAATGGAAGCTCTGAAGACGATGATGATGAACCATGTAATGAGATTGGAGCTAGTTCTTTTCCCCTCAGAACAGTGATTTCCTCCGACCAGATTCATGGAGGATATTTAGTAGGGTTTTGTCGCCCGCTTGTCACTTTTACTCACGCCAGACCACTTTCCTTAGTGCCCTGTTACATCTCTAGTCAATTTCCTTTCATGCGGTAAACTTCAATGAAGTTACTCAATGAAACGAGGGATACATCACATAAAAGAGGCCTAATTCCCTAAAAAACCGTAACTATAGACTTAGATCCAATTTACCCCGATTTTTGTTTTGTTTTGAAAAAAAAAAAAACTCAAATTGTAGGTCCAATCCAACTCTCCCCCAATATTTTCTTTGTCTAAAAAAACTCCGTACTTTAAGTCTAGTCCCAAATCTATCCCAAACTTTTTTTGTTTGATAGAAAAATCACCTGTTTTTTGCTCTAAACCTAAATCTGCCCCCATTAGTCCCCTTTTGCAAAAATTGCCGACAGTCATCTCTAATTTGAATATCCTAAAATGGTTCAATTTTGGAGATAATTTTTTGTGTCACCTCACTGATGTGGATTTCTTATAGATGTATGTTATGTCAAAGTTAGGACTGGATAATGGGTGTACATTTGAGATTAGATTGAGAGTTTGTATCAAAATTCAGAGTAGATTTGAGTCTGAATCTAAATTTTGAGATTTTTTGTTAGACAAAAAAAGTTCGGGGCATATTTGGGACTGGACCTAAAGTTTAAGATCTATTTTGAGACAGTGAAATTCGAGACAAAATTGGGACTAGATCTAAAATTTTGGTTTTTTTTTTTTTGGAACTAGGTCAAATAAAATGTAATATAAAGAAACTCAAGGCGCGCACATTTATTCGCCTCTTTTGTTGTCTGCTTTCTTCTTCTTTTTACACGCACTAATCAAGTGATAGACTCAATAATTTGTGAACTGAGCGGTTTTTTCCTTCATCAAATTATTCGACGTAACTATATCTTAACATCAATGCGTTCAATTTGATTGTAGTTATAATAGGACATGGCTTCTCCTACCATTGCGCCACTGCAAGGCATGAAGACTTGATGTTTGGGAAATGATTATGTGTTCGGCATACATTGCTTTAGAGACAATTCTGCCTTATCAGACTTGGAAATGCATAGAAATCAAAATATCCACATAAAGAGTTAGCTGATGTTTGAACAATTCGAAACTCGGTTGAAGAAAAATATAACCTTTATCGTTTGCGAAGAAGGGTAGTATCATCCAAAAACCCTAAAATTCGTATCCACAGCATGATGAAGATTTGTTACTAAAGAATAAAGAGGTGAACTGAAGATAGAGAGTTAGCCCACATGGCCTCTTTGTTTAAATCAGTATCATTCAATGGGATATAAATTTTCCTATTCAATTCTTCATGACGTAGTTCGGGTTTGGATTAAGCTGGATAAACCCGGGTACAACCTAAGACCAAGTATCCTCGGTCTTTGGGAGGTATAAAATTACTTTTGCACCCAAATAACTTGCGAAAGCAAAGAAGAAACTGTAAAATGAAAATGTAGAAGAAAGGTTGCTGGGCATGAAGAGGGTAAGGGAACAAAGGAAGGGGTGGCACCGCTCTTGGTTGGGCCGCGGGGCGCCAGTGACCACCGCGAGGCGGTTGCTGCTCTTGGAAAAGTTTTGTCTTCCCTCTCCCGACAACGATGCAATTATGACTAGATCCATCATGGTGCTCGCCAATGAGTACGTCGATGGGGAGAACTATTATGGATTGTACAGCTGTGTCATTGTAATTTTGGTAACGGTAGACTAGCATTTCCCGTGATTAGTTATTTCCTTTTGTCCTTTTGGCTTTCCTTTTCTTGTAAGGCTGTCTTGCCTATTTATCGGTTTTGCAGATCCTAATACAATTCAAGCTTTTATGCTCTAAACTTATTATGGTATCAGAGCATCTTAGTTCTGGGACCAATTGAATCTCTTTTGAAGTTTTCATAGGATGGCGGACGGGAGTGATTCCGACGAGAACTCGAGAAGGGACACCGTTTTATTGAAGACTATCATGAAGGGAGATGGCTCGGCCAGGAGGGCTGAGATTCCAGCGATATATCGGCTCGAGTAGTCGGATGGCCTAGGCAACGTTTTGATTGCTTGTAATCTAAATGGCGACAACTACTTGACATGGTCACGTGGTATACCGATCGCGTTACGAGCAAAATGCAAACTGCCTTTTATTGACGGATCACTTCAAAAGCCGGAGGAAGATGACCCAATGCGAGAAAGGTGGGAGATTTGCAACTCCACAATCTTAGCATGGCTCTTCAACACAATGGAGAAGGACCTCCAATCGACGATCGCTTATGCTATGGACGCGAAAGAACTATGGGACGATCTCAAAGAACGGAATTCGGAAGGAAATCGGACTCGGATTTATCAAATCAAATTCGAAATCTGTATTCACAAGCGGGAAGGGAAGAGCGTGCGGGAATATTATTCCAAATTGAAATTACTGTGGGATGAACTCGAGTTTTATCTTGAGAAACCGAGCTGTTGCTGTGGAGCCAACAACAAGTTCGTGGCACAACGGGAAACGGAGAAGATATTTCAGTTTCTCATGGGTCTCACCTCTGAATACAACACGATGCGATCCAACATCCTTAGTATCGAGCCAATGCCGAGCCTGAATAAAGTGTATCAAATGATTGTGCACGAAGAACGTCAAAAGCTTGTTGCACGATCTCATGATTCGACACCGGAGGCAGTTGTTTTTTTCGTAAAAGGAGGAGGCAGACCGAACAATGTCGGAAAACAACAGCAGCGGTCATCCGAAGCAAGGCCGGTCTGTGAGCATTGTGGCAAGCTAGGCCACACAAACAGCAAACACTAGGCCTTGAATGGCTACCCAGCATGGTACACGGCGAAATGGGGCAAAGGAAAGAAGCCCATTGGACGGGCGAGAGGGGCTGGACAGAGTCAATGGAAGCGAGGCTGGCCGCGAGTGAAGACTCCGAATCCACAAGGCCCGGATCGGGCGAATGCAATTCAGACCATTAATAGGTCGCGGGCTGATCGCTTGGAGGCCCCGCACGATAATCAATTTCAGAAATTGCTGAATCTGCTTGCCTCGGACACAAATGATTCCGATCGACTTGTCGGTAATAATTTTGTGAATTTACTGAATGAATGGATATTAGACACTGGAGCTTCGAGACACATGACGGGAAGTCTTGAGAATTTTTCAGAATCATTGCCAATTGAAGGCGATGCACCGGTTTATATTCCTAATGGAGGCAAAATACAAGCCACCCGAGTTGGGAAAGTGATGATTGCTAATTCCATTCAGCTTTCGGAAGTGCTTTATGTGCCTACTTTCAATTGCAATCTAATTTCAATTGCACGATTATCGGTATAAATAGATTGCCTTATAACCTTTTGCTCGAATTTATGTTTAATTCGGGACCGCACTTCGAGGAGGATCCTTGGAGTGGGTGAGCTTCGGGGGAAAGTGTTGATCGCACCATTTACATGTCGGGCAATTCTAGAAGAATCCGTGGACATATGGCATCAGAGGCTCGGCCATCCATCCCATACAATAAAGTTGAATGGTATTAATCTAAATTTAGAGGATAGAGGCAATAAGGAGTGTGATGTGTGTCCGAGAGCAAAACATACTCGTTCTCCGTTTGATTTGAGCATGAATAAAGCCGATTACCCATTTCAGCTGATACATTGTGACTTGTGGGGGCCGTATAAGATTAAATCCGGTTGTGGTGCCAATTATTTTTTGACGATAGTTGACGATTTCAATCGAGGTGTATGGTTGTTTCTCTTACGTGAGAAATCTGAAGCACGACGTTTTTTCATCGATTTTTGTGCTCTAATTAAGAATCAATTTAATCGTATGATTAAAATGATGAGAAGTGATAATGGGTCGGAATTCCTATCAAGGGAGATGCAGAATTTCTTTTCCGCCCAAGGTATTATGCACCAAACATCTTGCACGGAGACACCACAACAAAATGGACGGGTTGAACGGAAACACCGGCATATCCTCAATGTTGCACGGGCACTCATGTTTCAGGCATCACTTCCAACACGTTTTTGGGGTGAATGCGTTTCGACCGCGGTTCATCTCATTAATGTTACACCAACAAAGTTGCTCGACAACAAAAGCCCTTACGAGGTACTTTTTGGCAAACCACCTAATTACTCAAATCTTCGAGTTTTTGGTTCATTATGCTATGCTCATGTTCGAACCAAAGATAAATTTCAAGAAAGATCTCAAAAATGTGTATTCGTTGGCTATCCGCAAGGAAAGAAGGGTTAGCGACTTTATGATTTGAAGACACGGCAATTCTTCGTATCAAGGGATGTTCATTTTTGCGAAGTTACTTTCCCATTTGTCACAGATAGTAATCAACCAGCCGAACCAAAGAAGGGCAGTCCACTATTCTTTGATGGAGTTCCTTCCATCATTCGATACGACGATTCAAATCGAGCCCGAGCCGATACACAACTCAATCAAACTCAGCCGGATCGTAACAAGGCTGAGGGGGAGTTATCGAAAATGTGTATTCGATACGACGATTCAACCGATGGACTTGGATCAACTCAGCCTAGTCCGGAACAAGCGGCGGCAGAACAACAAGTGGGTCGTTCTAAGCGGGACGGTGGGGGCAGCCCAGTTGATTCAGAAAGGTCCGACAATCCAAATTTTGTCGGTAATCAACAACTTGACATGGAAGAGGGAGATCAGACAAAGATTTTTGATAATGTTGGTGCAACAATCCCAAAAAAAAGTAGATATAGTGGCGCGACGTTCAAATCGGATTAAGAATCCTCCTGGACGTTTTAAGGATTTCATTGTTCACACTGCACGGCATGTGACGCCCCCCCCCTCTCTCTTTACCCACTTCATCGAACTCCTCGAGTACGTCCCACCCTATTGAGCAATTCATTGGTTATTCTGGTCTTTCTAATCGTCACGTGGCATTTCTAGCTGCCATTGATTCGGACAACGAACCCACATCCTATCGCAAGGTCGCTCAAGATTCGAAGTGGAGAGATGCAATGGCGAAAGAGATCTGCGCTCTCAAATCAAATAAAACTTGGACCATTGAGAAACTTCCGCTCGGGAAACGTCCAATCGATTGCAAATGGGTGTACAAGGTGAAGTAGCATGCAGATGGGAGTGTTGAACGTTACAAAGCTCGGTTGGTAGCGAAAGGTTTTACACAGGTGGAAGGAGTCAACTATCATGAGACATTTGCTCCGGTGGCTAAGCTCGTGACGGTGAGATGTTTGTTGACAGTTGCCATTGCAAAGGGATGGGAAATACATCAGATGGATGTGAATAATGCATTCTTACATGGGGATTTGGATGAAGAGGTTTACATGCGATTACCACCGGGATTCTCATCGACTAATGAAGGCGGTGTTTGTCGGCTCGAAAAGTCATTATATGGGCTCCGTCAAGCTTCGCGGAATTGGTTTTCCAAGTTTGCGGATGCACTTCAACAATATGGTTTTCTCCAATCGGGAGCAGACAATTCTCTTTTCACGTTTACTCAAGGTAGCGTATATATCGGAGTGTTAGTTTATGTGGATGATTTGATCATAGTTGGAAATAGTTCCAGCTATTGTACCTCGTTTAAGAGTTATTTGGACAAGTGCTTCCGGATAAAAGATTTGGGACCTCTGAAGTATTTTCTCGGCATTGAAGTTACACGGATGGATTTTGGTCTTTTTCTCAATCAACGGAAGTACGTGCTTGACATTTTGACTGAGTGTGGTATGCTAGGATCACGACCATCGTCATTTCCTATGGAACAACACCATCGCCTATCGACATGTTCCGGTGATTTACTCTCGGATCCGGCCAAGTATAGACGTCTCGTTGGGAGGCTTATATATTTGACAATAACTAGACCGGAGCTTAGTTATTCTCTTCATGTCTTAGCGCAATCCATGCGGGAGCCTCGCCAAGGTCACTGGGATGCCGCCATGAGAGTTCTTCGTTACTTGAAGCGGTCCCCCGCCCGGGGGATCTTTCTACAGCCTCACTCTCTTGAACTTAAAGCTTATTGTGATTCGGACTGGGCTAGCTGCCCATTGACCCGCCGATCGGTTACGGGTTATTTTATCACCTTAGGAGGCTGTCCGGTTTCATGGAAGACTAAGAAGCAAACCACGGTCTCGCGTTCATCAGCGAGGCAGTATCGAGCTATGGCGTGCGATTAGTGAGATCATATGGCTACGGAGTTTACTTTCTTCACTCGGGGTGCGGATGGGGCAGCCAACTCGATTATTTTGCGATAATCAAGCTGCCTTACACATTGCAATGAACCCGGTTTTTCATGAGCGCACGAAGCATATCTAGATTGATTGTCACTTTGTTCGTGAACATCTCCGATCGGGAACAGTAGCTACCTCACATGTGTCTACGCACCTTCAATTAGCTGACATATTTACCAAGGCACTTGGGCGAGATCGCTTTCGTTTTCTTCTCTGCAAGTTGGGCATTCGGGATCCTCATGCCCCAACTTGAGGGGGAGTGTTATGGATTGTACAGCTGTGTCATTGTAATTTTGGTAACAGTAGACTAGCATTTCCCATAGATTAGTTATTTCCTTTTGTCCTTTTGGCTTTCCTTTTCTTGTAAGGCTGTCTTGCCTATTTATCGGTTCTGCAGATCCTAATACAATTCAAGCTTTTATGCTCTAAACTTATTAAGAACCACTCATGGCAGACGTCATGGACTAGTGACCGCCATAGTCGTGGTCGCCATCGAGGTATGACGGTGATTCCCCTGCAGATTCAGGGTTCAGATGTTTTTCTTTTTTAATGGCTTTTTTCAATCCTAATTTCATTATTTTTTGTTTTTAGTTTCAGAAAACAAGAAGAAAACATGCCCATAACCAAACTTATATAGTTACTATATCCAGAAATCAACCAAACATAAAACGTGATATAGAGAAATCCGAGAGCGGGCTTTGACAGTCGAAGCGTCTTGTCCATATTCTCAAATGGTGGGGCTTAATTTGTCATCATCTACGCCACAAAACATGAAAAGCATTCGCTCAACGGCTAGTTAAGTAATTACCATCTGTTTTATCGATAGGTATAAAATGGTAAAAGATTAAACTAATCAAATCTCTCTCCCTCTTTACCTTTATAAAGCCACCGTCCCTTCAATGAAATCCACGGGCTCCGTAGGGTCCTGCAAAGCGAGAGGGAGAAGTGGCTCCATTCTTCACGTTTAAACTGTTCCTTGGGCTTCAGAGGTTTTGCTCATGGCGCTCTCCTCCTTCCTCGTTTATCGGGTAAGAGAAAGAGAGGAAGAGAGCTTTCTTCAGTCCAGCTCTGGGATGCGTTGGGATTTAATTAGTTGCCGACTCATTCGTCCAAATACCGAGCGAGAGCATGCCGCGAAGCTCCGTAGATGAGTGAATGATCCGGGAGTCTTGTTGGATCCCGAGCTTCCCCGTGCTTGGACTGAAGGGAGCTCCCTCCGCTCCATCCTCTCTCTCCGTCTTCATCACGTCATTCATCTGGAAATTCTGTTTAGGGTCTTGCTAGCATGACATTATGACAGTATGACAGTGAATTGCTAGTAATAAGATTAGATGTGGGTCCCGCCATGATTGTTGTATATTTTTTACCATTCATAACACGTGTGGTTGAGATTGCACCGTTATACTGTCATATTGTAAGCTTTTCAAATCCCTTCTGTTTAATGTTTCTTGCGTTTGTTTTTTTTTTTTTTTTGGCGAGATACCATCTTTTTTCCAATTTTAAGCTTTTCTTGAATTCGAGGGGTCCTGAACTAATTTGATATATGTGACTAATTAAGTATGTTAGAGGTCCTACTCCCTAATAAATAAGTTGAAAGTGATAACTAGACCGGAAAATTAATATAGGGATTTGAGAAGTTGACGTGTCAGAGTATTACGGTGGAATCCCAAACGCAAGTGGTATGAATGGCCAAAAAAAAAAAAACCATGGTGGGACCCATCTTTGATCATATGCTTAGCAATTGGCATTGCACCGTAATACCATTATACCATCATGCTAACATCCTTAATATATGACCAGGTTATGTTGCGCTCACTCGTTCAACTTCAAACGACAGTCATGCACTTCAAGGAGGCAAACAAGAAAAGAAGAACCGACTCATTTGACGTTTAGGGCTTCGTCCTTTTCACTTATTAGTTTGGTATCTCTCTCCATCTGCCTTGATCTGAGCCCCCCTGTTTTGTGGAGCAGCAGAAGTCTACGGCAATCATCATCTCAGATGCTGTAAGTATCTAAAACCGCTAGTTGTCATCGGAAGAAATTTGGGTCTGCTTTTTTGTACGTGTCGGGGCCTCGTAATAGCCTTAGTAAATGTCATCATCATCACCGTCGTCCTCGCCGTCATCATTTTGTTGAAGCATTTAGGCTTTTGACAGAGCATTTGAGCCCGACAACGTCATGGGATGCAATATAGCCCGCCCTGCCTAGCGGGATAAGATTCATTGTGTAGTATCGATCCTTTCCATTGAAATATTCTTCTGTTTTTCGGTTTTGAGGGGCCACTTCATACGAGTTCCTCTAGATTTCATATGCATATCTGTTTGCCTTTTTTGTCTTACAGAAGATGACAGATGGAACGCAGTACTCAAACACGAGGCTTAAGCTGCTAAGGTCAAAGCGTCACCCCCCAACAACAACAACAACAGCTCCCTGGACTTGTCGATTTGCCATTGTTTAGGGATGAGGAACAAAATTTTTTCCGAAGCTCATGTATATGATCAAGGCTATGTTTGTTTTGCGAAATATAAGCAATTTGAAAAACTTTTTTGCTAAACGGAGCCTAAGAGAGATAAGGGATAAGCGGTCTGGACATGCATTCTAGTTTATCAATACCTCGCCCGGTGAAAAGTATGATGTCCGAACAATATTGTAGAAAAAACAACGTGTTATCGAGAGGAAATCTTTGGCTCGGAGAGCCAACAACATTGAATTTCGATGGCGGGGGTGGGGAGATCTTAGGACAAAGATGTGGAATGTGGGTCGAGTCCATCTTTTCCAGCAATATGAATTTAGACACTTCCGTCACAATCTCAGGACTGGTGTTTGTTGATGTCGCCCTCCTTAGATGTGGAGAGTGATCTGTGGATCAAGAAAGTTTAAAATATAATGTTATATCAAATGATCCCGCCTAAGTGTAATTGGTAAGTGATCTGTTATGTTGACGAGTGAAATAAGAACAAAAATTTGATAAATCTTGTTTTAATATCTGACGTGATTGAATAACCTAATATCTATACCCAAATGAATTTTGATTCTAAGAAAAGAAAATTGGTGCCAAGTTTACTAATATCCAACAATGTGTAGGGGCGAGTAGTTCTAGGTTCCTTACAGGTTTCATATAAAACCTGGAGCTTATCTGTCGGAATAGGTTTTTCATTTTTTGAAACATGAAACCTACTAGTCATATTCTGGAACTTGGAACCTACCATGTAAAAAAAAAACGTTAGATAGTTTTTAGGGTAGATCGCATTTTTATTCATCTTTGCATGCTAAAATTTAGTATAAATTAGGACTTTGAGAAATCAAGTTCTTAAATTATATTAGATGTTATTCTTTTTTATGATAGATTTTTATTTCCCTTATTTTCTAATTATAAATTTCTGAAAGTTACCAAAAATCATGATCCTCATTGTCATGCATTCTAGATTACATCATCATATTTTGGCCATATTACTTAGGTTGCATATTTATATTCAAATCATGTGCCATGTGTGTTAGTTGAATGCCATGTCATTAGTTTTGCCATGTAATTTGCATAAAATCAATCTAAGCTACTTGCTAAATGTATTTTAATGAAAGAATGGTACTGTAAGGGCGTTAGAGAAATCTAGCATAATCAAGTCCCTAAACTCTTAAATTTTTGATTTGTAGGACATAAAATAATCTCCCATATTTGACTCGGATATCTAATTAACCTATCGTAAATGATTAGTGGCGACACCTATTGAATATCTATGCATGTTAACCGAGCCTAAGTCACGACTTGATAGAGCTTGGGAGAGCTCGAACTACGTTAGTTAATTTAATTAATTTATTAATCAACTAGCCTAGAAACTCGAATTTTCTAAGTTGCGATAGCTTGGCAACTCTATTAGGAGTGCTTTAAATTTTTGATAATTTAATAACCTAGTGGACTTAGGCCTAAAAAAATTTCATGAAAAAATTGCATTTTTTGGCAGCAAGGACTCTAGGTATGTCCCTAATATTTAAGGTGTTAAAAGTTTTTTGTAGGATTGGAGTGATAAGTGGTGGAGTGTTTGCTAACCTTTGTTTTGCGGGAGGTGTTTAAATTTTTGCAAAAATTGAAGTGCTGTGTGACATAAACTGTTGTGCATGTCTTTTTTAATTTTCTGCACTACACATTACCTCAATCGGACTTGGGATGCTTAGAAATTTTTAGGATGGCATCTAGATGGAAATCTCCCTGGCTTCATCCAAGAAGAATAGGTGATCCCATCCTCGGTCCTGAACTTTCCATCGTGTCAAGGATTACCCACCTTGGCCATATCCCGATGGCACGGGATGGACCCTTGGCCTAGCCGAAGTCTTTGAGGGCCAACCTGACGAATAAGTTTGGTATGGTTCGTCCTTGGGGCTCCACTTTGTAAAATAGATAGCAATTAAGCATGCACTTATCATGTGCACGTTTACGGGTTTGCCCTCAAAATCGCACTATATAAAGTAAGTTTTCTCATCCTTTATCTTGCAATTTACTTATTACCATGTGTTTTTGTTTTGGTCAGTTTATAACAATAAGTTGGTCGAGCCTTGATCTATAGCACGATGGATGTTTTTCCTCTTTGTTCAGATTGACCTCACTATGTATGACGATTTTTTTGTAAAATTCAGCAATCCAATTCTGGACCTGTATCCTTGATGAAAGTCATAGAAAACATATTGATCTTCAACATATAAAAAATTTAGAGCCTTTGAACATGATCTACTTGGGTCGAACGGGTGCCAAACTACTGTTTTTATGATACCAAGAAAACTGGAAAGCATCTTGATTGAACCAAAATCCCAAATTGAGTCCTTTCTAGATTTCTTTTCGGTTTGAGTCAGTTATGACATTTGATCTACATGCCTTCAATTACATTGTAGTCGAATCAATTTCATGAATGGAGCACATTTGAAAATTGAAAATATAGTTTCGATGATACTAATGAGGGAAAAAACTACCAAATCCCCAAACTATGCCCACTAGACATTTTTACTCCGAACTGTTTTTTATATCACCAAAAGCCCCAAACTTGTACCCTTGACATATTTACCCTCCGTTACTTTTCTGTCAACAAATGCCGTTAGAAATCTTACGTGGCTACAGGCGTAGATGATGGAATGTAAACTATACCGACGTGTCATCCATGTGGATTAGTAAAAAATGAACAATGTTGTTTTTTTTTTTTTTGTATTAACAAAACGGTTTTACCCTCTTCATCTTTGTTGCTCTTCATCTCTTTGTTTTTGGGGATTAGGGTTCATCGTTGGGCTTAGTTGTTCTCCATCTCTCCCTATTGCTCCATTGAACTGATGAAAAATTCTCTATTGCTTTAGAGGAAGGAGTTTGATTCGTGATCGATCTCACTTCGTGCTCGATTTGTGGCTAATCTCGTGAGTACCCCCCGCTTCTCACTTCTCACTCGATTTGTGGCTGGACTCTCTCTGCTACGATATAGGATCTAGGTTCTTCCTTGATTTTTCAAAAACGACACATCTCTCTCTCTCTCTCTCTCTCTCTCTCTCTCTCTCGTTGAATTGAAGAGCTCGGTTGCCCTTTGTGATGGTGTTTTGTTTCAAGATTCCAATGTACTGCATCTAGGATTAGAACGAGCTTGTTAGTGGACCACCGCCGTCCCATTCTTGAGTGAAGGGATGAATGCTCCCTTTGCTTCTCTCTCTTACCTCTACTTTTGCCTCACAGCACCACCTCTCGCGTTTGGTTCGGCTTGCGCTGTCTCTTGTCCGACGGAAGGAGAGGGATTCTCATTTTAGGTTTGGCTTTCTGCGTTGTCCGATGTCCTTGTATTTTGGCAATGCTTGTTTGTTGTTTTAGGGTGCGCATGACAACACTTCGGCTTCAGAAATAACCTCAGAAGCAGAAGTTGATTTTTTTACTTTTACTTCAGAAGTTGCTTTCTGATAAAAAAAAGTCGTTTGATGACAGGACAAAATTTCTACGAAAAATTATTGATCCTAACCTAAAATGTATTTTATTCAAGAAAGGTTATATGCAAATACCGACGGATTTTCATGCAAGCCAGAAGACTAATCCTACCAATCACATTCAATAAACTAAATGCGCAATCAAGTGCATAGATAAAGTACATCAATACAAATCAAGGCTTCCCTAATAGAGCCCTAAGGGCTTAGAGAATATGTGAATAGAGTTCATGGGTGATTTAGGAGAAATTAAAGACAATTTGCTAAGAATGGGAAAATCATCAATTTGGAAAGATCGGGGGTCAAAAAATCCAAAATAGATCTTGGCCAGTTGATTGTGGCTATTTCCTATTTTTTTGGGATTTTTTTTGGAATTTTCAAAATTTTCATATATTTTTAATGATTTTTATGAATTTTATTTTATTTTATTATGATTTTTTAAGAGCTCAAGAATTTTTTCAGAATTTTTTTTATTACTTTTGGAATTTTTTACGAATTGTTTTATACTTTTTAATGATTTTCTTAGAATTTTCCTTTTTTATTTTTATTTAAAATTTTTATTATTAAAATATTTTTTGGACCGGGTCAACTCGGCCCGCACCTCTTGGGAGAGAGAGAGAGAGAGCCCGTAAACAGAAGAAAATATGAAGAGGGAGGAGTGAAAAGGAAAAAAAAAATAGCTTCTAATAGTGAGAAGTAAGTTTTTTTTACTTCTCAAAAGTGCTGCAAAAATCACTTCTGAAGTAAAAAGTTGTTTCAGAAGTAGAAATTTAAAGTTGTCAACCAAACGGATTTCTACTTTAGAAGTTGAGTTATCAAACGAATTTTTGCTCCATAAGCACTTTTGAAGCAAAAATTCTGCTTCGAAGTGTTATCATACGCATCCTTAGTTTTTTGAGTTTCTGTTTGAATTGATAGTTAAAGTGATTGCCTTCATTGTTTGCATTGTGGAGCCTTAGATACAATTGGCTTTGAGTTCAAATGGTTGGAGTTCTATCCGGTGCGGTATTATGATATCTCTTGTCTTGTTCTCACGAATTTGTGCTTTGGGAAGTAATCCAGTGGGTTTATGCTAGTTGAATTGATTTCACAATCTTATGGAAATTGTTCATGTTATCTCTCGCTGGAAATTCTCATTTGCTCTCTCGATCGGCTTCCATAGTCTCTAGTGGTCGATGTTTCCTTAATGTCCGTCCGAAGCTCCTTTAGTTGGTGGACTCATTGCTGAAATTGTATTTGCTCAATGCGAGATTGCTCGATTCGAGCCTCACTGGAAGAAGCTCGATCGTAGCTCGGTAACTCTTCGAATTTGAGTGAACCCCTCAAGGATTCCCATTATGAAAGTTAATAGTTGCCTTTTGTTTTTAGTAGAGCAGCATATCATGTGTTGATATTTGAAGGCAAGGAAAGTAATACCACTTGAATTTGCTCCCAGAATAAATCTAAATATCGATTTTTTTTTCTATTTTGTTGCTGATGGAATGTGGAATAGGGGGAATGTCAAGTACATTCAATACTGAAATAGTATATGAATTTGATATTGAAATTCGGGGTGGTGCTGTGGGTGCTAGCTGAGTTGAAGTTGAGGTTGGGGTTGAATTAAGCGATAAAGGTGGGATTAGGGTTGGGTGGAGCTTGAATATGGGGGTGCTAGCTAGAGTGACGATAGTGAGCGTGACGAAGGCTTTATTTCGAAAGTGATGTTAGTGAGACTAATGATGATGAGATTGATTTATTAGTATGGACATGTGATGAACACATGCTTTCTAGGGATGAAAAAGAGATACATGAGGTGGGATGGTAAGGGAGGTGACATTTGCTATTGATGCGGGATAAGAAGATATGAATGAGGATGAAAATGATGAGGACATCGAAGCAAATGAAGATTTTAGTCCTCCTAACTTTAGAGATGAGGAAGTATGTGACCAAACAAGAACTTTGACTATTAGATATGACCCTAGCTGTGATCACAAAGAATTGCAGTTTCAATTAGGCATGAGATATGAATCTCATATTCAGTTTAAGAGGGTAGTATAGAAATATGCAATCACAAATGGATACAACATTGGTTGGAAGAACGGTGAATTTAAAAAGATGTATGTGAAGTGTGTGACCGGATGTGAATGGTCCCTTTGTGGTAGTTGGTTGAACAAAGAGAAAACATTTATCATTAAGACGATTGAAGAAGAACATACTTGCCCTAGAAGCATGAGAAGTAAAAGCACATCATACGTATAGCTTGCAGAAGAGTTCTTGTCGAAAATCAAAGCTAATTTGAAATATATTGCGAACGGTTACGAGGCTGATGCAATGGAGATGTGGGGACTCATGCTCAACAAAATAACCTGTTATAGAGCAATTGCTAGAGCTTTTATGACTATTAGGAGTCCATTTGCCGAGTAATATAAGTTATTGCCATCTTATAAAGCTCGATTAAAGCAATCTAATCATAACAGCACATTGCATCTATTACTTAGACACCAACAAAACATGTTCAAGAGATTTTATGAGGGCTTCAAAGGGCTAAAAAAGGGTTGTCTAGAAGGTTGTAGAAAAGTAATTGAACTAGATGGGTGTTTTATTAAGACCGTAGTAAAGCAAATTGTAATGCTCCGCTTCCCTTACGAGCACGTACATCCATAACATGTCGTAAGTACTATCCCGGGATACTCTTCCTGTACGGCGAATGAAATGAAACTTGCAAGCGAAAAGCGAAAGAAAATAAATCCAACTCCAGTCCGTCGTCTCAATACATCCACTTAATGAGATGTAGGGAAACTAAAAGACTTTATCCATAAAAAAATACAAATAAATAAATAAATACAGGTCCGTACAAACGATACAAAAAAGAAAAAAACTAACAATATACACAACCGAGGTCAAGGAGACAAGACGGCAAACCAAAAATGAAATCACCAAGCCCTAACCTAACACCGTCTCCAACAAAAAGTAGCATCAAAGTCAACCAACAACGGAGACTCTAGAAAGTACTAGTGTCCTCGGCTTGACTCGCGTCCTCGTCGGGATCATACTCAGAGAAAGACTCCAATCGCACTTCAATTGAATCCTCGTCCATCTCGTCATCATCTGAATCCAAAATCTCTATTACTTATATATTCTCCTCTCCCATTGGCTCTTTTTCGGGTATATTCCTTAAACTTACAGTGGACGCTTCAACTTCTATCTCATCCTTGGTAGGGTGGCACCAAGAAGATACAACCCCTTCTGGCACATCTTGGGGCCTTAACTGTTTAGATACGACCCCGTTTACTCTACGGAACCATGCCTCGAACCTATGAGGCTTATACGATGCTTCGGGCTCATCTACCCAAACCACGGTCGTCCTTCTAACATATACTACATCTCCTTCTTTAGGAAACTCTTTAATATACCTAGTCATTTCTTGGGGTTCACCCAATCGGACAGGCAACATCTTCAATTTCTAGGATCCGAAAAAAAAAGGTCCCACGACAGGGTGAGATTTACATCTCGGTAAGGCAAGTCATATCCCTAGGTTAGATCGACAAATCATTCGGGTAAAAGCAATATAAGCTCAATGTGCACGATAGCGTGATGCATACAACAACCATACAAAGTACATGTATAACGATAAGTATCAATTACTCAATCATGGTAATATATCTCATCACTGTACTTAAGATAGGTGCACATAATGAAACCAAGCCATGCCTTCCTTTCTTTCCACCTTCATTCGATTCAAGCCCGCGTGTGAAAAGCTTCAGGCTAGGTCCGCGTACTTACGCATCAGACCGTCTCATCGATAAAACCCACGTAAAACGCCTCGGGATTTCAAATCATCTCGGGCACGTGTCGTTACATCATAATTTCCGTCCCACGTCACTTACGCATCGGGACGTTGGCCATTTCCACCCCGCGTCTTTACGTATCGGGGTACCACAATTCCTCAAGCATGCTAACAATTCATCATAATCATGACTTCAAGTTCAAATATAGCTTACACATAGAGCTAACAATAAAAGGCATGCGAGAACATAAATTTTCAACAAACAAGAGGCAATCAATACATATCAAGGCTATTTAATGAGTCTTTAAGCAATTGGCACAACACAAGATTATATATCAAACAACATCACCGTAACTCACCAAAATTTGCATAATCCTCATCGTATTCACCCAATTGAGCCCAATCGTTCTAGCCAAGGTATAAGAACTTTCTTACCTTAACCTTAATCAGCAAAACACTTCTTTCCTAGCCCTTAAACACCTCGGCTCTCACAATTTCATAACAGGGCAGCAACCAGCCTAGAGAAAATCAATCAATTCATCAATATTCCTTCGCCTAAACACCAAATCATCGATCATACACTTCCTCAACATATCACTCCACACCCTAACATGCCTCAAGGATCAAATTAAATCTTAATTCCATCACAAACAGCCCCCTCTAACTCAGGAAGAACAGAACCGAAATAGGGCACCCCCATTCCCGTTTCAATCCATCTCAAACAGTCCACAACTCAACCTAATCCTTCAATTTGTCCATCAATATCCTTGCTAACACCAAGTTCTATGTATTAAGGGGCCTCACCGAAAATTTTGGCTCAAGGCGACACCGGTTGGTCTTCGTTTGGCGCTAATTTCTTCCGATCCGCTATTGGACAATTTCTGCTCCTTTGAACACAATAATGGTTCAAGATCAAGATATCATTCATTTTTGCCACAAAATTTACAGTAACATCATATACATGTCTACTAAACGTCACCAAAATTTGAGCTCAAAATTCGTCCGTTTGGTGGCCCAATAAAATACCAACAGCAGCCTACCTCCGATTGAGTCGGTTTACGGCGACTCGCGGGAGATTGACCGCCCTGAATCCCACAGTGGCTCAATGGTGCACTTCTACTTGGAAAAGTTCAACAACAGGCTGATCTTCGCAGTGGCGGGTGGCTCACCGGCTAGTTGTCGACGATTGAAAAATTGGACGGCCGGGAAGTTGGCGATCAGAACGGGTCGGGCCGGACTGTTTACGTGTGTGAGGGAGTGAAGGAAGGAGAAAAATGGAGGTGATGGTGGTGTTGTTCTGTTCTTGAACGTGAGTATCCAGAAGGAAGAAAGAGAAGATGCTCATTCTCATCCCAAATTCTCTTAGGTGTCAAGCTCATTAATTGAGCACCATGGATTAATGACATTTAGCATTATACACATAATATCACACTTTCCTTCCAATTTTGCCCCTCCAATTTCAGCTGATATAAAGGGAATAATCAAATGACAAGAATGCCCTTGTCTGATTAAAAAAAATAGGGACGAAGCTCTAGGGGCAAAATCGTTTTTTCACACCCTTCGTCCGAAAATCCAATTTTTTTTCCCCTGATTTTCATTCTTGATTAGGCGTCGTCCAATCCAAACTCATTTTTTTTACAAATCTTCATTTCCATCTTCTTCTTCTTTTCTTTTTTTTTTTTCCATTTTTGAGATCCCATTTCGTGATCGATTTCTCGTCGTCCGTAATTTCAATTTATCTCGAACTAACGGATGGCTTTTGCGGACATTACGCGTATTAACGCCGTGATTCTCATCACACATAGGAAATTCAAATCACGGCTATCTTGATTGTCATGAAATCGCAAGGGTCTATTACTAGCCCCGACGGCTGCGATCGTCATAAATCGATTTAGGGAAATTAGCAAATCATACATTGGTTATGCGGCATCACCCGCGTCCCACTCGTATAACACTAGTATGAATCCCTTAATCGCTCTCAGATCGGCCTCGGCTCTAAATATTCCCTTAGCGACCCTTATGATCAAAATGCCGTTTTCGAATTCAATTTCCTAGGTCCACGTATCTCGTCACGCGTTAGCCTTTCCCCTTCGGTTAGTTAACTCGCGATTGATCAGATCCGAGCGAGATATAACTGAAATACTTCAACGGATATCTTACGGTCAAAGATCTCGAAATGAAAGGAAAATCAGATCATCACAATTCTTCCCCCCTTACAAAAATTTCGTCCTCGAAATTTAGTACACAACTACTATTCAAAGAAATGGGGGTATTGACGCCTCATTGTCTCTTCATTCTCCCATGTAGCGCCTTCCGTTCCATGGTGCTCCCAAACTACTTTAACTAGCGATGTCGTCTTATTCCTCAAGACGTGGTCTTTACGCTCTTCAATCCCGATGGGTCTTTCTACATACGAAACTTTATCGTCCGGTTCTATAGTCTCGTAATCTAGCATATGTGTCGGGTCTGGCTCGTACTTTCTTAACATTGACACGTGGAATACATTGTGCACTTGGGATAGATTCGGCGGTAAAGCAAGTCGATAAGCTAAAATCTCAATCCATTCCAAAATTTCAAAAGGGCCTATATATCTCGGACTCAGCTTTCCTTTCCTTCCAAACCGAGATATACCTCGCATCGGCGATACCCTGAGGAAGACGTGATCATCGGCTTGAAATTCCAAGGGCTTACGTCGCTTGTCGGCGTAACTCTTTTGGCGACTTTGTGCAGTTTTCAACCTATCTCCGATTACCTTTACTACCTCGACAGACTGTTCTACCAATTCTGGGCCCGTGATGCTCCGTTCTCCCACTTCGTCCCAACATAGAGAAGTTACGCACGCTCCGCCATACAGTGCTTCAAATTGTGCCATTCCAATACTTTGCTGGTAACTATTATTGTACGCGAACTCTACTAAATGCAATTGATTTTCCCATCCGCCTTTAAAATCTATGACGCACACTCGCAGCGTGTCCTCAAGCGTTTGAATAGTCCTTTCCGATTGTCCGTCCGTCAGCGGATGATACGTCGTACTAAGCTGTAATCTAGTTCCCAAGGCGTCCCGAAGACTTTTCCAAAAGTTCGCCGTAAACTTAGGATCTCGATCCGAGGTAATTGTTACTGGCACACCATGCAACCGTACAATATACCACATATACAACTCCGCATATTTATCCATTGCAAAATCCTTCCTCACCGGAATGAAGTGCGCAGACTTCGTCAATCTGTCCACGACCACCCAAATTGAATCATGTCCTCTTTGACTCTGTGGTAATCCTATAACAAAATCCATTGTTACGTGTTCCTATTTCCATTCCGGAATCTCCAAAGGTTGTAATAATCCACCGGACTTACAATGTTGCGCTTTTACTTGCTGGCAAGTTAAACACTTTGCCACATGTTTGGCTACGTCCACCTTCATATCGCCCCACCAATAATGCTGACGCAAATTCTGATACATCTTCGTGCTGCCTGGGTGAATGCTGTAGTTACTCCAGTGAGCTTCTGACAATATTCTTTCCTTGAGCTCTTCATCCTTAGGGACACATAAACGTCCGCGAAATTTTAATATCCCATCCTCGATCACTTGGAAATCATCTTTCGTCTTCGTTGCATCCAAACTAAGAATTTTTTGAAATTCCGGTCTCGTGGATCGTAGAACTTTTATTCTTTCTTGAACTTACGGTTCAACTCTCAAAGTCACTATCAAGCTCGTTAGCCGACTTACTTCTAATTGAACTCAGAGTCCCTCAATCCTTCCAATATCGACCATCCTCTGACCATTAAATGTGCCATACTAGACTTTCGACCGAGTGCATCGGCAACTCTATTCGCCTTCCCAGGATGGTACAAGATGTCGCAATCATAGTCTTTGAGTAATTCCATCCATCGACGCTATCTCATATTTAATTCTTTATGAGAGAACAAATATTTCAAACTCTGGTGATCCGTATAAATTTGAAACTTTTCACCACATAAGTAGTGCCTCCCGATCTTCAAGGCGAAAACAATCGCAGCTAACTCCAAATCATGCGTCGGATAATTTAACTCGTGAGGCCTTAGTTGTCGCGAAACATAAGCTACTACCTTTACGTGCTGCATTAGTATACATCACAATCCTTTCAATGACGCGTCACTATAAATCTCAAAGCCTCCAGGCCCGGAAGGTATTGTGAGAACCGGCGCGATCGTCAAACGATGCTTAAGCTCGCGAAAACTTCGCTCACATTTATCTGTCCATTTGAACTTCGTAAGCTTCTTAGTCAACTGCGTTAATGGCATAGCTATAGATGAAAAATTTTCCACGAAGCGCCTATAATATCTAGCCAATCCCAAGAAACTTCGAACCTCGATAATCGTCGTTGGTCGAGGCCAATTGATCACCGCCTCGATTTTCGCAGGGTCCACGGAGATTCCTTCTCCGGATATTATGTGTTCGAGAAATGCCACTTTGTTCAACCAAAACTCGCATTTACTAAACTTGGCATAGAGCGAGTGTTCCCTCAAGGTCTGCAAAACAATTCTTAGGTGCTTTTCATGTTCTTCGTTACTTCTTGAGTAGATTAGAATATCATCAATAAACACTATAACGAAACGATCGAGGTATTCCTTAAACACTCGATGCATCATATCCATAAATGCAGCTGGGGCATTAGTCAATCCGAAAGGAATCATCGTAAACTCATAATGCCCATATCTCGTCCCGAAAGCCGTTTTCGGAATATCCTCTTGTTTAATCTTCAATCGATGATATCCCGTTCTCAAGTCTATTTTGGAGAACACCGAAGTTCCATGCAACTGATCAAACAGATCATTGATCCTTGGCAATGGATATTTATTCTTAACGATCACTTGATTCAACTCGCTGTAATCTATATACAGATGTAAGGATCCATCCTTTTTCCTCACGAATAACACTGGTGCTCCCCATGGGGATGCACTATGCCTAATGAATCCTTTGTCAAGTAGTTCCTGCAGTTGTGCTTTCAACTCTTTCAACTCCGATATCGCCATCCTGTAAGGCGCCTTCGATATTGGCTCCGTCCCAGGGGCTAGCTCAATTACAAACTCAATCTCACGCTTAGGTGGTAATCCTGGCAATTCTTGAGGAAAAACATCAGAAAAATCTCGCACCATAGTTATATTTTCCAATTTTGGTTCCTCGACCGTCGTATCAACTGCTGTAGCCAAATAAGCTTGGCATCCCTCATCTAACATTTTTATCGCTTCGAGCGACGAAACCAAAGGAATGGAAGTCCCTCCACGACTTCCCTTAAACTCATAGCTAGGGCGACCTTCCGGATAAAACGAATTACTCTTTCACCACAGTCTAATACAACTCTTTGTCTATTCAACCAATCCATTCCAACGATCACATCAAAGTCATATATAGGTAATATTGCCAAGTCTATCCTTTCCTCTCTACCATCAAAAACTATCTTACAATTCGCGCAACCTAACGAAACTATCTCTTTATCCTTTAACGGAGTAGTAACATGCAAAGTCACATTCAAAGACTTCAAATCCAATCCGACCATATCAGCAAATCGAGCGGACACAAAGGAGTGTGAAGCCCCGGGATCAAATAACGCATAAGCAACTTGGTCACATAAATAAACCATACCTGTGACCACTCTAGGGGTATTCTCTGCCTCACCTCGAGCTATAGCATAAACTCGTCCCTGAGTTGGCGGTCGAACTACTTCATTACGTGGGGCAGCAGATGAAGGTCTTGTCTGTGGCTTCGGTCCTTGGGGTCTAGCCATTTGAGCTTGGTTGGGGCAAAATCTCATTTGATGGCCGACTTGCCCACATTTAAAGCACACACCCGTCCTAATCGGGCAAGGTCCGTTTCCGTGCCTTCTTCCGCACAAGCGATAGTTCAAGCTTGATTGAAGTGGCGGTTTGCCAATATTTCTCCTCACAGGGGGAACAAATCGCCTAGGATTAGTCATTGGTCTTTTACCCCATCGGCGATTGTCTCGCGGTACAGGGAACCGCGATCCCGATACTGTTGACCTCTCTCTCATATCTTGTTCTATCATTTGGCCCCGTTCGTAAACTTCCTTATAAATTCTCGGATTCATCGCTATCATCTAACTACGAAGTTCGGGCCGTAACCCATCTCGAAACCTCCGCATCTTTTCTAGAGGATCCTCCACATAACGTGGTGCATACATAGACAGCCTTGCAAATTCTGCTTCATATTGATTAACAAATAAATGACCCTGACGTAAGTTACGGAACTCCACCAACTTACTTTCTCACGCAGTCTCCGAGAAATACTTATCATTGAAGACCTCCGTGAACGTAGTCCAACTCAAAGCAATGCCTTCAGGAAATACTCCGTCTTTCGTGGACTTCCACCGATCATTTGCCGTACTATCCGGTTGGTACATTGCTAGAAGCACTTTCCCCTCATTCGTACATCTTAGGACTCCAAAAATTTTCTCGAGCTTCTCTATCCATCTAGGCGCTAACTTTGGGTCACCAATTCCATTAAACTCGGGTGGTCTCAACTTCATAAACTATTCCACTAATTGGCCTATGTCTCGAGGTGTAATGACATTAGGCGGCATATTGCCAACTCTCACACTTTGACCAATATTTACATTAACTTGTGTATTACTAGCTCCTGCGCCCTGGCCATTGCTACCACTACCACCGCCCTCTGCATTAGTACCCATCGTTGCATTCACCGCAATTAAAGGTGCGCCCACCGCTTGAGTTATGGCAACATCCCTATCCCGAGCATGTGCATCAATCAGATTTCCAATCCGTTCCAAGGCTCTCAATACATCGCTCATTCTACAATTCTCTGCCGCAGGTGGCCTCGAGCTAGAAGCCCTAACACTAGGTCTTCTGCGTCTCACGTGTCGATCACTCATCCTTAAACTCTCCGTAACACTTTAATTCCACCACGAAATTAAAACTTAATTCAACCATTCCAACCTCGGGATTCCATGCCACACAACTAGCAGCATCACTTCAAAGCAAATATTCCCGGACAATCTCAAAAGTACAACATTCCATGATACACAATCATGTTTCGAACCTAGTGGAACAATCAACGCGTCATCAAGTAAGCATTCACATTCAATGCACATGCTCAATATGAAGCTTGGTTGATTCAATCATCATAACAATGCCACTTTCATGATGCCAAACAAATGCGCCACTCATATGCCATGCATTACCTAACTTACTCTAGTGAACGCTTCCTACGGTCTCGCTACCCAGTCACCCCGGATCTCATTCCTCCTTATTACTCCGATCCTAAATCCACTTGGATCGAGCAAACCTTGCTCTGATACCACTTAACTAGGATGTAACGCCCCGCTTCCCTTACGAGCACGTACATCCATAACACGCCGTAAGTACTATCCCAGGATACTCTTCATGTACGGCGAATGAAATGAAACTTACAAGCGAAAAGCGAAAGAAAATAAACCCAACTCCGGTCCATCGTCTCAATACATCCACTTAATGAGATGCGGGGAAACTAAAATACTTTATCCATAAAAAAAATACAAATAAATAAATAAATACAGGTCCATACAAACGATACAAAAAAAAAAACTAACAATATACACAACCGAGGTCAAGGAGACAAGACGGCAAACCAAAAATGAAATCACCAAGCCCTAACCTAATACCGTCTCCAACAAAAAGTTGCATCAAAGTCAACCAATAACGGAGACTCTAGAAAGTACTAGTGTCCTCGGCTTGACTCGCGTCCTCGTCGGGATCATACTTAGAGAAAGATTCCAACCGCACTTCGATTGAATCCTCGTCCATCTCGTCATCCTCCGAGTCCGAAATCTCAATTACTTCTATATTCTCCTATCCCACTGGTTCTTTTTCAAGTATATTCCTTGAACTTACAGTGGGCGCTTCAACTTCTATCTCATCCCCGATAGGGTGATACTAAGAAGGTACAACTCCTTCTGGCACATCTTGGGACCTTAACTGTTTAGATACGACCCCGTTTACTCTACGTAATCATGCCTCGAACCTATGAGGCCTATAAAATGCTTCGGGCCCATCTACCCAAACCACGGTCCTCCTTCTAACATATACTATATCTCCTCCTTCAGGAAACTCCTCAATATACCTAGTCATTTTTTGGGGTTCACCCGATCGGACAGGCAACATCTTCAATTTCTAGGATCCGAAAAAAAAAAAAAGGTCCCATGACGGGGTGAGATTTACATCTCGATAAAGCAAGTCCTATCCCTAGGTTAGGCCGACAAATCATTCGGGTAAAAGCAATATAAGCTCAATGTGCACAATAATGTAATGCATACAACAACCATACAAAGTACATGTACAACGATAAGTATCAATTACTCAATCATTGCAATATATCTCATCACTTTACTTAAGATAGGTGCATATAACGAAACTAAGCCACGCCTTCCTTTCTTTCCACTTTCATTCGATTCAAGCTCGCGTGTGAAATGCCTCGGGCTAGGTCTGCGTACTTACGCATCAGACCGTCACATCGATAAAACCCACATAAAACGCCTCGGGATTTCAAATCATCTCGGGCCCGTGTCGTTACATCATAATTTCTGTCTCGCGTCACTTACGCATCGGGACGTTGGCCATTTCCGCCCCGCGTCTTTACGCATCAGGGTACCACAATTTCTCAAGTATGCCAACAATTCATCATAATCATGACTTCAAGTTCAAATATAGCTCACACATAGAGCTAACAATAAAAGGCATGCGAGAACATAAATTTTCAACAAACAAGAGGCAATCAATACATATCAAGGCTATTTAATGAGTCTTTAAGCAATTGGCACAACACGAGATCATATATCAAACAACATCACCGTAACTCACCAAAATTTGCATAATCCTCATCGTATTCACCCAATTGAGCCCAATCATTCTAGCCAAGTATAAGAACTTTCTTACCTTAACCTTAATCAGCAAAACACTTCTTTCCTAGCCCTTAAACACCTTAGCTCCCACAATTTCATAACAGGGCAGCAAGCAGCTTAGAGAAAATCAATCAATTCATCAATATTCCTTCGCCTAAACACCAAATCATCGATCATACACTTCCTCAACATATCACTCCACACCCTAACATGCCTCAAGGATCAAATTAAATCTCAATTCCATCACAAACAGCCCCCTCTAACTCAGGAAGAACAGAACCGAAATAGGGTACCCCCTGTTCTATTTCAATCCAGCTCAAACAGTCCACAACTCAACCTAATCCTTCAATTTGTCCATCAATATCCTTGCTAACACCAAGTTCTATGTATTAAGGGGCCTCACCGAAAATTTTGGCTCAAGGCGACACCGGTTGGTCTTCGTTTGGCGCTAATTCCTTCTGATCCGCCATTGGACAGTTTCTGCTCCTTTGAACACAACAGTGGTTCAAGGTCAAGATATCATTCATTTTCGCCCAAAAATTTACAGCAACATCATATACATGTCTGCTAGATATCACCAAAATTTGAGCTCAAAATTCGTCCGTTTGGTGGCCCAATAAAATACCAACAGTAACCTATCTCTGGTTGAGTTAGTTTCCGGCGACTCGCGGGAGATTGGCCGCCCTGAATCCCACAGTGCCTCAAACGGTGTACTTCCACTTGGAAAATTTCAACAACAGGCTGATCTTCGCAGTGGTAGGTGGCTCATTGGCTGGTGGTCGACGGTTGAAAAATTGGACGGCCGGGAAGTTGACAATCAGAACTGGTCGGGGCGGATCGTTTCTGTGCGTGATGGAGTGAAGGAAGGAGAAAAATAGAGAACGTGAGTATCCAGAAGGAAGAAAGAGAAGATAGCTCATTCTCATCCCAAATTCTCTTAGGTGTCAAGCTCATTAATTGAGCACCATGGATTAATGACATTTTGTATTATACACATAATATCATACTTTCCTTCCAATTTTGCCCCTCCAATTTCAGCTGATTTAAAGGGAAATAATCAAATGACAAGAATGCCCTTGTCCGATTAAAAAAAATAGGGTCGAAGCTCTAGGGGCAAAATCATCTTTTCACACCTTTCGTCCGAAAATCCAATTTTTTTTTCACTGCTTTTCATTACCGATTAGGCGTCATCCAATCCAAACTCATTTTTTACAAATCTTCATTTCCATCTTCGTCTTTTTTTTTTTTCCATTTCTGAGATCCCATTTCGTGATCGATTTCCCGTCGTCCATAATTTCAATTTATCTCGAACTAACGGGTGGCTTTTGCAGACATTACGCGTATTGACTCTGTGATTCTCATCACACTTAGGAAAATTCAAATTACGGCTATCTTGGTTGTCATGAAATCGCAAGGGTCTATTATTAGCCCCGACGATTGCGATCGTTATAAATCGATTTAGGGAAATTCGCAAATCATACGTTAGTTATGTGGCATCACTCGTGTCCCACTCGTATAACACTAGCAATGAATCCCTTAATCGTTCTCAGATCGGCCTCGGCTCTAAATATTCCCTCAACGACTCTTATGGTCAAAATGTCGTTTTCGAATTGAATTTCCGAGGTCCACGTATCTCGTCACGCATTAGCCTTTCCCCTTCGGTTAGTTAACTCGCGATTGATCGGATCCGAGTGAGATATAACTGAAATACTTCAACGGATATCTTACGGTCAAAGATCTCGAAATAAAAGGAAAATCAAATTGTCACACAAATGCTGCTATGTCCTGTTGGAAGAGATGGAAACAATTAGATGTTTCCACTTGCATGAGCTGTTGTTGAAGCAGAGACACAAGACAGTTGGACTTGGTTCCTTAGGTTTCTATTTGCAGTCCTTCAACTAGGCAACGGTGATGGTTGGACCTTCATAAGTGATCAACAAAATGTAAAATGAGTCTCCAATCTCATCAATCCCTTCATAATAGTGTTTTGAATTATGTCTTGTGGGTTTTATTAATTCATTTCAATTGCTTCTTACGGGGCCTTATTAATGCAATTTTTTCGTTGGCTCCTTGTGTAGAACCTAGGAATTGTTCGGGGCACATTTACGCAAATTGGAAAAATCTATACAAGGGAGAAACATTTTGAAATTACTTACGGAGAGCTATGTATGCCACGTACAAGGCTGAATTCAACATAGCAATTAAAGGAATGAAGAAGGAGTCTGTTGATGCCTATGAAGATTTCATGAGGTAAGGGCCAGAACACTTTTGTAGGGCATTCCTAAAGGCTGGGCAAAAATGTGATGCTATCGAGAATAATTCGAATGAGATTTTCAATGGGCATATCTACAAGCAAAGAGAGATGCCAATCGTTGATATGTTAGAGGCAATAAGAACGGCTTTGATGGTGAGAATGTATGAGAAAAGCCGGTTGATGGTAGGTTCCAGAGATGAATTATGTCCACATATTGGGGCAAAGGTAGAGGAAGCAAAGATGAAATCAAGCCTTTGTGTTGCGACGTGTTGCGAAACCATGTATTGGGGGAAAGTTTGAAGTTGAAGTTGATGATGATCGGTTTGAGGTGGATTTGATGGGGAGGACATGTGCTTGTCGGCAATGGGATATCTCGGGAATACCATGTGGCGATGCTATCTGATGCATCAATTGTTTGAAATATGAGGTTAATCAGTATGCCGATGATTGCTTTATGAAGGATGCCTACGAAAGATGCTACCAATTTCCATTGTCGATGTTAAGTGGGAAGAAAATGTGGCCACTGTCCAATAAAGAGCCAATATTGCCTCCTCCATTCAAAAAGCTTCCAAGAGGACCCAAGAAATAACGTAATATGCAAGGTGATAATATTGAAAAAAGGACTAGAATGAGGAGTGCCAAAATTAATCCGAATATTGATCCGAATAAATTGACAAAAGTTGGGGTAATAATCTCATGCTCAAACTATCATGACTCGGGACACAACAAGAGAACATGCCCCAAGCCTCTAGCACCAACAAAAATCAAACCTTCGGTAAGCAAATAGGTAGACGACGAAAACCGGTATATAGCCCAAGCCTTTGGTACTAACATGGCCTCGTGACAATATTTACTGTAACTTATATATGTTTTTCTATGCGGGGTCAAAAAGGGAGACCAAGAAAGCATCCGAAACCAACCACGACTATAGGGACTTCCGTCAGACAAGCGGATATAAGATAAGAATCTACAAGTTAGACACACAATGTCTCAACTCAGGCTTTTGGACCACGTGGAACTCAGGAATCATCCAACCATGCTTCAAAATGAAATAGATGTGAATTCCATCCAATTGTTCATAGCTGAGAAATAGTCGCTTGTTCCTTTTTGGTTGTAATCCAAGTTCAACATTAATGTAAAATCTCATCCACTTGTACTTTTTGGGTTGTAATTGAAACCAAAATAAAAGCCTTTTGATTGTAATCCCAGTTCCTTTTTGGTTGAACTGCAAGAGTTCATTTTTTGTTGTAATCTAAGTTCGACAATGATTTAACACTTTTTGGCAATATAGATGCCTTTTGGTTCGATCATGAATCATTATCCAATTTTGGGTATCTTGATGTGATTAGATTATTTGTCTTGCGTCTCTTTACATTAATGAAGTCAAGGTTTTGATGCAGGTTGCAGATTATTGGTCTTGGGCACTGTTCGGTTTAATGTCTTGTTTCAAATATTGCAAAAGCTACAATTTTACTTATATCACTGTAATATGTATAGAAATTGTCAAGTAAATCAATGACATCCACCGAGATAGGCATTTAATGGAGCATAAAATTTGCAAAACCTACAATTTTACTTATATTATCGTAATACATACATAAATTGTCACGTAAATCAATGACATCCACCGAGATAGGCATTTAATGGAGCATAAAATCAATAAATTTGGATTTGCTACTGCAATGGAATACAATTCAAGTTATACCCCCCCTTACCAAAAAAAAAAATAAAAAAATTCAAGTTATACTTGCTAATCCAATTGAAGACGGTAATAAAATACAACTTCAACGGGGGCATTGCACACATCAATCCTAACAAAATAACTACGCATCTCAAATAGATGCTTTTCCTTTGCTCCAATTGAGTCATTTCCACATTCACTTGTATCTTGTTACATTGCTTCCACTTCTCTTCGATCCTGACAATAAGGCGTGAAAGAAATGAGAAGCTCATGAGCGAAAGACCCGCTTTAGCATTATTATCTTTTTGTATGCTGGAGACTAAAGCCAAGAGTCTTCAATTTTCCTCGCAACGATAACACACCGTGCTTTAATAGTATATCATGTCCTAAAGCGGTCTCAACTTGACATGCTAGTTCTCTCTTGAGCAAACGCGCTAAGACCCAACGCGATCGTATTATCAAAGGTGAGCAACAACTCTTCAGTTCACAACCCTCCTTTATTGTACAAACCGAGGTATGAAAAACACCGCAAGCACTCCGGAAATTTTGCTTATACAAAATTCAAAGAATTACCGAGCTCTACTTTGAGTGAGTCTCACCAGGAAGTGGGAAATTGGGGCAACAAATGAAGCGGAGCATGATTCTTAGCATTTTGGATGCCCAATAACCTTCTCTAGGAAGAGCCATTTTGTGAGTCACTCACTATGGCAAATAAGGGACCATGATTACAACCCCTTCTTGAGTCTAGGTGCTGCACATTATATTGGGGTAAGGTAATGTTTGCCAAGGCCGAGATCTTTACATCAAGCGCCAAAAAAGCAAGGATTTATATCTTAATCGTCCAATGCTCAAACAAAAGATTACAGGGTTCAAATAATATATGAAGCTCGGTTTAACTTAGATTTTCTCTTCCGAAGACGGCAAAGGCAAATCCACTAAGAAAAAAAGGTTCTATAAACCGAGAGGTTCAAGAAACAAAAGATGAAACCCAAAGCGAAAAGGAAGACAGCTGCCCTAAGCGACCGGATGTTGATTTAAACTCTGAAATGCAATATATTTAGGATAAGTTCTTCAATTCATAAAATTATATAAGACAGTTTGTGTGTATGAACACCGAATAACTAAGCATAAAATAGTAAATGGAACAGGCCAATGAACATCGCACGGCCAAGCTTATGGCGCGCATGGCAACACTTCCGCTTCAAAAATCACCTTATGATCAAAAGTTGATTTTTCTACTTCAACTCAGAAGCAAAAGTTGATTTTTCTACTTTTCCTCTAGAAGTTTATTTCTGATCATAGAAATTCATTTGGTAACAGATTAAAAATTTATATTTCGGAACATTATTGTGACACCCCATTCTAATACTCCTTAATAAATAAGGATTAGATGAAACAGATTGGAAGGTTGACTCATGCGATGAAAAGTAGCGAAAATTTTGGACGAAGTTGTCGAACCAGGTAAACGAGCCCCGAAGAGCGTCGGCCAAATTGAACCCGAGATAACGAGACCACACACATATATATGCTGGCCGGACCTCTCCGGGCCGAATATATATATTCGGCCTAGAGAGCCATTTTGGAATAGTTGGGCCAACCAATTTATTAGTCCTTGGCCCCTAAATGAGCAAATCCACCAAGTTATTACCAATCTACATTGGGCCCAAACATTTTTGAGGGGATGTGACTTCATGCGAGCAACAAAAGACCAAGCGGGACCCATTTTGTTTTATATTATTCTCCCCTCACTCTCCTTGGTTGCATTGGCAATAGAAACAACATAGCTTTCTCGCACGGTTCAACTCTCCACGGCGGCATTCTCGGCAACTTTCTAGTGATAGTTCAGCCCGTGTGCATTAGCAACAACTCGAGCAAGTTTCTCTTCTAAAACACTTGCTAGCTTTTACAACGCGATTCGGTTTTGACGGACTGGTGGTGCGCCGATGTGGGGTGGTCTCGATTGTGGGTCGGCGGGAAGTTGTGGGGTGAAGCTGGTCATGTGTTTGCCGGTAGAGAGGCGGGGTTACATATATATAACATGTCCAGTTGTAGGATTTGTGGGGAAGTTGTCGAGAAACTTCCATGGTGCGGGGAGAAAAAAGGAAGGTGCAACAATGAGGTCGGATGCATGTAATGGGTGGAGATGAATTTGGAGTTCATGAACTAATATTAAAAGAGTTTTGTTCTTGAATTGGGTGATGATGCGACCGGGAACAGATTTTCCCGATTCCTAGATACTTGGTTTTATTTTCCGCGGAACGAGCATATGTGCAGTGGGGGATGGAAGTTTGGTCCGGCTGCCCAATATATGAGCGATGGGTGACGCGGATTGGAGTGTATTTAGCTCCGGAAGGCTACTAGTTGTAGCGGATGCCCGGGAATCGGACAAACGGAAGTTGGGTAAATTGAACTACTGCACGACAAGTTCTCAATGGGCAATACGTGCCAAGAAATGTTTGTGTTTGAGTAAAAAAACAAGAAAGGGACTAAGAAAGATTTTTGAGATGCCTTAACTTTGGGGAAGGCGAAATACAACCACTGGGCTATCGAACCATAGTAGTCGACTTTGATCTATAGGCCTAATATCACCTGCTTGGGGGCAATGTGAAAGTACTAAATACTTAGTGCATACTAAGTAGTTCCTTTCGTCGACAACATCAACGCTCCATTATTGCGACACTTATCGGTCAATTTTTTTTATGCATGGAATGTGTCCGTTTTATTGTACTATAGTAAGGTGGGATGCAGTAAAATAAAGTCCAACAGGACATAAGGCACGCATTAAGCATGTGCATGGGCATAGTCTCACATATCTTGAATATAGACCGATTGCGGTTCGTGGAATTGAGCCTCGTGTTCGAATGAATTTATATCCCATGGAGTGTATGGGAAGACCCTGTTGTGTGGCTGAGTGGTCCTGCAGTGTGATCTAGACTGGTCTCCGAGGTAATACGAGACGTTGCATAATTTTGGGTCATAAACAAATGAATCATGATCATGTCGGTTTACTATTGTATGTATGCAAGTCGATACTTGTACTCCATATTAACGCATATGTTGTGATTCCTTTGAGTTAAGCGGATTGGGTAAATTTAAAACGCGTTTACCTTGAGTACGGGTGTTACCTGCCTATGCCGTTATTGTAATCTGTGGTTTCTGTTAGCCGGTGTTTTAGAATTGAGACTTGTTGAGTTTATCTCACTCCTTTATTGTTGATGTTTTTAGGTAGTGGGTAGCCCTTATATGGTTTTCTATGGCTTGCCCACGGAGGTTTTCATTAGCGTGGAGCCTTATATAAGTTCGAAACTTCCCGGGTTCGACTTGGTTCGTGTTATAGTTACCGTTTAGGTGAACAGTGGGTTGGACGTAGAGGATTTCCTCCACGTTTATGTGACGGTTTATGGAGTCCCGGACGACAGGCTAGGTTTCGTGGGCCTACTACCCTTTGACTACGTAGCCCCGTAGGAGCCATATGGAGGGTACCAGTTGTTAGCACAATACACGCCGACCTGTGGATTTATGATCTAACCGATTGTTAGATGGGGAGTTTTGGGGAAACAGGTGTTTCTATGAGATTGTTTTTGTGTGTACTGGGTAGAGGCGGCGGGCAATTTTTTGAAGCCCTCCCTATGTGGTTTTTTGAAGCCCTCCCTATGTGGTTCTCTCCAAGATATAGTTAAAACTTGACCTGATATTTGTTGGCTCTTTAGTAAATAAATATTGGGTTTTGGTTGCTTATATGTGTATTTGTCTTTAATTACTCAATTTTATATTACTCATTAGTCGGTGTGGTGAGCTTGAGACGCTACAATTATTAACACAAAATCTTCTACGACAAATTATTGTCGATGGTCAGAAAATTTCACATCAATGTTCAATTTTTAAATTTCATTAAAAATTAATTTTTATTGTTAAAAATATTTTTTACCTTTTAAAAACAAAATATATTATTTATTTTTTACTCCGGCTGCCAAAGATGGCAACTTGATGACGACAACGATGGTGGCCGACAACGGCAATGGGCGACAGGGGTCGGCGAGGAGTAGCGGTGGTTGGTGGAGGTCGGAGGTGGGCGGCGGTTGGCGGCGGCACGTGGTGTGGTTGGTGATGGCTGGCGATAATGGCGTGAGGTGGTCGGTGGCGGCCGGTGGAGGTTAGGGGAGGCAGTGGACTACCCCGGGGCAATTGTGGGTGACGGTAGTTGGCGGTGGTCGACGGCAAGAGGTGGTGGTGGTTGAGGGCGGAGGTCGGTGGAGGTCGGCAACGTCGGATTTCTGTTTCAGAAGTGCTTTTGGAGTAGAAATTCATTTCCAGAAGTGTTGTCATGCGCACCCTTAGCAACTCAACGACATAACGAAGGGCAACCGAGCTCTTCAATTTAGATATATATATATATATATATATATATAGAGAGAGAGAGAGAGAGAGAAGAGTGTCGTTTTCGAAAAATCAAGGAAGAACCTATATATATATATATATATATATATATATATAGAGAGAGAGAGAGAGAGAGAGAGAGAGAGAGAGAGAGAGAGAGAGAGAGAGAGAGAGAGAGAGAGAGAAGAGTGTCGTTTTCGAAAAATCAAGGAAGAACCTATATCAACCTCTATCCCATATCGTGGCAAAGAGAGTTTAGCCACAAATCTAACGAGAAGCGAGAGGTAGGGGTACTCATGAGATTAGCCACGAATCAAGCACGAAGTGAGGTCGATCACGAATCAAACTCCTTCCCCTGAAGCAATCGAGAATTCTTCATCGTTTCAATGGAGCAATCGGGAGAGATGGAGAGCAACCAAGCCCAACGATGAAATCTAATCCCAAAAAATAGATAGACGAAGAGCAATGAAGATGAAGAGGGTGAAATCGTTTTGTTAATACCCAAAAGAAAAACGACGTCGTTCCTTTTTTACTACTCCATGTGGATCACACGTTAGTGTCATTTATATTCTGTCATTCACATCACCAGCTACATAAGATTTCTAGCGGCATTTGTTGACATAAAAGTAACAGAGGGTAGATGTGTCAAAGGCTACAAGTTTGGAGCTTTTGGTGACCCAAAAAAAAGGGTTTGGCATAAATATATTAGTGGCATAGTTTGGAGTTTTTGGTGGTTTTTTTCCCTACTAATAAACCTACTGGTTCTAAGCATCTTGCATGAGAAGATATTATACTTGTGAAGCTCCAGTGAGGAAAATTAACGTTCTGCTTGTTTTTCTCACCTTTTTTTAGTTATGTTTGGGAAATGCCATTTTGCTCTTCAAAGTGTTTTTGCTATAGAAGTGTTGGAAATCTGATCTTTTTGTTGGCGGATTTGCAATCCTATCCGGTATATCTACCTCCTATTTGCTAGTCTTAATTTTCTAAGCTTGCTCATTTACTCTTGATTATTTAGGAATTATGGTGTAACTCTGCACTTGATTCGGGAGCTTTATGAGACATTCAGAAAATTCAAAATTCGCCTTGCTAATTACATTCGATACCGAAAGATCACTTCAAATGCGAATGATCGATTTCGGGAAGCTACACCCGAAGAGCTTAATGCGTGACTATCGTGTCTAAGTTGGCCGATCTTTGTTAATTTTAGTCTTGCATTATCTTAGGTACATCCTCAATTTCTTCCGATGGATGTAGAAGTGACGCAACATGTCCATTGCCTTCGTTCATGGCTCGAGCGACGGCATACATGTCCTACTTGTAGGGCCCTAGTTGCACCACCAGAAAGTGGGACAGCTGCTGCAGGAGGACAACATATGCACAACCATCGGATTCTCGTTGCAACAAGGTGATTAATAGTATTGTTTCTAGTGTTATTTCATTGTGCTTTCATGCATGAACTCTGGATTTACGGTGGTGTCGGCAAGCAGGACTGATGCCCCTGATCTCCGGTTAGTTTAAAAACTTCAAACAGATTGAAGTGCTCTTTTCTCCTGGGCATGTGGCTTTTGCAGACTATATGAGTTTGCTGCAATGGTCTTTTCCTTCCAGAGCTAACTAGGCTTATGGGAGTACTTATATGGTCTGTGGTTTCTTGAGCAAGGGGGCTGCTTCCACAAGCACCTCATCTCAGGGCTCAAGTGATGTTGGCTTGGCTGGTAATAATTTAAGCGGGCATCAGGCCAGAATCCAAGCTGCTGCAGCCGCCGCATCAATAGATGGGAAGTCCTCTGTTTACCCTTCGACAAACACATTAGTATGGTAAGCCTGAATTAAGCTAATGTTTTCACTGTTGCATTTTGTCTCTTAATTTCGGCGTGGTTTTTGTCTATGGATGCGTGCTTTAGCTGTGTTTCTTGCTGGGGTTGTCCCACATCTGTTGTGGAAGGGATTGGTGGTCGGTTGATAAGTGCGAGGGAAAGTTTCGTCATTTTAGCTAGCTTTTGGAATGATAGAGGTCCAAGACCATCCAACACCGATATGAGAGCCTAAGTTACCAACAAATATGGACCCAACTCTCACACGAGAGAGATACGGCCTATCGTCAGGGAAAACCTACTCCTTTAAGCTCCCTTTTGAGATAATAGAGGCCCAAGACCACTCGACATTTATATATACTTGATCCTTAGAATTTATCCTTTTTTCTCGATGACTTGTTTAGTCTAAGGTGGCTCCTCATCCGATCTATGCATTTATTTTGATGGAATTGCATTTGGTCCAGCGCCTTTTTTGATCATGCTGTTATCTCTAAGGAAAGAAATCGAGGTTTCGATTATGTATCGCTCATGGCCCTTTGGATTGATAACCTGATAGTAAACATGAAAATTGCCAAGTAGTTGGCTTATGTATATTGACCGTGTGAGATGTCTATATAACATAATACTCTTCAATGAGCTTTGCTAATCAGAACCCAATTTTTAGACCAGCATCCAACTTCCATTTGTGCTTCACTAAAATCATGTCGCTTTATTTCCAACGTAAAGCCTATTTGTTTCATCGATACAAGTTTAAGGTTTTTAATGATGAACAAAAATTAATATTCTGTATCATGATGGGTATGATATTAGGATTTTTTTGTTGTAATTTAAAAAAAAAAAGATATCAGTTATTATTTTTTAAAAAATAAGTTTGAGATTTTCGGTGATTCGTGATATTATCTCGATTTTGAGTTTTTCGCCGTATTAATCTAATTTAATATATCAGTTAGCATTATTTATGTAGCGGTACCAAAAATAGGAAAACCCTCGGCCGCGCACACGCGAAGCTTTTTGAACGTTTGCGAATTGACGAGGGACGTTTCTTTCTTCTCCAAGCTTGGAGGTTCTCTTTCTCGAGGGTTTCTCAGTCACTCTCCGCGTCATTGAGTGACTCTCCACCGCCACCGCCACCGCCACCGCCGTCGCCACCGCAGATCCGATTCGCTACATTCTCGCGGCTCTTTCCTCGTCTTCACGCGCATCGATCCCTTGTTTTCTATTTCTCTGCTAAAACCAGCGTAACGAAAATGGCCATTCTGGCCCGGATGCCCGACATTTTAGGTGAACGCCAGTCCGGCCAAGACGTCCGCACTCAAAATGGTACTCCTGTTCTCTTCCCCCCCCCCTTTTTTCGATCGATCGACTTTTTGTTTTCGCACTTCAATCGGTGAGGTTTGTGAATGTTGGGTTGTCTGGAAATTTGAACAGTGGTGGCTTGTCAAGCTGTTGCCAACATTGTGAAGTCCTCGCTCGGTCCTGTTGGTCTTGACAAGGTAAGTTTTGTGGTGATGTGTATTTACTCGTTTGCTTTCATTTTCAGCGTAGGGGCAGTTGGGTGTGGCTGACCTAAGTCTTTTACCATTAGGTCTGATATTGTTGTTGGTCTTATTAGTTTGTTGAGAGTGATGCCATTGTGCGTGTTTCAGATTTGTCAATGTTCTCAGAGCTGCTGATTTTATTTGACGCAAAAAAAAAAGCAAGCATACATTTGTTATGTTAAGTGGTTATCTTTGTTATTTTACACTTGTTGTTGGTTGTACGAGATGCAATTCTATAATCTATTAGATGAAATTAGTCACCAGAAGTGTTAATGATGCTATCTCTGTGCTTTACTCACTTGAACTTGAACTTTAACTTTATGGTCGATCTGGTATGGAATGGTAATAACCATTAAGGATTACTGTTGACTGTTGCATTGGGAGTTTATGTAATTTCATCTTTTCCTATGTAGAGATTGAAAATCTAACTCACCTCTGTTGTCTTGTTCGACTAGTCAGATGTTGGTTGATGACATTGGTGACGTAACGATTACTAATGATGGCGCTACAATACTCAAGATGTTAGAAGTGGAGCACCCAGCTGCTAAGGTGGGTGGACAACTACCTTGTGTTATGTGACTAGACTCTGAAGCTGGGAGATATAGGCACTCATTTTTGCTTCACTTGGGTATACAGGTATTAGTGGAGTTGGCTGAGCTTCAGGACAAAGAGGTCGGAGATGGTACAACTTCAGTGGTCATTGTAGCTGCAGAGTTGCTTAAGGTAATGGTAGCTATTTGAGGTTGGACACAACTTAGTTTGTGGGTTGTCCTGGTAATCTGTTACTTTAAAGTGATGTGTTGTCTAATCAGTGACTTGATCATTGCTTTTGCAGAGATCAAATGATCTGGTGAGGAATAAGATTCATCCAACATCGATAATTAGTGGTTTCAGAGTGAGTACTTTGTTTCCCATTTTTCTATTTATATTTCCATTTTCCCTAGAATATGATGGGAGTTGACAGACGAGCAGTCATAGCATGCATGCACAGTAAGATAATCTTATTTCTCATGTTTCTCTAGCAAATTTCTCTCATGTTTTATGTGTTTCCTGTTATGCAGCTTGCTATGAGGGAAGCTTGTAAATATGTTGATGAAAAATTAGCAGTTAAGGTATGACTTTGTGAGCAAGTATAATTTGCAAAGTTCAAAATTTGATTAGTATTTTTGTTTATGGCTAAAGAAAAGTTTATGCTTAAGTGCAACTTGAAATGAAATGATTGACACAATTACAACAATGTTTCTGTGCTTTATCGTGATCTACAATCATTTTTAAGGAAATGAGTTGAGCCATTTTATTTTTCCACTTGTTGGTGGTAAACTTGTTTGGCTATGATCTATATCTTTATTGAACATTATGCTTTCTGATTTTTCATAGGTTGACAAGCTCGGAAAAGATTCCCTTGTGAACTGTGCCAAAACAAGCATGTCATCAAAGTTGATTGCTGCTGACAGTGACTTCTTTGCAAACTTGGTATGTTGACAGTCACTATAATAGTGGAACTTTTAACCTCTAGATTATGGGTGGGGTTCAAGTGGGGAGGCATCTTGTTTGAGAGGAGAGGGAGGAGCCATGGTCCATGTAACTTAGTATAAACACTGTTGCTTTTTGTATTTTCTGGTGAGGCTGCGGATATGGTCACTATGTATTTTCCATGAGTCAATCATACTGTTCTGTCAACAGCTTTATAAGTCGATCCTAAACTCCTTAACCTAAAGGTTCCTTCTCGAGTAGAACTCCTGTCATGTTATTGGTGCTGGATAAAATTACTTCAAGTTGCCTCAAAATATGCTTCATAATTGTGCTCGGCATATCCAGGATAAATATTAAAGCGATGTGTCATTTATGGTGCATAAAGTAATTATGTTAATCTGCTAGTTTATTGTTGGCGCATAACAATTTGCTTTCAGGTTGTAGATGCAGTACAATCAGTAAAAATGACCAACACCCGCGGGGAAGTTAAATATCCTATCAAGGTTAGTTGTTCGTATTTACATCTTGTAGGTGTAATACTTTAGGAGGTGTTGACATGGAGCTCTTCTGCTTCTCTATCTTAATCAGTAGTTGAATTGTCAAAAGCGACGAAACCATGGCATGAGTCTGTTTGCTGTAAAGGCTTATGAGGCTGATTGTGTTACAAGCTTAATTTTCCTGATCATTGAGGAAAACTAATGCCGTTTTTTCATGTCCAGGGAATCAATGTTCTCAAAGCTCATGGGAAAAGTGCCAGAGATAGCTACCTTTTGAATGGATATGCATTGAATACTGGTCGTGCTGCCCAAGGAATGCCTGTTAGAGTTTCGCCTGCAAAGATTGCATGCCTTGACTTCAATCTTCAGAAGACTAAAATGCAATTGGGTGTCCAAGTTGTCGTGACTGATCCAAGGGAGCTGGAGAAAATTCGACAAAGGTAATCAGATGGTGGAATTCCTTTTCTTCTGACAGGCTGGTAAATTAGTCTGTCATCTCTTGGTGATTGTATGACTCAAGTCATTTCCTTAGAATGACGGATCTTTGCATTTCCACTAGAGTGAAGTTTTGTTTCTTTATGTCCTCTCTGTGGCTGTAACTTTTTTGGGCACCCAAAATTGTGCATATATATAACAGTGGTTATTACCATTACTGCTATGGTAATTACTACTATTTACTGCTACTGCTAGTGCCACTACTATAAGGACATATAGATGTTATAGTTATCATTAGATGGTTATGATGAAAATGGTATATCCGAAAAACTATAATAATAAGGGCCAAAATATACAACAAATTTTTTTATCATCATTTTGATAGCCACAGTATTCTCGCAACAGCTTTTTCCAAATGCATTAATCTTTGTGGCCATAGCATAGCAGCGGCTTTAAAAGATCTGTTGCCATATACTTGTGCTTTGGCACAACACAGCACACCACAACACAGCTACAACATGGTTACAGCAAAGCTTCAACTGTACCAAGCACGCTCTAAGTTATCATTGTCAATGGGCATATCTTGCGATGTATTTGGTTTAGGAGAGTGAAATTGCTGCAGCAACTGTTCAATATTAACTCTTTCATGCAATATGCTCATATAACTTGGGGAGATTTTTTGTTTCTCTTGTCGCCTGTTGACTGATTTACCTTCTGACCTTCATAGTTCTTTAGATATAGTCTTTAAATTCAACATAGTTACAGTAAAGCTTCCACTGTTCCAAACACACTCTAAGTCATCATTGTCAATGGGCATATATTGCGATGAACTTGGTTTAGGAGAGTGAAATTGCTATATCAACTGTTCAATACTAACTCTTTCATGCAATATGCTCATATAACTTGGGGAGATTTTTGGTGTCTCTGGTTGCCTGTTGACTGATTTACCTTCTGACCTTCATAGTTCTTTAGATATAGAGTCTTTAAATAGCGGGCCACTTGTGTTCATCTTGTTTGCTGAGTGCAGGCACTAATTAAAAATTTTCATTTTTGTAGGGAAGCTGACATGACAAAAGAACGTATTGAGAAGATACTGAAGGCTGGGGCCAACGTTGTTCTGACCACAAAAGGGATTGATGACATGGCACTCAAGGCAATCTTCTACATGATTCGCTTTTTTATTGTTTTTTATCCTTGGAATACTGTACCAGATGCTAAACAAGAGCATGCAGAGTCATCTTTTGCGAATTTGTATTTATGTGGATGGTTGTTTTTATTATCTTGTCAAATAATCTCTTAAAACATCTCCTCATGTATGAAGTGGTTGTGCTTGGGTATTCTGTCTTTACTTAAATTGGCTGCACTCAGATAATGTAATCTATTTGATTTAATTGTCAATAAATGATGATCTAGTATGTCATCTGTGTTTTCTGTTTGATTCAGAGTTTGTAAATTACTTCTATACTTGTTTAATGTTCCAGTATTTTGTGGAGGCTGGTGCAATTGCTGTGAGACGTGTGCGGAAAGAGGATATGCGTCACATTGCCAAAGCAACGGGGGCAACCATGGTAAAGTTCACCAATTTTTTCAGCAATTTCTTCTTCAATATTTGCTGGCATTTCATTCTTTGTTGAAACTTTGCTAATAAGAGCATTAGTAAGATGAGAACTCAAAAGTAATGTGATGCATATGTTGATAATTTTATTTTAGCCATGACTTGAAATGTTGAAGAAAGATGCAGGATGGCATTTTCGATGGGTTCATACTAATCTTCATTGCTTGCTATTTAATTCCCTACTTGGTATCTAATGTACTACATTTTATCATTTCATGTAAGAATGAGCTTATTGTCACTTAAGCAAAAGGTATTTTATTGAACGTTTTGGTACTTGACATGTGTTTTTCAAAAACTAAAACTATCGCACTGTTTTTATTGGCCAGTTATGAGCTTTTTTATTTTATATTGGGTTTTCAATGTCGGAATTTAGATAGCTTGACATGACTGAATCTCTTTGTAAAATCCCTACAAACTGAACAGAAGTCTTATTGTATCAACTGATTAATTCTTATAGGAGTGAATTCCTTGCCAATGACTGTATGTGGCTTCTTGTTCTTGTCGTCATCTCACCTGATGTTGCATATGTTGTTCGTTTTGCCTTATAGTGGGGGATTGAGTATACAAGAGGGTGAGCATGAGTCATAACATTGCTAGTTTTTGCTTCCAGTCGTCTTTCTTTTTCGTGCTGGTACTGCGGGTCAGATTCCTGATTACGTGGATTTTTCCTCATTCTGTACGTTGGTATGTCCTTGACTGTATGCAGGTTTCAACATTTGCGGATATGGATGGAGAAGAAACATATGATTCATCCTTTCTTGGACATGCAGAAGAAGTTGTAGAAGAGCGTATTTCTGATGATGATGTGGTTTTGATTAAAGGGACAAAAACAACTAGCGCGGTGAGTTCATGCTCTTTCAGATCGGTCCAAGACTTGAATTGGATAACTATCTTGGAATAATGTCCGTTAATCGTATTGGTATGACATAGACCTGGGGAAGTTAGTCATTGTTTGTGTTCGTATTATATTTCATAAGAACTGCTGAGTTTAGTTATCTGAGGATTTCATTACATCCTCTACTGTACCTGTGTGTTGTGGTGTGTTTTTTTTTGGATGGTAGAAACCAGCTGTTTCATACAAGTTGAGTTGTTCGTGTTGAGTTGTTTGTTGTAGGTTTCTTTGATCCTTCGAGGTGCGAATGACTATATGCTTGATGAGATGGAGAGAGCTCTTCATGATGCTTTATCAATTGTCAAGAGGACTCTTGAATCCAACACGGTAGTTCTCTTGGCCTTGCTTTATTTTTTCAGATGAGCCTGTTGATGCTAGTCTGGATTATTCATTGAACTAACTATGATATGGACGACCTTTAGGATACTGTTTTCATAGAACTGATTACTTATGATCCAGCCAGGGCCCAGGAAAATATCTTTGAATTTCATTGAGTTAGACAGGTTTAAGGCACATACTACTTAAGAAGACACCACCTCTGGTGCTCGCCTTTCAGTGCTGAAGTTAGGGATTTTCTTATTCGACTTCTAGCACAACCCTTTGTCATTTAAATAAAAAAAGTAACCAAAATGAAGTCATGTAAAAGAACCCAAAGAGACATCTCATCCATGATATTGGGAGTGGCTAGATATTAAGTGATAATATCTGAGTGTTTCCTTGTAGAACTGGACCGGCTACCTGTGAATTTGGCTGTATGGAGATTGTACAATGTCAGCATTTTCCGCACATAATCTATTAGCAATTCAGCTGTGACCTAACTGACATATGCACTTCTGCACTGTACTTATAAATGTGATTATGATTACTTTGCTTTGTTCTTCCCCATTTTACACCCTTTTTATTGTTATGCTGGGATTACAGGTGGTAGCAGGTGGTGGTGCGGTTGAGGCTGCCTTATCTGTCTACTTGGAGTATCTAGCAACGACGCTAGGATCCCGTGAACAGTTGGCTATTGCAGAATTTGCCGAGTCGTTATTAATTATACCAAAGGTCTGGATTAACATGCATTGATGTTTTTCAAACTTTACTTTGATTTTTGTCTGGGCTTAATGGAGCTCTGCATCCTATTTGGCAGTACTTTGGAAATTTTCTTCCATTTTTATTAAATTATTTTTCTGCTGAAGGTGCTTGCCGTCAATGCTGCAAAGGATGCAACGGAGTTAGTTGCAAAACTACGGGCTTACCACCACACTGCACAAACTAAGGCTGACAAGAAGCATTTGTCGAGGTGATTCTTTGTTGTGTATTGACAATGATGTCTTTTGTAGTTGGCCATCATTTAGGTAACTTAAGATTGGCTCCATTGATCTTTCTTTTCGATCCTGCTTATTTTATTCCCTACAAGGAGTGCATTTTTTGTATTCGAGATCACCTTCACATACTTATGTAACATGTGTGGACATAAGATAGGCAATTTTTTATGGAACATTGAGAATAATCAGAAACCAACAGTTGTGTGACCTCCAGGAAAAGAAAATTTGATCAGCAAACTTACGTGATTTCACCTGTTCTCGTACCCTCTTCACATCTTAGTTTGTTGATTATAATGCTTAGACTTTCAGATGTTTAAACGAGAAATGAAATGACATTATACAAACTAATTGTAAGGCGAATAGATAGCTTCAGTACCAACACCTTAATATTTGTTGGATGTCCAAAAAGCCTGTAGAACACAATTTATAAGGTGACGTAAATTTTTTTGCTACGTCAAAGAGTCATGTCATGGAATGGAGTTGATGGTGGTTTGATCTCCAGAGACTTTTGGAAGCTTATCATCAATTCCTGAAAGTTATCTCTTTTTACCTTGATAAGAAAATATCGTATGGATGCTATCACATTTTTCCGGTATAAATGACATATTTTATCATTCAAAGTTGCAAGCATATGCTTGGAGTTGTTTTAAAAAGTGAGGTGAAAGATAACTCGCATAGCAGTTAAGATAATATTTTAAATGAAAAAGGATCCTGATATATTTTACTGTCTCAAGTTGAGTGTCATAGCAATAAGCAATAACACCAAGGGATTCAGGAAACTGTTAAAATCTATATTATGTCAACTGGGACGGTTAGGTTGATTCAATTATCCGAGTTGGACCAGCATCAAAGACCTTACTCACGAGACCGTTTACCATCTTTGTGTTGTATTATTCATTATAAGATTACTAAAGCTTTATTCCATTGACTCTTCTAATATAGATATTGTTGGTTTCATGTCAACACAGCATGGGATTAGATCTATCTAAAGGAACTATCCGGAACAACTTAGAAGCTGGTGTCATCGAACCGGCAATGAGCAAAGTGAAGATAATACAGGTAAAGGAAGAAGCAAGAAAATGTGCATTCACTAGCTGTTGTTGTTATTATTGTTATTATTGTTATTTCATCTGCTATAATTTGTTTTTGGAACCTTTTGCTCCTCAGTTTGCAACTGAAGCAGCTATAACAATTCTTCGAATTGATGATATGATCAAGCTTGTCAAGGATGAAAGTCAGAACGGAGAGGATTAGGAATTTTGGTTTGTTTAAACTTCAATGGCGCCCACCATGAAGTGGAGGAGATGCCATCAAGCATTGTCGTCAGCTTTTTTTTGCGAGGGGTTCTTTGTCTGTGAATGTTGATGTTAGTAGTTGTATCTTAACCTGGGGACCAATTTTTGAACAGAGGTGGTCGAGCATTGCTCGTCTTACTTTTCTGCAGCAGAGTGATGTTGTGGAATTTGAGTGCACTTATCATTTTACTAAAAGAACATCGTAGGTTTTCTCTTTCTTTTTTTTTTTTTCCAACTACGATGGAGTTTTGAAAAGAATCTTTTATTAAAGGAGAAAAGAACATTGCAAGTCTTACAATTTTCGTAAGACGTTCGCTTTAATGCCAACTTCATTGAAGTGTCATGTTGGTGAAAAAACGATAACTTGAGGCCTAGGCTTTATAGGTCTGTCCTGGCCTCTGTTGTCGTGGCAAATGCAGGAAGTCGCGACTGCTATCTCGTCTCATGTGTGTCAAAATTGGGGCCGCCAGTCGCTGGGGGTATGAGCTCGCATGAGATCCCTTGATCAGGGTGATTGGTCAGAGCTTATGGCAAATTGGGCAACGCGAGGTCATAAAATTCATGGCCATTTTGTTGGGTGTTGGTCCAGCGAGAGAGAGAGAGATTGGCGAATGACGGTATAAGAAGATGATGGTAGACGAGGATGGAAGTGTGCGTGATTTTCTGGGCTGTTTGGTGTTGTGATGACAAACCCTGACGTTGTCCATGAAGACTAGTAAGAAAAGTGCATGAAAGGGATCTTCTGTTGTTGCAAGATGACAAGCCTCAGTGGAACTTGAAGTTGCAGGACATATGGCAATGGTGGATTGAGGGAGAAGAACCGAGCCACCTTCCCCTGGAAGATCCCTTTTTCGAACTTTCCTCTCACATCTGCATCTTGAACTCCTTGGAGAACTTTCGACAAAAAAAAAAAAAAAAAAAAGAAACTCCTTGGCGAACTGTCGACGGTGTGTTTGGTGTGCGGCGTGAAATCGAAGGCGTAATTGACGGTGATTAAGAGCATCAGATTTTTTCCGCGACACAGAGTAGAGATTCTCTTATTGTCTATATTATATCCGTACATCTATTAAACATTGGCCATCATATTATAAATCCCATCACTATCCTACCTCCCTATCTGACAAAAAGAATCCTGATGACTAAATACAACCTATGTGTATCTAGCGACGTATTTTGACGAAGAGTCATACATGAATTTTTTAATGAATTTCTAAGTATGACATGACTATCGAAAAAAGTACTCTAGAGTTGGAAGTCCAAAAGCACGACACTTGACAAAATCAATTCTCTTACTTCAAAAATTTTCTCGCATTTCTTTTCTCTGTTCTTATTCCTGTCGTCGTCAACATTCTTTATCTGGAATAGATTTCTTCGTTCCACCTCATCAGCTTTGCTTTCCACTTGTTTATTATCACTATTGGTGTCCTTCTCTTTCTCTTTATCCTTTTCATCCAAACCAACAGTAGCTTTCTCACTCACAACTTCCTCCTCAGTGGACTTTGCCTCAGCAGGATGAACCAAGCGAATTCCTTTTCTTCAGCTTCCAAATCTCTGCCTGGATAAATTCGAAAGTAGGCAAGCATGGTGAAGAAGATCGATTAGAGCCCCTCAAAACATAGAAAGCGACATTAATTTGGCCTCAATGTGCATTGTGGTCCATGAACTTTTGATTTGTTTTATGTGGTCCTTGGACTTTTGATCCATGTTCAATGTAGTTCTTCCATTAATTTAAGATCGGGGATAATATTGATCATTCCATTTAGTCCAGATACTAAATTGAACATGTACTAAAAATTCGAGGACTACATTGGATAAATTAAAATTTCATGAATCACATTGCACATTGGACAAAGTACAAGAATCACATTGAATAAATTAAATATTTAGAGACCATATTGCTCATTGAATCAAAATTCGAGGGCCATTTTATGTCATCTTCCTGAATGCTTCAAATTTTTCTCTTACAGGAAAAATGTCTTGTTGGAATTGTCAGAAAACATAGATGTTGCAGGCGCCTCTTCACGATCTCCCCCACACCACCAACTTAAACCACCAGACCCGGGGTCCAATTTTTGCATTCCAATAGAATTTCATTCTCATTCCTACAAACAACGATTCACTGATCCTTTTTATGGGTGTGTTCCAGACCACCTCAATATACATGTTCACTCAATCAATTTCATATTAAGTCGTATATTGATCAGACCAATAAAAGGAGGAGAGGTTATAATCGAAGTTACTAGTAGCAATCGAAATAACTAGTTATGGTCAGCATGACAATGGATGAGCTAAACGAAATATGTTATTTCTATCTACACAGGCTTTTGTCTTTTAACACCTTGTGTCCGGATCACATCCTTCTCTCCATGGTACGGCCATTTGAACCGAATCGAATGCCTCCATAGGATCCCGGAAAAACACATGTAGAGCAGGATACGATCTGATCTCCATGGAAGAATGGCATAACGAGGAGCGCAATTTCTTTTGAATACTAACTCAAACTCTAGTGGCCGAGGGTTATTATTAGCATCGGTTTTGATCACGTCACTGTTAAATTGGAGAACTCCAATTGTCTCCGACGCATTTCCATACAAATCTGTGAAAAGGTCTGTGGTTCCTCGGTGTTTACAGCAGTGTACGATGTCAAATTACTGTATCTTCCGTGTGTAAGATTTTGAGTCGATGTAAATCGGGTTGCGGCCGGAAGCCAAGTACCGCGGGTCATTGTGCAAGCCATTTTTTTTTTTTTTTCCGGGCTGCCCTTCGACACGCCTTCTTCGTGTTGGGTCTCTTGCAATGGCGTGCCCACTACTGTCTCTACTAAAGCACGAGATTATGTGATGGAGATGTGGGATTCGGTTAGTTCCGTCAAATGTTCTCCATATGAAGATAGCCTTTTTCCTTTAGCCCAGCAACCCCAAAAAGGACGAAATTGAAGGAACTACGCAATTCAGGGAATTAAAACCGCACTAACTTTTAATGATTTTTTCATATTCAGATGGACAAAATTATAATACATGAAATTTTCCAAATAGACTTGAGGGAATCTCATTGAACAGAGTGCACATTCAGGAATCTCAACATGCCAGCAATGTTAACAAATAAAGAAACTGATCGAGCCATTAACAACCTCAAGCTGCTCGAAACCAAAAAACAAGCAGGCAGATTTACCCACCATCAGCTCTATCTAACCGAACCATCAACAAGCAGCCCAAAAGGAATGCACGCTCCCACAGCCCACACATAAGGCCACCACCAATCGGTTAGCATATTGACAAGTGAAGAAACCAAGACATTAAAAGTCGTTTACAATCTCAAAGGGGTTAGAGCATGCTCCAATACATGCCGATGGACTTCTCCACCATCTGCTACATTAGAGAAATAGAATTAATTCATGGAGAAAATATTAGATTCGTCACTGAAATTTTAGGCATTATTCAGAAGAGAATGCATTACCATATCTGCATCTACGAAGGACCCGGAAACTGTCTTCTATATATCCAGGCACCTATAACTTGTTCTACGATCATCTCTGATTTCCAGTCTTTCGACCATCCTCCCCATGAGTATCTACTTTGCTGAGACCTTGATCTCTACGGATCTGATAAGCTTTAGCATAGATATGAGTGAAAAAACACGACCTTCCAACATCTATGCTAAACACTGCGAGAGCATTGCTATTATCTGGCCAATGTCACTAACAAATCTAGCATGTTCCACAAGTGCCTCTGAAGATGTTCTGTGTGTGAGGACGCCATTACCACCGGAAGCATACTTAACGCCAGTTGATCCGCCTTCAAGAAGATCCTTGTTTGATTTTGATGCGTACTCATAAAGGTACTCATGAATCCACCGAACGTTCTGATAGTTTGGATCCTAAGAAAGCATCCTTCAAGACAGATGATGACCATTGCTTCTTTTGTAAGAAGAGAGGCCACATAAAGAAGGATTGTGAAATGTTTAAAAATTGATTGTCCAAGCATGAGCCTGCAGGTAATGATTCTTTAGCATTTGTTTGTGAATCCAATCAATTAGAAGCCCTATCCAGTTCATGGTGGCTAGATAGCGGAGCAACTAATCATGTTGCGTTTACCACAAAGGGATTCAAAAATCCGAGGAAGCTAAATCAGGATAAGTCAAAGTTTACTATAAGAGACAACAAAAAATCAGACGTTGAGTTCGTGGGAGATGTTATCGTGATTTTAGACTTTAGTTTTGAATTGCTATTAAAAAATACTTTTTATGTACCATCTTCTTGACTGAACTTAGTTTATGTATCATGTTTGGATATGTATGGCTACTCATTTGAAATAAAGAACAATAATATTTCTTTATTTTTTAATTCAAATAAGGTTGCGTCTTTGTAATATGTCTAATGGATTGTACATATTATGCTTATCTCCCAATGATATATATGTCGCTTATATTGCTGAACAGGTTTTTTTTTTCCTTAAAAGGTCTCTACCCGCTTTACGCATAAATGTCTTGATCACATCTTTAAGGAAAGAGTGAAAAGGCAACATCCCGCCTACTCTTGAAAGTGACCTAGAAACTTGTGTAGACTGTCGTAGGGGAAAGATTACTAGGATAAAGAAGAAATCTGTAATCCGAAGTTTTGAAGTGTTGGAGGTCATTCATACTGATATTAGTGGACCTTATACGTCAACCTTATGTATAAATTTTTATTTCATTACATTTCTTTTTTACTATTCCCGATATGGTTATGTATACTTGATTAAAGAAAAGTCCGAGTTTCTTGACAAGTTTAAGATTTTTTGGATTGAAGTTGAGATATAGCTAGGAAAATTCATAAAGGTTGTCAAATCGGATCAAGGTGTCGAGTATTGTGCAAACATGGCGATCTTGGATAGCTTAAAGGGCTATTTACTAAGTACTTGGAGGATTTTGGAATAGTAACTTAGTTTATTATGCTTGGGAGTCCTGAGCAAAATAGTATGGCCGAAAGGCGCAATCGCATCCTTATAGAAATGCCGAGGAGCATGATTAGTAGGACTAATTTACCTATTTATTTGGAAGTGAAGCATTAAAAACAGCTATGTACATTTTAAATTATGTACCATTCAAAGTTGTTCCGTTGACTCCTTTTGAGTTATGGATTGGATGTAAACTTAGCTTGAACCATCTCAAGATTTGGGGATGCCCTGTAGAAATAAAGTTGTATAATCCAACCTTGAGTAAGTTGGACTCCAAAACTACTTGGTGTTATTTTGTGTGTTATTCGGATCATTCAAAGGGATATAGATTTTATAATACTAATAGAGGAGCAAGAATTGTGAAATCACAAACAGCAAAATATCAAGGGTTTGTTGTGGCCGAAAAGGGTAGTTACTCATAGACTAGTGAGGATAACAATATGGTGGATACTACTGTATCTTCTTCTCTTCTTATACGGAGGACAATGGAGCATCCCACACCACACATTGAGCTTGTTGAGCTCTAGGATCCCGTTGTGGAGATGGTTCTCGAAGAAGTTCCTTAAGCCTTTTAGGTGCGGGATGAGGTTGTAGCAACTCCATCTAGGAAATCTATTAGGAAAAGACAATCAGCTATACTGCCGGACTATATAGTTTTGTCCTCAATCCAATATGTGGATAGATGCTATGAAAGATGATATGCATTATATGAAACATAATGTTGTCTGGAAACTTATTGAATTGCTTGAAGGTCATAGGCCCATCGGCTGCAAATGGTTATACAAGACTAAAAGGGATTTTGAAGGAAAGATTGAGAAATTTAAAGCGGGCAGACTGGTAGCCAAGGGTCTCAGAGAGAAGTAGTAGACTACGAACCTACATTTTCACCGATCTCTTATTAGGATTCTTTTAGAGTGGTCATGGCATTAGTAGCTCATTTTGATTTGGAGTTGCATCAGATGTATGTTAAGACTGTTTTTTTTTTTAATGGAGACCTTGATGAAGAAATCTATATGGTGCAACTCGAAGGTATTGCAATAGATTTGCGCTTGTGTGTAAATTGAAGAAGGCGGCTTATGGTCTCAAACAAGCTTTCAGATAATGATACTTGCATTTTCATATTGTTCTTACTTCATTTGGTTTTGTTGAGAACAAAGTGGATCAATGTATATATTGAAAGGTCGGTGGGAGGAAATTTATTTTTATCATACTTTATGTAAACGGTATTCTGCTATCAAATAGTAATCTTGGATTACTGCATGTGACAAAGCGGATGTTATCAAAGAACTTTAACATGAAGGACCTTGGTGTAGCATCTTTTGTCCTTGGCATTGAGATCCATAAGAATTGTTCTCGATGTATGTTGGATTTATCATAGAGGGCATATGTTGATTATGTTCTGGAAAGATTCAAGATGCGGGATTGCAACCCATAAATTGCTTTTGTCACTAAAGGTGATAAACCGAGTCTATCATAGTGTCCTTGTCTAGATGTTGAGAAAGCCCAAATGAATATTGTACCAGACACGATATTTCTTTTACAACAGGCCTACTTGACGGATATCAGTGCAATCCAAGACATGATCACTAGGTTGTTGCCATAAATATTTTAAGGTACTTAAAGAAGACAAAGGATTATATGCTGGTTTACAAACATGTTCAAGACATGCAGTTAGTTGGGCATTAGGATGCTAACTTTGTTGGCTATCGGGATGACATGAGGTCGATAACTGGATATATCTTTATGTTTGCATGAGGTACAATATCATGGAAAAGCAAGAAGTAGAAATCTATTTCATCCTCTACCATGCAAGTGGAGTTTGTAACATGCTTTACGATCGTAACTTAGACAATCTGGCTTCAAAATCTTATTAGGGAGTTGACCGTATTTGACTTTGTGGATAAAACCATAAGGTTTATACGATATGTGTAAGATCCAATTGTGATAACAACACTGTAGTGTTGTTCATCAACAATAATAGAAGTCTCGAGGGGTCCGAGCATTTGGTGGTCAAGTTTTTTACTATAAAGGAGGCAATTCAAAATGGTAATGTTGTAGCAGAGCATGTTTCTATAGATGATATGTTTGCTGATTCAATAACTAAAGGCCTTTGCTCTTGTGAAAGACATGTCATTAGCATGGGCTTAGGGGCATCATTGGATGCTGTTAATTAGTGGGAGCTGTTTAGGTTTTGCTCTAATAAACTTGACATCTGTATTTGTTAGAATTATGTAATGTTTGATATGTATCAATTCTTTTGCATTCAATAAAGTATTTGTGAACATATTGTTATCAAGTTAAATACATACATCTTTAAAAATCTTAAGGCATTGTGTAAATCTTTAGTAAAGGCTGGGGGCATTAAGTTAGTAGCCTTATGGATATGTCTCGTTGCACATAAAGTGCAGTTAGCTATAAAGATAAGACATATGTAGGTTCAATGGAACCATTAGGATGCACTTTGATGGCATATCAGGCTTTGTGACACATAATGAGAGAGAATAAAGTATCACTCTTCTGTGAGGTCTTATCCATTTGTCACACTACCATATTAAATCCATATCGGTAGAGTTAAAGACATTTGTGACCATAGAAGGCTCTGTGTCTATTGATGCTCACAAGACCAACATACGATTATGTATAGTACAATTTCAATTAATATAGTCAAAGTGAGAAAATATTAGAATTATCCTAATGTGATCTACATTAATTGAAATTAATTTATAGATTGGTCTATTATAGTAGATACATATTCTTAATTAGTTATAATATAAGCTGGCTAGTATGGGCCTAATTAGGCCTAACCAGTGATGAGAAAGTCCGCGTCGAAACCTTTATAAAAGGCACAAGCTCCCCCTCTAGCCATTTGTCTAAAAAAATTTAGAAACACTTTTTCGTTGGGATAACGGTTGTCTCATCGGCCAGCGATAATCCAAAGGGAATAGAGGGTGAAGCTTGTGCCGAGAATCGTCATCGTTTTGCTTCGAGTCGCGATGGATTCCAAACCAGGTTTGTGCCGATCCTCTTTCCTCGATTCATGTATTGTGTTTCTCATTCTGGTTATGGCGATCCGGGCATGCCACATTTGGTGGCCTTACAAACACGTCCATATCCAGTAATCCACCAAACATGAAACGTGATATAGAGAAACCCGAGAGTGGGCTTAATAGTCGAAGCGTCTTGTCCATAATCTCAAGTGGTGGAGCTTAATTTGTCATCATCTTCCATCTCTATAAAGTCACCGTCCCTTCTATGAAATCCACGAGCGGTTAGGTTGAGGATGGTCACGGCGTAGGGTCCTACAAAGAGAGAGGGAGAAGGGGTTCCATTCTTCATTTTTAAAAAGTTCCTTTGGCTTCGCTGGTTTCGCTCATGGCGCTCTCCTCTTTCCCCGATGGTTCTTTTTCTTCTTCTTGAAGTGGTGTGTTTCGTTTAAGGAGTAAGAGAAAGAGAGGAAGACAGGTTTCTTCAGTTCATCCATAGGACGCGTTAGGATTTAATTAGCTGTCGATTCATTCATCCAAATACCGAGCGAGAGCGCGCAGGGAAGCTCCATAGATGAGTGAATGAAACGGTAGTCTTGTTGGATCTCAAGCTTACCCATGCTTGGACCGAAGGGAGCTACCTTTGCTCCGTCCTCTCTCTTCTTCTTTATCACATCATTGGGAAAAGTACACTAGAAGTGTCATAACTTATGTACGGCGTTCACTTGAGTGCCACAACTTTCAAAACGTTCACTTAAGTGCCATAACTTTCAAAAATCGTTCACTTGAGTGCTACGTCGGAGCAAAATTGTTCACTTGAGTGCTACAGTAACTTTTCCGGCATGCCACGTCAGCTTTCCGGTATGCCACGTCATCTTTCCGGCGTCTACAATAACTTTTCCGATGTGCTACAGTAACTTTTCCGGTGTCTACAGTAACTTTCCCGGCTGCCACGTCAGCTTTTCCGGCTGCCACATCAACATGGCACTCAAGTGAATCATTTTTAAAAGTTATGGCACTTAAGTGAACGTTTTGAAAGTTATGGCACTCAAGTGAACGCCGAACAAAAATTATGGCACTTCTAGTGTACTTTTCCCCACATCATTCGTCTGGAAATTCTGTTTAATGTTTCTTGCGCTTTGTTTTCGGTGAAACACCATCTTTTTCCAATTTTAAGCTCTTCTGGAAAGCTCATTCCAGGGGTCTTGAAGCTCCGTATTCATCATCTTTTTTCCAGTTCTTGCTGGTTAATAGCGACAGGTCCATCAACTGATGAGTATTATATTCGCCACTCTTTACTCGAATCTTCGTGACCTGTCACGTATCTAATGTGTTTAGAAAGCATAGTATGTGTTTGTTTCTAACTATTGTGATTAATTGAGTATGCTAGAGGTCCTACTCCCTAATAAATAAGTTGAAAGAGATAACTAGACGGGATAAATTTTCTGAGAACTTCATTCAAACAACTAATAAGCCAAGTATTCGGATGTTGATTTTTTTTGCTTGTGTCAGCTCACCTATGGAGCTTGCCGTTTTTGGCAAATTGATATATTATATGACTAGGCATGTCGATCGAGATGTTCTTTCCCAATTAGAAAATCATTATACTGTCTATTGACGAGGTCATATCCTGAATATCTTCATTGCTTGGTTATGTTTCGTTTGTGGGGTAGCAGAAGTCTACGGCAGTCATCATCTCAGATGCTATAAATGTCTAACACCGCTAGTTATCATCGGAAGAAATTTGGGTCTGCTTTTAGTATGTGCTGGCTATTGGGAAATTATATTAGATTTGAAGGAAACAAAATTGCTATGTGTTGTTGAACAAACTTTGCGAAATAATTTGAGGATATCCTACAATATATCGTTACGTTTTATATATTTTATCTGTCAAATGATTATATTTTGATAGAAGCAGATTTCATGGACAGAGGCAGATTCAATCGAGTTATTTGTGGCGAGATATATATTCTGATCATCGAACAATCCTCATTGTTGTTTTAAACTTATTCTTAATTGTCTATTAGGTTAAATATCGCTCGCTAACGGTCAATAATCTAGTTTGGTACTTCGTTCCTAAGTTATATTGATTAACTAGCAATCTACAAGATATTCTCATAACTTTCCATACGAGAAATCTTAATTGATTGGCAATTGCCTTATAGATAATTTCCTTTATTAGAGGCTTGATTTATAGATTCAAGAATTTGATTGTATGGGCAAACTAATCCTCTCAAATCTCTGATGTCTTCAATCTCGGTGGCTACGTGATTCTTATCCATCAATCTGTCAATGACTAGTTTGAAGATTGATTTTTATCCAGCCAGTAGGCTGCTAGTGTGTGAGAGCGGACGTAGGCTTTATCAAAATCTGAACCACTATAATCTGTCATGCATTGTCTTCTATTCTCTTACTCGCATCTATTTATTGTTTGATAAAAGCTATGACGCCCTGGAAATTCTTTGACTGTAAAATGCTGGAATTCAATAAAAGGATGAAAATTGAATTTCAATCTGTACAAAATTTCGGATCGTAAGGACATAAGGAACGAATTTTAGACAATTCCCGAAATGTCGATCGGTTTAGATTAGGTTTTGAAAATCTTATAAATGGACTAAACATGTCCTTTTGTGTTTAATGGTAGAAAAAATCATATCAATGCCGTGTGCCAAATTCTTGCCCTATTCGTTTGTTAATCATTGAGCCAATCCCTTATAGGTCCGTCTAACATTGTAACATGCTTTCTAAGGATCTACTTCTGCCAACCAGAATTTCAAAAGTGAAAAAAAAAAATCAAAAGCTTAACAAAACTCTCTGAATCAAAATTCATAGTATGGTCATACGCTCAAAATTCGAGAGCACAAAAAACTCAACCAAGTTCAGAAAATATCAAGAAAATCATTTTTCTTGAAAAAAAAAAGCTAGCACGGGAATCCATTGCCAAAAGTGCGCAAGCTGCGTTGTCCAAGACAAATAATTAAACCAACAGCCATTGATCCTCTAGGGGGAAATATGAGAAAGACTTTATCACTTGGTCAATCCCAAGATAGGTTATCGATTCGTATTTGGTTGGAATTTCTTAAGTATTCGGTGGGCTATGCAAAACATTGGAGGTACTTCTTTTGTTCATCGAATGGCCAGGTTTTCTCTTGGGGCCCTTTGCCATATTATCTGGACAGAGAGAAATCATATTTGTTTCAGGAATAAGCCATTGTTCGTGCCAGCCATCCTTAAGCACTTGACAAAGGTTGTCAGAGACAAAGGACTTACCTTTGCTCGGGTTGAAGACATTCCCGGAATAGACGAATACGAGAGGAATTGGGATATCTCGCCCACGATTTTTAAAGACTCTACCTTGCCCTAACTGCTGTTCCTTCGGTTTTATTGCTGTTTGATGCAAGCTTAGCTGACTGGGTTCCTTTATTGGGTTGGCGTCTTTTACATTCTGCCCGCTCAGATTTAGCGACACTTTGGCCGCTGTTTTGGCCTTTTAGCCTAAGTATGCTTGCTATTTTTGTATTTTGTTCAGCCGGTACACCTTTTGCACCCGCTATGACACTTCCTTGTGTCATTTGGGGTACGAGGTTTTTGTGTGCGGCATTCTCTTTGTAATTAGCGCTGTGGAAAGTTATATACATATTTACCTTTACCAAAAAAAAAAAAACATTTTTTGATGAACGGACTTGAATCCATAATCCGGAGTCTCACGTTCACTCCTTTGCAAAAGTATTTATTTAGAATCACTTATCTAGGTAGCACATTATTTAGAGTCACTTATATTATGATTTCCTTTTTCCCATCAATTTTTTAAAAAGAATAAAATACTTGAGTGGTATTAGCTTACTGCCAGCCTATTGCACAGGAGAAAGTAGTGGAACTATTAAATCCATAGTGCTATATACATAAAAATATAAGACATCAAATATGTTTGGCATTCAAAACAAATGCACAGGAGAAAGTGACTGTTTAAAGATAATAAACCAAACATAGCGACATGAATTTTATCAGTTTTTGCTCTCAAAGGACAATTTGCATAGACGTCCATACTTCTTAACTGTTCCAGGCCTCACATTCTTTGCTGTTCCTCATACTGATCATCCAGGCCTTGGTCCAGAGAAGTCGAAGAATCATATACTTTGATGATGACTCGCATTGAATGGAAAATAAGTTAAAGATGCAAATTCTGGATTTACTGTAAATTACCAACGTCACGAGGTGTATTGTTTAACAATATCAAAATAATCTAAAAGAATGAAAAGATTTCAACATATTCAAATGAAAATTAATGGTCCTATCAAATCTCGAATGTATCGTTCCATCACATCTGGGAAAACTTATGGCTTTTGTACAATCCATGCAAAACCATCATGAATAGGAATTACAGTAAATTACCAACACCGACTGCGTTTCCTGTGCATGCAACCTCAATGGGAAGGTCTTTGAGCTACACACTGATGATATCGGCCCCATCCCGATAGAAGTAAATTGTCACATAGAAAAACAATGAGGGGATACATATTGTCACATAGTCATGCACATTTTGAGGTAGACGAGCGAGACAATCATCCCGTTGATGCTGCTTAGTAGCAACCACGACCACCCATCCTTATTAAGGAAAAATTTAGGGACAAGTATGAGGACTGCCTTTACAATGTGAAATTTGATATCAAGAGGAATTTTTCGTTGGATAAGGTGACTATGACCTTCTCAAAATTGTGAGAGTTGTAGAGGAGGATAGTGTCAAAGCCACAGGCCCATTGGAGTAAGTGGATCCCACTCGCACAAATGAGCACGTCGCAAACGAGCAGGGTCTGGTATCCAGCCACACACCCTTTGCGGTGCTTTGTACATTGACTTGGATAGTGTGATGGTTATACTACATAGGGATGCCGTCACCCTCCTTGATGTTGGCGTCCTCGCCAAAAATTTGCGAAGGGGACTGCCCTCCCGCTCACCAACATCAAGGAGGCTGTTGGAATCCCTATGGTGTACAATCATGACATTGTCCAAGTCAATACGCAAGGCACTGCGTAGAGCATGTAGCGGGATCTCCTCCACCCAACCCCGCCCGTTCGCCACATGCTCATTTACGGTAGTGTTATCCAATTACTCCAACAGGCCTGTGGCTTTGACACTATTCTCCTCGACATCCTCTAATGGAAAGCTACTCTTTTACTTTAGTTTACTCCAATAATTTAGTTGCCAATTTCTTTGCTCAAATGGAATAGCTATTTTAAATGGTGTGATCCAATCAATGGTTAAATATCTACGTGCCCCATGATAGTTCATGTGGGGATAGCTTTTGTCATCTAGTTAGGCACCATGAGGCACCACAATATCCATGAATCAGATGAAGATGTGCACCATACTCTCCATAAACCATGCTAGACGTTGTGAAGCAGAAAGAATTTTGGGGCAATAAGTGCTCTTTAACTAGCAATGAGCACATAATATTTAATTTACATCTCCGCTTACTATTAGGTGTTTCAATCTTTCGTTGATAACTGATGCCAATGTTAGCCACCCTCCTTTTTTGGCATCGTCATGGATTTGTTGCATATTATTATTGTGGAATTTGATCATGATCCCCAATATGAATCTTGATACAGGACTCTCCAAAATCTCCCAGAACGATATGAATGTTCTCGGAATGTAGTAACAAGCATAATGGCCACATGCTACTATTTGCCGAGCTAGGGAGATGAGAGACATTCTTTGCTTTCAATTTCTTGGAAATTTTTTAGATAGAATGTGCTGAAGCTGCATGTTCCCTTAACATGCTAAATTGGCTTCTTAAAGCAATTTATCCTATAGAGACTTCACACATTTATTGCCGTGACCTATAAATGAATTATCTTTCTTTGTCTGATGATGTGTCTACATCATTCAATGCTTTTGGGAGTGTTCACTTGCTAATACTTTTAGCTTGCATCTGAAATGTTTTGCCGGGATAGGTGGCAGTAATCTATCACTAGTAGTCCAGGATGAACTATTGGGTGTCGATTGTCGCAACCTTCCCAAGGGTGAACCATCCAAAGGAGGGCTACTGTATTACTAAGCCAAAAAACTTAGCTCAAACTTTTCCAAGCTCATGCCAACTCATAAATTTCGTGTCAATTAACATGTAAAAGTTGATTCAATTAGTAATCGCCACTAATCAATTTTTGATGGGTCGATTAGACACTCGAGTAAAGTATGGGAGAGTATTTTATTTCCATGAGCCAAAGATTAAATGGGTTGGGGGACTTGATTATACTAGCTATTCAACTAGTGCCCTTTCAATACCGAAACTTGATATTTTTTTCTTTTTTGGGTGTATTAAAGCATAAGCATGCTAAAAGGAAAAAGAACAATCAATGTATTAAAAATGCGCAATCAAATAAAATCGAAATGTAAATGCGCAAGCGACTATGCGAATTCTAATCTAGGAAAATTTTTATTCTAAGCCTAAAAGGTTCATTAAAATTCCTGTACTATGCCAATTCTAATCTAGGAAAACTTAGAACTAATTATAAGCTAAAATTAACACTAAAAATCTAGTAAAACTAATCAGAACCAAATTTCTAAATTTTTTGGAATTTTTTCTATTGTTTTACTAATGGAAAATGATCCGGATTAGGTCAAGAGGCCCGACCCACACCGCAAGGATCCGACCCGGACCCTAAGGGTCTAGGTTGATCTAAAGCCCAGACCGTCCTTAAGAGCCAGTCCAAAAATTGACTACTCGAGCCCTAATTTTGTTCAACCCATTAGACTATCTAGCCAGCCTAAGCCCAAATCTTTATTCTTACCCAACCCAATTCTCGGCTTGTCTTTTATTTCACTTTTTTTTAAATATTTTTTCCCATTTCTTTTTTTCTTTAGATCTTCTATTTTCTATTTCTATTTTTTATTTTTATTTTTTTGTTCTCGAGTCCTCTCTTCTTGAAACCTCACCATCAAAGTCTTTGGCCACCATTCTCAGTTGTCGCTGCCTGCCCCCAACTTCCGCCAATCCTCAATGCTGATCTCACCTTTGTCGTCAGCCAGTCACGGACGTTATCGGACCATTCGTCAGAAACCAAAATGAACTCCAAATACCATTATTTTATTCTCCAGCCACCGCATTTCTCAACTCAAAATCAGAATCTAACTCTACACATACAGACATATGAACAAGGAATAGAGAACTAACTGTGAGCTGTCTAACTGTGAGCTGTCGTCATCAAATGAGCATCAGTTTCAACTCGAATATTCCTCCACGGCCATAGTTGAAACCAAATATCATGTTACGAAGCCAAAAAAGGGTCACGAAATAGACTCGATTTCAAAATCAATGAAGTAAATGCTAATCAATCTTAGATTTAAACGCCACAAAGATCAGATTGAATGTTCTATTGGACAAATCATATAGTTACTATGTGCTTAGAACATAAGCACTCAGATTCAGACTCAATGCAGTTCTTAGCATGAACTTGATATAGGAAGCAATAAATCAACATCATTCATCACAAAGCAGCCTTGGAATCGTAAGGTTTGTTCAACATTTCATCGAATGCATCCAAGACTACCAATGAACATGAGGAGAAGAAATTTACTCGGTTCGGCGTTGCGGAAACATCATGGGAATCGACAACGACCAAGACGAAAGTGTCAGGACTGCCTCAATGAGCGGGACTCCTTTCTATTTTTCTCTCTTTTCTCAATCTTATATCTAAACATCGTCAAACGGCCGATTACACAAAGATCAGATTCAATGTTCTCTTAGGCAAAATCATGAAACAGTTATTATGCGCTTAGAAAATAAGCACTTAGATTCAGATTCAATGCAGTTCATAGCCTAAACTTGACAGCCTCGGAATCTTAATGTTTGTTCAACATTCATCGAATGCATCCAAGACTATCAACGAGCATGATGAGAAGAAATTTACCCGGTTCGGCGCAGAGGAAACGCCATGGGAATCGACAACGCCCGGGATGAAGGCATCGGGACTGCCTCGACGAGCGGATCCCCTTTCTATTTTTCTCTCTTTTTCTCCTTTTCTCCCTCGTTATCTCTCTCTCTCTGCGTGAATTTGCCTCTTTTTTCCAGGGAGTGAAATCTTTCAGAACGTCCAACTGATCTGATCTCCCTCTTTCTCTTTCTGTTATATTCCCTGATCTTATATCCTCAAAACCGATTCTGTTAGCAACCTTCTAAAAGTTATGGCCGGTTTTTCTCCGTCCCCGGCCGGTAACGTAATATCTGGTAGGTCCTTGGATCTCTTAACGGCTGGTTTGTTTACTTTTGAATTCATAACAAATTTATGAATTCTTAAATTTGGAGAAAGTAAAAATACAATATGTGATTAAGGAAAACTTAAGTCTTATTTATTGTTTTCTTGGCAAACAAATTGCCTCGGACAACCTTAAAATCTAGAAAGATAAGGCCAGGAGTCTGTGTATCTAGGTCAATAGGGGCGCTTAGTCTCTTCAGGTGATCACGCTAGACAAATGAAATTCCTATCATGATGGCTTTTATGGACTGTGAAAAATGAAACCGTAAGTTTTCTACGATTTGATAAAACAAGACATTCAAGATTTGATAGAACTAGACTCCCCGAGTGCACTAAAATGCTTTTTCCTAATTGAGTACACCATTAATTTTCGTTTGGATACGTTCAAATCTTTTTATTATTTTAAATGATTTTAATGGAGTTAAACAATACATCTCTTGATATTGGTAATTTACTGTAACTCCAGAATTAGCATCTTTAACTTATTTTCCGTTCAATACACATCATCATCAAAGTATATGAGGACAACCATTTTTCAACTTCTCTAGACCTAGGAACGGATAATTAGTATGAGGAGCAGCTAAGGGTGTGAAGAATGGACCAATAAAAAAGTAGGGACACCTCTGGAAAATATCATTTTAGAGTAAAAATTGGTAAATTCATATTGCTATGTTTGGTTTATTATCTTCAAACTCTCTCTTTATCCCCTGCATAATCTATTTTGAATGCCAAACAAATCTGATGTCATATGCTTTATGTGTATCGCACTATGTTTTTAATAGTATCACTACTTGCACAATGCGCGAGCAGTGAGGTTATACCACTCAAGTATTTCATTCTTTTTGCGAAATTGATGGGAAACTAAAATAATTTCACAATGTCATAATTATAGCATCAAAATAATCGTCCATTTTCTATGGATAACAATGTGCTATCTAGATTAGTAATTCTAAATAAAACTTTCGCAAAGGAAGTGAACGCAAGACTTTAGCTTATGGATTCAAGTCCTTTCGTCTAAAATGGTTTAAGAGCATATTGGTAACAAATGTTTAATAACGATATTTCGTAAGTCCAACCATGATAGCCTATCTTGGAATTGACCCAGTGATCAATATGTTTCTCATATTTTCTGCTAAAAAAAAAATCAATGTTTTTTGGTTGAATTATTCGTCTTGGACCATGGAAATGTAAACACCCCTTCGACAGTGGATTCCCGTGCTATTTTTTTTTTTCAAGAAAGAATAATTTTCTTGATATTTTCTTAACTAGGTTAAGTTTTTTTTTTTTTGCTCTCAAATTGAGAGCGGATGATCCATGTAATGATTTTTTATTCTGTCAAGTTATTTAACTTTTGATTTTTCTTTTCACTTTTGAAGTTCTGGTCAGCATAATTAGATCCTCAGAAAGCATGTGTCAAAGTTAGATGGACCCATTATGGGATTTGCTTAATAATTACTAAACGAGTAGTGCAAGAATTTGGCATACTTCTTGTACCATTAAACGTAAACAATTACATGTTTAGCGAATTTACATAGATTTTGGTCCAAGTCTTACGTGGTCATAAGATTATTGGGATAGGTCATACACGTGACGATGAAGTGGACTCTTTCACCATTAAAAGAACATCTAAGCAACCTTGAGTTTTTAAATTTAATATTTGGATAAATTTTTTAATTTGGTTTCCAAAATTTCGAAAGGGATTTTCTTTACTGGGAGAGAGAGTTGGGGTCAGCAACAGCTGTTAAGAGACTTCCAAAAGGACTACATTCACGGTCAATTGGTCAATCGTAAAGTTATAGCTTTTAGCAAAAGCAGTCGTCCAGAAAATTGAAAGTAGCTAGCATAGGGGAATTTGTAGGAATATTAGATTTTTTTTACCCAATTTTTTTCTAACATAGTGAAATGCGATGACGTCCTTTCGATTTTTTGAACCGATTTTCTTTTATCATAATGATCTTTTTGTAATCCACAGACCCTTTCAGTGTCTCGGGGATTTATGTAGGATGGGGCTCAAAGGAAGAGTTAGAATGACGTACGTGATTTTCCATTCAAATGCACATGTATGCAGAGCCATTGACAACGCGTTCAGTATTTGTACTTTTCCTGTTGCTCAAATCTCTATCAATCTTTTCTTTTATTCCTTTTCCGTCTTTTTCCCTATTTTGCTGTTAAATTGGAGCAACGATTCTTGTGAGTATGGAAATGCAAGTAGTATCTTAGACCCACATTGAAAGTGTAGGAAACGAATTCCTAATTCTCTATGAAACAAGTGCGGAAAATCTTACTATAGCATGCCGAATTAATAAATAACTTTTATCACCAATCAGAGTACATCACATGAGGAAACATACCCACTATCCACAGATTAAGTGTCGCCTTCGCAGTCTCAAGAATCTTTTCACTTTTGACGTGATACAACAATCGTGAGGGAGGAAAGCGTCATTAGTTTCTCTTGAGTGCTAATCACTGTCAATTGAGAATGATGGGGAGAACGTATGTTTTTATGTAAGTCAACGGGACGTGACTCTTCACGTTTCAAATTACATTGACAGATAACTGCGTCGACAGTTATCTCTAATGGGAGGTGTGATTGCCTGCATGGACGCACACCGTAAGTCCTATGGACCTTCATCTCCCACTTGCCTATGTAGGGCAAATGGCTCCCACATGCCCACAGAGGACTAGCAACTCCCACTCGTCCATAGAGGACCAAGTATAACTCTCTTTATGTTTGCAAAGTTCATATTGATAAATAATCATTGCAACCAAGATACAAGGAGAGCTCGCTGTCATACATCCGTTGGAAGTATATGACAACTCAATATATACAGAATCAAAAATGGATTTTCGTGCATTGTACCCTAGATCAATTAGTCACATATATATCTTTCTCCGGATCTCATTTGAAATATGACACGTTATATTCACAATTATAATCACACCAAATAATCATAAGCGACCGGTCCGTGATTATAATTCATAATGTGACTTAAAACTCCAAATCAATTTTCCTCCTCCATTAGACCTCTCAATCTCAGCTCAGCTTGTTTTTCTAGAAGTGACCCTTTAGATTGAATCAATTTCATGGCCAAAGGCAACACTCTAAGATAGCAAACACTAAAAGGAAATCTCGAGAATAATAAATAGTCATGAGGGTACGAAAATGAGGGATTCTTATCCTCGAGAGTCTCACACCGTTTAGAAAAGTTGAGCCCTAAACTTTTGCCTACTTTCATTGGTTGATTAATGCATACGTAATATGAAATACATATTACGATATTTTCTCCTTCCCATGGAGCGTATGTCTTTCTATTTTAATACCGTACAGATAATAACTTAGATACACTCAATGTCTAACTCGAGTTCACGTAACAACTCCAGCCAAGAGTTTTCATCAGAACTCTCATCCGGTAATAAAGATAGATAAAATGAAATATGTGAGTTATTTCCCTTTCGGACATTATAAATATTAAGTTCTTATCTTAACATTCTATTAAGGCGGCTAAAGTATTTTAAGCTTGAGCTCTCAATTATCACGTAAACAATAAGTTTAAAATTGCTTCATCTCTACTCATCACATAGTAAATAGAGGCGATTACCCATGTGAGTGGGTTAATCTCTCATCTATCCGACATACCTTCTCAATATAATGCACCAAGCATTAAACATGCATAAATATCAAATAGACTTATAGGCATGCACATTGATAAACAACATCATCAAATGTGAACATTTAGAGGAAAATACAAATATTCAATATATCAACCTCTACGCAATCGTAAAGTCTTTACATGACTAAGGAAAATATCTCTACGAATTGGCTTTGTCATAGGATCTGCTAATATTCTATGCATAGATATACACTGTAGGTTCACATATTTTCGTGCTACCATGTCCTTAACATAGTTATATTTAATGTCTATGTATTTGGTCTTGCTATGGAACCGAGGATCCTTAGTGTAAGCTATTGCTGCTTGACTATCACAATAAACCTTTACAGGATTGCAGCATCTCTAGTAACACTCAAATGATCCAAAAATCTTCTAAGCCAAACACCTTCTTGTGTCGCCAATGATAATGCGACGAACTCGGCTTCCATAGTGGATAAGGCTATACATTGTTGTTTTTTACTACTCTACGCTATGGCGCCATTATTCAATAAGAACACATTTTCAAAAGTGGATTTCCTCTCATCCAAATCTCCTCCTCGGTCAACATCAGTAGAACCCTCAAGGTGCATATCACTACCTTGATATGTCAGCGAGTAATCAGAGGTTGCTTTTAGATACCTCAGGATTCTCTTAACCACGAGTCAATGTACTTGATTTGGATTGGATTGGTACCTACTCACCAATCCTACTGCATAACAAATATCAGGTCTGGTACATATCATAGCGTACATGAAACTTCCAACAACACTAGCATATGGAATGTTTTTCATTTGCTCTTGTTCATGTGGAGTCTTAGGACACATTCTATAGCTCAATTCTTCACCTTTTGCAATAGGAGTATCAATGGATTTACAATCTTGCATACGAAATCGTTCAAGAATTTTATTAATGTACGTCTCTTGAGAAAGGGACAACAACTTTTTCGAATGATCTCTCGAAATCTTAACTCTAAGAATGTTTGTAGCTTCATCCATATCTTTCATTTCAAAATTAAAAGATAACCAACTTTTGACTATCTTGACAAACTTCATATTGCTTCCGGAATCGAGTATATCATCAACATATAATGATAAAATTACTAAATAGCCTTTGGACCTTTTGATATACATGTAATTATCTTCACTAATCATATCAAAATCATATGCCATTATGGCATTATGAAAGCATGTATACCATCACCTTGAAGATTACTTAAGGCCATATATCGATCCCGGAAGTCGATATACTTTAAGTTCCTGGCCTTCGGCAACAAACCCAATAAGTTGCGCCATATAAATTTCTTATTCTAATTCTCAAATGAGAAAAATAGTCTTTACATCCATTTGATGTAGCTTTAGTTCCAAACCGACTACTATTGTTAAGGCAAGGCGAACCGAAATAAATCTTACCGTAGGAGAAAAAGTTTCCTCATAGTCAATTCCTTCATGTTGGTTGTATCCTTTCGCAACAAGGCGAGGCTTATACCTTTCAATTGAGCCATCTGATTTTTGCTTTATTTTGATAACCCACTTGTTCCCAATAGCCTTATGTCCTTTTGGAAGATCAACCATTTCTCAAACGTGGTTTGATCTCATTGACTCCAACTCTTCTTCCATTGCTTTCATCTACTTTTCCTTATCGGGGCAAGATAGAGCCTCATTTCATTCCATGGTTCATCTTCTTCTAGTGGAACGATCATGAAAGCTTCCCCTTCAATCTCAAAGCGTCGATGGAGAATGTTTTTGCGACTTGTTCGCCGAGAAGAAGATTGTACTAAGGGTACTTCATTCTCCATAACGCTCTCACTAGGACCAAACAATTGTATCATTTTATCAAGTGGTTGTAATTGAGACTAGTTTATACTCAGCTCCCCATTTCTCACATTGCTTCCACTTGGATCATTACATCCAACTGTCCCATTATCCCGATCTAAGATCTCAAATAGGGAATAGCTTCACTTATTTCGCTCTTTCTTGAAAAGTCATTCTCTAAGAATATAACATCTTGTGATTAAAATTCAGTCACACTTTCGATTTCTTGCTCACCTATGAATACATGCCCTTTAGAGTGTTTTGACTATCTTATGAATATACTCTTTTTGTCTCCGGGTCCCAATTTTTCATATTTACAAGTAGACTCATGAATATAAGCAGCACACCCCCAAGGTTGAAGAAAGTTCAAATCAGGTTTTTGACTTGTCTATAACTCATATGGGGTGGAAGAACTTGACTTTGAAGGCACACAGTTAAGCATATAGGCAAAGATCAATAAAGCATCACCCCAAAAAGTGATTGGTAAATTAGATTGTACTATCATCGACCTAACTATTTCAAGTAAGGTTCTATTTCTTCTCTCGCTTATTCCATTTTGTTGAGGAGTATATGGGATGGATAACTATCTATCTATTCCTTTTTCATTACATAAATCTCTGAACTCATCAGATAGATACTCTCGACCTCAATCGGATCTCAAAACTTTATTTTCTTGTCTAACCGATTTTCCACTAAGGTCATAAATTTCTTGAAGCAACTAAATGCTTCCGATTTATGAGAAATTAAATAGACATATCCAAATCGAGTATAATCGTCAATAAATGTGATGAAATAAAAAGGCACCATACCTTGTTTTCGCATTCATTGGACCACATATGTCTATATAGATTAATTGTAAAGGAAATTCAGCTCTTGTGCCCTTTCCAAATGGCTTTCATGTAGTTTTTCCAGCTAGGCAATGCTTACAAACAAGCAAATCGACTTTTTCAATATTGCCTAATAAGCCATCTTTGGCTAATCTATTCATTCTCTGTTGGCTAATATGACCAAGTCTAGCATTCCAAATATTCACATCATTTTCACACGAACTGGAAGATGCAAATGAAGAATAACAAACATTCACATTAGTGTTTTCAACGTTCAACACAATAAAGCCATCAACAAAATAACCTGAATCATAGAAAGTTGTACCTAACAACAAATCCATACCATTGTTATGGAAATTCTTACTAAAACTAAGTTTGACTAACACCAACACAGAGACTAGATTTCGACGAATCTCCAGAGCTTACAAGATATCGTACAAGAATAAAGTGCATTCACCACGCATGATAAGTTGGCAAGTGCCAATCCCTTTAATTTCCACTCTGGAATTATTTTCTACATAGATCCATCTCACTCCACTTGGAATTCATCGAAATTCCACAAAGCACTTCTATCTATGGTTATATGGTCTGTGGGGCCTGCGTCTACAGTCCACAAAGAATGAGCTTTAGTTAAAAATATAGAACTTGATACATAACTAACACTTTTAAGTCTTTGGCTCGCTACGATCGCGAATGAAGTGACCCTTCTTACCACGGTTGTAACATTTCATCCTTGAAATATTTTTCTTCATAGGATGCTTCCCTTTTCCATGCTTCTCAAACTTTGATTTCTTGAGGGACTCCGTACCCGAAGATGATTTCTCTCTTGATGAACTTTGCCACGTTCTTGGGCATGACAATAACATACGAGTTAGCTTCAATCCATTTGGTGAAGTGGTCTATCGTTACCAGGATGAAGCAATGTCTATTTGAAGCTTTTGGATTGATTGCCCGATCATATCAATGCCCCACATGGAGAATGGCTAAGCCTCGGACATCTAATGTAGCTCATTTGGAGGCGTATTAATTCTATCCCCGTATACTTGGCATTGGTAACATGATCTCACATGTTGGTTGCGATCGGACTCTATGATCATCTAATAATATCCAAGTCTCATGATTTTCTTAACTAGGAGATGGCCATTCATATTTGGTCCACATTTTTTCTCATGAATCTCTTTCATAATCAGGTTGGCTTCCTTGGTATCTTCACGATGTACTTCTTACCACTTGGTGAATTGTCTTGAGGAAATTCACATTTCATGAGGTAGTTCTTGATATCGTGATACCAAGGTTCTCTGTCGAATCCTTCTTCGATTACCAAGCAATAAGCCGGTTGATTTAGGATGTCCACTCTCAAAGGCTCTATATCAAGGCCATCATGTACTTGAAGCATCGATGATAACGTGACCCGAGCATCCGCAAAGTGATTTTGAGTTCTTGGCGGGTATTCAAAACTTACATCATCGAACTCCTTGGCTAGTCTCTCCAAGAATTTATGATACGGCACAAGTTTAGAGTCTTTTGTCTTCCATTCTCCTTGTGTCCGCACGATGATAAGCATTGAATCTCCATATACTTGTAATTTGAGTACCTTCATTGAAACAGCTAGTTGCAGACTAAGGATGCGGGTTTCATATTCAGAAACGTTGTTGGTGCATGGAAATACGAACTTTACAGAAACCGGGTAATGTTGACCTTCCGAGGATATTAAAATTGCCCATGTTCCTGATCCGGAAAGGTTTACGGCACTATTAAAATACATGGTCCATTTGTCCTCTAATATGTTCCGGATACGATCCTCGGTTTCTCCTTCTTCAAAGCTTTGGTGCTCTTGAGGGTTTTCTGCTAATAAATTAGTGATGACTCTTCCTTTTACCAACTTTTGGGAAGAACTTTTAATGTCAAATTCAGATAGGAGTACCTGCTATTTAGCCATTCTCTCAACTAGAGCGGGTTTTTCAAGGAGATACTTGATTGTCATTTTCAATTACCAGCTTGATATGATGATGGAGAGTATATTGCCTCAATCTATGGAGCACCCAAACCATTGCAACACAAGTCCTTTCAACTTTTGGGTAGCTAGCTTCGGATGTAGTGAACTTCTTACTCATGTAGTAAATCGCCCTTTCTTTTCCATCTTTGGGACTTGTTTGTGCCAATAGCGCACCTAGCGACTCATCATGGACCGTTAAGTATAATGTGAAAGGGATACCTGGGATGGGAGGTACCAGGACTGGAGGTCGCACAAGATATTATTTAATTTTGTCTAGCGCTTGTTGGCATTCGGACTCCCATCTTAGTTTTGTGCCTTTCTTCAGGAGCTTAAAGAATGGCTTAGCGGTTTCGGATAGTTGGGATATGAATCTAGCTATGTAGTTCAGCCTTCCCAATAGACTCCTCACATCCTTTACCGTAGTAGGAGTACCGATTCCCCATATAGCTTTGATCTTTGAGGGATCAATTTTGATTCCCTTGCTACTCACCATAAATCCGAGTAGTTTCCCAAATTTGGCTCCAAATATGCATTTCGCGGGGTTTAGCTTCGGTTTAAACTTGCGAAGTTATTCAAATAATTTCCTCAATACTTGGACATGGTCTTCTCCAACTTTAGACTTAGCTATCATGTCATCCACATATACTTCAATTTCTTTGTGCATCATATCATGAAAGAGGGTTACCATTGCCCATGGATTTGTGGCCCCAGTATTTCTCAATCCGAGGGGCATTACCTTGTAACAGAAGGTCCCCCATGGAGTTATAAATGCAGTCTTAGCTTTATCCTCTACTTTCAAGAAGATTTGGTTATATCCAGAGAATCCATCCATGAACGAGAATAATTCGAATCCGGCGGTACTATCAACTAGGACATCAATGTGTGGTAATGGGAAGTCATCCTTTGGACTTGTTTTGTTCAGGTCTCGACAATCCACACATGTTAGGACTGACTATGCAACCTAGAGGCGGGATGAATAGGGTCGTTTCGAATCTTTTCAGATATTGTAGAAAACCAAGGGAGAATTGAAAAAGATCGAGTAAGCAAATGTTTTCCCACAAGAATCGAGAGGATGTAAGTAGGGCTATGAGCAAGAAGAGATCAACACACCAAATATATAGTGGTTCGGCTTACACTAACCCTACATCCACTCCACACAACTAACAGCCACAACTCGGGGTAGAATACACTAGTAATCTGCCTCACAAGTTACAAACAATAAGTGAGCTGATCTTTCACAAGATAGATCACACTATCAAGATACAACCTCACCACTCTCAGAAGTACACTTATCTATGCACGATTACATGCAACAATAGATCACAAGATCTTTCATACAAGTGCCTTTCAATTGGAACATACGTCTAGAGCACTTAAACAGGATATACAATCGTTTCGGTTGGTCTCTCTTCTTGCTCTTGGTCTACCTAACCTCCTCCTTATATAAGCCTTGGGAAAATAGTCGTTGGAGCACCTCGGGAGGAGCAAAAGAGCCGTCGGAGATCAAAGGGACTGATTTGTAGTGTGTTGGGATCACTTTCGCATCGTCAGACGAGTCTTTCCTAAAATAGGCACCGACCTGCTATTCCTCACCGACAGCTCTGTAGATCCTCCGACACGCTAGAGAGCTATTCTCAAGAAAGCGAAAATCACCCCGTTGGCCATTTTCAGCATGTTTGAGTGACTTTAGCGGATCTTTTCGAAACATTGGCATGTTGGCATTTTATGCTCTCCATTCCACCTAATCTTTCAAGTATCGATATCAAACATTCGGTGACCAAATCTTTTGAGAGCTTCAACGCTTGTTTCCATGAAACTACTTCGCTCTTCATGCGATTTTTATCCGATGGCCAATCGGTGAACCTTTGCCTTATGCAATAAACATCTGTACACCAAAGGTAAATAAAGTACCTAAGGATAGTTTAGAAATCATCAAAATATTTTATGAGATGTTTCTCCAACAATCTCACCCTTTTTTATGATGACCGAACTATCCCACGGATGTAGTGTGAGACAGATTTTATAAGGTGCGATAAGTAAAGATCTGCATAGCTAATGTTTCGTATTGAAGGCACATTTGCAGATAATGTTTTCTCCAAAAAAGATTTGGAACTGAATCTGGAGAAAAGACTAACTAAGCTGGTCTTTTGATTGAAAAGATGTTGATTAAGCTAAGTAGTCGCAATTTCAAGATATTTTCAAAGATAAACTGTTCAAGTATAAGCATCTTGAAAAAGAAATTTAATACCTAAACCTTTAGGCATTTTGCCTTTTGCTCTCTTATTTCATAGGATTAGCTCTCCCTATTTTCAAATTTACTTCCCCTATTTCATAGGCTTAAGGGTTTTGCTTGGTTTTCGCTGTAGCTCTCCCTATTTTGCATATTTCTCTTGTTTTCGAATTTAGCACTTTCTGTTTTCACATTAGGATACAACTCTCCCCCTTTTTATCATCAGCAAAAAGAAAGACAGTATGAAGATATAATGCACATGATGTGAATAACTTCATTCTATTTTAACAGGACATCTAGGAACATTATCAAAAGACAGGGCGATTCCAAAGGGGCATTCAGAAACAAGCAAAATGTGCACAAACAGTAGGAAAGGTCATTTGGGACTAGTGCGCTTGTGTTTCAGGGAAGGCTGAGACAGGGTTGGTTCAGGAAAGGTATGAAGGGGGTTGTACCAGTCCATATTGATAATGTTCCTCTCTAACTTAACCAGATATTTCACAATATTGATAATGGGACTTGTGCGCTTGCATTTCTGCTTGGTCCCGGTGATTGGCTATTTAGCATACCGTTTCTTCAATAAACCTTCAGCTCGTTCATCATCGCCATGCCCAATCTTCACAACTTCATCCCTTGTATTCATCTATCCTTTGGGAGTGGGTCTTAAATTCATCTTCTCCAAAGTTTTCTTTCCGATGACAATCTATGTTAGGCGCTCTTTGGAGACTTGAGAAGCATCAATCCCCTTCTTCTTGAAAATTCATCCGATCGGTGCTCCATAGTGCGGACCTCCCGTTTTCCTTTTCACCGTCCGTAGCATGTGCAATATGATGAGGTGTGGGATTGAGATTGGAAAACTAGTGAGCAGGGCCTAAAGCACTTTGGTCTCGAATTGAGATACATCATTTGAGGACGAGGACTTAGGACGCATGATGAGAGTTAAAATTTTCTCAAGAAAATTCACTTTGAAGGGTAAAATATTTACTGATACAATCTCTCTAAAATCCCAAGTAAAGTTCGAAGTCTCAAGTATATATCCGTAAGCCTCATTAGAAGAAATTTCCAGTTTCCTATAAAGAAGGAAGTTGGTCTGGAGAATCTCAGCCAATTCCTCGTCTGTAATGGTATAATTCTTGTTTTCAAAAGTGAAAATTAGAGAGTGGAGATCCGAAAAATGCAAGTTTGAGTAAAACATTGTGATCTCGTTTGGGCAAGAGGGATCTTCCATTGTCTAAAGTTCTATAAGCCTGTGTTTTTCCAAAACTTCAGTCACAAAGATTCCATGAGAATCGAGACATTCAAAATCAACAACATGAGGAAAAACCAGGGTACAAAGAGGGAAGTTTTTCCAAGATTCTTTGTACTCCTTTGACAAAAACATTGGGTTGGAAAATTTTGGATCAAGTTCAAAACCAACTATGGGCTTAAAGTTTTGAATTGTCATCAACATCCTCACGATGTTTGTCACCCGTGCCATCATCAGTATCGGGTATTTCTTCACTAACCTCAATTTGCTCTTCAGCCTGGATCTAAGATTCCGGAAGATCGGGAGCAGATAGGTTCACTTCAAGTACGGGAGTTCCACCAGATGTTTCCTTGGGTGGACTTGTCTCCTCAGCTTCATTTAGAGGTTCAGCGACCTCTTCCGTTATCGACTTTCTTGGTGATCTTTCCACTGGAACCTCTGGAGCATCAGCTGGCAATCCTATAGCAAGAGGTTTAACAATGTTAGCAACCCATTCGGGGTATGAAATAACTTCGATGAACCCTAAATTGAGGAGCTTGATTACTTCTTCTTCAATCTTTTTTGAAAGCTCGGGTGTCATCCTCCTCAACTTCTATTTCTTAGGAGGAATTTTTGGGTTAATAGGCAATGCATGTCCCACAATGCTTGGGTCCAGCCCGGGCATGTCAACGTAAGACCAGATGAAAACATCCCGATAGGCTTTTAACAAATTGATCATTTTAGATGCTTCAAATGAGGTTAATCGTTCCCCGATTTTCACTTCTCTGATGTTTTCAGCATCCCCAAGATTGATCAGAATCGTATTGTCGGTGGAGAGTGGATTAAATTCTTCATAACGATTCCAATCTCGCCTAATATCTGCTCGATTATTTTTCTCCTCGACGATTTCATAAGAATAATCATCGTGATGACTCGAGTCACATAATAACCTGTTATACATGAGAGGAATGATATGCCTAAAATGTGACAAGGATGCTTAGTAGGTCACAACAACTATTAACAATGCATGATTTTATGAAAATCACTTTGAAATTCATTTAAAAAATTCTAGAGGAAAAAGGAAGAGAACTAGTCCTCATCTCATCAAACATCTTAGTTCTCAAAATGTTTTTGAAATCAGGATTCATATGGAAAATCGGACCTCAAGCTCCAATTCTTATGAAGGTAAGTATCATCATCGGACTGATTTGTGATTCCATATGTCCTTAATAAAGCTTGAAATTTTTATTGATTGATGTAGAAAATGACATTACAATACTGTACTTCTTGGATTGACAATAATGGATCCAAGGGTACCTTAAAGGAAATGCAATGACTGAATTGTAAACCGCACGAAATTAAATGCAAGTATTAAATGCACTAAAGAGAGAGTTTAGAAGGAGTCTCTTTACTCAGAAATAGGAGCATCATCCTCGAGCCATTTGATAATTACATGCACTTGCTCATTCACAAAAGGGTTGCAGAGGTTTGGTCCTTCATCGGCGAGAATCTCTTCATCCTTTGAGCCACTTAGTACTCTTGCAGAATATCCCATTCAGCGAGTTATTGAATATCTTTCCTTGGCCTTTCCAAGAGCTAGAGCCAATGAATTGATCATTTTGGCTTCCATAGCGTCCATGGTGTCCACGATTTCTACTTCGACCTCAGCCTCGACCTCTATAATGATCGATATCTCCTCTATAACCCAGACCAACCTTATGGTCGTTCGATTTCAGATTCGGAGGATTAGTAATGCCTTAATCGTATTTTTCTAGTCCAATTTGAAGGATGTATCCACTCATCGAGAGTACCTTTCCAACCACCATAGCAGATTTGGAAAAGTCGGGTGTAGCAACCTTGGTTCCAGGCGGTACATGCATGATAGACATGATGTCAAAGGTGTGATAGCTCAACTCTTCTTCCTTCCGAGGTTCGACATACGAAAGCATTTGACTGGTACGGGCTCTATATCCTACTTCTCCGTGAACAGTTATCAGCCTTCCATCCACCATAAACTTGAATTCCGATGAAAACTTGAATGTACTACTCCGGATACATGTATCCAAGGCCCTCCTAAAAGCATCGTGAAAGTACTTGGAATATCTAGCACTTTGAATGGAAAGGAAAATCAGATCGGGCCCACTACAACATCACACTCAATTTCTCCAACTACGTGCTTTGAAACTCTATCAAATGAGCGTATGGTTGCTTTCAACCTTTTTATCAAGTCTTCAGCTATCCCAAGAATTTTCGGAGTACTTAAGGGATATAGGTTGAATACAGATCCGTTGTCAATCAAGACATGAGGTGCCTCTTTTCCCAAACACCTCACGGAGATGTATAAAGCCTTGTTATGCGCTCGTCCTTCTCTAGGGAAGTCTTCATCCGAGAAGGAGATACGATCTTTTAATAGTATTGCACCGACAAAGTCCTCCAACTGGACTTCATTTATAGTCTTTGGAACATGTATCTCATTCAGCACCTTTATTAGAGCATTCTTATGCTTCTTAGAGTTTATAAAGAGATCCAAGAGCGAAATTTGAGTGGGCATCTTTCGGAGTTGTTCTATGACCTCATATTCACTCGTCCTTACGACAGACCGGAGCTCCTCTACGTTCTCTTTAGTCGGTACTATTATCTCTAGTTCACCCTCCCTCAGGGCGTAACATCTTTCATACCTCATCACAGCGTCTATCTCACTAGTTCCATAGTTCCAGGATACCGCTTTCGGATTATATTCCACTGGCGGAATCTTGATCTTTATTGGTTTGATCATTTCATTTTGATCGTTCCCTACTTCGTCTCACTCATCATCATTCAGCTTGATGACCATCAACTTTCTAGAGAGTTTCTCTTCTTCCACACTCATCGCATCCAAGGGAGTCAGAGGTTCTATCACTCCAACCAATTCGTCCTCATGAATATCCTCAGAATTATATCCGCGGAAATGTTTAGCGCATAGGGGGCTTTCTGGCCTTCATTTGCCGAATCGCCTCCGACGTTCCATTTTAATTCTTCGTATTATACCTTCCACTCTTACACCTATGTCGACGAGGTCTTCGGAAAAGTGGTACCCATAAGTGTACATGTGATCAAACTATTTCACGAGGAGCGACTTCAATACGTACTCCACCATTTCCTTCTCCGACAACGGGGTTGCACCTTCTCGCCTTGCCTCTTCCATCTCCGGGCGAAGAGTTCAAAACTCTCATCTTCACCTTTCTTTATGTTTAGTATATCGGTTCTACTGACATATTCTTTCGATCGGGTTTCCAATTGTGACGACCTAAATTTCCAGCGAATTATTTATCAAGCGAATTTGGACAATATCGAGTATAAGTGTCGACAACATATATATTTGGAACCGAATTGGGACGTGATGAATTGGAGGCTTCGCGATGGGAAGCTATTCACAAACCATCCGATGTTGAAATTTTTCTAGTTTTGTTTAAATTGGTTCACGTAGGAATTTTAAGCTGATTTGTCGCACGAAACCTTTCTAATGAATTTCCCTCAAGCCATTTGCACCTTACGTGTACCCCTGTACATTCACTTTCTCCTTGAGCAATACGTTTTCCTTCCCTACCACGTGTCTCTCTCTTCCCCACGCAGTCCACCGCCTCACCCCACAAGAACCTCCCCTCCCTCTTCTTTTCTGATTCCATGTGGTCTTCTTTTTGGGGGTATAATACAACCGAGGAATCCCACCATCCCTTTCATGCATCTCCTCCTCCGTTTTCATTTCTTCTTCAATTCCACCGAGCTCATTCATCGGTTGTTGCCTCTGCTCACTCGCCATCAAGTCCTTCGAACTCGACCACTCATCATCTCGCTCGATTGTAGTCATCACTCGAGTTTTCGAGTTCCTCCTCTCGCAACCGCCGAACTAAGAAAGGGGACAGCTTGCAACGGTTCCGTGGTGGACCTGTTCGTATTCGAAAGAAGGATGAGGGTGAGCCCGAGCTCGTGGCGGATCTACGACAGCATCCGAACACATGGAATTGAGGCGAGTCGTTTCTCTAACTCTTCTACTATATTGTTCTAATGGTTTAACGTGGGGGGTTCGGGAATGGCGAGCGAAAGTACGAGTTATGGGTTGGGTTCTACCGAGATGCCGGGGCGCGATTTTGGTAGTAAACCGAATGCGTGTGCGTATAGGTGAGGAAATGGGCCTTGCGGACGGGGTTTTGGCTGTGAAAATGGATTGGTACGACGAATTGGTACGGTTCGACTCACGTCCAGCATGCTCGGGTTAAATTTGTCGATCATTTGGAAGTCGAGCTGGGTTGTATGTCTCAGATGTTTGTAGATTAGGCACCTTGGAGGTTTGGGTCAGCGGGGTGTTGGCCGAATTACTCAAACGTTGATGCGATGTAATTGCGAAAGCTTGGGTCGAAGAGTGAGAGCGGGTGCGCATAGAGGTGGGTTCGTTTCAAGTCACCAATTTTCCAACCGAGTGGGACGGTGGACGTGCTGGGTTGCATTTTTGGCTAGTTGGGTAGATGTGGCGGTGAGCTTTGATAGAGGATTGTGAGGTGGCAGTTTCGGTTTCTGTTGAGGGAGGGGTGGAAGTGCAATTGTTGTCACTAGAATAGCGTGGTTGTGGTGCCAAGCCCGCCGAGCAAGCAAGTAGTACGATGTGTAGGGCAAGGAGTCGCGGGGATGGTGCGTCGGATTGGTGGTCGTTTATGGGTTATATATATCTATTGATGTCGGTAGTGCAAAAATATGGATTGCATTGTTCGAGTCTTAAAAAAATCGAGGCTCTAGGTAATAGCTTTTGTTATGCTGGGATTGTGTCGAGTTTTGACTGTAGCTTACCCTAGTCGTATGGAGTTGATGTCCCAAGGTTAAACTTGAAATGTAAATGAGTTCAATGCGAGCCCGGCCGAGTTGCGAAATATGTTTGTGTTATACTAAATCTTGCATCGCATGAGCATTCATGATATGAAATCGTTATTATGAAATGTTTACGAAGGTACTATGTGCCCGTTGATACCCCATGGAGTGTATGGGAAGACCCTGCTGTGTGATCCGGGTAGCCTTGTTGTGTGATCCGGGCGGTCCCGCTGTGTGATCCGGACCGGTCTACGTGGTGGAACGAGACATTGACATGAGTGCACGAATTATATGATATGCATTAACATCCTTCGCATGTGGGCACGTGAATAATATTTGTAACGAGTAAGACGGTGACTTGTCGAGTAATTTCTTTTTGTCTTTCATCATTGCCTGTTCACCTCGTTAGACAGTTTAGTCGGTGATTTAGAGTCTTGACTTGCTGAGTTTTCTCACTCCTTTTTGTTGACAATTTTTAGGTAAGTAACATGGCTAGTCTTCAGTCTACTTCGTACGGCATGCCGTCCCGTCCGGCATCGGTGGGTATCAGAGTCGAAGGATCGGTGGTTCGGGTCGTTACACCAATCGTCGTACAAATTGCTCTAATAGATCTTCCCGGTTGGGAACGTTGTCTAAATGAATAGATTGGAACCATAGTGACACATATCCAATCAAGCTAAACTTGAAGTTATGGATGAGGGCTTCATCATCCTCATGGTATCCAACCATTTTATGGAGATAATACGAAACGTGGGTTAGAGGATATCCAGTACCACCATACTTTGTTGATAATGTCACCCTCGAACTTTGCCCTTAGGGTGGGATATTCCTTACTAGAGTGATAGGAATCACAAACTCCCTCAATTCAGATACCTTACCGGATAGTTCATTACACTGCCCCCGTAAGTTAGCCATACGGTAATTATGTGTTTCGATCGCCCTTCGCGTCTCAAGTCTTTGCATGCTTTCCTCAACTTTTTGTTCATTAAGTCGCATTGCTAGACGATTCAATTCAGACATCGTGCTAGCGAGATGACACATGTGAGTCTCCATATTAGCCATCCGGATATAGGTCTCTTGCTCTTTTGGTTCAACTTGAGGATATTCCATGATAGGGTCTTCATCCATTGCACCAACGAATTCTTCATCTACGTTATCCATTCCTCCTTATCCATCAAGGATTATATCCTTCGAATCTACGAAGAAACTCGGAGGAGCGGAATATAGAACTTTAAAGCTGTGGCATCTGCTATCCGGGCCTAAATTATCAACCACATCGCCTCTGCATAAGGCCTCCTATAAGAATCTCATGCCTCCTTTTCAAGCATTTTTCAGGCGTTCTTCATAGTCATCTGTATCTTCATCTTTAACGTTCATTAGGTATCCATAAAGAACTCTCCATATTTCTCCTCTTGTAGCTCTCATCATGAAGTCGTCAAAGATTACGTCTACCTTCACATACGTCCTCCCCCCGAAGGCGTAGTCGTCAACATTCCAATGATGCCCAAATTAACCATCTTCTCCAAGCATGATATCTTCTGCTCTTTAGATATGCTTCCTTCCTCTAGATACTAGGTGCGATATCTAGGACTTCTTGCAGCTTCCTAATATCAATAATAAACTTCAATTGTTCCTCCTGCTCATTCTCAAATATCGCGTTGACCTCGCGATGTTCCGGTAGATGATTTTGTTTTACATTCGGTTCCAATTTGTCAAACTCTAGGATTCCATCGTCTATCAAGGCCTAAACCTTATACTTCAATGCAAGACAGTTATCCACATTGTATCCTTTTTCACCCATATGGTAGGCACGTGATTGAGTCTCATCGAACCCACGAAACTTGGGAGGATTCACCCTTGGTGGCTCTTTGGCAACTAAACATCCCTCAAGAAGCATAGATAAGAGCTTCGATAGAGGACGTGGAAGTGGTGTAAAAACTAGTGTTTTCTTCTTTGGTTCGAATGCTTTTGGCACAGTCCAGGATGTACTCCCTTGAGTTGGAGTTGAATTCAGGAATTTCCTCGGTTTAACGGAGTTGGGAACGAAGGCTACATCCTCTATTTGCTCCCTTTCTCTTCTGATTGGGTACTGATGCTTAAACGCAGTATCGGGTGTCTTCCTCTCTCTTAAAGCCCATTCGTGACGTTCCGCCACTTTTATCAAGTGCGCGAACATTTGGCACCCGGAGGTGTTCAACTTGTCAAAGAATTTGAAAGACAAAGCCTTTAGGAATAGATCCATCAATTCCTTTTCGGGGACTGGTGGCTTCACTTGAACTGCAAGGGATCTCCGCCTCCGAGCATAGTTTCGAATACCTTCATTCTTCCCCTTCGATGTCCTTAACAAATCTTCTCTAGTGAATGCAATCAACATGTTAAATTTGTACTATCCAAGGAACTCATCAACAAGTTAGAATTGGAAGAATTAATACTCATGGCGGTGAACTTTAAAGTTCTCCTCAATACCATATTTATTCGAGACTAATAACGAGAAAAGCCCATTGATGAGCTTTGACTTCACCAAAATGGTCTTTTTCGCCATTTGTCACAAATAATCATGTTATCGAGAAAAGATTAATCCGTAATAATTGATTTTTCTAAGTGATGATGAAAATGACTGAAATGCATAAATGAAGGTAGAATATATTTATTACAACTCAAATTGTTCAAAAGTATTCCAAAGATGATAAATGCAACATCAACATGCTAAGACTAATAGGGAATCAATCTATCCAAGCCGAGGACGCTTGGACTCCGCCCAATCTTCTGATCCATCCGAGTATCATAGATAAGGATCTTCACTTCCTTTAAGTGTCGGCGGTTTTGGGTCCTCGGGAATGTACGGCTCTACTCTAGGAACGTGCGATATGATGTACTCGGGAATGTAGGGTTCCACTTCTTCAATTCGGGGTGACACGTACTTAGGGACATGTGGTTTGACCAAAGATTGTCGAAACTCTTTGAACTTCTTGATATTTGCTGCAAAAGCACGATGCATGTTCATCTCACTGTCCAAATGATCCGGCCACTCTACCTCTTGTAGAGATGTATTCTCCAAGGCATGGATAATCTTCTTAATCTTCCCCTAATAAAGTGCCTTCGTCTTCTCGGTAAGCTCTCTTTGTGGTAAGTCGAACGAGAAAACTCCGGGACGAGTATCGGGTGGGATCTCCTAAAGTATGCCAAATTACCTAACTACTCGAATGAGGTAATATGCAACACCACCCGTCCAACCTATCAGAGGAATTGGGTCTGCATTTGCTCCGGTGATACGAACCTCAAGTAGTCTTAGCCAAGTCAACCGCCATTATAGGTGCTCGGGCTCTAATTTTTCAAGTATGTCCAACAATTTCATAAAAGAATGGCTTAGAACCAAGGATTGACACTTTAAGAAAGATCCAAAAGGATGGACATGTTCGTTAATCTCATAGCACCCTACTTTGAGTCTAAATATTTTAACATGAGAGATGAATCACATGTGGAGTAGTCCGTTGGAGGCTTGAAAGGTACCTTTCCCCAAGGTTTAAAAGTGATTTGGAGAAAGAAATGCCTCAGCTAGGATCATGTAAGAGTAATCCCAACGGGTACAGGCATGTTGGGCTGTGTGAACTATAGAAGGATCAAAGGTCATTCTAGAAGTGGAAAATAGAACAAACGCGAAAAATGCTAAGATGAACACCTTACCCGATCTATAACCAGAATTGATTGGAAGCAATGAATAATTATTAATGAGAATGACAAGGTAAGCTTGCCGGAATAGGACTTATAAACTTTTTCTATCTCGAAAACTTTGAGTCGAAGGAATTTTGATGAGGATTGAGTAGGATTCATGTCAAGCTGGGGTTGAACTATGTGCTTGTCAAATTGAGCTCCAATGATGGCGGTATATTCCTCCAAGGTCGGCGTCAACTTCAATCCTTGAAAGTTGAAAGTCATGGTCTTGGGATCCCAACGTCTTGCTAGTGCTTGAATGAGAGCGGGTTGGTATCTTACTTTGATCAAGTTTACCAATCTCCCCAAACGGCCTTCCACACAAGCTTGGTTGATCATATCGAGTCAATTCCACCATTCCATGAGCTCTTTATATGGGACTGGGATGATTTTGATGTCTCCATTCCCATTGTCTCTAATGAATGAAAGAATGATCCTAAAATCAATTATCACGGATTTTCATGTTTGATGCATGCAATGAGATGCCAATGTTATACAACCGCACTAATTCAATTTCATGCCATCTTTTGGTGAAATAATGGTTAAACGCTCTTATTTGACCAAAAGGACTCAAATGAAGAGCTTTAAACCATGTTTCACTCAAAGAAGTCATGTAATTGATTAGAACCATTAAAGTGCTTGGTAAGAAAGCCATCACCGTATAATATGACCAATAAACTCAAACAGTGTAAGTACATCTCAAATAACCTCTAATACATCCAAGTCTAAGGAAAATGTGTAAACATACTCAAAAATGTCAAACTCACATATGGAGTATATCTCAATGTAAAGACAAGCAAATCGGACTCTAAAAACCACCAAGATTCCCCAAGTCAGATTTGGTTGATATCGGAATACTCATCAAATGATGGCGTAATATGGAGCAATCCAGGGAAATGGAAATTATCTTTAACAACCTCATTTCTCTCATTGATGGCGTAATATGGAGCAATCCTAAACGTGCAGTTTACTTTCCTCGTCTTCATGCACCATTCATGGAACACTTCCTCCTCCTCTAACCGATCGGCTTTCTTGATCGGGGAATGCTTTGGAGTAGTCTTGACTGCACGACGGCGTTTCTTAATCTTGAGAAGGGTCTCAAAAATGCTCTTTTTGGTCGTTGCTGACTTTGGTTCGACTTGACGCTCCTCTCGAGTGATGACCTTGGAAGCTTCCATCTGACTTGGGGAAACCATCTTTGTATCCTAAAGAAAAATGTCTTTCCAACCAATCACTCAAATGATTTGCGGAATGATGATGCATGATATGCACAATTCAAGATGAAGAATTGAAATTGCAAAATTGAATTCAAGAGCCTTCCCAACCAATGATACCCTTTTTATGATTTTTGATTTTAGGTATACCAACCTTCCAATTACATGCGCATGAGACAAGTGAAGGGTTTAACTCTAGAAATCAAAATGGCTTGGGCATGGACCTAAGAAAGTTCCCGTTATACGAGTTGGTGAGCCGCCCACAAGTGCAATAAAAAAAACAAGTGGGTAAGTTCAACAACTTTGTATAATGAGCGGAATTAAGTATGGTCAACCCAAGCGTAATTAAACGCAAGAGCTTTACATACCAATCTCTATCTATGGTGGCCTAAGAGTATTTCGCGGCTTGGGTTTAGGCACTTGTGCATGTGGAGTGTCGTGATCCTCAAAATATGCAAGTCACACACAGCAATTTATAGTCAAATCAGCCCTTCAAATGTATGTAAAGTAAACAATCAACCCAAACTCCGATCCGCATAAAATATGTCAACAAAGACGCCACCCCTTATAACTTCCGATCTGCATCAACATTTAACACATTTCGTTAGGGCACTTATCTCACCTTTGAGAGCATCTGCAGAAGATAAGGTTAGAAAACACTTAGCTTTTTAATCGACCGAAATCCTTTAAATATCCCTAACGAAGTCACCAGTCTGTCGTGACCCTCTCTCCCGATATCACCCGTCCGGGGCGCGGAACGCTCTTCGAGGGTTAATGGGCCGTCCGTCGTCCAACTCGCAGTAGATGGATTTCGGACGTGGGCCCTCCTAAGGCCCATTACCCAAGTCGCAACAACGGAAGAAATTAAAATAGGGGTCGATCTTAGTGCGGTCGGGTGACATGTGCATAATATACGTGCCATCGGAGTCACCACCGATCATTTCTTAGAGGGTATGATCGGAAAATCCTATCGAATGATCGGGAGAAACCAATCGATTCTGCGAGAACCAAAGAAAAAAGTTCGAGTATCATGCAGATTGGGATTTTCTATCCTATCATTCACAATTAAGAATTAAAGTGCGTCAATCAAGGAATCAATGCATGTGTGGATAAATTGTATCCAATCAGTCAATTAGATCAACATGGCAAGCCTAACATAGCCCTATAAGCTTAGAGAAAAGTTAATTAAAACTCGGGGGTTGGTTCGGAAAATGTGATGGCCAAATGCCCAAAAGGGTAAAATGGTCATTTGGGAAGGCTCGGAAACCTAAAATTCACAAATTGGGATCAAACTAGTTGAATGTGCCTATTTCCCATCTTTTGTGATTTTTCAGAAATTTTTGGAATTTTTGATATTTTTCTAATTTTTTTTTATAATTTTTTACAATTCTTTTCTAATTGTTTATTGATTTTCTGAATTTTTATTACTATTTTATTTTTTAATCTTTTTTCGACTAGGTCAACCCGGCCCACGCTAATCAAACCACCCGGCCCAGACACAAACTCGCTCGCCAGCACAAAAATGACGTCGTACCTATTTTTCTATTTTTTTTTATCAATTCTGATTATTAACCTATTTCTTAGAATTTTTAAAATCTAATTACTAATCCAACGGTTCTTACTCATGTACATATCACCTAGTAGCCGTTCGATCATTCTAATAGACTTGTCGACGTGTGCGCCACATGTCAAGCCACATGGCGCCATGTCGGCGACACCTCGCTCACCGACTAGTCAATCGTACCACGTCACCTTCTTCTTCCTCAAGCAACCGACTACAAAACGAATGGTCGAGGCTTCTCCGCCGTTGATTGACGGCAAAACCTGGACCAATCAACCTAAAACTATCACCGTTCAATTCGTCGTGACCTCTGGTTTCACATGTACTAGAATAAAGCAATATTATCCATAGAATCATCATAAACGAAGCTCGAACCGTAGTCGCCATGGCAATTCAAATCATGCAATATAAAGCAAATCAACGCAATTCCTTCACATAATAGCACCACGTAGGGTTTAGAGAACTTACGTCGAGCTTTGATTAAGCTCGTAATGGCCAGGTTAGTCTGACCAAGTCGCGACCAGACCGCAATTGGTAGGGGACTCGACTCGTGATTTTTATGCAAAATTGAAGCGCAAACAAGGTTTGATCATGGTTAGTGATGTTCAACAAGCAAAACACTCACAATAATTGCAAAAATCATGATCGAAGCAACGAGATACCATGAACACCGAGAGTAAAGGTCAAGAACTCGACTCACCATTCTAGGGGATGTTAAGCTATGAAACCGGTGCCGATCGTCTCCTAGAGGTTCAGGCGAGCTTTTGGAAGTGATCGCTAGCCTTGATTCCTCCCGGATTGCTCTAACGAAGCCTTACAGGCAGAGCTCGAGCTTGTGTTAATGGCGGATGACAAGAGTTCTTTTCTCTCTCTAGCTCTCTCTCTCTCTCTCTCTCTCTCTCTCTCTCTCTCTCTCTCTCTCTCTCTATTATATTACTTTCCGCCAATACAAATGAGCCTCGCCCTCTCTTGAAAATGTGTGAGAGTTAATACACCCAATTTTGAATTTGTACGCGATTGGGTGAGCTCCACCGACTTGCCTTCACACGTTCCCACAAGAGCTAATTAGTTTGGATGGCGTCGGAGATGGCTGGAAATTTTGTCTAGTTCGTTAAGTCCTCCGGTGAGCACAAACAAGTGCCAGGTTTGGCTCTTTTTTTATTCTATTGACTTTTTTGGGCACTATGGCTTTGACCGGCCATTCCGTCATATTCCGGCGATCACATGCGATGCCACTGGTCCGGATCGACAAGGGACAACCTGAGAATTAAAATCCCCACCAAAGCTTCACCAATTATCGCCGAATTGGCCTTCAATTTCTTGATCAAAATTGGCCTGCAAAATTGAAATTTGAGTGGGAGAGGAGGTTGAAGAAGGCACTGTTCATTCGGGTCTCTGGGCCGGACCTGGTTCAATCCAGCAGACTCGGTTGACCTTATATTCAAAATTAATTAAAATTTATGGGGAATTTTTCAAATTAAACCTCAAAATTGGAATCGGGGACATGGATATTATCAAAAAATATGATTTTGCCCAAAAGTTCAGTGTGAATTGACCTAAGATCCGAAATTTAAAATTTAGCAATTGAAGGTTTAAACAGCCAATTCGGATCAATCAACCCCTACCAATCCATTCAAAATGTCAAAACCTATAGGGTAGAAGTCTTACCTCGGCATGGTAATCCTTGCATTTTGATTAATTTCACTTTGAATAAGATCCAGGAACTAAATTGAAAGAAAAACTTGCAATTACGCCCAACCTATGCAATCGTGCAATTTCTGCGAACAATTGGATCAAATTACAATGCAGGGCGATCAAGTTGAATGTCAAGACTCTAAAAATGCGAAAGTTGCAAATTAAAAGACTCAGATTGTAATTTTGGGACAAATTCAACTCTATGTGTAATGAAGAAACACTTAGAATTGAACTTGATTTTTGAATTTTTGTGAGGTCAAAATGAAAAGGGAACTAAAATAAAAATATAGACTATTCTTGCATATTTTTCTGACCCCAAATGCTACTTTTCTGAATTTTTCAAGTACTTTTCTAATTTTAAAAAATATTAAAAATTGCAAAAAAAAAATGGAAAATTAGGTTGCGTATGGTAACCATTCCGTTCCGAAAAACTAATTCTGATTAAAATGACTTTATCTGATTTTGTTTCCGGATGAGTTTTAGAGAATCAGAACTCGTTTGATAACCGCCCAAAATATCGCTTTTTAGATTAGAAACGCATTTGATAACCGCACAAAATTTATGTTTCAAAAAACTATTTATCTTCCTAATTTTTTTCATTTAAGTCAAATAACTATGTAGTTACTTTATAAAATTTCATCCTAAATTGAAGACTAATTTCCAATGCATACTAAAATAATTTAAAATACATTATTTTTTTAGCATGTCATAATAAAACACAAATTTTAATACATTATGTTTGAAGTTCGATTGAAGCATTGGATAGTTCCCATATTAAGAACTCATTTTTTTCTTTAAATATTGCGTTGTTCAAAATACATACAAACATAGCAGCCGAATAATCAAATTATACACCGACAAAAAAAAAAAAACAAATTATCCTCCTTGATACGAAGTATAAGTCTTTCACTATCATTTTGCAGCTTCTATCATAAATCCAAGTGGGTGTTTAGCTTCAGCTCCACGTTGAGATATTTACATTTTGTCACGCATAGCTACGAGTATATATCTTATCATCCACATGTTGAATGTCATCATCTTCTGTGGCATTTTTTGCGGAAGAGTGAAATCTATGAAATATAAGAAATTTAGGCCCAAATTATGAAAATGAGGTCAAACTAGCCTAATATAAGCTTATTATATTTTTAGGAATTTCCAAAAAAAAATTTAATTTTTTTTAAAATTTTTATTTTTATTTTTATTAAGTTGAGGGAAAAGTGACAAGAAAACTAAATGGGAAAAGTGAGAGATGTGAGACTTTATTTTGTTTTGTGATTCTCAAAAGTGATTCTTCTTTTTAGAACCAACTTTTTTTTGGTTTTGGATCTTACTTTAAAACTAATTCTAATTCTCTAAACCTGATTCTGGAATAGAATCAGAATCAAATTTATTTGTGTCACCAAACGCGATTCTCATCCTTTTTTGTTTCCAGAATCAGAATCGTAGAATGAGAATGGTTACCATGCGGGCCCTTATCTTTTGTTCAAAAATGGTTCCCTAGGCTTAGCCAAGGTCTCCAAATTTGATTTTGTAATTTTTTGACTTTTTATAAATTTTTGAATATTTTAATGAAAAATATTGATAAAAAATCAAGTGTCAACATGACCGACTTCAATCGGTTCCCAAAAATTGTAATCTGTTCCCGAATCGATTTGGACAAAAACCGATTCCCGACCCTATTTTTTGGGTGGTCCAATTCGGGTTCCATGTAAACCCAGTCTAATTGCACACCCCTACCGCATATATTGAGTTTTTTTTTGGTCGAAGCATATATTAAGTTCATTAGTGACATAATCACATAGCGAGTTCCTTTCACTTAGAACTTGAGGCTTCTCTTGCTAATGTGCACCAAATGAATATGCCACAATTTAAATTCTCTAACTTATGCGTCCAACGTCTCCGCTGCAAAATCTATCACTGTCTCACCTTGAAATTCATAGAAGAAATTATGCTTGGTTCCTCTCATTACTCTCCGGAAACCTCGGATTATTTTCAAAACTCCACGTTTTAAAGAATATCGACACTCAACTAAATCCAAGCCACTCAAGAAAATTAGGTTCTTCTTCAACTCTAGAACATCCCTCACTCCAGTCAATATCCTCACAATACCATCATGCATTGTGATTCTTACATTTCCAACACTTACAATATTGCATTTAGCATTGTTTCTCAATTGCACTTTACTATTATTACTAATAAGTAGTAAACTAGTTCATGTTTGGTGTAGCATGAAACGAACAACTAAAATTCATAACCCATAATCCATTCGGCAAACTAAAAATCATTAGCGACAAACAAAACATAATCAACATTATCCATATTACTATTAGCGATAGCTGCAATATCATTAGTAGACTCAACTCTAATTCCCTTTCTCTTCTCATCCTCTAGCTTAAGGTGATCTCTTCTATGCCCCCTCTTGCCACAACTCCAACAAACAGCACCACCAGTCTTAGACTAACTACATCTGTTCATATTTATATACTTTTGCTAACACGAGTGCTAGGTCTTCCTCTATTTTCACCTACAAAAGTAGTAGACTCAGATTCACCAGATTCTATTTTATGGATGTCATCACTCAAAATTAAATCTCTAATCCCATCAAATGTCAAGTTTGTTGACCCAAATGAATTATTAACAGCAGTAACAATAGTATTCCAACTATCGGGCAAGGAGGATAATAGAATCAAAGCATACATCTCATCTTTAAAATCAATCTCAATCGAACTCGATGACTAACAATCACACTGAATTCACTAATATGATCAGCAACCGGGGCACCTTCACCCATCTTTAAGTTAAACAAACGTCGCATCAAATAGACATTGTTGATGGGAGAGGGCTTCTCATACATGTTCGACATGGTTTTCGTCAAACCAGTAGTGGTCTACTCTTTCATGATATTAAACGCAACATTAAGAGCTAATGAGAGCCGAATAACACACAATGCTCGTCTATCCCGCAATTCGTAATCAACTTACTTCATTGTATCTAGCTTCTTCTCAAACAATGGTAAGTGTAATTTCATCTGATATAGATAATTATCAATTTGCATCTTCTAGAAATCAAAATCCTTCCCATCAAATCTAACGATTCTCAATTTACCTTCTTCTATCACCTTTAATTTGCTTAAACTCAAACAAACCTACCTCTAATGCCGGTTGTTGCGGAACTCCAACGTCTGCACAACAGCGTCTCCAAGCACCCACATAAAGCGGGGCTTCAATTCTTTTTCCTCTAACTATACCACTTGCAGGAAGCGAATATATACATGAAAGAATATATGAAAGTCTGACCAAATCCGGGACCAAGTTAGGCTTTCCGAATTAGTGGCCAAAGACTCCCATTAATATTAGGAAAGTCGATCCCCAAAATTTAAGCTCAGATCCCCTTTTTCTTGTCTTTTACTTTTACGCGATTGATTATTTAACCACTTCAATTCGGGTTTGATTTTATCTGTCGGGCTCAATTTCGAAACGTATTTAACATGGACTATAACTTTTTCCACTTGTGCATTGGTTCTCTCAACTTGTTTTTATAGGATGAATCCTCTCATAGGATGAATCCTCTCACTTGTGAATGTGTATAATTAATTCCTCATATCACTAATTGAATTAATTCGACAATAATAATGTTGTGGCAGCTATCATGAAATTTCCCGAGATTGCTCTGTACAACTTCTTAGCAGCAATTGTAATTATGAAAATGGGTTCCTTTTATGAAAACCCTTCAATATAAAGTCTTTTCATTTTTCCAAAGATTTTCTCCAAAAGCTAACCACACGTACTCGAAAATCCAACTGCAAGAACTTTGTTGTTCTCAAGCAGAGGAAAATGTCCGATCATAGCTGAAAATAGGGTGACCTCGGGGCTATGGTCTCGTTTGTTCTCTCGTTGTGCCTATCAAGGGACCACTTATTATGTTCTCAGTACTACTCTTGTTTATACGTATTTTGTATAATCTATGTCTTGAAATAAAAACGGTAGACAAATAACAATACATGGGGGAAAGCTACCCATCATCACATATCTGATTAATTTACCTTTCGGTGCCATTACAAAAAGGAAAGTAAAAATGCTCAAGTGATGCTTGATACGGCACGAACGTTGTATCTAACATAAGCGATCTGTGTTCCTTTCATTTCTAATTTTTATTTCGGTAGTCTGTGTATCTTAATATACAGAGTCATGTATGTCGGTTGGAATCCACGAACAGGATTTTGCTTAAAATTTCGTTTTGGGCCAATGCTAAGCTACCAGAAGAGGGCATACTGCGATGTTCAATGCGTAGTTCTTACGTACGCACAATTAATTCTCCCATAATTAAATGATTTTTCATTAGTTATGTTTGATAAATATCTCGAGAGCATTATGTCAGTATCCCCACATCCCAACACCCCCCTCCCCCAGCGACGAAAGCAATGCATGTTATAATGCATTTTTAAATTCGCACCGCGTATGACAGCCGATGTTCACGTTGGCGATTTTCAGCCAACTTTGGCAAAACGTGAGAACATTTAAGATTTTATTGGTGAAATTAAAAGATTTAGAATTGAATTAATAAAATATAATAAATTTAAAATTTTCCAAAAAGAGATAAATGGTCAATAAGTGGGCAGGCGCACCACTCCCCGGCATTTCCCGGGCACCATTTTTCGGTTCGTGATTTATAAGTTTCTTGGTGTTTTATTTGAAGTTACCGTTGACGTGCAACATCATTCCTTGATCGAACTAAACCAAAAAACACATGGCTTACGAATCTAATAAAACAAAAGGGGACAACAAAATTCAAGATCGATCCTAAAAAATCCAATGCAAAAACTTATAAAGAGCATATAAATTCTACAATTCAGCGAAGTGAGATATTTCAATACCCCATCTCACATGCAAGTCGATTAACAAATAATATGTGCAATTTAATGAACGAGCTAGACACACGCACGAAATAAATTAGGCTTCACTTCAACCGTAGTAAAATGATTAAACATGTGGGCTTTGGTGATCACGGAGTATGTGGCTTGCTTATGATTATCAATTGGAGTAAAACTCAAAACTTTATGTAAAACCTAGTAAAAAACGCAATCTAGATGAACAAATTAAAACTCCATCTACAGTCTCTAATTGAATTTAAAAAAAAAAACTTAATTAAAAGCTCAACTAGTCATCTGTAATGCGGAAAAATGCATTTAGGCATTATTCAGGAAAATTACTAAAAAAGTCTTAAATATATTGCAATTGTGTCAATTGGGTATTGAACTCTTTTTTTTTTTTTTCACCAATTGAGTTATAAATCTTTTATATTTGTGTCAATTCAGACCTTCAAGCCAATTTTAGATCGAAAATCACTATATGGACACCGGCATCCTTGTGGCTCGGTTAGCGCCGACGTAGATAATTTTACATAATATTTTCATTTCGAAATTCTCTCTTTTTTTTTTTTTTCCTTTCCTTCTTCCTCTAGCAAGTCGCCAAACCTCAACGATTGGCTAGAGGCCTTGCCCAGCCACTGGCGAGGCTCGCCTTCGCTAACCAAAAGAATAGGTCCTACCTCACAATTGGTCGTTTAACCCCACTAGAAGCTCCATCGGCCTTACTTTGTTCAGAATCTAGAATCTTGTACTCGAACTCTTTGAGTTATGAAATACGATATCTGATCACAATAAGAAAAATTCCTACACTTATGAGATGGGGTGTCAAGGCTATGCCATTGAACTCCATTAACCCAAATTACAAAATTGTCTTTTCTTGTTCTCGACTCTATGGTTCATCTCAAGTGGGAAATACAAGTCTAGAGGGGTAACGGGCTAAAGACTTGGGTTGTAGATCTATCTTTTAGAGGTAGTAAGATTGGAAAAGTCATCAATTTTCAGATTTCAGCTAGTACTAAATGGTAAGACATTTGTTGTTCTGTAGAAATTTTGTAACAGAAATTGTGAAATTCTATGATTATACCTCTTATGAAATGTAAAATATATCTTTACAATTTAAAAATTAAAGAGCATCTCATTCGAGCTTAAAAGGTGAACCTAGCGGGACTTTCTTTTCTGGCGGCCGATAGATATAATGGTAAACGCTAAAAGCAAATAAAAAAAAGTAAAAATAAATTAAACAAAAAGAAGAGAAGACATATGAAGGAGAGAGGAAGGTGAGGGAAGAGAAAACATAAGAAACCGGGCATGACTAGCAGTTGCAATAGAACTCGAACTTTATGCAAAACCTAGTGCAAATGCATCTTGGCTTAGGGTGTGTTTGTTTGAATGAAAATATTTTTCGAAAATTGATTTTCCGGATTTTTATTCGTTTGGTTCACTAAAAATAATTTAGTCAACGCAAAACACTTTCCAGCCAATGGTAAATTCATGCATAAAATTATAAAAGTGAATTTCTAATTCTAAATAGGTGAATACGCTTTCCGAAATTGTTCATCTTGAATTTTTTTAATATTTAATAGTTAATATTTGTTTATCTTTATTTTATTTTATTTTACTTCTTCCTTCGCCGATTGTTGACCCTCGGCGACGGCCTGCGATCAGCCACACGAGGTCAAGCTTTGCGTTCTCCGGATCCTAGTGAGGACGGAGCTCATGTGGTCGGTCGTCGGCTGTCGCCAAGGCTTGCCGATTGACGGAGGAAGAAGAAAAAGAAAAAAAAAAAGGAATAAACATGATATAAGAAGTAAATAACATAACAAATAAAAGAAATTTAAAATTTGATTCTTTTTTTTTTTTTCTGCCCAAGTAAAGTCATGAGATTAAAATCATCTTCCAAATGAGATCCAAACACTAGAAAAAAAAATTTCGGTCAAATATCATCTTTTTCCTGAAAATTATCTTTTGAAAATCATTTTCTTTTCCATTGAGTTGTTTCCCCAAACAATCGCACCATAAAATTTGGAAACTCAAAACTACATTGTGAACGCCTGATTAACCTATTGTTTAGCAATTCTCATGTAAAAATTTTATGGGAGAGTGCATTCTCCCATAACTATTTAGTAGTTCCAATGGTACAATAAATATTACACAGGGAATTACCAAGCAGTTAAAGATATAGGTTCGGCATAAGAAGTCCCCATGCTTCCAAGCCTCCAATGCCACAAGCGTCATGACATCTTGCTCATCTGAACTAATTATTAGGCACACTTCCTATAAGTACTTGAGCAGATTTCGCATGGCTAGAAAGAAGAACATCCTATGTTGCCACTATTTGAAGCCTAGAACAGTGAATTTCTTCGGTTTCTCATTTGGTGTATGAGATGGTACCATCAAGGAAGGCAAAGCCCCTTGATTAATACCCATACCACTATAGATGGTCTTAGCCTGACAAACAGTAAGAGCTAATCACCTTAAGATTATTGGCATAAGACATAATGTTCATATGAAGCGTGATACTATTTGTAATAACCAGAAAAATAACAATACAGAGATTGCGATAACAAATTCAATAATAATAATCAACCAAATGTTTATAATTATCTTTTCAAATAGAGACATTGAATTACAACTCAAATAAAGAGTTGCTCGATGCTCTAAACTTGAAAATAATTGAATTAGAAGTGAGGTATGGCTAATCGAATCTTCTTAAGGCGATTGGTTTTTGCCAATGGTATTGAACAGCTTCACGAACTATGCCTCCCAAGATACAACACTTCAAACCCGTTTGTATTAGCGTTATATGAACTAGACTTCGTCGAACACTTCTTGAAATTGGCGACTTAGAGGACGACTACTAGAAAGCTAGGGGATTGCTTTGAGGAGTTCTTCGAAATGGTTCATATTTTTGAATTAAAGCACACACACATATTTAGATTGGAAAAACAGCTACAGAAAAATCGAAGAAATATGAACTAACAAATCACGAGAACCGAAGAGACATGAAATAACATGTCCCTAATGTTGAGTCATTAACACTCATAATTACAACATATTTTGCGTTACCAAACGCTAACAACTTCGGAAGTCTAGTAGAATCGTAGGAGGTTGAAAATACGAAACTGAATAATTTCTATGTCGTTAAAAAATCAGATGTAAATGACCCATCGACGTACGGTGCACGCAGTGCGAAATTGAGAGCCTTCCGATCTCACAACGGTTATGTATGCGTGGTAAGGTCTATGGTGTAGTAAACTGAGATTGATCAGCTCTTAATTTTAGTACGACCTATTTTATTCATTTAAGTTATGTAGTGGTTTATCAAATCTAAAATTATTTTGAAGATAGTAAACTTTGGATTGCACAAAATCCATGAAAATTGTGTATCATGAAAACAACGCACTAACATGCTTTGATAATTTCTATTCGACATAAGAATAGCAGAGATGTCATAACTTTTGTACGATGCTTATTTGAATGCCATAATTTTTTTTTCGCTCACTTAAGTGCCAAAAATTTGAAAATTCGATCACTTAAGTGCCATCGGCGATTTGTCTTACCGGAAATCTCATGTGGATGCCAAAAAATCTTCCTTTTTTTACTTGTCGAGGACCCTCGTTGGTCACAAACGCCTCGCGCAGATTGTGCAACAGTCACCTCGCCCGGGACCTAGCTCATATGCGATGAGGCTGCCAGGGCCGGGAGTGAGGCTTTCGCGAGCCCGCAAGCCATAGGTGAGGTGGCCATCCCCAAGTTTGGCGAGGGCCTTTGAAGTTTGAACCGTCTCTCTCAACCGGCGAGGCCACGAGGACCTTTGCATGCAGGGCCGTGAAGGCCTCGCATAGGGCCATTGCGGGCTGTCCTTCCGCTAATGCTTGCAGGCACAAGAAAAAAGCAAAAGAATAAGAAAAATAAAAATAATTTTTTTAAAAAGTAATGAAAAATTCACGTCCAAATGGAAAATCAAATAAAAAATCAATGTAGGACGATTTATCAGAAATGACACTCAAATGATTGATTTTACTCCAATGTAGCACTTAAGTGAGCAAAAAAAAAAAAAAAGTTAAAGATATTTAAGTGAGCGTCGTACGAAAGTTACGAGGCTCATGCTGTTCTTATCCCGTTTCTATTCCAATAGAGAATTTTCATGTCATATGCTATTAGAGTTTTCATGAAAATGGAAACATAAGTTTCGTTTCCAATGAAAATAAGACATATATTGAAAATATTTTCACTAACCTAACTCGCCATTTGAAATGTCATTTCGTAGGGTATAGACCATACATATGTATATACATAAATATATTTAAATAGATTATATGTGTGTATGTATATAATTAATCTTGGGTCGGAGGACTTTGCAATTGTATATATGATTGATGAGTAATGAATATGTTCATTATTCACCTTTATTTTATTTAAGTTTGCACGTGGATGATGAAAATAATTTATAATCCATCAATTGAATATATAATTGAAGGATTTTTGTAGGGTTAATAATACCATGAAAAATCCTAAACTGGTACACATATGATAAATTTATTCCAAACTATTTATTTGACAAAACAAAACCATAAACCGATATATCCGTAACAAATTTGCTCCAAATTATTTTTTTTACCATCAAAAATTTTAAACTGATATATCTGTGACAAATTTACCCAAAACTAATATACTTGTGACAAATTTATCTATTGTTAATTTTCGTTATATTTTTTTGTCAAATTGTTGTGTTAGATGGCACATGACAGTTAACGGGTGTACCAATTTAGGGTTTTTGCCCTTTTTTTTATCACAGGTGTATCAATTTAGGATTTTTCGTTGTATTAACTCAATTTAACGAAAATTAATGGATGGTAAATTTGTCACAAGTGTATCATTTTAGGCTAAATTTATCATAGATGTATCGGTTTAAGGTTTTTGTGATAAAAAAATAGTTTGCAGTTAATTTGTCACAGATGTATTAGTTTGGATTTTAGGCAGTCAAAAAAATAATTTGGGGTGAGTGTATCGGTTTGAAATTTTTCGTGCTATTGACATTTTTTTAGGTATAAAATGTTTTAAACTTATTTTATGATATTACGATAATTTTTTCATTATTTAAATGTGAAAAAGTCATAAAAAAAAAAAACAGAGTTGTAAGGTAAGCTGCTGTTCCATGGAAAGAAAGTCCCGCCAAGAGCGGAGGACAGTAGACTACGAAAAGCACTTCAGAACTCCGTCAAAAAGCTGACAATTTTAAATTTCAAATTTATTTCTAATTCCTGACTTTCCTGACTGTCCCCGTAAATCCCATGAAACCCGAAATCCCAGGAATCTCTCCGAAAATCTCTCGTTCTTTCTCGCCAAGCCCAGACGAGGAAGCTTCTGCAACTAACGGAGAACTGATCAAAGAGGTACGCCATAGATATCATTCTGTGTTATTGCGAGTATAGCCAAAACATTCTCTCTCTCTCAGTAGAGTTGGGGTTCCCCTGGACTATCAATTTGTCAGCGAGGGTCGAAATGCTCATTTGAATAGACAGGGGGTCGCTTTGTTTTCCCAGGTTTGAGGTTGGTTCATGTCTGAAGCTCTTGTGTAGTCCGGATACTTTGATCATTTTTCCCAATAATTAATGGGTACCCGCTTGATTTATGGATGATGTGGTTAATAGAATCAACCATAGTGTAGGAATTGTATGGAAAGTTACGTTTTTTTTTTCCTCTTTTTGTTCTGTTGATCCAATGTTGGTCCACAGTTTTTTTCATATGTGAATTGGCTTGGTCTATTTGGAGTACTGAAAGCTCTTAAAGCCCTTTTGCCTGATATCTAAAGCTTGGCCTGAATGTTGTAATAGTTTTCTTAGTTCGTATTTTTTATTTTTCAACTGAAATCGCCTCAGATTTATCTTTTAATCCAGGAAAAATTCAAGTTTTTTTTTTTTTCCTCTGTTTTTTTGTGATATTTGCTGTACTTTGCTTTCACCCTCATTCGTCCTTAAGAGCACCGCCAAACTTGAAAACATGAAAGCAAACAGAACAATCTCACACCTGAAATAGAAAGAAGTCCCGTGATTTACAAAGTAAGTGGTAACAATGTTTGAGATGCATGGGTTGAAGCCCCTACTTAACAGTCTGCATGAAGAACAGAAGGAGATTCTTGTTTGTGATGCTTGAGACCTTTAAACATAAGTAAGATATGTTGCCATGTGCTGTCATGTTCTTATTCATGATAAACATATATCCAGCGATGTTAAAAAGTGCCGAGGAAGAGGCATGGATAATGGAAAATCTGGAGATTGATTTGTAACTTTGTCCTTTCCTTATTCTTATTGCATTTCGTAAATCCGTGTTCCGTATTTTTTAGGATCTTATAGTTAAGGAATTTCACATTGCCTGCAACCACGCACGTCGAAGTTTAATTTGGCTTTTATCTCAGTAATATAGGAAGGAAGGCTATTTTTCAAATTGGTCTAATTCTCTTGACAGGTCAAGAACAAAAACAACCATGGCAGCAACCAAGATGAGCTTGAAGCTTCTTGTTGACCGGAGAAGCCATACGGTGCTTTTTGCTGAAGCTGGGAAGGACTTTGTGGATTTCCTTTTCCATTGTTTGGCTTTACCAGTTGGAACTGTTATTAGTTTCCTCACCAGTGGACGCACAGCTGCTAGCTTATGCAACATCTACAAGAGTATTGAGAATCTCAATGACATAGATTTAAAAACTAACTAGAAAGAGACTCTGTTGAAGCCCAAGTTACCAAGCGGTGGTCCAGAGCTTCCCTTGTTATTACCTGAAGCTTCATCTTCCGCGCCAACTGACTACTACGGATGCTCCGATGCTTCTTGGAGATGTAACTATTGTCGCGACCCTCCGGAAATTTTTTCGGACGGAATAGGGCTAACGAGCCGATCCCTTTTTACATTTTTTTTATGGGATCGCGGGTCCCTCCCAAGACCCATTACTCGAATCGCGATGTCGGGTAAAATTTATCGAATATCGAAATTGACCTTGTGTGGTCGGGTGGCATGTTCGATGTGTACATGCAATTTGGAGTCGCCACCGATCGATTTATTGGAAGGTACGATCGGAAAACCTTACCGAGCGGTCGGGAGAAACCGTTCGGTTCCGCGAAAACCAGAGATTTTGGGTCCGGGGATTTGGTTACGCCAAATTTCATATTTGACGCCCTTTCGGTTACCGATGTTGATTGTTTTTCTAACCTAAGAATTCATGCAGATGTAATATCGGGTGAGGTAGGCCCTAACAATTCTAAGTTTTCATGCAGATGGGAATTTTCTATCTTAATCAATCACAATAAAAAAAAAAAAAAAAATTAATGCGCAATCAAAATCATTACAAGCAAACAAATCAATCAATCAATGTTTGATATGTCTAAAATGGCCCTATCGGCCCACACAAAAATCAATTTTGGGTGTCGGGGTGATTTGGTAAAAATTTGGGGCGGAAGGCCCGGAAGGGTAGAGTGGTCATTTTTGGGAGTTCGGGACCCGAAAATCACAAAATTTCGATTTGGCCAATTGAATGTGGCCATTTCTCATTTTTTGTGATTTTCTTGAATTTTTTTTAATTTTCCTATTTTTTTTTGGAATTTCTATTTATTTTTCAAAAATATTGGGAATTTTCCGGATCGAAATTAATCGACCCTCGAAGTCTCAAAAATTTTCGATCCAGACTTTATGAGTCCCGAATCGATCTAGAAATTTTTTAGAAATTTTTTGTGAAAATCTGGGAATTTTTATGAATTTTCTAAGTATTTTTACAATTTTTTTTTATTTTTTGGAAATTTCTTTTTATTTTTTTTATTATTTTTATATTAAACCGGACCGGGTCAACCCGGTCAACGGCCGGTCAACCCGGTCCGACCGCCTTGGACTCGCCCGCGATACCTAAAACGGCGCCGTTCCTATTTAAACTATTTATTATTTTTTTTGATTTTTTTCTCATACGTTTTCTAATATCCGAATGTATATACAAAAATGATGGACGGCTGAGATCAATTCCTGGATCAATCTCAGCCGTCCGAACGCCTACGATCAAAACGACGTCGCCTTGGTCTATACTCCCGAAACGACGCCGCAACGCTTGAATCAAGTGGACGGCCATGATTAAACCTTAAACCCGATCTAGACCGTCCATCCACTCATGATCAAAACGACAACGCTTCGGTTAATACACCGAATGGCTGCGATTAATCCTAGGTCTGATCTCGGCCGTCCGTTCTAGATCCGCCCTAAACGACGACGCTTCAATTAGTATATTGAACGGCTGCGATTAATCCTAGCTTAGATCCCAGCCGTTCGTTCCTGATCTACCTAAAACGACGTCGCAACATCTACACCGAACGGCACCGTTTTCGCGTTTTTTTATTTTCTACCTAATATAAACTAATTATCTAATATCTAAAAAAAAAAACAAAGAGCGATCCAACGGCTGAGAATCAAACCTACCTAATTATCTCGGCCGTTGGATCCGAGCCCGCTCGCCTCGCTCGCACCAACGGCCGAGGCGACTGGACTCCAGCTGGACCAATCCTATCACGACACCTAAGCACGCCGACCAACTTTGATCGCCACGTCATCGTCGTCTTCTTCGCGGCGACGACACGTAACGGACGCCCGAGAACCTCCGGCGATGATCTAACGGTGGAACCTTAATGAAATCACGTGAAACTAACACCAATCGACTCGCCTCACTTCCTAGATCGAGATATCCTAAAATCATTCGATTTCATCCACAGATTTGCCAATATCAAGCTACACACGTAGCAATATCGCGAAGTTCAAACTCAACGCACAGAGTACAATAACTCGATTACATCACATAGGAGCTTCAAGAAGAGGTAAGGAAACTTACCTCGTGCTCAGATCGAGCTCGCGAGGGTTAGAATGGTCCGGCCGACGTTCGACCGGACCGACGTGGATTGAAGGCTCGACTCGAGGTTTTCGGACAGAATCAATGCACGGAACAAACACGATTGTGGTTAGTGAGGTTCTCAAGGTAAAAGGCACACATCAATTTCAATAATCGTGCAGGTATGAGTGTGATGCCATGGATGTGCAGAACGAAGCTTTTGAAGTCGACTTACCGATTCAGGGAGGTTTCGTTCGATCGAGCTTATGCGATCGCTTCTCCCTTGCTCGGGTAGACTTCCGGTGATGATCCGCCGCGCCGATTTAGCTTGAATCACTTGGGACGAAGTTCCGAAGCTTCGGTCCGAAGCTTCAACAATGGCGTCCCCGAGAGCCTCTCGCTCTAACTCTCTCTCTCTCTATCTCTATTCTGTTCGTGTGCGAGCCAAATGAGCCTCCCCCTTGCTCTAGAATCCTCCTCGCTATTTATACTCGCGTTTTGAATTTGGGCGCGCACGGGCGTGAGCTGGCCGAGCTTCCTCCGCACGTGCTCGAGCGTGCCAAATGGTCTAAACGGCGTTAAGAATGAAATGCGATTCCGTTGGACTCCGTTTGGTGCTCCGGCGATGCCAATTATGTGCGAATTGAACCGAGTTTGCAGAATGTTGACTTTTTCGTATGGCCGGAACTTTGACTGGCTCGCCGGAGCTCCTCCGGCGACCATTGGCTCCGAGGTCGAGCTCAATCAACGGGTAATTACCCGAACAATAAAACGCCCAGGTCAATTGATCTAATTGTCGCCGATTGCCCCATCAATTTGCTCATTAAAATTCGCCCAAGTACTGTTCATGTGCGCAGATATTCCGAGGAAGACGCAATACTGTTCTGGACCGGTTCGACCGGTCCGACCGGCGGTCAGACCGGTCCGAATCGGTTGAGACGATAATTTTTGCAAAATTTCAAAATTAATCCAAATTGACTGGGAATTTCTGCAATTAAACCTCAAAATTGAACTCAGGGGCCTGAATATTATATAGAAATGTGGTTTTGCCCAAAAGTTTCTATCAATTTGCATAAAAACCCCAAATTTTTCTAAAATCCCCAAATTGGGGAAATGTTCAATTGAGTGCTAATTTGATAAAATTGGACTACGAGACCTATGCCAATAGATTCAGAATGTGTTAAAACAATAGGGGTAGCCCAATTGTGTATAGAAAGTTCCTCAATTGGAAGTAATTTCAAAAATTGCAAATTGAGGGACCAAATTGCAACATTTTAAAGAATTTCTGTGCAATTCGTGCAATCCGCGCAATTTTAGGGTGCAATTGACCAAATTGAAATTCAAAGGGACCACAATTGAATGTCTAGACTCCAAATGTGCAAAAATTGCAAATAAAAAGACTCAATTGGTATTTTTTATGCAAATTCAACCTCAGGTATTATGAAGAAACACCTAAAATTGGATTCAATTTTCAATTTTTCTTGAGGTCAATATGAAAAGGGAATTAAAAGAAAAATATTGAACATTTTTGTGTATTTTTATGACCTCGAAAAGCATTTTTTTATGATTTTTTCAAAGATTTTTCTATTTTTCGAAAATATTAAAAAATATGAAAAATATGAAAAATTATTTTTTGTTCCAAATTGATTCCTTATGCTTGGCCAAGGCTTCCAATGTTGATTTTTTAATTTTTTAATTTTTTGTGAATTTTTAGTGAATTTTGGAAAATAAAACTAAAGAAAAACCGACTAAAAATTCGGGTGTCAACAACTATGTCACTGATGCCCCCTCAGCAAAATGCCCATATGGCGGTGAGAGTATGAGTACCAAACTTTCATGGGTTGTTGGGTCAGCTGTGTCATCCTCGTCCGAGGCATCCGGCGGTGAGGGTGGTTATGTGAAAGGCGTTGTGACATACATGGTGATGGATGATCTGGTCGTGAAGCCTATGTCCACCATTTCTTGTGTTACTCTCATCAACAAGTTCAATGTGCAGGAACTTGGGGATCTTGAAGAGAAGGTGATAGATTTTGGGATGGATGAGGTAAGGCCTGCAACCCCTTTCTAATATCCTATACCTTTTTTTATTTGTTTCTATGCTTGAAATTATTAGTTGCTTTTTCATCATGCTCCAGGACAACTTAAGCCTTTTATTCATGGAGACATTAGTGAAAATTGGAGGATCATTGAATAACGCGTAGAATTGATGTTAGTTAGAGCATTTCTAATGATTTTTAAGAGATTTCAGTGAGTCATTTCTGGGATATGGATGGTAGTAGTGTCACCATTGACTATATGTCAGATTTATGCATTCCAACTTGCGCTACGAGTCTCTCCTCTGTTATGGCCGCACTGCTAACATTGCAAAAGGTTTAGTGATATCCTACCCCGACATGAACAACGGGTTGGACTTAGAAAAAGAACAAGATCCATTGTTGGGTAAAATCACATCTTCATGACGAGGATGATTTTCTAAATAAATCTTCACGACTTGCTAGTTTCTTAAGTTAAAGATAGCTGATAAGGTCTGGATTGTTACTAAATCGAATTTGTGGACTTAATTCTCTATGCTATTTTAGCATCATGACAATTCATTACCCATGGCTGCGAAATGTTCAGTGAAAGCTTCTGATACTCCTGTTATCTGGTTTGTAGGCCATAAAGCTGTTGAATGCTTCTTTGCACTCCAAGAAGGTGTTCACAGACATATTCTTCAGTAAGAAGGAAGCATCTGCATGATGATCCATTTCAAGATAACTGCTTATGCTATTTCTCTATTAATGGCTTTAACTATTTTATTTCCATTTGCGTGAGATTTCGGCGAGTCCACTGATTCCAATTGTAGTAGTACGGTCGCCAATTATGCTTTTTTTTTTTTTTTTTCAGTTATTATCAGTGCGTGGTGCTTTGGTTTATGAGAATGTCATCTTTAGATGTGTCTATCCTTATCAAGCTGTAATGGTTGTGTTTATGATTGGATTCATAGGTTGCACAAAATTGAGAAATCAATGGTCGGTTTACTCCATTCTGAAATCTGACAAAAAAAGAAAAAAGAAAAAAAGAAATCAATCCATTCTGTAAGGATCAAAGCGTTCTGTAATGCGGTGGCAATATCACTTGGGTCTTTCTTGGACTCTGATGAATCCTCCAGCAGCATTCTTCCTCATCAGTAAACTACAGAGTAAAAGTTAAATCGACCGTTTACGTGCGAGCTTTACCTTTTATGTTCATTTTAGAAGAACAAATCTCTAATTCTTATGTGATATTTGGTAATTAATCTCTGAACGATGGGCAACAAATAATATGTTCATGGTTATTCTGGCAATAAATTTCTAGCAAATCTCCAATTCTTTATGTGTATTCAGTAGTAACCTTTAATTGGTGTACAAGAAATAATAGAGTTACATCGTGTGGTGATAAACATTCAAAGATAATTGTTCATATATATATATATGGGTGTGTGTTCTAAGTAGATAAATGATCAAAGATCTATGGCAGGTAAAAATTCTATTTTGTTCTCAAATCTCTTTTTATGAGCTTAAGTTTAATTACATGGTATTTCTCATCTTTAAGAATTATAAAATGAGCCTCATCTACGGTGATAAGAATCATCGTGGTTTTATTACTATAATTAATTATCAACAAAATAATAAAGTGAATGAATTCGCATCACTTGTAGGCTTGTACTGTTGAACTAAGGGCCACGATTTTTCCGACCCAAAAAAAAAAAAAAAACTAAGGGCCACGATAAGTTCTCAAGTAACAATTTCTAATAATCACAAAAGGTTTATAAAAGAAAAAAAATCAAAGTTAAAAATTTCCTTATCACGCATGTCCAAAAATAAATGTCTGAGAATCTATATTTGCATATATAAATTCCCAAAAGAGAATTTTTAATTCCTACAAAAAATTTATAAAAGAAAAGATAAGTGTTTACATTGCGCACAAAAATAAAAATTGAGAAATAATTTTTCATAGCTGTTGATTTTAGGACTATGATAGGTTGTGAGAGTTTTTAGTAATTGCAAAAGGTTTATATAAGAGAAAAGTAGGTTTGCAAGTTTGTGTTACTTAATTGCACATAAAGTTAAAAATTCCCTTATCGCGCATTTCTGAAAATATAATTTTAATGGCGTACATGGAAAGGCGGGGTTACAATTTTAAATAATATTTTAATATTTTTTTTAGATTGAATTAATCATCGTATGATAAATTTAAGATTTTTTTTTTTTTGATAATTTTCTTGACAATCGATACTTTCCATTACCGACAAAGTTCTTGCTCTGTCCTACCAGCCGAGCAAGAAGGTGACACAAAGCATCTTTTATAGCATGCCTTTAAGCTGTGGTATCAATCTTCGATTGACCTTGGAAGTTCTATAGCTTTAGTGCATGTACTAAACAAAGCTAAACAGTACAACCACATCTATACTATATGGACTATAACTTGTTCCACTCGCCCATTGGCTCTGTTAACTTGTTTTTATAGGATGAATCCTCTCACTTATGAATATTTATAACTAAGGCCTCGTATCACGAATTCAATTAATTTGACAATAATTTGAATAATAACAATAAAGTGGCAACTATCGTGAAATTTTTCGAGATTACTTAGACACAACTTCTTAACAGCTACTGTGCTTATGAAAATGAGTGCCTCTCATGAAAACCCTTTAACGTAAAGTCTTTGCATCTCCTTAAAGATTTTTCTCGAAAGCCGAAACCAAACGCACCTAGAAGACCAGACCGGTAAAAACTTCCTTAAGAAGTGCCTAACCCGCAGTGCTATGGTGAAAAACTCCGCCACGCTCTCATGAAAACCCTTTAACCTAAAGTTTTTGCATCTCCTTAGAGATTTTTCTCGAAAACCGAACCAAAACGGACCTGAAAGACTTGACTGGCAAAGCCTTCCTCAAGAAGCACCTACCCCGCGGTGCTACCGCGGAAAACTTCGCCACCCTGTCTCCATAATTTCCTCTCTATCTCGTCTTTGACTCAAAAGTACAAAGTGTTAATCTTCTTTCCAAAAGCCCCGGCCTTTCCCCAAACTCCACTACCGTGACCCGAGAGTTGTGAAGAAAGCAGCTCTTGCACTTGCTGGGTCGAAGCCATGACCGAGAGGCGCGCATTCCCTCGTCAGTCCCGCTCTTTGCGAGCTCGATTTTTCTCCGGTTAGTGTGATCTGATTGACGGTCTTGTGAGCTAGTGTTAATAGAAAGAAACTCAATTTATACATGCTCTCGTCTTTTTCAGTGTATCACGTAGAGGTTTCTTCGTGAAACTCCCGCACATTTACTTATCCAAAAGAAGAGATAAACTTTTGGGTCTCCATTTTCTATTGATTTCCATGGACATCGCCTCACGGTTGCTCTCTCCAAGTCCAGCTTCATTTGGGAAAATTTTGTGATAGATCCGGGGCGATCAACTTGGACCAAAGCTTTAGAGTGGTGACCGTAGAAGAGAACCAATGATGGGTCTGGCAACGCACTTGCTCGCAGGCCTAGCCCGAGCCTCAAGGGCCTGAAGTCATTTTTTGGACAGGTTTGGACAAGGATATTTAGGGAGAAAATATGAACCGGTCGATTCTCAGATTTTTTTTACAAAAATCGTACCATTGTCGCACTAGAGAAAAGAAAATTAGGCTTTATTTTTTCTCCTTTTAGATCGATCAAAAGGATTCGACCAAAAAGTAAAATGCAAGTTAAATGGACTAGTTTACCTTTCCTTTTTTCAATCATGGGCTGGCATGAGAGCTTTTAGGCTCGATGTCAGACTTAGCCTAGCCAGACCAAGCCCGATTCACTTCCTGTTGTGGTGAAATTATGGACTAAAGCTGGCTTAATGGTATGCTTGATTCTCTGCACAGACCAAAACCGAGCACGGCAAAAACCAAGAAGATGAGTTCGAAGCTTCTTGTTGACAACAAAAACGGGACCGTCCTCTTTGCCGAAGCCGGAAAGGACTTTGTGGATTTCCTTTTCCATTGCCTGGCTTTGCCGGTTGGACCTATTGTGAGTCTTCTCCCCAAAGCAGGCGTGGCGGGTGGCTTGTGCAGTCTTTATGCGAGTGTCGAGAATCTCAGCGACCCATATATCGAACTTAGATAGAAAGAGGCTCTGTTGAATCCCAAAGCACGGAGCTCCGATCCGGATGTTACGCGCTAATTGTTGCCCGAAGCTCCACCTTCAGCACCATTTAACTACTACATTTGCCCTCGTACTGCCAATGATTTTCGCTACGCAGGCGCTTCATGCAGTAGCTATGTGACGGATTCCCCTTCTACAAGATGTCCTGGTTGCAACAATACGATGAGCAAGAAACTGTCATGGGTCCCGGGGCCAGCTGCTGGTGCCGCGTCCTCGGCCAAGGTACCTAGTGGGGAGGGCAGTTACGTGAGAGGCACGGTCACATACACGGCGATGGACGGTCTGGTCATGAAGCCCATGTCCAGCATCTCTTGCATTACTCTCCTCAACCGGTACAATGCGCACGAAATCGGGGATCTCCAAGAGAAGGTGATCGACCTTGGCATGGACGAGATAAGACCCACAAAAGTCGCAACCTCTTACAAATATTTCGACCCCATTTAGGATAAAACAATGAAATCTGAAGGTTGATTTTCAACTGGTAGTTGTATGTCTGGTCGGGAACATGGCACAAGAGAATAACCAACCAGTTCTAGAGCTAACTACGATGTTCGTATGAGATTACAAGGTTTGATCCATCCCATCAATATGTGGTCAACTCATCAACTAAGAGCACATCAATGCTCAGCATTTGGAAGAAGAAACTAAAGATTCCAATCTAATTATGGTGTTTAGGACGTAGATTTTTTAGAAGCCATACAGCTTCATGATCAAGTTCAGATTATGTGAGCTATTGTTTGCTAGAAACCGGAAGCACCCCTGTTTGTATAACTTGCGTTTTCTCAAGCACCCATTTTTAATGACTTGTCTTGTGCCGTGCCATCTTTACTCAGGCCATAAAGCAGTTGAGCGCTTCATTGCATTCCAAAACGGTTCTCACAGACCGATTCAACAGGGGAAGATCTCAAGTGAAATGCTATTCTTCAATTTCAAAAACTCTCCATTCGTATTGGCTTGCTGGGGTAGTTTGCTCTTGCTACTTTGTGAAATGCTGATGAAACTATTCAATCCGCGATGTGAAATTAGTCTCTACTATATGTTAGCTTGCTAAGAAAACAAGTTCCTGAATGTGTATATGCTTGTAACGTCGGGATGAATGTGTTTTATGTGAACTGATCCATGTGGTTTAAGCAACGAATAGATTTACTATGAACTGACCCTCGATAAATTTACTATGAACTGACTGGGAGTCGTTAGGCTCTCCAAGCCCAAAGGATAAAAGGACGGCCTAGGCAAAAAGATAGAAATAAAAAAATCCAGCAGAAAATGGGACACCAAAGACAAGATAACAATATTCAATGCCCGCGAGGTGCCATAAAATAAGCAAGAAGAAATGATTGTCTAAACTTTGACACTTATTTTATTTTTTCATAATGTGAAGGGGAGCTATACATACGTTGCTCGCGGGATCGACATGACATGTCCTTTCCCGTCCAAAATCTAACTCTTTGCAATGACTTCGGAATAACTTTGTGCATCCTTGTCAACTCTGTTAAGTAGTTAGCCTTTGCCATAAATAAAATAGATAATATGGTTTCCACCCAATTCTTCAATATCAATATGTCTCTCGTTTCAGCCTCTTTTCACTTTCAACGCCTCTCTCCCAACAACCGCTCCGCCATTGATGCCAATCGCCGCCCACCATCGACATACATTGATCGCCGACCGCCACCCGCCCATCGTCAACTTGCTGCCACCCACCGCCTTCGACCATCACCTGCCGTGGCCACTGCCCGCCGTCGATCATTGTTCGATACCACCCACCCCTGCCAGTTGCCGACCATTGCCCGTTGCCACTCTTGCCCGCCACACATATGCAAATAATATTTTTTTTAGTTTTAAAAAGTAAATAAGATTTTTTATAATAAAAATTATTCTTTAAAAATTTTTTAAAAAAATTAAAAATAAAGAATAGATTTTTCGGTCGATGATAATAATTTTTCGTAGAAGATTTTGTGTTGATAATATTATAAAAGTAGAAATTTTCAACCATTAGCAAACGAATTTGTGTTTGAGAAGCTGAAATTTTGTCCTGTTATCAAAAGTTTTTCTCTAATCATAAATCAACTTATAGAATAGAAGTAAAAAAATCAACTTCTGCTCAAAAGTAAAAATAAAAAAATCAACTTCTGATTAGAAATTAATTTTTGAAGTAGAAGTGTTGCCATGCACGTCCTTAGCTTGGAGATACCTACTGTACTTTTCTTTCTCGCTCGGTCGCTCTAAACTATTTTCAATCATCGAGCCAAGCATTAGGTCTCACTCTTCTTCCTTTTTCTTGGCACTTTTGTCGGGATGAAAGAGGACGCCGATATTGTCGGTCCCCGAGATGCGTCGGAGAAGAACATCTCTCCGGGTTATGTGCCACCGTTTCATTGGCTCACTCGGAACCGGATAACGTTTCAGGGCATTGGTCCAGTTTCCAATTCGAGAACCGTCCTCTCCATTCCTAACTGTTGGGAAGCGATCACCCTCGTATATATGCATGCTCCCAGCTCTACCTGCGATCAAGTCACATCGAATATTTGTCAGGAGAAGACCCCACTGCGAAAACTTCCTCAAGAAGGTGCTCCAGCTAAAAAAATTCTCCCCGAAGAACCTGTGTTAATAATTTCCTCTGACCCAAAAGAAAAAAAGCTGGTGCCTTTTCCAAAAGCCCCGGGCCCCGGCCTTGTCCCAAACTCCACTATAAGAAAGGCAAAGCTCTCCGTCTGTTGACCATGACCCGGGAAGGAAGCAGCTCTTGCACTTGCAGGGTCGAAGCCATAATTGAGAAGCCCAGTTTGACGATTTTCTCCTGGTTAGTGCGAAACTGAAGTAGACTTGCTCTCGCCTTTTCGTTACTCGCATCATTGTAGAGCAAGGGTTCGTATTTTCCCCAACAGGAGTCGGCTGTATCACGGACATGTTGGTTCGTGAAACTCTTGCGCATCTGCTTATCCAACAAAAGAGACAAATCTTTGAGTAGTTCTTGATTTTCTCTCGGTTTCTGTGGACACCGCCTCCCGATTGCTTGATTTGATAGTTTTTTTATGGTCCGGTACGATCGACATCGATCAAAGCTTTAGAGGGGTGACTGCCAAATAGATGCATGATGGTCTGGGTAACTCCGGTGCCTGCAAGGCCTAGTCCCAGCCATGAGAACCTGTAGACATTTTTCATTTTATGAGATTTGAGAAGCTGATATTACAACAGTGTAACATTACAAACTCAAGCGCAAGTGTTATAAAATGGCAAAAAACAACCAAGCACGTTGAGATTTAATTTGGCTTTTATCTCAGTAACATAGGAAGGAAGGCTATTTTTCAGATTGGTCTAATTCTCTTGACAGGTCAAGAACAAAAACAGCCATGGCAGCGACTAAGATGAGCTTGAAGCTTCTTGTTGACCGGAGAAGCCACACGGTTCTCTTTGCTGAAGCTGGAAAGGACTTTGTGGATTTCCTTTTCCATTGTTTGGCTTTACCAGTTGGAACTGTTATTAGTTTCCTTAGCGGTGGAGGCCCAGCTGCTAGCTTAGGCAACGTCTACAAGAGTATTGAGAATCTCAGTGAAATATATTTAAAAACTAACCAGAAAGAGACTCTGTTGAGGCCCAAGTTACCGAGCAGTGGTCCGGAGCTTCCCTTGTTATTACCTGAAGCTTCAGCTTCCGCGCCAACTGACTACTACGGGTGCCCTTCAAGATGTAGTAACAATTTCACTAATGCCCCCACGGCAAAATGCCCATATTGCCGTAACAATATGAGTACCAAACTTTCATGGGTTGTTGGGCCAGCTGTGTCATCCTCGTCCGAGACATCTGGCAGTGAGGGTGGTTATGTGAAAGGGGTTATGACATACATGGTGATGGATGATCTGGTCGTGAAGCCTATGTCCACCATTTCTTGTGTTACTCTCATCAACAAGTTCAATGTGCAGGAACTTGGGGATCTTGAAGAGAAGGTGGTAGATTTTGGGATGGATGAGGTAAGGCCTGCAACCCCTTTCTAATATCCTATATCTTTTTTTTTGTTTTTTTCGTTTCCAGGCTTAAAATTATTAGTTGCTTTTTCGTCATGCTCCAGGACATATTAAGCCTTTTATTCATGTAGATGTTAGTGAAAATTGAAGGATCATTGAATAACACATAGGAGCGATGTTAGTGAAAATTGGAGGATCATTGAATAACACATAGAAGTGATGTTGTTAGTTAGAGCATTTCTAATGATAGTTAAGAGATTTCAGTGAGCCATTGCTGGGATATGGATGGTAGTAGTGTCGCCATTGACTATATGTCAGATTTATGCATTCCAACTTGCGCTACGAGTCTCTCTTCTGTTACAGCCACGCTGCTAACATTGCAAAAGGTTTAGTGATATCCTACCCCGACACAAAAAAGGGCTTGGGTTTAGAAAAAGAACAAGATCCATTGTTGGCTAAAATCACTTCTTCATGACAAGGATGATAATTCATAGTTAAGGAGTAGTGTGCATCAGCACTTTTTCTAAACAAATCTTCACGACTTGCTAGTTTCTTAGTTAAAGATAGCTGATAAGGTCTGGATTGTTACTAAATCGAATTTGAGGACTTAATTCTCTATGATATTTTAGCACCATGACAATTCATTACCCATGGCTGCGAAATGTTCAGTGAAAGCTTCTGATTCTGTTGTTATCTGGTTTGTAGGCCATAAAGCTGTTGAATGCTTCTTTGCACTCCAAGAAGGTGTTCACAGACATATTCTTCAGTGAGAAGGAACCATCTGCATGATGATCCATTTCAAGATAACTGCTTCTGCTGTTTTTCTATTAATGGCTTTATCTATTTTATTTCCATTTGCGTGGTATTTCGGCGAGTCCACTTATTCCAGTTGTAGTCGTATGGTCGTGAATTACGCTTTTTCTTTCAGTTGTTATCAGTGTGTGGTGCTGTGGTTTATGAGAATGTCATCTTTAGATGTGTCTATCCTTATCGAGCTGCAATGGTTGTGTTTCATAGGTTGCACAAATTTGAGAAATCAATGGTCGGTTTACTCCATACTGAAATCTGACCCAAAAAAAGAAGAAAAAACTCCGTTCTGTAAGGATCAAAGCGTTCTGTAATGCAGCGGCAATATCACTTGGGTCTTTCTTTGACTGTGATGAATCCTCCAGCCGCATTCTTCCTCATCAGTAAACTACAGAAAGTAAAAGTTAAATCGACTGTCCTTACCAAAAAAAAAAAAAAAGTTAAATCGACTGTTTACGTGCGAGCGAGAGAGAAAAAATCTCTGATTCGTATGCGATATTTGGTAATCAATCTCTGAACGATGGACAAAAATAATATATTCATGGTAATTAAATTGATGTGTGTGTATGTTCTAAGTAGATGAATGATCAAAGATCTATGGCACGCAAAAATTCTACTTTGTTCTCAAATCTCTTTTTATGAGCTTTAGTTTTATTACACGGTACTTCTCACCTTTAAGAAGAGAATTATACAATGAGTTTCATCGATAATGATAAGAATCATCATGGTTTTATTACTATGATTAATTATCAACAAAATAATAAAGTGAATGAAATCGCATCACTTATAGCTGTTGAACTAAGAGCTACGATTTTTACCCACAAAAAAAAGAAAAAACAAGAAGCTAAGGGTGACGATAAATTCTAATAATCACAAAAATTTCATAAAAGGAAAAAATTAGTTTTTTTTTTTTTTGGTGGAAAGGAAAAAATCTAGTTAAAAATTTCCTTATCGCGCATTTCTAAAAATAAATGTATGAGAATTTATATTCGTATATGTATTCCCAAAAGAGAATTTTTAATTCCTACAAAAAAGTTTATAAAAGAAAACATAAGTGCTTACATTGCGCACAAAAATAAAAGTTCAGAAATAATTTTTCATAGCTGTTGATTTTAGGACTATGATAAGTTGTGAGAATTTTTAACCATTGCAAAAAGTTTATATAAGAGAACAGTGGGTTTACAAGTTTTTGTTACATGATTGCACATAAAGTTAAAAATTCCCTTATTGCGCATTTCTAAAATTACAATTTTAGTGGCGTGCATGGAAAGGCATGTTTAAAATTTTAAATTATAGTTTAATATTTTTTTAGATTGAATTGACCATTTTATAATGAATTTAAGATTTTTTTTAATAATTTTATTGATAATTGATACTTTCCATTAACGACAAAGTTCTTGCTCTGTCCCACCAGCCAAGCAAGAAGGTGACACGAAGCTATCCCATCCCTTTTAGCATGTCTTCAAGCTATGGTACCAATTTTCAATTGACCTTCGAAGTTCTACAGCTTTAGTGCATGTACTAAACAAAAAAGTTACAATACTTCGTGGCACTATTAAAGCACATCATAGCTACACTGTACAACCGCATCTATACTATATGGACTATAACTTGTTCCACTCACCCGTTGGTTCTTTTAACTTGTTTTTATAGGATGAATCCTCTCACTTATGAATATTTATAATTAAGGCCTCATATCACTGATTCAATTAATTCGACAATAATTTGAATAATAATAATGAGGCAACTATCATAAAATTTTTCAAGATTACTTGACACAACTTCTTAGCAACTACCGTAATTATGAAAATGAGTGCCTCTCATGAAAATCCTTTAACATAAAGTCTTTGCATCTCTTTAAAGATTTTTTTCGAAAGCCGAACCAAACGCACCCGAACGACCCGGCTGGTAAAAAATTCCTCAAGCGGCACCTACCCCATGGTGCTCCAACTGAAAACTTCACCACCTTCTCATGAAAACTCTCTAACGTAAAGTCTTCGCATCTCCTTAAAGATTTTTCTACAAAGCCGAACGAATTGCAGCCGAAAGACTTGACTGGTAAAAACTTCCTCAAGAAGTGCCTACCCCACAGTGCTACAACGGAAAACGTTGCCGCCCGGTCTCCATAGTTTTCTCTCTATCTTGTCTCTGACTCAAAAGTATAAAGTGCTAATCTTTTTTCAAAAGCCCCCGCCTTTTACCGAACTCCACTACCGTGAACACGATTTTTCTCCGGTTAGTGTGATATGATTGACGCCCTTGTGAGTTAGTGTTAATAGAAAAAAGCTTAATTATACATGCTCTCGTCTTTTCTAGTGTATCACGTATATATTTCTTGGGAAAACTCCTGCACATGTACTTATCTAACAAAAGTTAGACAAACTCTTGGGTATTTCTCGATTTACTCTTGGTATCCATGGCACCGCCGCAAGATTGCTCTCTCTAAGTCCAGCTTGATTTGGAAATGTTGCGATGATCCACAGTGCGATCAACTTGATCAAAGCTTTAGAGTGGTGACCGTCTAATAGAACCAATGATGGGTCCGGTAACTCGCGTGCCCACGGGCCTAGCCCAAGCCACAAGAGCCCGGAGACATTTTTGGACAGGCTCGAACAAGGGTATTTAGCGAGAAATGAATGATTCCATGGCACAAGTTGCACGAGTTAGGATCAATTGTACCAATTAAATGGGCTCGATTGAAAAGTAAAATGCAAGTTAAACGAACTAGTTGATTGTTTCCTTTTTTCAATTATGGGCTGGCGTGAGAGTTTTTAGGCTCGATGTCGGACTTAGCCCGCCCAGACCAAGCCCGATTCACTTCGTGTTGTAGCTGAAATCATGGATACCTAGCTTATGGTTACGCTTGATTCTCTGCACAGACCAAGGCCAAGCATGGCATAAACCAAGACGATGAGTTTGAAGCTTCTTGTTGATAAGAGAAACCACACCGTCCTCTTTGCCGAAGCCGGAAAGGACTTTGTGGATTACCTTTTCCATTTTCCGGCTTTGCCGATTGGAACTATTGTCGGTCTTCTCCCCAAAGCAGGCATGGTGGGTGGCTTGTGCAATCTTTATACGAGTGTCGAGAATCTCAGCGACCCATCTATCGAACTTAGATAGAAAGAGGCTCTGTTGAATCCCAAAGCACGGAGCTTCGGTCCGGATGTTACGCGGCGATTGTTGCCTCAAGCTCCACCTTCAGCACCATTTAACTACTATATTTGCCCTCGTACTGCTAATGCTTTTCGCTACGCAGGCGCTTCATGTAGTAGGCGTGTGACGGATTCCCCTTCTACAAGATGTCCTGGTTGCAACAATGCGATGAGCAAGAAACCGTCATGGGTCCCAGGGCCGGCTGCTGGTGCCGCATCCTCGGCCAAGGGTACCCGGTGGGGAGGGCGGTTACGTGAGAGGCGTGGTCACATACATGGCGATGGACGGTCTGGTCATGAAGCCCATGTCCAGCATCTCTTGCATTACTCTCCTCAACCGGTACAATGCGCACGAAATCGGGGATCTCCAAGAGAAGGTGATTGGCATGGACGAGGTAAGGCCCGCAAAAGTGGCAACCTCTTACAAATATTTCGACCCCATTTAAGATAAAACAATGAAATCTGAAGGTTGATTTTCAACTGGTAGTTTTACGTCCGGTCGGGGAACATGGCATAAGAGAATAACCAACCGGTTCTAGAGCTAACTACGATGTTCGTATGAGATTACAAGGCTTGATCCATCCCATCAATATGTGGTCAACTCATCAACTGAGAGCACATCAATGCTCAGCATTTGGAAGAAGAAACTAAACATTCCAATCTAATTATGGTGTTTAGGACTTTCGTGACCTAAAAAATTGGAGAAATTTCCAGGCTAATGGATTATCAAGTTAATTATTTAACTAACCTAACTCAAACTCTCTCAAGTCCATACCAAATCACAACTTAAGGTTCAATTGATTAACATGCAATATATTTTAATATTGGAGTCGCCACTAATCATTTATGGTAGGTCGATTAGAAACCTAAATAAAATAGCGGGAGAACTATTTTATTCCTACGAACCAGAGATTAAGAGTTCGGGGACTTGATTACGCCGCATTAATCTATCGCCCTTTTGGTACCATTTTATTTCATGAAAAATCATTTGAGAAGGCAATATTAATTGATTTTAACCTAAGTCACTAACAAAGGTTATCATACGGGTGCACAATCAATTAATGAACATCCAGAAGTCAATATAATCAAGGGAGCATGCGCCACACAATTTTTTTTTTATTTTCGATTTTTATATGAATACATGAAAGACTATACTATATATGATGCAATGTCGTGATGCAAATGCAAGACTAAGCTAAATGACGTGCAAAATATGACATGCAAAGGAAAATTAACTTCGTGACATATGAATTAATTAAAATTTTAAATATGCAATTTTAAACTAATGTATAAAGATATGCTTATAGTTTAATTAGATTGATTATGTGATGTTGGAATCAATTAAATTGACCTAAGCATACAATTCTACATGGAATGCAAACTAACTTGCAACCTATATGACATGGTATGAGGTGACATAGCAAAGATGAATCACGTGACAAGGATGACGTGGCAAAGATGACATGGCAAGGATGACATGGCACGGATGACGTGGCAAGGATGACATGGCACGGATGACGTGGCAAGGATGACGTGGTAGGGTTGAATGATTTTTTTTTTTATATTTTCGGATAAATTAATTTCCTAAAATAGAACTATGCCAAAACAATATTTATCTTGCATATTTTAGAGTTTAAATTGACCGAAACCCTAATACATTAAGATAGATTATTTTAGGCATAAAATTCTATTTAAACATGCAATTTTTATCCTAAAATGCAATCTAATCTGATTATTTACAAAAAGGATTAGATATGCAATTGTCTACATGATGCTATTTTTGGAAAGATATGCAATTTTCAAATATGAAAAGTGAATGAATGCAAATCTTTTAGAATTTTCGAGATTAGATCGCGTGACGGATATATTCTAAAAAATATGAAAATCAAACAACTCAGTGAAGATGCCAATCAATGTCAATCAAGAAAGTGGATATATCAATCAAGTTTTGGAATATTTCGTAAATATTTGAGTCAATCTTTAATTCGTAATCCCACAATTAACAATTGAACACAAATTTTTGCCTAATCGAGTATTCCATCAATAATCTTAAAGATGAACTTTCTCGATCGTATGTCAAGTTGCCGATTAGGAAAGAAAATCTTCCTAATCAACCTGTATTTTTAAAAGATATCTACTTTGATGCAATGTGTAAAGCATACTACAAGATACACAATATACTTAAAAATTTTCAAACAAAGCAATTGAATATCTTATTTCGAGATAAGAAATTGTACCTAATCTCCAAGGATAAGCTTTCCTAATTCGAATACGTACCAATTTGTGGACGAAACTGGCTTGGGCCGACAGTGATGATCAAGGCAACGAATCCGTTGTAGCTGAATGGTAGGCCAAAAATACATATGCAAGTTCGCTCGGTGGAGGAATGGAAACTGAGAGAATAAGTCTTCGTGGATGTCCTTCGTTGACCACCGCTTGGACTATCTAATTCACATGCCCATGAAAGATTAAACATCACAATAAGCTGCAAGTGCTCCTGTGGAGTGCCGTAACATTTGTGCATGAGAAGAAGAAAAGAAATAAATAAGAAAAGATGATGATGGGATGTTCGAGATGAAACTTTTATGAAGACTCAAAGGCCCATCTCTATTCTTTCCTTTTCTTCATAGATGAATGATCTCTCACTGGTCAATTGAGCTGTTCTGAATGGGGTGATTTCCCCAAGCTTAAACGGAGAACAGCTATAGATCATAGGCTGGATGATAAAAAAAGACGGCTTGACTGTTGCTCGGCGGACCTGCAAGCTTAGGTGAAATCTCCCAGGGAACAAGACAATGTTTCGTTTTTTTTTTTTTTCTTATTTCTCCTCTTCTTTTCCTGCGAATTCTTTTGCTATGTATGTCAATGAATCGGCCTCGTATTGTGTTCTCTTCGTATTTTCCTACAAACAGAACCCACAAGTAGAACCTGAAAAAGCCAATAAAAATCAAGAGCAAGAAAGATGCAGTTATCTAAGATTGATGAAAGATCCACTCCCTTTTTCCTCCTCAATCTCCGCCACCTCCTCTTTCTTTTCTTGAAGAAGGTTTATGGTCGCCTCATTGTGGCCTTGGAGATGCCCACTAGAGGAAGAAGACGACCCTTTTTCTCTCCACCCTTCTCACGCTGCTTTTAATACGAAGGATCTGCCGTGTATTGCAATATTGTGGCCTCCCCTTGCTTGTGAAGTATAAGCATGCTTTTATAGGGAAAATTAGGTCAACTTAGGGGCTCTAACCTATGACTCTTTATGAAATAGATCCTGAATCTCAAGACCTTTTTTAATTAAGCCCCAAAGGACTTAATCACCCATACTCCTTAAAAATTTCGGCACAAGAACAACTCAGATAAGTCAATTGAGTTGAAAACCTTGAATTAAATCCATTCACTACCAGTTTGATGAAAATGTGTATGCAATGTATGCTAAAATAAATATGAAAACTGATTTGATTATTTTTGCTTAGAACTAAAATTAGTTCTAATTTTTTCTTAAGCAAAATTGACTGAAAAAGGTTAATCAAAATTTATGTGTCAACAAGGACGTTAGAAGCCATACGGCTTCATGATCAAGTTCAGATTATGTGAGCTATTGTTTGCTAGAAACCGGAAGCACCCCTGTTTTTATAACTTGCCTTTTCTCAAGCACCCATTTTTAATGACTTGTCTTGTGCCGTGCGATCTTTACCCAGGCCATAAAGCTGTTGAGCGCTTCATTGCATTCCAAAACGGTTCTCACAGACCGATTCAACAGGGGAAGATCTCAAGTGAAATGCTATTCTTCAATTTCAAAAACTCTCCATTCGTATTGGCTTGCTGGGGTAGTTTGCTCTTGCTACTTTGTGAAATGCTGATGAAACTATTTGATCCGCAATGTGAAATTACTCTCTACTATATGTTAGCTTGCTAAGAAAACAAGTTCCTGAATGTGTATATGCTTGTAACGTCGGGATGAATGTGTTTTATGTGAACTGATCCATGTGGTTCAAGCAATGAATAGATTTACTATGAACTGACCCTCGATAAATTTACTATGAACTGACTGGGAGTCGTTAGGCTCTCCAAGCCCAAAGGATAAAAGGACGGCCTAGGCAAAAAGATAGAAATAAAAAACTCCAGCAGAAAAAGGGACACCAAAGACAAGATAACAATATTCAATGCTCACGAGGTGCCATAAAATAAGCAAGAAGAAATGATTGTCTAAACTTCGACACTTATTTTATTTTTTCATAATGAGAGGGGGAGCTATACATACGTTGCTTACAGGATCGACATGACATGTCCTTTCCCATCCAAAATCTAACTCTTTGCAATGACTTCAGAATAAATTTGTGCATCCTTGTCAACTCTGTTAAGTAGTTAGCCTTTGCCATAAATAAAATAGATAATGTGGTTTCCACCCAATTCTTCAATATCAATATCTCTCTCGTTTCAGCCTCTTTTCACTTTCAACGCCTCTCTCCCAACAATGGCTCCGCCGTTGATGCCAATCGCCGCCCACCATCGACATACATTGACCGCCACCCGCCCACCGGCGAACTGCTGCCGCCCACCGACTCCGACCATCACCCGCCGTGGCCACTGCCCGCCGCCGATCATTGTTCGCTACCACCCACCCCTGCCAGCTACCGACCATTGCCCATTGCCGCTCTCGCCCGCCACACATATGCAAATAATATTTTTTTTAGTTTTAAAAAAAAAAAAGATTTTTTTATAATAAAAATTATTCTTTAAAAATATTTTAAAAAAATTAAAAATGAAGAACATATTTTTCGGTCGACGACAATAATTTTTCGTAGAAGATTTTGTGTTAATAATGTTATAAAAGTAGAAATTTTCAATCATTAGCAAATGAATTTGTGTTTCAAAAGCTGAAATTTTGTCCTGTTATCAAAAGTTTTTCTCCAATCATAAATCAACTTCTAGAATAGAAATAGAAAAATCAACTTCTGCTCAAAAGTAAAAATAGAAAAATCAACTTCCGACTAGAAATTAATTTTTGAAGTAAAAGTGTTGCCATGCGCGCCCTTAGCTTGGAGATACCTACTCGTATTTTCTCTCTCGCTCGGTCGCTCCAAACTATTTTCAATCATCGAGCCAAGCATTAGGTCTCACTCTTCTTCCTTTTTCTTGGCACTTTTGCCAGGATGAAAGAGGACGCCGATATTGTCGGTCCCCGAGATGCGTCGGAGAAGAACATCTATCCGGGTTATGTGCCACCGTTTCATTGGTTCACTCGGAACCGGATAACGTCTTAGGGCATTGGTCCAGTTCCCAATTCGAGAACCGATCACCCTTGTATATATGCATGTTCCCAGGTCTACCTGCGATCAAGTCACGTCAAATATGTGTCAGGAGAAGACCCCACTGCGAAAACTTCCTCAAGAAGGTGCTCCAGCTAAAAAAATTCTCCCCGAAGAACCTGTGTTAATAATTTCCTCTGACCCAAAAGAAAAAAAGCTGGTGCCTTTTCCAAAAGCCCCGGGCCCCGGCCTTGTCCCAAACTCCACTATAAGAAAAGCAAAGCTCTCCGTCTGTTGACCATGACCCGTGAAGGAAGCAGCTCTTGCACTTGCAGGGTCGAAGCCACACCACAATTGAGAAGCCCAGTTTGACTATTTTCTCCTGGTTAGTGCGAAACTGAAGTAGACTTGCTCTCGCCTTTTCGTTACTCGCATCATTGTAGAGCAAGGGTTCGTATTTTCCCCAACAGGAGTCGGTTGTATCACGTAGATGCTGGTTCGTGAAACTCTTGCGCATTGGCTTATCCAACAAAAGAGACAAATCTTTGAGGAGTTCTTGATTTTCTCTCGGTTTCTGTGGACACCGCCTCCCGATTGCTTGATTTGATAGTTTTTTTATGGTCCGGTACGATCGACATTGATCAAAGCTTTAGAGGGGTGACTGCCAAATAGATGCATGATGGTCCGGGTAACTCCGGTGCCTGCAAGGCCTAGCCCCAGCCATGAGAACCTGTAGACAGTTTTCATTTTATGAGATTTGAGAAGCTGATATTACAACAGTATAACATTACAAACTCAAGAGCAAGTGTTATAAAATGGCAAAAAACAACCAAGCACCTTGAGATTTAATTTGGCTTTTATCTCAGTAACATAGGAAGGAAGGCTATTTTTCAGATTGGTCTAATTCTCTTGACAGGTCAAGAACAAAAACAACCATGGCAGCAACCACGATGAGCTTGAAGCTTCTTGTTGACCGGAGAAGCCATACGGTGCTTTTTGCTGAAGCTGGAAAGGACTTTGTGGATTTCCTTTTCCATTGTTTGGCTTTACCAGTTGGAACTGTTATTAGTTTCCTCACCAGTGGAGGCACAGCTGCTAGCTTAGGCAACGTCTACAAGAGTATTGAGAATCTCAGTGAAATATATTTAAAAACTAACCAGAAAGAGACTCCGTTGAGGCCCAAGTTACCGAGCAGTGGTCCAGAGCTTCCCTTGTTATTACCTGAAGCTTCAGCTTCCGCGCCAACCGACTACTACGGGTGCCCTTCCAGATGTGATCACTATGTCACTGATGCCCCCTCGGCAAAATGTCCATATTGCCGTAACAATATGAGTGCCAAACTTTCATGGGTTGTTGGGCCAGCGGTGTCATCCTCGTCCGAGACATCCGGCATTGAGGGTGGTTATGTGAAAGGCGTTGTGACATACATGGTGATGGATGATCTGGTCGTGAAGCCTATGTCCACCATTTCTTGTGTTACTCTCATCAACAAGTTCAATGTGCAGGAACTTGGGGATGTTGAAGAGAAGGTGGTAGATTTTGGGATGGATGAGGTAAGGCCTGCAACCCCTTTCTAATATCCTATATCTTTTTTTTTTTGTTTCCAGGCTTAAAATTATTAGTTGCATTTTCGTCATGCTCCAGGACATATTAAGCCTTTTATTCATGTAGATGTTAGTGAAAATTGAAGGATTATTGAATAACACATAGGAGCGATGTTAGTGAAAATTGGAGGATCATTGAATAACACATAGAAGTGATGTTAGTTAGAGCATTTCTAATGATAGTTAAGAGATTTCAGTGAGCCATTGCTGGGATATGGATGGTAGTAGTGTCGCCATTGACTACATGTCAGATTTATGCATTCCAACTTGCGCTATGAGTCTCTCTTCTGTTACGGCCGCGCTGCTGACATTGCAAAAGGTTTAGTGATATCCTACCCCGACACAAAAATGGGCTTCGGTTTAGAAAAAAAAGGATATCCATTGTTGGGTAAAATCACATCTTCATGACAAGGATGATAATTCATAGTTAAGGAGTAGTGTGCATCAGCACTTTTTCTAAATAAATCTTCACGACTTGCTAGTTTCTTAAGTTAAAGATAGCTGATAAGGTCTGGATTGTTACTAAATCGAATTTGAGGACTTAATTCTCTATGCTATTTTAGCATCATGACAATTCATTACCCATGGCTGCGAAATGTTCAGTGAAAGCTTCTGATTCTCTTGTCATCTGGTTTGTAGGCCATAAAGCTGTTGAATGTTTCTTTGCACTCCAAGAAGGTGTTCACAGACATATTCTTCAATGAGAAGGAAGCATCTGCATGATGATCCATTTCAAGATAACTGCTACTGCTATTTCTCTATTAATGGCTTTATCTATTTTATTTCCATTTGAGTGGTATTTCGGCGAGTCCACTGATTCCAGTTGTAGTAGTATGGTCGTGAATTACGCTTTTTCTTTCAGTTATTATCAGTGTGTGGTGCTGTGGTTTATGAGAATGTCATCTTTAGATGTGTCTATCCTTGTCAAGCTGCAATGGTTGTGTTTCATAGGTTGCACATATTTATGAAATCGACGTTTACTCCATTCTGAAATCTGACCCAAAAAAAGAAGAGAAAACTCCGTTCTGTAAGGATCAAAGTGTTCTGTAATGCGGCGGCAATATCACTTGGGTCTTTCTTTGACTGTGATGAATCCTCCAGCCGCATTCTTCCTCATCAGTAAATGGCTAAATACTGTGTAATCAAAATAAACTGTAGACCAAAAAATATGTAACAGTCAAAATATTTCATCATCTTGAAAAGCACTTATTACAATGTGGATGTAGCAAGCCGAGGCAATTTGAAGAGAACAGATACACGGAGTTTCCATATCATCAGAGCAGAAATTTTAAGCAGAGGTCCTAAGCTTCTTTGCGATGTCAGCAAAGTACTTGCCCTGGTGGAACGCGAGCCCAAGCTCCAGCTCCGAAGGCTGCCTTGAGCCGTCGCCGGCAAAAGTCCCCGCGCCGTATGGGCTCCCCCCTTCACCTTCTCCATCTCGAACATGCCGGCCCCGAAGGTGTACCCGACGGGGACGAAGATCATGCCGTGGTGGGTCAGCTGGGTGATCGCGGTCAATCTGATCGAACCAAGACACGTCAACGGAGAAATCGGGCAATGAGTCTATGAACAAAATCGAAATTGAATGATGTTCGCAAACTCGATCGGTGAATTGGCAACTTACGGAGTGGTCTCCTGTCCACCTCCTTGAGACCCGGTGCTGTAGAAGATCCCCGCGGGCTTGCCTGCCAGCTTCTGCGAGCCCCAGAGGCCGCCGGTTGCGTCCATGAAGGCCTTGAATTGCACAGCCATCATCCCGAACCGGGCCGGGAAGCCGAACATAATGCCATCGGCCTCCACGAGCTCGTTCGGAGTGATTATCGGCACATCGCTCTTCGCCGGAGCACCCATCTTGCCCAGAACCTCCTCAGGCAATGTCTCCGGAACCTGCCATTTTCGCCAAAACCATTCAGTCACGCAACTGCAGTTGAAAATGCTTCCTTAAGATCACAGAAAAGTAAAAGTTAAATCGACTGTTTACGTGCGAGCTTTACCTTTTATGGTCATTTTAGAACAAAAAATCTCTAATTCTTATGCGATATTTGGTAATCAATCTCTGAACGATGGACAAAAATAATATATTCATGGTAATTAAATTGATGTGTGTGTGTTCTAAGTAGATAAATGATCAAAGATCTATGGCACGCAAAAATTCTATTTTGTTCTCAAATCTCTTTTTATGAACTTTAGTTTTATTGCATGGTACTTCTCATCTTTAAGAAGAGAATTATACAATGAGTTTCATCGATAGTGATAAGAATCATCGTGATTTTATTACTATAATTAATTATCAACAAAATAATAAAGTGAATGAAATCGCATCACTTATAGCTGTTGAACTAAGGGGTACGATTTTTACCCACAAAAAAAAAAAAAAAACAAGAAGCTAAGGGTCACGATAAATTCTCAAGTAATAAATTCTAATAATCACAAAAATTTCATAAAAGGAAAAAATCTAGTTTTTTTTTTTTGGTGGAAAGGAAAAAATCTAGTTAAAAATTCCCTTATCGCGCATTTCTAAAAATAAATGTATGAGAATTTATATTCGTATATGTATTCCCAAAAGAGAATTTTTAATTCCTACAAAAAAGTTTATAAAAGAAAACGTAAGTGTTTACATTGCGCACAAAAATAAAAGTTCAGAAATAATTTTTCATAGATGTTGATTTTAGGACTATGATAAGTTGTGAGAATTTTTAACCATTGCAAAAAGTTTATATAAGAGAAAAGTGGGTTTACAAGTTTGTGTTACTTGATTGCACATAAAGTTAAAAATTTTCTTATTGCGCATTTCTAAAATTACAATTTTAGTGGCGTGCATGGAAAGGTGGGTTTAAAATTTTAAATTATATTTTAATATTTTTTAAAATTGAATTGACCGTTGTATAATAAATTTAATATTTTTTTAATAATTTTATTGATAATTGATACTTTCCATTACCGACAAAGTTCTTGCTCTGTCCCACCAGCCAAGCAAGAAGGTGACACGAAGCTATCCCATCCCTTTTAGCATGTCTTCAAGCTATGGTACCAATTTTCAATTGACCTTCGAAGTTCTATAGCTTTAGTGCATGTACTAAACAAAAAAGTTACAATACGTCGTGGCACTATTAAAGCACATCATAGCTACACTGTACAACCGCATCTATACTATATGGACTATAACTTGTTCCACTCGCCCGTTGGTTCTTTTAACTTGTTTTTATAGGATGAATCCTCTCACTTATGAATATTTATAATTAAGGCCTCGTATCACTAATTCAATTAATTCGACAATAATTTGAATAATAATAATGTGGCAACTATCATGAAATTTTTCGAGATTACTTGACACAACTTCTTAGCAACTACTGTAATTATGAAAATGAGTGCCTCTCATGAAAATCCTTTAACATAAAGTCTTTGCATCTCTTTAAAGATTTTTTTCGAAAGCCGAACCAAACGCACTTGAATGACCCGGCTGGTAAAAAATTCCTCAAGCAGCGCCTACCCCATGGTGCTACAGCTGAAAATTTCGCCACCTTCTCATGAAAACTCTCTAACGTAAAGTCTTTGCATCTCCTTAAAGATTTTTCTACAAAGCCGAACGAATGGCAGCCGAAAGACTTGACTGGTAAAAACTTCCTCAAGAAGTGCCTACCTCCACAAGGCTACAGAAGAAAACGTTGCCACCCAATCTCCATAGTTTTCTCTCTATCTTGTCTCTGACTCAAAAATATAAAGTGCTAATCTTTTTTCAAAAGCCCCTGCCTTTTCCCGAACTCCACTACTGTGAACTCGATTTTTCTCCGGTTAGTGTGATATGATTGACGCTCTTGTGAGTTAGTGTTAATAGAAAAAAACTTAATTATACATGCTCTCGTCTTTTCTAGTGTATCACGTATATGTTTCTTGGGGAAACTCTTGCACATGTACTTATCTAACAAAAGTTAGACAAACTCTTGGGCATTTCTCGATTTTCTCTTGGTTTCCATGGACACCGCCTCAAGATTGCTCTCTCTAAGTCCAGCTTGATTCGGAAATGTTGCGATGATCCACGGTGCGATCAACTTGATCAAAGCTTTAGAGTGGCGACCGTCGAATAGAACCAATGATGGGTCCGGTAACTCGCGTGCCCACAGGCCTAGCCCGAGCCACAAGAGCCAGGAGACATTTTTGGACAGGCTCGGACAAGGGTATTTAGCGAGAAATTAATGATTCCATGGCCCAAGTTGCACGAGCGAGGATCAATTGTACCAATTAAATGGGCTTGATTGAAAAGTAAAATGCAAGTTAAACGGACTAGTTGACTTTTAGCTTTTTTCAATTATGGGCTAGCATGAGAGTTTTTAGGCTCGATGTTAGACTTAGCTTGCCCGCACTAAGCCCGATTCACTTCGTGTTGTAGCTGAAATCATGGATAACCGGCTTATGGTTATGCTTGATTCTCTGCACAAACGAAGGCCGAGCATGGTAGAAACCAAGAGGATGAGTTTGAAGCTTGTTGTTGATAAGAGAAACCGGACCGTCCTCTTTGCCGAAGCCGGAAAGGACTTTGTGGATTTCCTTTTCCATTTGTTGACACCTAAAATAATCCAAGAAGGCTCGTGACAAGCACGTGAGGGGGCGACAATCGGCTACGGGAAAGAACACCGAAGCAAGGTACGTGCCGATCAAAAAGGGTGCCACGTGTAAGGGTAAATTCTGGCGCCATTTCCTTACGGAACAAGAAAAGCGATCGGAGAAAAGCCACGATCAGAGCGGTTATCAAAAGATTGGCGGTAATTCCCACGAGGTAAAAAGAAAAGGCGCGAAGACTAGGAAACCATCATCTACGTGGCTTATGGAAAAAGGTAAAGCGTGGGGCCGAAGGAAGAAACCGCTTGACAGTTATCAAAGAGTCTGCCCATAAATACCTCGTAGTAGTAAAGACACACACACACACACACACACACACACACACACACACACACACACACACACACACACTTATCTTTCCAACTAAGTTCTCAAGCTTTTAGCCTAGTCTAGCTGTAGCTTTCTAGATTCCCGTCGTCGATTCAATTCCGGCAAGTTTCATATCTAGAAGTCGGGTGTTGTCGATTAGATTCTGATGTCTACTAATTAGGTACGGTGCCGTCGATTCAATTCTGGTGTTACACCCTTCATCCATCCTGTCCAATACCGTCGATTCAATTCCGGTATTGTGTCCTACAATCCCCCGTCTAGTGCTGTTGATTAAATTCCAGCATTGTGTCCTACATTTCCGTCCGACCCTATTGATTTAATTCCAGAGTCGCGTCGAAGCTTGCTGTACGCCTCGACTATTGCACGTGTTGGGTTGTCGAAGTTACTAAGAGTACGTAACACGCCTTTTGTGTTAATAAAGACATTTATTGCATTTGACACTCTCTGTCCAAAACCGACCCAGAACCTATTTTTGGAAAATGAACCTATTAAGTTCGATAAAAGATTCTAACGTTAGCAATCTCTTTAGGGCTATAGTCATTTTGGGCCCGGAACCCATAACCAAGAAAGCTCCGTCGAAGGATTTCGACGCGCAACAATCTTTTTTGGCACGCACGGTGGGACCTCCGGTGTCGGTTCGAGAGAGGTGCTATGCCGCGCACAAGAGGACGTTTTAACTTAGACGGTGTTGGAGACGAACCCCTAGAAGAGATGCAACGAATGGAGTCATCTACGGCCCATCAGGTCCCAATAGAAGACGCCGAAGTATCTCGACGTAATGTCGAGGAGCCAAGGAGAAATTCGGAAATGACACCCGTCATGTTAACTTCGATAAGACGCACCATTGAAGAAGTCCAAAATGAGTTTGCTGATCACATGGTTCAGCGAATGACCGAGGTTGTCAAGCCGTTAATCATCAACACATATCACGAATGTCTTGCGGGACAGCACGGAATGACGGTCAACCCTCCTCATGTCCAAAGGGGGAATGGCTTTGTACCAACAGCGAACGGCGTAACAACACCGCCAAATGTAGGGCCCGTTGGACAAAATACTCAACCTTTAGCACCGGCGCCAATGTAGGGCCCCGTTGGCCGGTCAACGAACCTAGACCCCCGCTAAATGCGGACACGGGTATGTTCCCTAGACATCCTATTTGACAAAATATGCCCATAGACACAGGTATGTTTCCGAGACACCCTGTTCGACAAAACGAAAATGTCGCTCGTCGGGAGGTTGCTGCCCAGCATAATCCCTTCCCCGTCAACGAACAACCGGTACCTTTGATCATCGAAAACCAGGGGGCAGTACCCTTTAGGGGGCAATGACAGGCCAGGGGGCAAGACCAATTTCTCCAGGTCGGGGGCCCAGGCCGGTTTGGACATCAAGTCATACGACACAGGTATCGGCGGATGAATCAAGCTCCATAACCACCAGGACCCGAGCCTATGTTTCAGCTTGTTGTGCAACCCGTGTATCATGCACCACAACCTGGATATCAAATGCCATATCAACCGCAGTACCATCAGCCGGTGTTTGACCAGGCGCTCGTATACATTGACCCAATGGTAGGATACATAGCTAATGTCTATCGAAAACCATACCCGGATTGGATGGATACGATCCCGTATCCGAGGGGATTTAAAATACCCGAGTTCACACTGTTTCTTGGTAAGGATGATCGGTACACGTATGAACATATCAATCGTTTTCTAACACTATGTGGAGATGCTACACATGCGGATCACTAGAAGTTAAGGCTCTTTCCATTATCCTTGTCAAAGACAGCCTTTACATGGTATATCGCGCTACCACCCAATTCGGTGCTGACATGGGAACAGATGGAGCGTTTGTTTCATGGCCGGTTCCAAAGAGCGGTGTCGAATCAGTTAGTAGCCGATTTGTCGACAATGAAGCAAATGACAAATGAGACTGTCGACCGGTTTATCGCAAGGTTCAAACGGGCTAGGAACAAGTGCTTAGTTCCTTTACCCGAAAAACGTTCGCGGAATTCCCCTTCAACGGATTGAAATTCGAAATACGAGATAGGATGGTCGGGCATCCATGCGCGGATCTGTTCGAATTGTCCACGATGGCTCCAAAGCATGAGAGTTTGCTCAAGGAAAAGACAAGAGGCACACCCCGGAGGGGAGATGTAAGTTTTGTCGAGCCGCTCGATTTTGACGAAGAATTAACGGATCCCGTCGAAGTGGCCGTCGCCCGCTTAACCATCGATAAACCATACACTTGCCAAGCACCGAGGCTAGCAAGGATGAAAGAAAAGTCAACTATAATGGCTAAAACAAAAGAGGCGGTGTACTATTCATTTGATGCGAGCTGGGCGGAAGAAATTTTTGACATATTGTTGGCCGACGGACAAATCAAGCTAACGTAAGGACGAAAGATACCATCCAAAGAGGAATTAGCGGGGAAGAAGTACTGCAAATGGCATCATTCGTGGAGCCATAACACCTCGGATTGTTTAGTCCTAAAAAAGAACATTCAAGAAGCAATTCGACAAGGGAAGATCAAATTCGCTAAGGACAAAGGGAAGTCCTCGATGGATGTGGGCATCGATCCTTTTCCAAGAATGACTGGAATGGTTTCTTTAAAGCGATCAAATGAGGGGCATAAGTCTCCAAATTTATGCGCTCATTGTAGATGAAAATTGGGAAGCACGAATACACCCAAGGGAGGGTACCAAAGGAGTAGTCGAACTAGTCAGAGAGACAGACACCTCTTCGGATCGAAAGTACCGGGCTTCGGAGAGGTCTCAATCATCAAGGAGCTTATAGGTCATTCAAGCGGAGATATGATGAAGGGGACCCTATAATTGGTATTTTAGGTGAGCCAAGTGGTAAGTTCGATTATTACGTAAGCAATGGACCACCACCCACATATCCTCAAAAAGGAATCTCTTACGGGTGGGGAAAAGTGTTCGACAGAGACTTTCGATGAAACCCCCATGAGCCACATCGTCGACGAACTCTTAAGATACCAAGTAACCACAGAAAGGGATCGTGGTACGAGGTAACGGAAGACCGGGAGAAGGAGAAAATCATGACCCGAACTCAGAAAAGAAGGGTGCAAAGAAGGAATAGGGTTCGCATACTAAGGCAATAAGAGATCCCGGCCAGCCGTGAGTCAATACCAACAGCCCCCAACCACACCAACCCCGAGAAGGCAAGAAATCCGGTTTGGCGGCGACGACCGAAGCTGACACAGCCAACTCGGGAAAAAGATAACAAAGGCGCCAAGCCACAAAAACCATCTACATCTAAATCCCGGTTTAATACCCCTCTTAGCAGGTCAGTATCCCCTCTAAGCTCTTGTATGGTACAAGTTAAATTGCCACACGAGTTTCGACTTGAGTCGACCTCGGCTGACGGCGACAACAAAGAAATAACACAAGAGAAGGAAGGGGCTTAATTTTGCTTCAACGATGAAGAAACCATGGAATTCAAAAAACCCATGGAAGATGTCTCAAATCATTTGAGGTCGCTCAACATAAATGCCAAGATCAACGGGCGACCCGTAATGAAAGTGCTGGTAGATGGGAGATCAACGCTAAATCTCATTCCATACCGCTTCTTCAAAAAAATAGGAATGAATGATGACGAGATAATCCCATCGAATATACAATTATCCGATTTCACTAGCGAGATTACTGAAGTAAAGGGAGTATATGTCGCTGACCTGACCGTCGGATCTAAAACGTTGAGGACGTCCTTCTGCGTCGTGGACTCTGACGGGTTTTATAACTTGCTTTTGGAACGAGATTGGATACATGGAAACCAATGTGTCCCGTCAACACTTCACCAAATGCTGGCATTCTGGAATGGGGACAAGGTAGAATGTGTAAAAGAGAATCCTCGGACTTGTATCACTTGGACCCGTATATCCGGTCCGGACAAAGTGATGCCGGATGATTGCCTTCGCGTGTCTAGGCCGCCCGAAGCGGACTCAAGGGATATTACATTCTGCTGTTTCGACAAGGGAAACACCGAGTGGGTCCCAAGAAAGGAACCGGTGGAACCAATCGACCGATTTTCTGATGGGAACTCAGTCACTTGCACAAAACCTCGGCGAGAGGTATGCGGCCTACGGGGCCGAGCAAAATGATCAAGCTAGCCAGCTTGCAGACGATATTGTAGATTTCAAAGAATCCCCAATTAAGGAAGACGACAAAGTAATCCAAGCTCAAGATCCGCTGGAGGAAGTTAATCTTAGAGATGAGGCACGCCTACAACCTACTTATATCGGCCGATTGCTCGATCAGCAATATAAAATTCAAATGATAAACCTGTTGAGGGAATATAAGGATTTTTTTTCTTGGAACTACCATGAGATGCCTAGTCTTTCGAGAAGCGTAGTTGAACATTGATTGCCAATTAAGAGGGGATTTCGACTACACCAACAGTCTGCTAGAAGGTTCGCTCCGTAAGTGATTCTTAAAATTAAGAAGGAAATTGATCGCCTCCTTTCTGCCGAATTCATAATATCAGCAAGGTATGTCAAATGGTTGTCAAATATTGTGCTTGTTAAGAAGAAGAATGGTAAACTCCGAGTATGCTTCGATTTTCGTGACCTCAATGCGGCCACTCCAAAAGATGAGTACCAAATGCCCATGGCTGATATGTTGATCGATTCGGCTTCCAACAATGAAATGATGTCCCTCATGGACGGACATTCCGGGTATACTCAGATATTTATAGCAGTAGAGGACGTTCACAAGACAGTTATCAGATGCCCCGGAGCTATTGGCACATTTGAATGGGTCGTCACCTTTTCGGATTGAAGAACGCCGGTGCTATGTATCAAAGAGCAATGAATTATATTTTCCACGACATGATCGGGGAATTCATGGAAGTCTACATTGATGACGTCATCGTCAAGACAGATCAGGTAAGTCATCTGGACCACTTAGAACAAGCTTTTGAGAGAATGCGTAAGTTTAAGTTAAAGATGAATCCTTTGAAATATGCTTTCGGGATAAGAGCTGGCAATTTCCTAGGTTTTCTGGTCCATCGAAGAGGTATAGAAATAGACATGAATAAGGCCAAGGCTATTTTAGAATTACCAGCCCTTGTTAGTAAAAAACAGTTGCAGATACTAATCGGGAAATTAAATTTCTTGCGGCGTTTTATAGCTAACCTGTCGGGTAAAATCAAAGTTTTCTCCCCGTTGCTCAAATTGAAGAGTGAACAAGAGTTTGTATGGGAGGAAAAGTATCAAGTGGCTTTCGACAAGTTAAAAGAGTATCTCATCAAGCTACTAGTTTTGATGCCACCGAAACCTGGACGGCCATTGAAGTTGTACTTGTCGGCTGCTAATACAACGATAGGGAGTATCTTGGCTCAAGAAAATGAAGAGGGTAAAGAACAGGTCGTGTACTACCTAAGTAGGATGCTCAATGATGCCGAGACAAGATACACGTCCATCGAAAAACTATGCTTATCGATGTACTATGCTTGTACGAAATTACGACATTATATGTTGCCGACTACGGTACATGTAATTTGCAAGACAGACGTGTTTAAGTACATGTTGTCCAGGCCAATCATTAGAGGCCGAATTGCAAAATGGGCGTTTACTCTGATAGAAATCGATTTGATTTACGTGCTGCTCAAAGCAATAAAAGGGCAGGCAATATCCGATTTCATTACTGAATACCCATCGGGTTTAAAAGTCGAGGATGATGAAAATTATCTTGGTATTGCACCTTGGATATTATATTTCGATGGGTCAGTGGCGTCCGTTTCAGCGGGTGGAGGAATTATGGTTATATCACCATATCGACAGAAAACAAAGCTCATATTCAAGCTTGACCTCCAATGCTCGAATAACCAAGCCGAATATGAAGCCCTAATCGTAGGATTGAATGTTTTAATTGACATGAGAGTCGGGTCAATTAAAGTGAAAGGTGATTCCCAGCTGGTGATCAAACAACTAAATGGTGAGTATCAATGTTTGAATGAAAACATCATTGGGCATCACTATCTAGCGAAAGAATTGTTGTCGAAATTCGCCGAGCACGAGCTAATCCATGTCAAGAGAAGCGAAAATTCATAAGCCAACGAATTGGCTTAGATGGCATCAGGATATCGTATATCGAAGGAGGCGGCGGATCATATCATTACCTAAGTAAGGACTTTACCGTCGATAGATGCTCGGGTAATGATGGTTGAGAATGGGAAAGCTGAAAGACAAACCAATAGCTAAGAAAATTGGAGGACCCCTTTGGTAAACTACTTGAAGAACCTAGGTTTTGGCAGTAAGGATTTCAAGAGAAAAGGCCTGAAATATCTGTTGATTGACAACGACTTGTATCGAAAAACAATCGACGGATTGCTTTTCAAGTGCTTGGGACAAGAGGAAGCAATGCTAGCAATGACGGAAGTCCATAAAGGGATTTGCGGGGCACATCCGGCTAGATTGAAAACGAAGTGGTTATTAAGGTGACATGGATATTTTTGGCCAACAATCACTCAAGACTGCATTGATTATGCGAAAGGGTGTCAATCATGCCAAAGACATGGACCAATCCAGCAAGTGTCGGTCGCACTAATGAACCCAATTATCAAGCCGTGGCCTTTTCGGGGATGGGCGATGGATATAATAGGAAAAATTTATCCTCCCTCGTCAAAGAAGCATAGTTCCATTCTGGTGGCCATAGATTACTTCACAAAGTGGGTCGAAGCGGCATCATACAAAAGCGTGACACAAAAAAACGATCGGGAATTTATCGAGGAGTGAATTATTCATCGATTTGGTATCCCAGAGACTATCACTGCTGACCAAGGGACAGTCTTTACAGGGCAAGAAATACTGGATTTTACTAAGTCTAGGGGTATCAAGAAGATCCATTCAACGCCCTATTATGCCCAAGCTAATGACCAAGCGGAAGTTTCTAATAAAATAATCATTGGACTGATTAAAAAGCATTTGGAAGACAACCCAAGGGAGTGGGACTCTCTGCTTTCGACAGTGCTATGGGCTTATCGGACGTCCAAAAGATCGAGTCTTGGAGTTACTCCTTATATGCTAACGTATAGACAAGAAGCTGTGTTACCTCTAGAAATTACTGTGCAATCACTAAGGGTGAAGCTTCAAGATGGCATGGCTAAAGAACAATACGACGAGATGATGTACGCCAACATTGATGAGTTGGGAGAAAATCGAGCCACGGCATTGGAAAAGTTAATGGCTCAGAAACGGAGGGTTGCCAAAGCTTACAACAAACATGTGAGAGCTAAGCGTTTCGACGTAGGGGATTTGGTATGGAAAACTATTTTGCCTATGAGCCTCGATAGCGAGAAGTTTGGCAAGTGGTCATCAAAGTGGGAAGGACCATATTTGATAATATATGCCCTCCCAGGGAACGCGTATCGAATGATGGAAATCGATGGAAGAGAACTACCACGTTCGATCAATGGGAAGTATTTGAAAAAGTTTTACCCATCGATGTGGGAGATGCGAGAAGAGTCGGGGGACAAGGAGTAAGAAAACTCGGTTCTTTCATCAAAACCCTCGTACATTCCTCTTTTCTCTCTCTCTCTCTCTCTCTCTCTCTCTCTCTCTCTTTCTCTCTCCCTTTCTTTCTCTCTCTTTTTCTTGCTTGATTCAGCAAACTTTCATTGGAAATGTTCCTTGAAACGAACAACGAAGCCCCGCAGCCGGTCTTCTAGCTTGACATTCTCCTCCCTCACACCGTGGTGGGCATCGACCAACTCCTCTATTGCCGCCTCCGGTTTATCCTTCTTGCTCTCCGGCCACCGAAGGTGCTCCTTCCGAGCTCGCATAAGAGCATTGGTAGAATCTAGCATGGCCTTCAAACCCTCCAAAGGGGCCTCAATGGAAGCCAAGGACTGAGTCTTGCAAGCCTCGGCCGATTCATATTCCCGCTGCTCGGAATCCTTCAGAGGCCTTCGCAGGTGTTGTTGGCTAGTTGTCGGGCGGTCAGAAACAATGTTCCGAAGTTGGAGGACGCTAGCGTGAGAGGCATGGAGGGCTTCCTGGACGTTGCAGAGCTCATTGTACACCACCTCGCCGTTCTCGATTTCTTCAATCTTGCACCAGACTTCATGTTCGGTGAGATCGTGCTAGGACATGGTCGCGAGATTTCAGCAAAACCTCTCCGGCCCATAGTCAAAGAGCGTAATGAACTCTTCATAGTCCGGCCGGAACGGATGGTCGGAGGGGAGATTTTGGGGTGCGGAGCGGTTAAGCGGGGCGTTCGGTTTCTCGAGAGCCCGGGGTTTCACCACCAGCATGATGTAGGTGTAACTCGGAAGGGAGATGATCTCCTTCCAAATAGCCGAGAACTCACGGCTAAAGCGCGTAGGGGGAGATGAGGCTGAAGAGGAAGATGCACGCTCCATGATAGCTTTGAGAAGTTTGCTCTAAGGACGAAAGGCAAAGGGTTTGGATGAGGACCTACTCCAGGCAAGTGATGCTATTTATAGATAAAGGCCAAGGAACAGTTCATCCCACGATGCTAAGTATTCGCCCACGACCTTTCGATGATCGAGGCGGTGAAGTTAGTAGGCGGTTACCGAGACGAAGAGGTATATCGCGGTTGGTGAAGTGTATAAGTAACCATAATGACGCGAGCGGCAGATTTCCCGCTAGTTATTGTCCATATCGAACCGTCGTGGCGATTCGAATTCAACAGGAAAATCGAAGATGACATTCATCATTAAATGCCACAAGGAGAAAAGGTAGCATCGAGAAAATCATGTCATGATGAACTTTGGGAATTTGATACTAAGACCAAACAGTTCGATGACAGATTAAGATGATAAAGACAGGTGGCGGTAATACAGGACTAGTAACAGCGGATTACAATACGTGCTGCTCAAGGCTCAAGACAAAGCTATGAAGTTGTATTTCACTATTGCGGTTGGCGTCAACAATTGCTTCCTTTTGATATTCAGCCTGCATCATATCAAGGTGCAGTGATTCACAAATCGTATCTTGCTGTTTGACTACCTTCAATTGTGCAGATAGGGCTTGCAGGGTGGTACAACCGTCACTTTCCAAGATATCAAGAACACTACGCTGAAAAGGCAGCTCATTGTCAGCAAGGAGAGAATTTGCTTCCAATTTGTCGATGATTGCCGGTTCATGCTGCCTCATTACGAAGGACCTTAAAGTCGAGCCAAATGTGAGGAAGAGTTCATTAATGGCAAATTCAAGAGCACGACATTGGATCGGATAGGGTAAATGAGCTAAGAAAGTAAGGAGAGCTTTGATCTCATCTTCAACGGATGCTCTATTACATATATCAACAAATCCTTCCCTCGGTAACTCATGCAAACGTAGCCATTTGGCGCGAAGAAATGGGTAATCATAGTGAAGAGTATTTGATGGGCCAGCCGAGACGCTCACCATGTTCATAGGAACAACCCATGATTTGTTTGGTAGGTCATCCATACGGTCGTCAGAAGCCGGTGAGTCATCTGTAGGAGAAGTTAGATTAGTACTTGCACCAAGCAAGAATGCAAAAGAATGACCTACCTTCATCGATCGGTTGCTCAAGTACAATGCTCGGAACAATAAAAGGAACAGGTCTTCTTAGAGGGTGTAGCAAACCCAAAAGGGTTCGATAGACTTTCAGAAGAACGTCCCTTGCACCGGCCGGAAACAAAGAAGAGCGGTAGGAGAGCCACCACTTGTCAAAAAATGAGGAACTACAAGGATGGCTAGAGAAGTCGATGAACACAAAGCGCTTAAAAACAGCATACGCAACTTCGATATGACCCACCATGTTAGTTACATCTCCCTTGCAACCAGAAAAAAGGGAAATTCATTGAATACACTACCGGCATTGGAACACCCTAAGTAAGCCCAAATTGGCGAGCACAATAATGAGGATTATAAATTTCGAATATTGATGAGAATTCGCCATCGTCAGACAAATTCATGGCTAAGTTAGCTGGGACTAACACGCTCATCCATAATAGATGAGAGTCGGGACTTACGCTGGAGGAGCTATAGACATCATCATCGATAGGCAGCCTGAAAAAATCAAAACGGTGAGAGATAACGGTTCAATGAGGAAGTCATCGAAAGGGTTAAGGTTATCGGGAGCACAATGAAGGATCTGATTAAATGTCATGGGTACACCATTTCCTTTAATCTCCGATGGCTCATTTGTCGAAGTAAGCGTTTGATCAAGAAATATATGAGGGAAGTACGCTCGGAGCCAATAATGCGGGATCCATAAAGGACCCGAAAAAGGAGCGGGATGTTTATCCATCGGCGAAGATTGAGCATCCGACAACCCTCGATACAGTGCAGCTAGGAACATCCGGCCTAGTCCAATATCAACACCACATGCTACTTCATATGCCATATCAAGGAATTTTGAAGAAATTCGACATGTGGGGAGACAAAAGACATATTTGCAGAGCTAACACAGAAGGAAGAATGTATGTTCCCCGGGAAGAATGGGTCCTGAAGATTTAGCATGACAATCCATGAATTTGTCGTATGGCGGGTCAAGGCAGCAAGACATGTCGGGTAAAAATTGGTCGTTTGGAGGTTGAGTGTCACCATCGATAAATGGAGAAAGACCGGTCGGGAACCAAATATCAAAAAGGGTATGGGTCACTGGACCAATGGGTAAAAAGAAACAATTCGACGATGGCGACCAAAAGCAACACAAGCTGCCGATGAGGCCATACTCGGAGGGATCAATGGATATGCCGCAAAATGATAACAGGACATCTATCTTAGCATGTGCCCAGGTGGTAGTTGCCTCCCCTTCCAGTTGTTTGTACCAATTGTAAAATTGGTGGTCGAAGGATGGATATGAAGAAAATCTATGATTATTCGACAACCAAGCAGAGGTACAAATGAAAGATTGCTCAAAGGGTAAGATTTCCTTGGAGCAACGGGGAAAACAATTAATCAGTGAAGAAGAAGGCGGCAAACTTGTGAGATACGGACCCAAAATAGTGTGACCATTTCCGGATTGATGATCCATGAAAGATAAGGAGAGTTCTTTCTTGGCTTCATTGTGGGAAAAAGCATTATAGCGCGACAAGCAAGAAGCTGCGTGAGTACTCATATGAACTTTGTGACGAGGTTCGTGTGGGTTGGCATTTGAGGGCAATCATCATTTATAAGGGATTTTGGAGTAACCAACTCGGGATGATGATGGCGGTTACTCAAACGTGGGCGCTTACATAGATCGTGGCAGAGTATGGCGCGAGAAATAATGAAGGAAAGGGGCGAAATTTCATTAAGGATTATTAGAATACAAGGCTGTCTTGATCCTCTCAAGCAAATCACAGAGTAAATGCTCAAAGGAGGCTACGGACGTCTTCGATTGATCTTCTATGGAAGATCGACGAGAGAGTACAATCGATCGTCGACTTCGAGTCTCCTCTAGTTCCCTCTCTATCGCCAGCCTCTGTTGTTCCCGAACGCCTTCCTTCTCGTCCAAGGCAGCAAGCTCGTCAATGGCGGATTGAAGGGACTGCTCCCCTTGAGTCACAAGTTGTCCCGCTTCTTAGGTCTCGGAGCTAGGAGAGAAGAGCTGATCGGGAAAGTTCGACGGAGCAAGCATCTTGTCCCGACACTACCGAAAATGCACAAAGGGAGTAGGAAAGTGTTCCAAGAATGCTTTCGGCCCGTGAACTAAACCCGCAGGAAGCTTCTCGCTGACTTCCTCTTTGACCGACCACTCCATCACGGACTTGATACTTTGAATATTCGATGGATTGTCGACGAAGGAGGCCACCCCTGAATGAACAAGGTCCAAGGAGCAAGACAGCATAATTCCCAACTTGTTGAAAGTCTTTGAGTCGGAGGAGCTGCTCGGTTGAGACATACTCGGATGATCCGAAGATCGAGAAGACCTAGCAAGATAGGTTTGAACGTCTTCGACGGGCAATAGAAGGGGAGAAGCAGCAGGAAGATCCCGGATAATATCCGCGGATGAAGGATCTTCAGCTATTGTGGGATCTTCAACCATCGAAGGAGCTTCGACCATCGAAGCCGGGACAATGGCAAGAGCTAGTGAAGAAGACTCCCCTTGAGGCTCTATAGGTGAGGAAGCCGCGACTGAAACGATAGGGTCGGACGAACTTCCAGCAACGGCAATATTGTCGGGCCTCCCAACAGGTGGATCAAAACTCCCCAAAGGATCTTCGGGACAAGCGGTCGGAGGAGCTTCACCATGCTGAGGAACCTTCGGAGATTCCATCGGAGATTTGCTCTTCTTTGCCCCCGTCCTTCGCCGTTTAAGAGAAGTGAGTGTTTCCTCATTAGCTTCGTCTTCTGAGTTGTCGCCTAACAGCGAAGGTAAAGTAAAGTCACTCCAGGCCAATAATACCGAGAAAATTAGGAATAAAGAGACTTACCAAAAACAGTCATCGGACATTTGCGACCACCAATTGAGAGGGATCTGGTTGCACCCTTTTTCCCGATTTTCTTCGAGGTATGACCGAAGGGCTGTATCCGGCTATCCTTGAGTATGGACGAGATAGCATCTTCAAAAGGGCTTTCGAAGGCGAAGGACGTCCACCAGGTCGTAAACTCGGAAGTCACGCCAGGATTAGAACGTAGTGCTGGTGGGATGTCCCCCGAAAACTGCCGATACATCACGTTCGCGATTTCAACACAGCAAGCGAACGGTCCATCGACCTTGATATTATAAACCTTCTTGTCCATAGATGGGAAATCCATAAGATAAGGTATGGGCATAGGCATTGCTTGTCGAAGGCCGAACTGCCTAGCGCAGTAATGAGGAGAATATGGTTCAAAACTAGGATAGAACCTCCCTTTAAGACAAAGTCGGATTGGGAGATCTTGAGGGAATAGGACAAAGGTTTAAAAGTCACGATGATTGAACCGTTTCAAGGTTCGAGAATTGAAGTAGGAGTCAAATTCACCTGAGCGATAAGGGAAGAAATCTATTCGATCGGCCTCACGAGATATAAGTTGTCGAAGGAAGAAGTGGAAAGGCTGAACATCACCGGGGGCCTTTGATGGGGCAGCTTGGAGCAGTGGTATACCAATCTTTAAAGGGACCCTATTAGGGTCGAAGGAAGGAATGCTCTCGAACATGAAAGGAAAATAGAATGCAACCCAGGCTTGAAGAATCCAGAGTGGACCTAACAGCACGCTGTCTTCCTTAGAATTTGACATTAATCGGGCGGCATAGGAAACACTTACGTACAAAGACGCCAAGGCAAGAGGACCAAGAGCGACAAGATTCCCTTTTGCTAGAAGAGATGCAAGGTCAAAGTAATCCTTGGACATTTTAAGGGTCGGGCTAAAGAATAGATACTTCGACAGCCAAAAGAGAAGGAAAGCCGTTCGCTCCTCATGGGTGACAGCCCCGGATGTTCTACAATGAGCATCGATAAACTTCTCGTAGGCAAGAGTATCATTAGAGATTAGGTAGTCCTTGGTTTTCGCCAGGTTTTAGACAAAAGTCCCGTAAGGAGAGAGACCGGCGATGGCAAAAGTATCTAGAAGGGTTACGGACATGGGGCCCCATGGGAAGAAAAAACAATTGATAGAGGAAGACCAGAAACTTATAACGGACCCAAGTAAGCCCCTATTCAAATCGTGGGACAGCATGCTAACCTCAATCGCTGTCCTTATCTGTGCCGTTTCCCAAAAGGCGATCGTTAGGGTGTCATCTTGGAGCCTTTGAAACCAAGTGTAAGCCTTGTCATCGAATAACGGAAAACTCCTAAATCGGCGAGCCAGCATGGACCAAATGTTCTTCGGTGGAGAGGCTTGAATAGGAAGTTGTTCATCCGCTTGCATTGGGAAGCAAGATTGAAGATACGTTGGAACGTGGTGATGATCGTGGAGACTGGACCCAAGAATGAGACCGGCATACTCTCGTTGGGTGTTCAATAACTTGAAGAAACAATGATCAGCATCATTACTATTAATGATCTCATCGAAGCGGGCGATGTATTGGTGGGGAAAGAACTCGGGGGTTTCGATCGCCATGAAGGCTTGGAATGCTCGAAAATGGTTTAGGGTTTAGAGAAAACCTTGGACACGAAAAGACGACGAGTGAAAGCTTTTTCAAGATCCTTAAAAGCAAGACGAAAAGGGCTGATACACTGTACGAAGTTGAAAGGATTGCGTTTCGGGAAGAGGGATTAAGGGAAAAGCGTAATCATCATTTTTACAGTTGGAGACCATCAAATCGGAGGAAAATATTTTAAAAGAGGTAAATCGTCGATTTACATCTTTTAAATGGGGCATGTGTTGACACCTAAAACAATCCAAGAAGGCTCGTGACAAGCACGTGAGGGGGCGACAATCGGCTACAGAAAAACACACTGAAGTAAGGTACGTGCCGATCAAAAATGGTGCCACGTGTCGGGGTAAATTCTGGCGCCATTTCCTTCCGAAACAAGAAAAGCGCACGGAAAAAAGCCACGATCGGAGCGGTTATTAAAAGATTGGCGGTAATCCCCACGAGGTAAAAAGAAAAGGCGCGAAGACTAGGAAACCATCATCTACGTGGCTTATGGAAAAGGGTAAAGCGTGGGGCCGAAGGAAAAAACCGTTACGTAGTTATCAAAGAGTCTGCCTACAAATACCCCGTAGTAGCAAACACACACACGCACACACACACACACACACACACACAAAAACACTTATCTTTTCAACTAAGTTCTCAAGCCTTTAGCCTAGTCTAGCTATAGCTTTCTAGATTCCCGTCGTTGATTCAATTCCGGCGAGTTTCATATCTAGAAGTCGGGTGTCGTCGATTAGATTCCGACGTCTGCTCATTAGGTTCATTGCCATCGATTCAATTCCGGTGTTACACCCTTCATCCATCCTATCCAATACCGTCGATTCAATTCCGGTATTGTGTCCTACAATCCCCGTCCAGTCTTTGTTGATTGAATTCCAGCATTGTGTTCTACATTTCCGTCCGACCTTGTTGATTTAATTCCAGAGTCGCGTCGAAGCTTGCTGTACGCCTCGACTATTGCACGTGCTGGGTTGTCGAAGTTACTAAGAGTCTGTAACACGCCTTTTGTGTTAATAAAGACATTTACTGCATTTGACACTCTCTGTCCAAAACTAACCCAGAACCCATTTTTGAAAAACGAACGTATTAAGTTCGATAAAAGATTCTAGCGTTAGCAATCTCTTTAGGGCTATAGTCATTTTGGACCCGGAACTCATAACCAAGAAAGCCCTATCGAAGGATTTCGACGCGCAACACCATTTTCTGGCTTTGCCGCTTGGAACTATTGTGAGTCTTCTCCCCAAAGCGGGCATGGTGGGTGGCTTGTGCAATCTTTATACGAGTGTCGAGAATCTCGGTGACCCATCTATCGAACTTAGATAGAAAGAGGTTACATTTGAATCCCAAAGCACAGAGCTTCGGTCCGGATGTTATGCGCCGATTGTTGCCTAAAGCTCCACCTTCAACACCATTTAACTACTATATTTGCCCTCGTGCTGCCAATGGTTTTCGCTACGCAGGTGCTTCATGCAGTAGGCGTGTGACGGATGCCCCTTCTACAAGATGTCCTGGTTGCAACAATACGATGAGCAAGAAACTGTCATGGGTCCCAGGGCTAGCTGCTGGTGCCGCATCCTCGGCCAAGGGTACCTGGTGGGGAGGGCGGTTACGTGAGAGGCATGGTCACATACATGGCGATGGACGGTCTGGTCATGAAGCCCATGTCTAGCATCTCCTGCATTGCTTTCCTCAACCGGTACAATGCGCACGAAATCGGGGATCTCTAAGAGAAGGTGATCGACTTTGGCATGGACGAGGTAAGGCCCGCAAAAGTCGTAACCTCTTACAAATATTTCGACCCCATTTAGGATAAAACAATGAAATTTGAAGGTTAATTTTCAACTGGTAGTTGTACGTGCGGTCGGGAACATGGCATAAGAGAATAACCAACCAGTTCTAGAGCTAACTACGATGTTTGTATGAGATTACAAGGCTTGATCCATCCCATCAATATATGGTCAACTCATCAACTAAGAGCACATCAATGCTCAGCATTTGGAAGAAGAAACTAAAGATTCCAATCTAATTATGGTGTTTAGGACTGTCGCGACCTAAAAAATTCGAGAAATTTCCAGGCTAATGGATTATCAAGTTAATTATTTAACTAACTTAACTCAGACTCTCCCAAGTCCATACCAAATCGCAACTTAAGGTTCAATTGATTAACATGCAATATATTTTAATATTGGAGCCACCACTAATCATTTCCGGTAGGTCGATTAGAAATCTAAATAAAATAGCGAGAGAACTATTTTATTCCTACGAACCAGAGATTAAGAGTTCGGGGACTTGATTACGCCGGATTACTCTATCGCCCTTTTGGTACCATTTTATTTCATGAAAAATCATTTGAGAAGGCAATATTAATTGATTTTAACCTAAGTCACTAACAAAGGTTATCATGCGGGTGCACAATCTATTAATGAACATCCAGAAGTCAATATAATTAAGGGAGCATGTGCCACACAAATTTTTTTTTTTATTTTTGATTTTTATATGAATGCATGAAAGACTATACTATATATGATGCAATGTCGTGATGCAAATGCAAGACTAAGCTAAATGACGTGCAAAATATGACATGCAAAGGAAAATTAACTTCATGACATACGAATTAATTAAAATTTTAAATATGCAATTTTAAACTAATGTATAAAGATATGCTTATAGTTTAATTAGATTGATTATGTGATGTTGGAATCAATTAAATTGACATAAGCATACAATTCTACATGGAATGCAAACTAACATGCAACCTATATGACATGGTATGAGGTGACAAAGCAAAGATGAATCACGTGGCATGGATGACGTGGCAAAGATGACATGGCAAGGATGACATGGCACGGATGACGTGGCAAGGATGACGTGGTAGGGATGAATGATTTTTTTTTAAATATATTTTCGGATGAATTAATTTCCTAAAATCGAACTATGCCAAAACAATATTTATCTTGCATATTTTAGAGTTTAAATTGACCTAAACCCCAATACATTAAGATAGATTATTTTAGGCATAAAATTCTATTTAAACATGCAATTTTTATCCTAAAATGCAATCTAATCTGATTATTTACAAAAAGGATTAGATATGCAATTGTCTACATGATGCTATTTTTGGAAAGACATGCAATTTTCAAATATGGAAAGTGAATGAATGCAAATCTTTTAGAATTTTCGAGATTAGATCACGTGATGGATATATTCTAAAAAATATGACAATCAAACAACTCAAATCAAATTAAGAAAGTGAATATGCCAATCAATGTCAATCAAGAAAGTGGATATATCAATCATGTTTCGGAATATTTCGTAAATATTTGAGTCAATCTTTAATTCGTAATGCCACGATTAACGATTGAACCCAAATTCTTGCCTAATCGAGTATTCCATCAATAATCTTAAAGATGAACTTTCTCGATCGTATGTCAAGTTGCCGATTAGGAAAGAAAATCTTCCTAATCAACCTGTATTTTTAAAAGATATCCACTTTGATGCAATGTGTAAAGCATACTACAAGATACAATATATACTTAAAAATTGCAAACAAAGCAATTGAATATCTTATTTCGAGATAAGAAATTGTACCTAATCTCCAAGGATAAGCTTTCCTAATTCGAATACGTACCAATTTGTGGACGAAACTGGCTTGGGCCGACAGTGATGATCAAGGCAACGAATCCGTTGTAGCTTAATAGTAGGCCACAAATACATATGCAAGTTCGCTCGGTGGAGGAATGGAAACTGAGAGAATAAGTCTTCGTGGATGTCCTTCGTTGACCACCGCTTGGACTATCTAATTCCCATGCCCATGAAAGATTAAACATCACAATAAGCTGCAAGTGCTCCTGTGGAGTAACGTAACATTTGTGCATGAGAAGAAGAAAAGAAATAAATAAGAAAAGATGATGATGGGATGTTCGAGATGAAACTTTTATGAAGACTCAAAGGCCCATCTCTATTCTTTCCTTTTCTTCATAGATGAATGATCTCTCACTGGTCAATTGAGCTGTTCTGCACGGGGTGATTTCTCCAAGCTTAAACGGAGAACAGCTATAGATCATAGGCTGGATGATAAAAAAAGACGGCTTGACTGTTGCTCGGTGGACCTGCAAGCTTAGGTGAAATCTCCCAGGGAATAAGACAATGTTTCGCTTTTTTTTTTTTCTTATTTCTCCTCTTCTTTTCCTGCGAATTCTTTTGCTATGTATGTCAATGAATCGGCCTCGTATTCTATTCTCTTCGTATTTTCCTGCAAACAGAACCCACAAGTAGAACCTGAAAAAGCCAATAAAAATCAAGAGCAAGAAAGATGCAGTTATCTAAGATTGATGAAAGATCCACCCCCTTTTTCCTCCTCAATCTCCGCCACCTCCACTTTCTTCTCTTGAAGAAGGTTTATGGTCACCTCATTGTGGCCCTGGAGATGCCCACTAGAGGAAGAAGACGACCCTTTTTCTCTCCACCCTTCTCACGCTGCTTTTAATACGAAGGATCTGCCGTGTATTGCAATATTGTGGCCTCCCCTTGCTTGTGAAGCATAAGCATGCTTTTATAGGGAAAATTAGGTCAACTTAGGGGCTCTAACCTATGACTCTTTATGAAATAGACCCCGAATCTCAAGACCTTTTTTAATTAGGCCCCGAAGTACTTAATCACCCATATTCCTTAAAAATTTCGGCACAAGAACAATTTAGATAATTCAATTGAGTTTAAAACCTTGAATTCAATCTATTCACTACTAGTTCGATGAAAATGTGTATGCAATGTATGCTAAAATAAATATGAAAACTGATTTGATTATTTTTGTTTAGAACTAAAATTAGTTCTAATTTTTTCTTATGCAAAAATGACTGAAAAAGGTAAATCAAAATTTAGGTGTCAACAAGGACGTTAGAAGCCATACAGCTTCATGATCAAGTTCAGATTATGTGAGCTATTGTTTGCTAGAAACCGGAAGCACCCCTGTTTTTATAACTTGCCTTTTCTCAAGCACCCATTTTTAATAACTTGTCTTGTGCCGTGCGATCTTTACTCAGGCCATAAAGCTGTTGAGTGCTTCATTGCATTCCAAAACGGTTCTCACATACTAATTCAACAGGGGAAGATCTCAAGTGAAATGCTATCCTTCAATTTCAAAAACTCTCCATTCGTATTGGCTTGCTGGGGTAGTTTGCTCATGCTACTTTGTGAAATGCTGATGAAACTATTCGATCCACGATGTGAAATTAGTCTCTACTATATGTTAGCTTGCTAAGAAAATAAGTTCCTGATTGTGTATATGCTTGTAACATCGGGATGAATGTGTTTTATGTGAACCGATCCATGTGGTTCAAGGAATCAATAGATTTACTATGAACTGACCCTTGATAAATTTACTATGAACTGATTGGGAGTCGCTAGGCTCCCCAAGCCCAAAGGATAAAAGGACGGCCTAGGCAAAAAGATAGAAATAAAAAAAATCCAGCAGAAAAAGGGACACCAAAGACAAGATGACAATATTCAATGCTCGCGAGGTGCCATAAAATAAGCAAGAAGAAATGATTGTCTAAACTTTGACACTTATTTTATTTTTTCATAGTGTGAAGGGGAGCTATACATACGTTGCTCGCGGGATCGACATGACATGTCCTTTCCCGTCCAAAATCTAACTCTTTGCAATGACTTCGGAATAACTTTGTGCATCCTTGTCAACTCTGTTAAGTAGTTAGCCTTTGCCATAAATAAAATAGATAATGTGGTTTCCACCCAATTCTTCAATATCAATATCTCTCTCATTTCAGCCTCTTTTCACTTTCAACGCCTCTCTCCCAACGACGGCTCCGCCGTTGATGCCGCCAATTGCCGCCCACCATCGACATACATTGACCGCCACCCGCCTACCGTCGACCTGCTGCCGCCCATCGCCTCCGACCATCACTCGCCGTGGCCACGCGCCGCCGCCGATCATTTTTCGCTACCACCCACCCCTGCCAGCTGCCGACCATTGCCCGTTGCCACCCTCGCCCGCCACACATATTCAAATAATATTTTTTTTTAGTTTTAAAAAGTTAATAAGATTTTTTTATAATAAAAATTATTCTTTAAAAAAATTAAAAAAAATTAAAAATGAAGAACAGATTTTTCGGTCGACGACAATAATTTTTCGTAGAAGATTTTGTGTTAATAATGTTATAAAAGTAGAAATTTTCAACCATTAGCAAACGAATTTGTGTTTCAAAAGCTGAAATTTTGTCCTGTTATCAAAAGTTTTTCTCTAATCATAAATCAACTTCTAGAATAGAAGTATAAAAATCAACTTCTGCTCAAAAGTAAAAATAGAAAAATCAACTTCTGACTAGAAATTAATTTTTGAAGTAGGAGTGTTGCCATGCGCGCCCTTAGCTTGGAGATACCTACTGTACTTTTCTCTCTCGCTCGGTCGCTCCAAACTATTTTCAATCATCGAGCCAAGCATTAGGTCTCACTCTTCTTCCTTTTTCTTGGCACTTTTGTCGGGATGAAAGAGGACACCGATATTGTCGGTCCCCGAGATGCGTCGGAGAAGAACATCTCTCCGGGTTATGTGCCACCGTTTCATTGGCTCACTCGGAACCGGATAACGTTTCAGGGCATTGGTCCAGTTCCCAATTTGAGAACCGTCCTCTCCATTCCTAACTATTGGAACCGATCACCCTCGTATATATGCATGCTCCCAGCTCTACCTGCGATCAAGTCACGTCGAACATTTGTCAGGAGAAGACCCCACTGCGAAAACTTCCTCAAGAAGGTGCTCCAGCTAAAAAAATTCTCCCCGAAGAACCTGTGTTAATAATTTCCTCTGACCCAAAAGAAAAAAAGCTTGTGCCTTTTCCAAAAGCCCCGGGCCCCGGCCTTGTCCCAAACTCCACTATAAGAAAGGCAAAGCTCTCCGTCTGTTGACCATGACCCGTGAAGGAAGCAGCTCTTGCACTTGCAGGGTCGAAGCCATAATTGAGAAGCCCAGTTTGACGATTTTCTCCTGGTTAGTGCGAAACTGAAGTAGACTTGCTCTCGCCTTTTCGTTACTCACATCATTGTAGAGCAAGGGTTCGTATGTTCCCCAACAGGAGTCGGTTGTATCACGGACATGTCGGTTCGTGAAACTCTTGCGCATCGGCTTATCCAACAAAAGAGACAAATCTTTGAGCATTTCTTGATTTTCTCTTGGTTTCTGTGGACACCGCCTCCCGATTGCTTGATTTGATAGCTTTTTTATGGTCCGGTACGATCGACATCGATCAAAGCTTTAGAGGGGTGACTGCCAAATAGATGCATGATGGTCTGGGTAACTCCGGTGCCTGCAAGGCCTAGCCCCAGCCATGAGAACCTGTAGACAGTTTTCATTTTATGAGATTTGAGAAGCTGATATTACAACAGTATAACATTACAAACTCAAGAGCAAGTGTTATAAAATGGCAAAAAACAACCAAGCACGTTGAGATTTAATTTGGCTTTTATCTCAGTAACATAGGAAGGAAGGCTATTTTTCAGATTGGTCTAATTCTCTTGACAGGTCAAGAACAAAAACAGCCATGGCAGCGACTAAGATGAGATTGAAGCTTCTTGTTGACCGGAGAAGCCACACGGTGCTTTTTGCTGAAGCTAGAAAGGACTTTGTGGATTTCCTTTTCCATTGTTTGGCTTTACCAGTTGGAACTGTTATTAGTTTCCTCACCGGTGGAGGCACAGCTGCTAGCTTAGGCAACGTCTACAAGAGTATTGAGAATCTCAGTGAAATATATTTAAAAACTAACCACAAAGAGACTCTGTTGAAACCCAAGTTACCGAGCAATGGTCCAGAGCTTCCCTTGTTATTACCTGAAGCTTCAGCTTCCGCGCCAACCGACTACTACAAGTGCTCTTCGAGATGTAACTTTGTCACCAATGCCCCCTCGGCAAGATGCCCAAATTGCGGTAGCAGTATGAGTACCAAACTTTCATGGGTTGTTGGGCCAGCTGTGTCATCCTCGTCCGAGACATCCGGCGGTGAGGGTGGTTATGTGCAAGGCGTTGTGACATACATGGTGATGGATGATCTGGTCGTGAAGCCTATGTCCACCATTTCTTGTGTTACTCTCATCAACAAGTTCAATGTGCAGGAACTTCGGGATCTTGAAGAGAAGGTGGTAGATTTTGGGACGGATGAGGTAAGGCCCGCAACCCCTTTCTAATATCCTATATCTTTTTTTTTTTGTTTCCAGGCTTAAAATTATTAGTTGCTTTTTCGTCATGCTCCAGGACATATTAAGCCTTTTATTCATGTAGATGTTAGTGAAAATTGGAGGATTATTGAATAACACGTAGGAGCGATGTTAGTGAAAATTGGAGGATCATTGAATAACACGTAGAAGCGATGTCGGTTAGAGCATTTCTAATGATAGTTAAGAGATTTCAGTGAGCCATTGCTGGGATATGGATGGTAGTAGTGTTGCCATTGACTCTATATGTCAGATTTATCCATTCCAACTTGCGCTACGAGTCTCTCCTGTTACGGCCGCGCTGCTAACATTGCAAAAAAGGTTTAGTGATATTCTACCCCTACACAAACAAGGGGTTGGGCTTAGAAAAAGAACAAGATCCATCGTTTGATAAAATCACATCTTCATGACAAGGATGATAATTCATAGTTAAGGAATAGTGTGCATCAGAACTTTTCCTAAATAAGTCTTCACGACTTGTTAGTTTCCTAAGTTAAAGATAGCTGATAAGGTCTGGATTGTTACTAAATCGAATTTGAGGACTTAATTCTCCATGCTATTTTAGCACCGTGACAATTCATTACCCATGGCTGCAAAATGTTCAGTGAAAGCTTCTGATACTCCTGTTATCTGGTTTGTAGGCCATAAAGCTGTTGGATGCTTCTTTGCACTCCAAGAAGGTGCTCACAGACATATTCTTCAGTAAGAAGGAAGCATCTGCATGATGATCCATTTCAAGATAACTGCCTCTGCTATTTCTCTATTAACGGCTTTATCTATTTTATTTCCATTTGCGTGAGATTTCGGCGAGTCCACTGATTCCAATTGTAGTAGCACGGTTGCCAATTACGCTTTTTCTTTCAGTTATTATCAGCGTGTGGTGTTTGGTTTATGAGAATGTCATCTTTAAATGTGTCTATCCTTTGTCAAGCTGCAATGGTTGTGTTTGTTGTATTATAACCCGTGGAAACTAATCAGGATATTGCAAATAAATCAATGCGAAAGCACAAATAAATAATGAAGAACGATAAAGGACTCCAGAGATTACGTGGTTCGGTCCGAATATCGGTACCTACATCCATAGGAGAGCCAGCACGAAGAATCCATTATAATTGGAGAATCGGAATTATAATCGCTCAATACGCTCATGTTTCCCACACCTAGATTATACTCAAATCCTAAGTGTTTACAAATAAAACAACTCACAAGTAGATATAATAAACTTACGAAGCACAAAATCTCTTCGCGTGTTCAAGCCCAAGCACCAGCATGTGCACGACCAAAAAACCAGAACGTCCCTTGCTTTCTTTCTCGCGCGGCTTTTCTCTGCTTCTTCTTCTCGTGCGGCGCCGTCCTCTTCTTTTTGTGAAATTCTCTGTGCGACAATAAGAAGAGAAAAGAATACAAGTGTGTGGGTCCCTCTCTCTTTATCAAACCCTTGTTGACAGACCATTGCACAAGAAAGAAGTTATGTGCACTTCTTTCTTTTCTCTCAGATGAGGACTTGCTTTTTTTTAATTTAGACTATGACCCACCACAAATCTTTTCTGTTGAAGACATTTACCCCAAAACTAAAACTTGGTCAATGGTCAAACGTGGAGATCAATATCTCCTTTTCAACCGAATCCAAATTCTCACCGTATACATATATGTATAAATATGCCTCTAAAAGAAATTCTAATTAGTTGGGTCTCGTATATGAACTCAAACTCGAGACATAATATAACAATTCTCCACATTGGCTCGATGTTTGAAACCAAGTTAATAGTACTCATCATCCACGTTGCTCTCCTATTGCCTCGAAAGGTGATTACTCTCTACAGACGCCAATAGTGCTCAAGCAGAGCTTGAGCTTCACCAAAGGAACATGCTTAGTTATCATGTCTGCTGGGTTATCTGCTGTAGCAATCTTTTTTATAACAATCTTATCCTTCGCTAAGACATCTCGAATGAAGTGATACTAATATTGATATGCTTCGTTCGCTCGTGATAAATCGGATTATATGCCAAATAAATCGCACCTTGGTTATCACAGTGTATGTCAACATTTTTCTGTTCTAACCCCAAGTCCAAGAGCAAACCTTGTAACCATATCGCCTCTTTCGCTATAAAGGTCGGTGCCATGTACTCCGCCTCGGTCGACGACAGGGCTACGTGGTCCCGTAAGGACGCCTTCCAACTAACCGCACCACCCGCAAGCATAAATACGTACCCTGCTGAAGACCTGCACTCATCCAAGTCACCTGCATGATCATAATCCACAAAACTAGTGGTCTCACTGCCATTACTGCCCCTACGGTATACTATACCAACGTCTGATGTCCCCTTCAAATATCCGAGGATCCATTTCACAACTTCCCAATGAATTTTACCTGGACACTTCATATAACGACTAACTACACTGACAGCTTGTGAAATATCAGGCCTAGTGCATACCATATCATATATAATACTACCTACGGCACTAGAATAAGGAGCACAAGACATATGTTCCTCCTCCTCCTCGGTCTGCGGTGATAACTTAACTGAAAGTTTAAAGTGCTTCGCTAATGGTGTACTCACGGACTTCGCCGATTGCATATTAAAACGTGCTACAATCTTCTCAATATATTTCTTTTGAGACAGACGTAATAATCCTGAGGTCTTGTCACGTAAAATCTTCATACCCAATATTTTCTTTGCAGCACCTAAATCTTTCATCTCAAACTCAACACTCAACTGCCTCTTTAGCATATCAATATCAGACATATTTTTCGCTGCTATCAACATATCATCTACGTATAACAGCAAATATATCAAAGATCCGTCCTCCAATCTCCTAAAATAAACACAGCTATCCATTTGACTTTTCGAATAGTTTGACTAGCCATGAAAGCGTCAAAACGTTTATACCACTGCTTTGGAGATTGTTTTAGCCCATATAATGATTTCTTTAACAAGCAAACATGGTCTTCCTTATCCGGAATAGCAAATCCATCCGGCTGCCTCATGTGAATCTGCTCCTCCAACTCACCATGAAGAAACATCGTTTTCACATCAAGTTGCTCCAACTCGAGATCCTGTGCAACAACTAAGGCAAGTAAAACACGAATAGAAGTATGCCTTACCACAGGAGAAAACACCTCATTGTAGTTAATGCCCTCATGATGGGTATATCTCTTCGCAACAAGTCTCGCCTTATACCTCGTTGTCTCGACACCAGGAATGCCTTATTTCCTTTTGTAGACCCATTTACTTTCGAAAATCTTCTAGCTCTTGGGTACTTTAACTAGCTCCCATGTCTGATTTCGACAAAGTGATTCCATTTCTTTACTCATAGCCCATAGCCACTGCGACGACTCGGAACTAGCCACCGTTTCAAAGTAAGACGAAGGCTCATCTGTCTCTACCTCGTTTCTTACAATCAAAGCATAAGCAATATACGTATAACCATAACGTACCGATGGTTTAATTTGCCTTCTCTGTTTGTCTGCGGCTATTTTATGCTGCGGCTATACGGGTTGTTCACTATCACCGACTTTAGGAACTGCGGCCTCAGCCGCAGTCTCAACATATGTTACCTCTGAGGTCTCCGGAGTCTCCACCTAAAGCTCCACCTCGCTACTGATATCATGATATGTCTCCTCTGCTGGTTGTGTCTCAGAACTCCTCTGTTGAAGCATTGTAGTCTCTTCGAAGATCACATCTCTGCCGATCAGAAAATCGGGTGATGCGGGATCAGTGCACCACAACCGATAGCCTTTCACCTCATGTGCATAACCTAGAAATATGCATTTCTTTGACATCGGGTCAAGCTTACCGTCACTCGCATGAGCATATGCGGGACATTCGAATACTTGTAATCCGGAATAATCAACAGGTTTTCCTGACCATACTTCCTCCGGAGTCTTCCACTCGATAGCAGATGTTGGAGATCGATTAATCGGGTAACATGCCATGTTCACTGCTTCGGCCCAAAATTCCTTGCCTATTCCAACATGTGAAAGCATACTCCGAGCCCGCTCAAGTAAAGCTCTGTTCTTCCGTTCTACCACGTCATTCTGTTGTGGTGTCCCAGGTGCTGTGTGATGTCTCACAACCCCTTCTCTCTCGCAAAACTCGGTAAAATATTTACCACAGAACTCCATGCCGTTATCGGTTCTCAATCACTTGATCCGTTTATCTGACTTCTTCTCAATTAATGCCTCAAATTTTTTGAACCGATCAAACACATCGATTTGTTCTTCGAGAAAGTATACCCATACCTTCTTGGAATAGTCGTCGATAAATGTCAGCATATAACGAGCACCTCCTTTCGAAGGGACCGGAAACGGGCCCCGGACATCTGTATGAATATATTCTACCGGTTACTTGGTCGAATGAATATCTGGAGCAAACTTAATCCTGTCTTGCTTCCCAAAGATGCAGTGCTCACATAAGTTTAACTTACTTGTCTTCTGACCCTTTAAACAACCTTCTATCACTCGGTATCATCATACCTGCCTCACTCATGTGCCCTAGACGCATATGCCATAAACGAGTTAAATCACAATCTAACTCACCCGATGAAACTGCAGTAGCACACGTCACGGTCTCTTCCAAGAGATGATAGAGAGAACTTACTTTCTTTCCTTTCATCACCGTTATGGCACCTCGAGAGATCTTCGGTACTCCATCTTCAGCGATATACTTACACCCGATATCATTGAGTGTCCCCGGAGAAATAAGGTTCTTCATGAGCTTTGGTACATGCCTCACATCTGTTAATGTGCACACTACACCATCGTGCATTTGAATTCAAATTGTCCTTATCCCCACAACCTTACAGGCTGCGTTATTCCCCAACGTAACTCTACCACCATCTGCGATCCGGTAAGTAGTAAACCGGTTCCTATGGGGCGTCATATGATAAGAACACCCCGAATCTAGCACCCATTCGTCTCCTAACGAACATGTAGTCACACATAAGATAGCATCTACATCACTAGTGCTCTCCTCGGTAATGTTCGTCACACCGGTTGTGGCTTTACGCTTATCACCTCTGTTTCTCAATTTAGGATAATCTCTCCTAATATGCCCCTCCTCGTAACACTCAAAACACTTCACGCGTCCCTTAGACTTTCTATGACATGACTTAGATCTGCTTTTACCTCTACTTCTCTTGGACCCTCGTCGTTGCTCTCTACCCCGAATCACTAGTCCTTGCGCTACATCCCGCGCTAGACTGTCATCTCACAACTTTATCTGCCACTCTTTAGAAAATAAAGTGAACTTTACCTCTTCCGAAGTAATCGTAGTACGCCCCTGCAATAGTGAATCAGTAAAGTGCTCACATGACTTTGATAAAGAAGCCAACAACATCATACCCTGCTCTTCATCATCAAGTGTCTTACCGTCGTTCTTCAAATCCATCATGAGTTCATTAAATTCATCTAGATGGGTTCTGATAGATGTACCTTCAGTATATCTAAACTGGAACATCCTCTTCAACATATACAAGCGATTATTCAAACCCTTCGTTACATAGAGCACCTAAAGTTTTGCCCAAAATGCTGTGGTATCCTTCTCCTTGCCTACCTCTATTAACACTTCATTCGATAAGTTCAATAGGATTAAACTTCTAGCTTCCTCATTACCACATCCTTTTCAGCATACATTATCGTTTTGGGCAACTCGGCCTTGCCCTCCAATGCTTCTGCTAAACCTTGAGTTGTCAATAACGCCTCCATCTTGAGGCTCCATAACCCAAAGTTATTCCTCTCGTTAAACTTCTTAATTTCAGCTTTCATTCCAGACATAATTGCAATCACATAATATCCAGATAATAATTAGACAAGCAAAAGCCCCAAATCACAATCCAGAATATCCGAACCTAGTGCTCTGATCCCAATTGTTGTATTATAACGAGCGAAAACTAACTAGGATCTTGCAAATAAGTCAATGCGAAAGCACAGAGAAATAACGAAGAATAATAAATGACACCATAGATTACGTAGTTCGGTTCGAATATCGGTACCTACATCCACGGGAGAGCCAGCACGAAGAATCCACTATAATCGGAGAATCGGAATTACAATCGCTCAATACGCACGTGTTTCCCCCACCTAGATTATACCCAAACCCTAAGTGTTTACAAAAAAAACAACTCACAAGTGGATATAATAAACTCATGAAACACAAAATCTCTCGGTGTGTTCAAGCCCAAGCAACGGCTCGCGCACGGCAAAAAAACCAGAACGTCTCTTGCTTTCTTTCTCGCGCGGCTTTTCTCTGCTTCTTCTTCTCGTGCGGTGCCGTCCTCTTCTTCTTGTGAAATTCTCTGTGTGACAATAAGAAGAGAAAAGAATACAAGCGTATGGGTCCCTCTCTCTTTATAAAACCCTTGTTGACCTACCATTACACAAGAAAGAAGTCATGTGCACTTCTTTCTTTTCTCTCATACGAGGACTTGCTTTTTTTTATTTAAACTAGGACCCACCACAAATCTTTTCTGTTGAAGACATATACCCCAAAACTAAAACTTGGTCAATGGTCAAACGTGAAGATCAATATCTCCTTTTCAAGCGAATCCAAATTCTCGCCGTATACATATATGTATATATATGCCTATAAAAGAAGTTCTAATTAGTTGGGTCTCGTATATGAACTCAAACTCGAGACATAACAGAATAGTGTTTATGGTTGGATCCACAGGTTGCACAAAATTGGGAAATTAATGGTCGATTTACTCTATTCTGGAAAAAAAAAAAAAACTCCATTCCGAAAAGGGTGAAAATGTTCCGTAATTCAGCGGTAATATCACTTGGATCTTTCTTGGTCCGTGATTAATCCTCATCGGCAAACTACGGAAAGTAAAAGTTAAATCGACTGTTTACGTGCGAGCCTTAACTTTTATGGTCATTTTATTGTTCATATATATGTATATATGTGTGTGTTCTAAGTAGATAAATGATCAAAGATCTATGGTAGGTAAAAATTCTATTTTGATCTCAAATCTCGCTTTATGAGCTTAAGTTTTATTACATGGTATTTCTTATCTTTAACCAGAGAATTATTAATGAGCCTCATCGAGAGTGATAAGAACCATCGTGGTTTTATTACTATAATTAATTATCAACAAAATAACTAAAGTGAATGATTCGCATCACTTGTAGCTACGATTTTTACCCCCCCCCCAAAAAAAAAAAACTAAGGGTCGCGACATGTTCTCAAGTAACAAATTCTAATAAACACAAAAAGTTTATAAAAGAAAAAAATCTAGTTAAAAATTCCCTTATCGCGCATTTCTAAAAATAAATGTATGAGAACTTTTATTTGTATTTATATTCCCAAAAGAGAATTTTCAATTACTACAAAAAGTTTATAAAGGAAAAGGTAAGTGCTTACATTGCGCACAAAAATAGAAGTTGAGAAATATGTTTCATGGCTGTTGTGATGCCCGGGAAATTCAAATTTTAGTAATTTGCCCGAATTCAATAAAAGGAAGAGAATTGAATTTTAGTCAGTGTAAATTTCGGATCGCAAGGACGAAAGTGACGAATTTTGGACGAGTCCCGAAATGTCGTTCGATTTCGATTGGGTCTCGAAATTATGGTCGCCGCAACTTAGGATTTTTAATCCTCGCGCTTGGACTTTTTCCGAACCGAACCTAGCCCGTGAAAATCCAAATTTCATTCCCAATCGGTTGAGCCAAAAATCTAACTAGTCCCGACTTATGAAAAGACTGTTTCGCCCTTGGATATTATGCGGTTGAGATGAAAACCATTAATTTTGGAAGTGACCTGTGGGCCCCACCCCATTCAAATCTGGTCAATTCTCCAACTGCCCACATGACCTTCTCTCTCTACTGCCTCCTCTCTCTCTCCCGTCCGCCCCTCCCTCCTTTGTTTCGCGCGAGACCCGCCCCCACCCGCACGGTTCCTCCTTCCTCCGGCCTTCTTGGCACGACCTCAACCCAAGCCACCACCACAGATCACCAACCTCCTCCGTCCGCTACTGCCCGTAGTCGCCGGCCGCCGTGAGCCGCCGTGAGACCCCCTGAACAGCCCCGGCGCCCGATCGCTCTGTTTTGCGTCCGGGATCGCCCGAGCTGCTCCAGCCACCCCAAGCCATTTCCAACCACCACCCACCACCACACCATCTTCCCCTCGACCTCCGGATGCCGTCCCACCGCCGTGTGCCGCCCCGGAAGCCGCGAACAACCCCGGCGACCCGCCTGCCCCGTTTCCTGTCCCCCAAGCTACCGCCGTTGTTCTAGCTTGCTCCGCCAGGACCCACCGCTCGCCGACCACCCCGAGCAACCACCAACCTCTCCTCATCATCTAAGGTCACCGGAAGTCGATCGCCGCCCGTAAAGCCCGATTTGAGCCCCTACCAAACGTCACCCGTTTTGACCCGAACCCGTATTTTGATGCGCTGGTTCTGGCCGCCGCCGCTTGCCTTCCTCCGACCATCTACCGACGCAGTCACAGCCACCCAAAGCTCCCCCGAAGACCCCCGATCTTGGCCGACCCTTCCTCCGGCCTTGTATAGCCCGAAACCTCATAAAACAGCCCTCGACGCCCACTGTTCGCCCTTGTTTCTCCTTGCTCGAGTACTGTTCACGCCGGCCAGCTACTGTTTCGACTAGCTCCGGCCACCGGCCGCCACCCCCGAGTCTCATGCCGTTGTCCCAAGGTGTCGCCAAGTCTTCGGGCCATCCCGGATCGAGTTGGAAGCCCCGGAGTTTAAGTCGGGCTGCGAGTCGTCGTCGTCGTCGAGCCAGGTCAAGTTCGTGTCGCCGCCGCTTGAGTTGAGACCGTCCGAGCTAGTTAAATTTTTTAGTTGACCCTAATCCTTAGTTAGGGCGCTAATTGCGCCTAGGATTAGTTAGCTAGTCGATAGGGCGTTAGGTAGATTTGATTATGGTCGGATTAGTTAGAAACCCCGGTTTAGGGTAAATGGCCATAATCGATTAAATTAAAATTGTCTGTGGCTAATTGATGTTAGATGAATGTGACTGTATGTTGTGATTTGATCGCAAGCGAGCGATAGGTTAAGGACGAGCAATCGATTGGCGAGTATAAATCAAACCGGCTAATCAATGACTACGGCACGAAATTGAGCTTTTATGTGGCCTAATCGAATTTGTTTATTCGTATTGAACTGATGACTTTGTTTGGGCAGATCGCCTTGTTGAAATGTCGATTTAAGTACCTTGAATGCTCGTTGAGTGATTTGGCGTTCGTTTGGGAGTTAATTGTCCCGCGTCTCTTTGCAACGTTTATTTGGTAGTCTACATATGCATATGACCGTGTGCGGGATCAAAGACATATTTTATCATGAAAATGGCCTTGAGCCGAGTCTTTGAGCACGTTTGTGTGAAACTCCGGCCTAAATCAAAGAGAATAAATTGATTGATGTGTTGGGTGTGCTGCATGGTCATATGAAGGAACGATGATGGGTTTTCCTTGCAATTTTGTACTGTACACCTAGTACACACTATACCATTTTTATGGAACCATACGACTTGCCAAAAGCACGATAATTCATGGCCCGTATGGTATGTACTGTTTTAAGGGATTATCGGATGCCGATCATAGCTTGTGATGGACCGAAGCCCCGTATAGGGATGCCTACTTGCCGTGCCGTGCAAGGTGCATTGGATACACTGCTTGTAGTAGCCGTTGCCGAGAGGGAAAAGGAACGTAGCCCGGTCCCGCCGGAAGAGTACAGGATCGCATTAATTGTGAGAGTCGATCACGCCGATCGTATGGATCCTCATCACTGTAGCACCAAGAGCGTGATCATCTTTGATTAATGGACTTGTGCGGTGTTCGGTGCATACTTGTGAGTGTGATGCTTTGTTCAGTTGGTTGTCCGATGTGATTGTTGAGTTGAGTTAAGCATTGCATTATGTGTAGCTGAAGGCTGGTAAGTATGCATGTACATGGGCTTAAGTACACCCCAAGTGCCATAAGTTGTGTACAGCGCTCACTTTAGTGCGAAAACTTTCAAATCGATCACTTTAGTGCTAAGTTTTTGTAACTTCGATCACTTAAGTGCCAACTTCTTTTAAAAACGATCACTTCAATGCCAAAGCCGACGTGGCTTGCCGAAAATTCAACACGTGTTATTTTTTATTAATATTTGAGATGACGTGGCTCGATCAATTTGACACTAAAGTGATCGTTTTTAAAAAAAATTGGCACTTAAGTGATCGAAGTTACAAAAACTTAGCACTAAAGTGATCGTTTTGAAAGTTTTGGCATTGAAGTGATCGAAGTTACAAAAACTTAGCACTAAAGTGATCGATTTGAAAGTTTTGGCACTAAAGTGAGCGCTGTACACAACTTATGGCACTTGGGGTGTACTTAAGCCCATGTACATGATTATTGTCATGTGATATGATTGCTGGATATATGTTTATATCCTGGTTTTTATAATCCTCGTGCTTAGGATGTTATAGGCGAATCAGTGTCCTAACCGAGCTTAGGATTGATTCACCGAGATTTATATCTCACCATGTTGTGGGAACCACTTTCAAGTCCCAAGTGATGGAGCTTTACGGATACGAAGGCCGGGTTATGAGGGTAGTCTTTTGGAGTAGATGAGAAGTTAACCTTGTTTGACGCGGTAAGCTTTAGAGGTCTTAGTGAGCCGCCCCGAAGTATGGGGTTGTATTTATTTCTGTAGCTCAGTAGGGTTAAAACTCATATGCTATCTTGTAACCGTATATGTTACTTTTTGATTATTTGCCTTGGTATGTATCTCTGCTAGGCTATCCCTCGTTTGTTTATATGTTATTGGGGAGTAAACCGTTTTCGCATTCGTATATAGTTGATAGGTCGATAACACGCCCGAGACGTTATCCTTCATGACCTCGTGGTGATTTGATATGGATGTCACGGGCTCGAGAGTCGGGACGTGACATCCCCGCCAAAGGTGGTATCAGAGCAAGGTTAGCCTTATTCGTTTGGTCATTGGCCTGGAGTAATAAGGAGCGATGGGATATGGGATAGTTAGTATGACTTTTATCGCTATGCATGTGATTGTTATTTGTGTGTTAAGTTTTTGGGGTTGCCTTCTGACCGCGTTTTGCTTTGGGGTAAGCGGGACTCCGCATCATTTCTGCATAATGAGCGGGCGTGGTAGAAGAGCACCTCGAGCACATCGAAGGAGGCCTGTGAGGCCGGTAGATGAGATCGCTGATGTTGGAGCGACACCTCCCGTTGCACCTCCCGTAGCTGGTCCCGCTCGGCAAGAGCCGACTATGGCAGAAGTTATGCAAGCTTTAAGAGCTATGGGGGAGTTGTTAGGGCAGCAGATAAGGAATCAAAATGCTTTTGCCGCCACCGCCGTTGGAGCCCCACCCGTAGTTCCACCCGTAATTCCACTAGTGGATGTGCCACCTGTGGATGTGCCACCTGTGGCTGTAATTGAGGATCGTAGGGCTCAAAAGCTGGTGGAATAGTTTCTCAAGTTGAAACCACCACGCTTCTTTGGAAGCGGAGACCCCGAGGCTGCTACCCAATGGATTGAAGGATTGGAGAAAGTGTTCAACTTGCTTAGAAGTTCGAATGAGGATAAGGTGGTCCCGCCGTCTATCAACTTGAGGGTAACGCCGGTACTTGGTAGAGAGTCATCAAGGATAGAACTTTCCCGGAAGGTACGGCCTCGATATGGGATACCTTTGTGGAGGGTTTTAATAACAAGTATTTCTCAAGGACAGCTAGAGAGCAGAAGATAGCTGAGTTCTTTCGCCTCCGCGAGAATCGGATAACTGTCGACCAATATGAAGCCAAGTTCTCGGAATTGTCTAAGTATGCCCCGAGATTGATTGAGGACCCCGAGGATAGGGCTAGAAGGTTTAGGGACAGGCTGAAGCCCAAGATTAAGAGTATACTAGCGTCGTTCAACCTTCGGGACTATGATGATCTTTATAAGAGTGCGCCGATAGTGGAGCAGGACTTAGGCGAGAGGACTGCCGCATCCGGGCCGCGGTTTACATTCTCAAATAGATTTGAGAAGAGGCAAGGGAAGAAGCCTATATATGGAGGCAGAGATCACATCCCACCCAATCGCAGAAGAGCGATCAATAAGCCTGTTTTTCACCAGAGTGAGGTGTGCAATCCGTGTCACCAAAGACATGGACTTGGTCCGTGCTCGTATAGGAATGGAACCTGCTTTGGATGTGGCCAACTAGGCCATCAGGTGAAGGACTGCTCGCAAAGGCAGCAAGGAAGGCAGGCGCTACAACCGAGCGAACCACTAAGGGGAGCCGCATCACAAAACTTCCGAGATCGTCCACGGGCTTAAGGAAGGGTGTTTGCTGTCACCCGGGAGGAGGCGAAGGATTCGCCGGCCGTTCACGGTACGATCCTCTTACATAATCAAGTCGCCTATGCTTTGTTTGATCCGGGTGCTACGCATTCCTTTGTTCTTGATAGATTTGTTAAACCGGCTGATTTGAGTATAGTACCATTGGATGTAGTTTTTAAGGTTTCTACACCTTTAAAGGATAGCGTAGTGGCTGCAAATGGATGTCCTAACTGTAGGCTGGTTATAGATGGACATGAGGGTAGAATAGACTTGATTGTGCTGGAAATGTATGACTTTGATCCGATCATGGGAATGGATTAGTTAACGAAGCAAAGGGCCACGATGGATTGCTATCGTAAGGCGATTCAATTTACGCCGTTGGATGGGGCCAATTTTGAATTTGTGGGGAATCAAGGAGGAACCTTGGTTGTAGTGATCTCGTCGCTAGAGGCGACTCGTTTGTTGGAAAGTGGTTGCCAAGGTTATTTGACTGCGGTAGTGGATACATCTGTTGGGGAAACTAAGTTGGAGGATATTACTGTAGTATGTGAGTTTCCGGACATTTTTCCCGAAGAACTGTCTGGACTACCGCTGGATAGAGAAATAGAGTTCGTGATAGAGTTAGCTCTAGGGACGGAGCCAATCTCTAAAGCGCCGTATAGGATGGCGTTGTCAGAATTGAAGGAACTGAATGTGCAAATGCAAGAACTGTTGGATAAAGGATTTATCCGCCCCAATGCGTCGCCATGGGGAGCATCGATGTTGTTCGTCAAGAAGAAGGACGGGTCAGTGAGGTTGTGAGTAGACTACAGATAGTTGAATCAAGTGACGATCAAGAATAAGTACCCACTGCCTAGGATTGATGATCCGTTCGATCGCTTGAAGGGAGCATTGGTGTTTTCTAAGATTGACCTACGGACGGGCTACCATCAATTGAGGATCGGGAAAGAAGATATACCGAAGATGGCATTCAGGACGAGCTATGGACACTATGAGTTTACAGTGATGCCGTTTGGTCTGACGAATGCTCCTGCTGCTTTTATGGATTTGATGAACATGGTGTTCAAAGAGTTCTTAGATCTCTTTGTCTTCGTATTTATAGACGACATTCTAGTGTACTCAAAGAGCCTAGAGGAGCACGAGCAACATCCGAGGGTAGTTTTGGAAACTGTGAGGGTACATCGGCTTTATGCAAAGTTTAGTAAGTGTGAGTTTTGGTTGGCTCGTGTGGCGTTCCTAGGCCACATGGTTTCCGGAGAAGGAATTGAAGTAGATCCATCAAAGATCGAGGCGGTTATGGATTGGCTAAGACCGAAGATAGTGACGGAGATCAGAAGCTTCTTGGGTTTGGCGAGCTATTATAGACGTTTCGTGGAAAGATTTTCAGCTATAGCCTCACCTTTAACTAAGCTATTGAAGAAGGGCATGAAGTTTGAATGGACGGACAAGTGTGAGCGTAGTTTTCAAGAGCTTAAGCATAAGCTAACTACGGCTCCGATGTTGATGATTCTGTCCGGCTCTAGAGGTTTCAAGTTCTACAGTGACGCATCTCTCAGAGGTGCGGGTTGCGTGCTGATGCAACATGGAAGGGTAATAGCGTATGCGTCTCGACGATTGAGACCCCACGAGTTGAACTATCCGACGCACGACCTAGAGTTGGCTGCGGTCGTATTCGCCTTAAAGATCTGGATGCATTATTTGATCGAAGAAAGTTTTCAAGTGTATACGGATCATTAGAGCTTCAAGTACTTGTTCTCTCAGAAAGAGTTGAACATGAAGCTGCGTTAATGGATGGAGCTGCTCAAGGATTATGATTGCGAGATCTTGTATCATCCGAGTAAGGCAAATAAGGTTGCAGATGCCCCGAGTAGAAAATCAACGATTGCTCAATTATGTGTGAGTGAATGGCATTTACTTGAGCAAGTGAGAGACTCAGACTTCAAATTGGAAGTAAGTCGCATGTCGAGTCTAGTGGCTACATTGAGAATTAAGCCGAATGTACGGACCGGAATTAAGACCCCGTAGTCGATGGACCCCACTATTCAGAAGATCATTCAAGAGGATTCAGCTAAACGAAGGGTTGACTTTCAAGTGGCCGAGGATGGGATACTGAAGTTCGGAGGACGTCTAGTTGTGCCGGTCGATGAAAATCTAAGGGAGGATATCTTATCGGAGGCACATCGTAGCAATTATAGTATCAATCCCGGTAGTACGAAGATGTATCAGAATCGGAAGCAACACTACTGGTGGAATGGTATAAAGGCAGATATAGCCAAGTATGTAGCTAAGTGTTTGACCTATCAACAAGTCAAAGCGCAGACCTGTAAACCTGGAGGACTGCTGCAGCCTTTAGAGATTCCAGAGTGGAAATGGGAGCATATCACGATGAACTTCGTGATGGGATTGCCTAGAAATCAGAGAGGACATGATTCAATCTGGGTTGTAGTCGGCGGGTTGATGAAGTCGGCGCATTTCATTCCGATAAGAAAGGACTTTGCTTTGGATAGATATGCAGAGCTTTATGTTAGGCATATTGTGAGACCGCATGGAGTGCCGGTGACGATCACCTCGGATCGTGACCCTAAGTTCACCGCCACATTTTGGAAGAGTCTGCAGATCGCTTTAGGAACGAAACTGCAGTTCATTACGGCCTATCACCCGTAGACAGATAGCCGATCCGAAAGGACGATTCAGACTTTGGAGGATATGTTAAGGGCATGTGTATTGGATTTCAAAGGCAATTGGGAAGAGCGGTTGCATTTGGTTGAGTTCGTTTACAACAACGGTTTTCAGCAGAGTATCAAGATGGCACCATTTGAAGCGTTGTATGGTAGAGCGTGCCGAACGCCAGTCTGTTGGGATGAAGTAGGTGAAAGGAAAATCACCGGTCCCGAGTTAGTATAGCGGTCTATGGAAGCTGTCAAAGTTATCAGAGATAGACTAAGGACCGCTCGTAGTCGCCAGAAGAGCTATGCAGATAGGAGGCGCAGGCCTTTGGAGTTTCAAGTGGGCGATCATGTCTTTACGAAGGTGTCGCCTATGAGAGGGACATCTCGTTTTGGCAAGAAAGGAAAGTTGAGCCCTAGATATGTCGAGCCTTTTGAGATTTTGTAGCGGATAGGAAATTTGGCATATCGTCTTGCGTTGCCGCCAAGACTAGCCCAAGTACATAATGTGTTCCACGTACCGATACTAAGAAAGTATGAACCGGACCCCGCTCATGTATTGAGTTATGAAGAAATCGAGCTACATGAGCGAGCTACGTATGTGGAACGGCCAATCGGGACCGTGGATAGGAAAGAGCGAGTGCTCTGGAGCAAGAAGATTCGGTTAGTCAAGGTGGTTTGGCAACACCGGGGGACCGAAGGAGCTACATGGGAGAACGAGGAAGTTATGAAAAGTAGTTATCCGTATCTTTATGAAGAATCGTGATCGCTTCGTAATTTCGGGGACGAAATTTCCTAAAGTGGGGAGAGTTGTGACGTCGGGGAAATTCGAATTTTAGTAATTTTCCCGAATTCAATAAAAGGAAGAGAATTGAATTTTAGTCGGTGCAAATTTCGAATCGCAAGAACGAAAGTGACGAATTTTGGACAAGTCCCAAAATGTCGTTCGATTTTGATTGGGTCTCGAAATCGTGGTTGCCGCGACTTAGGATTTTTAATCCTCGCGTCTAGACTTTTTCCGGACCAAACCTAGCCTGTGAAAATCCAAATTTCATTCCCAATCGGTTGAGCCAAAAATCCAATCGGTCACGATTTATGAAAAGACCGTTTCGCCCTTGGGCCCCTCCCTAGTCAAATCGGGTCAATTCTCCGGCCGCCCACGTGACCTTCTCTCTCTCCTCCCTCCTCTCTCTCTCCCGTCCGCCCCTCCCTCCTCTGTTTCGCGCGAAACCAGCCCCCACCCGCACGATTCCTCCTTCCTCCAGCCTTCTTTACGCGACCTCGCCCCCAAGCCACCACTACGGATCACCAACCTCCTCCGTCCGCCACGCGCCGCGATCGCCGGCCACCGTGAGAACCCCAAAATAGCTCCGGCGCCAGGCGAGTCCGTTTTGCATCCAGGGCTGCCCAAGATGCTCCAGCCACCCCGAGCCATTTCCGACCACCACCCAACACCACACCATCTTCCCCTCGACCTCCGGACGCCGTCCCATCGCCACGCGCCGCCCCGGAAGCCGTGAACAGCCCCGGCAACCCGCACGCCCCGTTTCCCGTCACCCAAGCCACCACCGCTGTTCTAGCTTGCTCCGCCGGGACCCACCGCTCGCCGACCACCCCGAGCAACCACCAACCTCCCCTCATCATCCCCCAAGGTCACCGGAAGTCGATCGTCGCCCGTAGAGCCCAATTTGAGCCCCGGCCGGACGTCCCCCATTTTAACCCGAACCCCTATTTTGCTGCGTTGGTTCTAGCCACCCTACTTGGCCGCCTCCGACTGTCTACCGACGCCGTCACCGCCACCCAAAGCTCCTCCCGAGACCCCCGATCTTGGCCGACCCTTCCCCCGGCCTTGTACGGCCCGAAACCCCACAAAACAGCCCCCGACGCCCACCGTTCCGCCCTGTTTCTCTCTGCTCGAGTACCGTTCACGCTAGCTAGCTACTGTTTCGGCCGGCTCCCGCCATCGGCCGCCACCCTCAAGTCCCGCGCCGCTGTCCCGAGGTGTCGCCAAGTTTTCGAGTCATCCTGGATCGAGTTGGAAGCTCGGAGTTTAAGTCGGGTCGCGAATCGTCGTCATCGTCGGGCCGGGCCGAGTTCGTGTCGCCGCCGCTCGAGTTGAAACCGCCCGAGCTAGTTAAATTTGTGAGTTGACCATAATCCTTGGTTATGGTGCTAATTGCGCCTAGGATTAATTAGCTAGTTGATAGGGCGTTAGGTAGATTTAATTATGGTCGGATTAGTTAGAAACCCCGGTTTAGGGTAAATAGCCATAATCGATTAAATTAGAATTGTCTGTGGCTAATTGATGTTAGACGAATGTGACTGTATGTTGTGATTTGATCGTGAACGAGCGATAGGTTAAGGACGAGCGATCGATTGGCGATTATAAATCAAACCGGCTAATCAATGACTCTGGTACAAAATTGAGCCTTTATGTGGCCTAATCGAATTTGTTTATTCGTGTTGAATTGATGACTTTGTTTGGGTGGATCACCTCGCCGAAATGTCGATTTGAGTACCTTGAATGTTCGTTGAGTGATTTGGCGTTCGTTTGGGAATTAATTGTCCCGTGTGTCTTTGCGGCGTCTATTTGGTAGTCCGCATATGCATATGACCGTGTACAGGATCAAAGATATATTTTATCATGAAAATGGCCTTGGGCCGAGTCTTTGAGCATGTTTGTGTGAGCATCCGGCCTAAATCAAAGAGAATAAATTGATTGATGTGTCGGGTGTGCTGTATGGTCATATGAAGGAACGATGATGGGTTTTTATGGCAAGTTTGTACTGTACACCTAGTACACACTGTACCATTTTTATGGAACCACACGACTTGCTAGAAGCACGATAATTCATGCCCCGTATGGTACGTACGGTTTTAAGGGATTATCGGATGCCGGTCGCAACTTGTGATGGACCGAAGCCCCATATAGGGATGCCTACTTGCCGTGCCATGCAAGGTGCACTGGATACACCGCTTGTAGTAGCCGTTGCCGAGAGGGAAAAGAAACGTAGCCCGATCCTACCGGAATAGTGCGGGATCACATTAATTGTGAGAGTCGATCACGCCGATCGCGTGGATCCTCATCACTGTGGCGCCAAGAGCGTGATCATCGTTAATAAATGGACTTGTGTGGTGTCCAAGGCATACTTGTGTGTGTGATCCTTTGTTCGTTTGGTTGTCCGATGTGACTGCTGAGTTGAGTCAAGCATTGCATTATGTGTGGCTGAAGGCTGGTAAGTATGCATGTGGATGATTATTGTCATGTGATATGATTGTTGGATATATGTTTATATCGTGGTTTTTATAATCCTCGTGCTTATGATGTTATAGGCGAATCGGTATCCTAACCGAGCTTAGGCTTGATTCACCGAGATTTATATCTCACCTTGTTGTGGGAACCACTTTCAGGTCCCAATTGATGGAGCTTTACGGATACGAAGGCTAGGTTATGAGGGTAGTCTTTTGGAGTAGATGAGAAGTTAACATTATTTGACCCGGTAACCTTTTGAGGTCTTAGTGAGCCGCCCCAAAGTATGGGGTTGTATTTATTTCGGTAGCTCGGTAGGGTTAAGACTAATCTGCTATCTTGTAACTGTATATGTTACTTTTTGATTATTTGCCTTGGTATGTATCTCTTGCTAGGCTATCCCTATTTGTTTATATGTTATTTGGGAGTAAACCGTTTCCGCATGCGTATATAGTTGATAGGTCGATAACGCGTCTGGGACGTTATCCTTCGTGACCTCGTGGCGATTTGGTAGGGATGTCGCGGGCTCGAGAGTCGGGGCGTGACAGCTGTTGATTTTAGGACTATGATAAGTTGTGAGAATTTTTAATCATTGCAAAAAGTTTATATAAGAGAAAAGTGGATTTACAAGTTTGTGTTACTTGATTGCACATAAAGTTAAAAATTCTCTTATCATGTATTTCTAAAAATACAATTTTAATGGCGTTCATGGAAAGGCGGGTTGACAATTTTAAATTATATTTTAATATTTTTTTTAAATTGAATTGACCGTTGTATAATGAATTTAAGATTTTTTAAAATAATTTTATTGGTAATTGATACTTTCCATTACCGACAAAGTTCTTGCTCTGTCCCACCAGCCAAGCAAGAAGGTGACACGAAGCTATCCCATCCCTTTTAGCACGTCTTCAAGCTATGGGACCAATTTTCAATTGACCTTCGAAGTTCTATAGCTTTAGTGCATGTACTAAACAAAAAAGTTACAATACTTCGTGGCACTATTAAAGCACATCATAGCTACACCGTACAACCGCATCTATACTATATGGAATATAACTTGTTCCACTCGCCCATTGGCTCTTTTAACTTGTTTTTATAGGATGAATCCCCTCACTTATGAATATTTATAATTAAGGCCTCGTATCACCAATTCAATTAATTCGACAATAATTGGAATAATAATAACGTGGCAACTATCATGAAATTTTCCAAAATTACTTGACACAACTTCTTAGTAACTACTGTAATTATGAAAATGAGTGCCTCTCATGAAAATCCTTTAACATAAAGTCTTTGCATCGCTTTAAAGATTTTTTTTCGAAAGCCGAACCAAACGCACCCGAACGACCCGGTTGGTAAAACATTCCTCAAGCGGCGCCTACCCCATGGTGTTAAAGCCGAAAATTTCGCCACCTTCTCATGAAAACCCTCCAACGTAAAGTCTTTGCATCTCCTTAAAGATTTTTCTACAAAGCCGAACGAAACACGGTCGAAAGACTTGATTGGTAAAAACTTCCTCAAGAAGTGCCTACCCCACATTGCTATAGCGGAAAACGTTGCCACCCGGTCTCCATAGTTTTTTCTCTATCTTGTCTCTGACTCAAAAGTATAAAGCGCTAATCTTTTTTCAAAAGTCCCGCGCTTTTCCCGAACTCCACTACCGTGAACTCGATTTTTCTCCGGTTAGTGTGATATGATTAACGCTCTTGTGAGTTAGTGTTAATAGAAAAAAACTTAATTATACATGCTCTCATCTTTTCTAGTGTATCACGTATATGTTTCTTGGGGAAACTCCTGCACATGTACTTATCTAACAAAAGTTAGACAAACTCTTGGGTATTTCTTGATTTTCTCTTGGTTTCCATGGACACCGCCTCAAGATTGCTCTCTCTAAGTCTAGCTTGATTCGGAAATGTTGCGATGATCCACGGTGCGATCAACTTGATCAAAGCTTTAGAGTGGCGACCGTCGAATAGAACCAATGATGGGTCCGGTAACTCGCGTGCCCACGAGCCTAGCCTGAGCCACAAGAGCCGGGAGACATTTTTGGACAAGCTCGGACAAGGGTATTTAGCGAGAAATTAATGATTCCATGGCCCAAGTTGCAGGAGCGAGGATCAATTGTACCGATTAAATGGGCTCGATTGAAAAGTAAAATGCAAGTTAAACGAACAAGTTGACTTTTTCCTTTTTTCAATTATGGGCTGGCATGAGATTTTTTAGGCTCGATGTCAGACTTAACCCGCCCTGACTAAGCCCGATTCACTTCGTGTTGTAGCTAAAATCATGGATAACTGGCTTATGGTTACGCTTGATTCTCTGCACGCACGAAGGCCGAGCATGGCGAAAACAAAGAGGATGAGTTTGAAGCTTCTTGTTGATAAGAGAAACCGGACCGTCCTCTTTGTCGAAGCCAGAAAGGACTTTGTGGATTTCCTTTTCCATTTTCTGGCTTTGCCGGTTTGAACTATTGTGAGTCTTCTCCCCAAAGCAGGCATGGTGGGTGGCTTGTGCAATCTTTATACGAGTGTCGAGAATCTCAGCGACTCATCTATCGAACTTAGATAGAAAGAAGCTCTGTTGAATCCCAAAGCACGGAGCTCCGGTCCGGATGTTATGCGCTGATTGTTGCCCGAAGCTCCACCTTCAGCACCATTTAACTACTATATTTGTCCTCGTACTGCTAATGGTTTTCGCTACGCAGGCGCTTCTTGCGATAGCTATGTGACGGATGCCCCTTCTACAAGATGTCCCGGTTGCAACAATACGATGAGCAAGAAACTGTCATGGGTCCCGGGGCCAGCTGCTGGTGCCGCATCCTCGGCCAAGGGTACCTGGTGGGGAGGGCGGTTACGTGAGAGGCATGGTCACATACATGGCGATGGACGGTCTGGTCATGAAGCCCATGTCTAGCATCTCCTGCATTACTCTCCTTAACCGGTATAATGCGCACGAAATCGGGGATCTCCAAGAGAAGGTGATCGACTTTGGCATGGACGAGGTAAGGCCCGCAAAAGTCGCAACCTCTTACAAATATTTCGACCCCATTTAGGATAAAACAATGAAATCTGAAGGTTGATTTTCAATTGGTAGTTGTACGTCCGGTCGGGAACATGGCATAAGAGAATAACCAACCGGTTCTAGAGCTAACTACGATGTTCGTATGAGATTACAAGGCTTGATCCATCCCATCAATATGTGGTCAACTCATCAACTAAGAGCACATCGGTGCTCAGCATTTGGAAGAAGAAACTAAAGATTCCAATCTAATTATGGTGTTTAGGAGGCTTAAGTACACCACAAGTGCCATAAGTTGTGTACGGCGCTCACTTTAGTGCCAAAACTTTCAAATCGATCACTTTAGTGCTAAGCTTTTGTAACTTCGATCACTTAAGTGCCAACTTCTTTTAAAAACGATCACTTTAGTGCCAAAGCTGATGTGGCTTGCCGAAAATTCGACACGTGTTATTTTTTATTAATATTTGAGATGACGTGGCTCTGTGAATTTGACACTAAAGTGATCGATTTTAAAAGAAGTTGGCACTTAAGTGATCGAAGTTACAAAAACTTAGCACTAAAGTGATCGTTTTGAAAGTTTTGGCACCGAAGTGATCGAAGTTACAAAAACTTAGCACTAAAGTGATCGATTTGAAAGTTTTGGCACTAAAGTGAGCGCCGTACACAACTTATGGCACTTGGGGTGTACTTAAGCCGTGTTTAGGACTGTCGCGACCTAAAAAATTTGAGAAATTTCCAGGCTAATGGATTATCAAGTTAATTATTTAGCTAACCTAACTTAGACTCTCCCAAGTCCATACCAAATCGCAACTTAAGGTTCAATTGATTAACATGCAATATATTTTAATATTGGAGCCGCCACTAATCATTTATGGTAGGTCGATTAGAAATCTAAATAAAATAGCGGGAGAACTAATTTATTCCTACGAACCGGAGATTAAGAGTTCGGGGACTTGATTATGCCGGATTACTCTATCGCCCTTTTGGTACCATTTTATTTCATGAAAAATCATTTGAGAAGGCACTATTAATTGATTTTAACCTAAGTCACTAACAAAGGTTATCATGCAGGTGCACAATTAATTAATGAACATCCAGAAGTCAATATAATTAAGGGAGCATGCGCCACACAATTTTTTTTTTTATTTTCAATTTTTATATGAATGCATGAAAGACTATACTATATATGATGCAATGTTGTGATGCAAATGCAAGACTAAGCTAAATGACGTGCAAAATATGACATGCAAAGGAAAATTAACTTCGTGACATATGAATTAATTAAAATTTTAAATATGCAATTTTAAACTAATGTATAAAGATATGCTTATAGTTTAATTAGATTGATTATGTGATGTTGGAATCAATTAAATTGACCTAAGCATACAATTCTACATGGAATAAAAACTAACATGCAACCTATATGACATGGTATGAGGTGACATAGCAAAGATGAATCACGTGGCATGGATGATGTGGCAAAGATGACATGGCAAGGATGACATGGCACGAATGACGTGGCAAGAATGACATGGCGGGGATGAATGATTTTTTTTTTATATTTTCGGATGAATTAATTTCCTAAAATAGAACTATGCCAAAACAATATTTATTTTGCATATTTTAGAGTTTAAATTGACCCGAACCTTAATACATTAAGATAGATTATTTTAGGCATAAAATTCTATTTAAACATGCAATTTTTATCCTAAAATGCAATCTAATTTGATTATTTACAAAAAGGATTAGATATGCAATTGTCTACATGATGCTATTTTTGGAAAGACATGCAATTTTCAAATATGAAAAGTGAATGAATGCAAATCTTTTAGAATTTTCAATATTAGATCACGTGACGGATATATTCTAAAAAATATGACAATCAAACAACTCAAATCAAATTAGGAAAGTGAATATGCCAATCAATGTCAATCAAGAAAGTGGATATATCAATCAAGTTTCGGAATATTTCGTAAATATTTGAGTCAATCTTTAATTTGTAATCCCACGATTAACGAATGAACCCAAATTCTTGCCTAATCGAGTACTCCATCAATAATCTTAAAGATGAACTTTCTCGGCCGTATGTCAAGTTGCCGATTAGGAAAGAAAATCTTCCTAATCAACCTGTATTTTTAAAAGATATCCACTTTGATGCAATGTGTAAAGCATACTACAAGATACACAATATACTTAAAAATTTTCAAACAAAGCAATTGAATATCTTATTTCGAGATAAGAAATTGTACCTAATCTCCAAGGATAAGCTTTCCTAATTCGAATACGTACCAATTTGTGGACGAAACTGGCTTGGGCCGATAGTGATGATCAAGGCAACGAATCCGTTGTAGCTTAATAGTAGGCCACAAATACATATGCAAGTTTGCTCGGTGGAGGAATGGAAACTGAGAGAATAAGTCTTCGTCGATGTCCTTCGTTGACCACCGCTTGGACTATCTAATTCACATGCCCATGAAAGATTAAACATCACAATAAGCTGCAAGTGCTCCTGTGGAGTAACGTAACATTTGTGCATGAGAAGAAGAAAAGAAATAAATAAGAAAAGATGATGATGGGATGTTCGAGATGAAACTTTTATGAAGACTCAAAGGCCCATCTCTATTCTTTCCTTTTCTTCATAGATGAATGATCTCTCACTGGTCAATTGAGCTGTTCTGCACGGGGTGATTTCTCCAAGCTTAAATGGAGAACAGCTATAGATCCTAGGCTGGATGATAAAAAAAGACGGCTTGGCTGTTGCTCGGTGGACCTGCAAGCTTAGGTGAAATCTCCCAGGGAATAAGACAATGTTTCGCTCTTTTTTTTTTTTACTTATCTCTCCTCTTCTTTTCCTGCGAATTCTTTTGCTATGTATGTCAATGAATCGGCCTCGTATTCTATTCTCTTCGTATTTTCCTGCAAACAGAACCCACAAGTAGAACCTGAAAAAGCCAATAAAAATCAAGAGCAAGAAAGATGCAGTTATCTAAGATTGATGAAAGATCCACTCCCTTTTTCCTCCTCAATCTCCGCCACCTCCACTTTCTTTTCTTGAAGAAGGTTTATGGTCGCCTCATTGTGGCCCTAGAGAAGACGACCCTTTTTCTCTCCACCCTTCTCACGCTGCTTTTAATATGAAGGATCTGCCGTGTATTGCAATATTGTGGCCTCCCCTTGCTTGTGAAGCATAAGCATGCTTTTATAGGGAAAATTAGGTCAACTTAGGGGCTCTAACCTATGACTCTTTATGAAATAGATCCCGAATCTCAAGACCTTTTTTAATGAAGCCCCGAAGGACTTAATCACCCATATTCCTTAAAAACTTCGGCACAAGAACAATTCAGATAATTCAATTGAGTTTAAAACCTTGAATTAAATCCATTCATTGCCGGTTCGATGAAAATGTGTATGCAATGTATGCTAAAATAAATATGAAAACTGATTTGATTATTTTTGTTTAGAACTAAAATTAGTTCTAATTTTTTCTTATGCTAAAATGATTGAAAAAGGTTAATCAAAATTTAGGTGTCAACAAGGACGTTAGAAGCCATGCAACTTCATGATCAAGTTCAGATTATGTGAGCTATTGTTTGCTAGAAACCGGAAGCACCCCTGTTTTTATAACTTGCCTTTTCTCAAGCGCCCATTTTTAATAACTTGTCTTGTGCCGTGCGATCTTTACTCAGGCCATAAAGCTGTTGAGCGCTTCATTGCATTCCAAAACGGTTCTCACAGACTAATTCAACAGGGGAAGATCTCAAGTGAAATGCTATTCTTCAATTTCAAAAACTCTCCATTCGTATTGGCTTGCTGGGGTTGTTTGCTCTTGCTACTTTGTGAAATGCTGATGAAACTATTCGATCCACGATGTGAAATTAGTCTCTACTACATGTTAGCTTGCTAAGAAAACAAGTTCTTGAATGTGTATATGCTTGTAACGTCGGGTTGAATGTGTTTTATGTCAACTGATCCATGTGGTTCAAGCAATCAATAGATTTACTATGAATTGACCCTCGATAAATTTACTATGAACTGACTGGGAGTCGTTAGTCTCCCCAAGCCCAAAGGATAAAAGGACGGCCTAGGCAAAAAGATAGAAATAAAAAAATCCAACAGAAAAAGGGACACCAAAGACAAGATAACAATATTCAATTCTCGGGAGGAGCCATAAAATAAGCAAGAAGAAATGATTGTCTAAACTTCGACACTTATTTTATTTTTTCATAATGTGAAGGAGAGCTATATATACATTGCTCGCGGGATAGACATGACACGTCCTTTCCCGTCCAAAATCTGACTCTTTGCAATGACTTTGGAATAACTTTGTGCATCCTTGTTAACTTTGTTAAGTAGTTAGCCTTTGCCATAAATAAAATAGATAATGTGGTTTCCACCCAATTCTTCAATATCAATATCTCTCTCATTTTAGCCTCTTTTCACTTTTAGCACTTCTCTCCCAACGATGCCTCCGCTGTCGATGCCAATTGCCACCCACCATTGACATATGCCGTTGATGCCAACCGCCACTTGCCCACCATCAACCTGCTGCCGCCCACCGCCGCGGCCACCGCCCGCTGCCACCGACCATTGCCCGTTGCCGCCCTCCCCCCCCCCAAAACCGACATATGCAAATAATATTTTTTTAGTTTTAAAAAGTAAATAAGATTTTTTTATAATAAAAATTATACTTTAAAAAAATTAAAAAATTAAAAATAAGGTATAGATTTTTCGGTTCTTGACAATAATTTTTTGTAGAAGATTTTGTGTTAATAATGTTCGAAAAGTAGAAATTTTCAACAATTACCAAATGAATTCGTATTTCAGCAGCAGAAATTTTGTCCTATTGTCAAAAATTTTTCTCTAATCATAAATCAACTTCTAAAATAGAAGTAGAAAAATCAACTCTGCTCAAAAGTAAAAATAAAAAAATTGACTTCTGATCAGAAATTAATTTTTGAAGCAGAAGTATTGCTATGCATGCCCTTGGCTTGGAGATACAAACTATGCTTTTCTCACTCACTCGCTCTGAACTATTTTCAATGATTGAACCAAGCACTAGGTGTCACTCTTCTTCCTTTTTCTCGACGCTTTCATCAAGATGAAAGAGGACGCCGATATTGTCAGTCCCCGAGATGCGTCGGAGAAGAACATCTCTCCGGGTTATGTGCCACCGTTTCATTGGCTCACCTGGAACCGGATAACGTTTCAGGGCATTGGTCCAGTTTCCAATTCGGAACCGTCCTCTCCATTCCTAACTATTGGGAACCGATCACCCTTGTATATATGCATGTTCCCAGGTGTACCTGCGATCAAGTCACGTCGAATATTTGTCAGGAGAAGACCCCATTGCGAAAACTTCCTCGAGAAGGTGCTACAGCTAAAAACTTCTCCCCGAAGAACCTGTGTTAATAATTTCCTCGGACCAAAAAGATAAAAAGCTGGTGCCTTTTCCAAAAGCCCCGGGCCCCGGCCTTGTCCCAAACTCCACTATAAGAAAGGCAAAGCTCTCCGTCTGTTGACCATGACCCGTGAAGTAAGCAGCTCTTGCACTTGTTGGGTCGAAGCCACAATTGAGAAGCCCAGTTTGACGATTTTCTCCTGGTTAGTGCGAAACTGAAGTAGACTTGCTCTCGCCTTTTCGTTACTCGCATCATTGTAGAGCAAGGGTTCGTATTTTCCCCAACAGGAGTCGGTTGTATCACGGACATGTTGGTTCGTGAAACTCTTGCGCATCTGGTTATCCAACAAAAGAGACAAATCTTTGAGTATTTCTTGATTTTCTCTCGGTTTCTGTGGACACCGCCTCCCGATTGCTTGATTTGATAGTTTTTTTATGGTCCGGTACGATTGACATCGCTCAAAGCTTTAGAGGGGTGACTGCCAAATAGATGCATGATGGTCTGGGTAACTCCGGTGCCTGCAAGGCCTAGTCCCAGCCATGAGAACCTGTAGACAGTTCTCATTTTATGAGATTTGAGAAGCTGATATTACAACAGTATAACATTACAAACTCAAGCGCAAGTGTTATAAAATGGCAAAAAACAACCAAGCACGTTGAGATTTAATTTGGCTTTTATCTCAGTAACATAGGAAGGAAGACTATTTTTCAGATTGGTCTAATTCTCTTGACAGGTCAAGAACAAAAACAGCCATGGCAGCGACTAAGATGAGATTGAAGCTTCTTGTTGACCGGAGAAGCCACACGGTGCTTTTTGCTGAAGCTGGAAAGGACTTTGTGGATTTCCTTTTCCGTTGTTTGGCTTTACCATTTGGAACTGTTATTAGTTTCCTCACCGGTGGAGGCACAGCTGCTAGCTTATGCAACGTCTACAAGAGTATTGAGAATCTCAGTGAAATATATTTAAAAACTAACCAGAAGAGACTCTGTTGAGGCCCAAGTTACCGAGCAGTGGTCCGGAGCTTCCCTTGTTATTACCTGAAGCTTCAGCTTCCGCGCCAGCTGACTACTACATATGCTCTGGTTCTTGGAGATGTAACTATGTCACCGATGCCCCCTCGGCAAGATGCCCAATTTGCGGTAGCAGTATGAGTACCAAACTTTCATGGGTTGTTGGGCCAGCTGTGTCATCCTCGTCCGAGACATCCGGCAGTGAGGGTGGTTATGTGCAAGGCGTTGTGACATACATGGTGATGGATGATCTGGTCGTGAAGCCTATGTCCACCATTTCTTGTGTTACTCTCATCAACAAGTTCAATGTGCAGGAACTTCGGGATCTTGAAGAGAAGGTGGTAGATTTTGGGACGGATGAGGTAAGGCCTGCAACCCCTTTCTAATATCCTATATCTTTTTTTTTTGTTTCCAGGCTTAAAATTATTAGTTGCTTTTTCGTCATGCTCCAGGACATATTAAGCCTTTTATTCATGTAGATGTTAGTGAAAATTGGAGGATTATTGAATAACACGTAGGAGCAATGTTAGTGAAAATTGGAGGATCATTGAATAACACGTAGGAGCGATGTTAGTTAGAGCATTTCTAATGATAGTTAAGAGATTTCAGTGAGCCATTGCTGGGATATGGATGGTAGTAGTGTTGCCATCGACTCTATATGTCAGATTTATGCATTCCAACTTGCGCTACGAGTCTCTCTTCTGTTACGGCCGCGCTGCTAACATTGCAAAAAAGGTTTAGTGATATTCTACCCCTACACAAACAAGGGGTTGGGCTCAGAAAAAGAACAAGATCCATCGTTTGATAAAATCACATCTTCATGACAAGGATGATAATTCATAGTTAAGGAATAGTGTGCATCAGCACTTTTCCTAAATAAGTCTTCACGACTTGTTAGTTTCTTAAGTTAAAGATAGCTGATAAGGTCTGGATTGTTACTAAATCGAATTTGAGGACTTAATTCTCCATCCTATTTTAGCACCGTGACAATTCATTACCCATGGCTGCGAAATGTTCAGTGAAAGCTTCTGATACTCCTGTTATCTGGTTTGTAGGCCATAAAGCTGTTGGATGCTTCTGTGCACTCCAAGAAGGTGTTCACAGACATATTCTTCAGTAAGAAGGAAGCATCTGCATGATGATCCATTTCAAGATAACTGCTTCTGCTATTTCTCTATTAATGGCTTTAACTATTTTATTTCCATTTGCGTGAGATTTCGGCGAGTCCATTGATTCCAATTGTAGTAGTAAGGTCGCCAATTATGCTTCTGTTTTTTCAGTAATTATCAGTGCGCGGTGCTTTGGTTTATGAGAATGTCATCTTTAGATGTGTCTATCCTTATCAAGCTGTAATGGTTGTGTTTATGATTGGATTCATAGGTTGCACAAAATTGAGAAATCAATGGTCGGTTTACTCCATTCTGAAATCTGACCAAAAAAAAAAGAAAAAAAGAAATCAATCCATTCTGTAAGGATCAAAGCGTTCTGTAATGCGGTGGCAATATCACTTGCACTACAAAAAAATAAGGATTTAGACACGGATTTTGCCATGAAAAATTGACCAAAATTCGTTGCTAAACTCATTTGCAACGAAAATTAGCGACGGAAAAATATTCGTAGCCAATTCGGCGTCGCAAAATTTAGCAACGAAAAAATAAAGTTCGTCGATAATTAGCGACGAATTTTGCGACGACTACTTATCCGTGGCTAATTAGCGACAAATAAGTTGCGTTGCAAATTAGCCATGAATTTTGCGACCAATTACTCTCCGTGGCAAATCAGTGACAAAAATTTTTCGTCACTAAATTAGCCACGAAAATAAATGTCGTCGCTAAATTTAGCGACGAATTTAGTGACGAACTTTCTATTCGTCGCTAAATTTAGCGACGAAAAAATAATGTTTCGTTGCTAAATTTTGCGACGCTAGATTAGCCATGAATTTTTTTTTGTGGGAAAATTCGTCGCAAAACCCAATTAGCAACGAATTTTTCAGAATTTTTTGTGGCAAAATTAGCGACGAAATCACAATTTCGTCACTAAATTTGATTTACTTTTGGACGAAGTTTCCGACCAATTTTTTCCATCACTAATTAGCACGAATCAAATTTAGCCACGAAAATATTATTCATCGCTAATTTGCCACGAACATATTCGTGGCAAAATTCATTGCTAATTTGTCCGAATTCGTGGCAAAAGTCATCGCTGATTACGAATTTGAAAGTTTAGCATCGTCATTTGCAAGGAAAATAGCCACGAAAAGTATTTAGTGATGAAATTTAAAATAATTTAGCAACGAAATTTTATTAATTTTTTAAAGACGAGCTCTCCGATGAATATTGTTTAGGAACGAATTTAGCGACGAAATTTATTTTTTTCATGATAAAATCATTTCTTTTACTTTTCGATCTTAAATTTAATTAAAAGCAAAATTAATTTCTACAATTTATATTAACATTGATTAAGCACTTAATAATATCAAAATTTTATAATAATATGAAAATGAGATACATTCATTTACATTTTTCACAAGAATGACATAAATATTTTTCTTTAAGGAATCTACACATAATTAGTTCCTCGTATTACAGTAGCTCCTCCATAGAGGTGACATTCACTTGTTGATATACAATGCCATACTGAATCAGACCATCCTTGGCAAATCTCCCCCTCCGCATATCAACACGTAGGTCAATGTACTTAAACATAATCCTCTCAAAGGGTATTTTGCCATGCTCGGGATCCCTTCGAGGTAATAAGATCGTGAAGTTCTTGCAAAGCACCTTGCTTCTACCCAATATTTATCAGCTTTGCATCCATACATGAACATTGTCAGCAAAACTCCATGTCGCATAAAAGGACTGCAGCAAAAATGATAACTATTCTCTTATTGTAACTATACTGAATATGAGCACAATGTGGGTCAGCTCAAGAAATAGACTAAAACTGGTCTCACAGCTGACTTTCGCAATTTCTATACCAATTGCATGTCATTTTTGTTTTCAACATACCAATATGGCATTCAAACTGAATGCATCATGAACTAGTGGATGGAATCATATCAAAATTTTGAACATGGAGTAATAATCAAGAAGAAGAGGATCCAAGTTTTGACCTCCCCTGGTAAACAGTTGATCGACTTAAATTCCTATCAGTAAGATTAAGGAGAAAAACAAATTCCAACATTGTAAGAATTTCATACCTCGAAGCATTTTCTCAACTAATCAAGCTTTCCTCTAACTATACCTTGAAAAGACAAATAACAAATATAAGCACATTCATTGTACCTCAATCGCTCATTATGCAACAAGAAGTTCGCAACTTCTGTAATATTTTCGCTTCTCTTCTACCCAAAGGAAAGACAGCTGCCATACAGAAAGTAGATGCTCAACTGAACATGAGGATTTGCAGATTTGTATTATTTTTACTTTTTTAGCAAGAGAAATATCTCAATGACAAGGAAAGCCAAAGTTCAGACGGCAAGATCTAAATCATGGTGATGCAAGGATATATTTGATGAAGTCAACGGAGAACTTACCGCATACATGCACTCGTTGATAAGAAAATCTTCGAGTTCTCGCACATTGACAACATACCTTTGCCCAGTCGGGAAGAACTACAGAGAATGTCCAACAAATGAACAATGAAAAATATGAACCGGTGTACTCTTGAATCTTGATAAGAAGTCTATGGAATTGACCACATGTCAACCCTTAATCATGAATGAGTAAAGGAACGATGAAATCAAGCCTAAAGGACCTAGAATCACATTAAATTAACACCATTAGGCAGCCTCCAGAATCGAAACGGAGTATACAAGACCCCCAAAATCACAAGCATTTGGCAAGAAACCAACCCAGGATTGATGCAATATTTTCTCACGTGTGTATGTAAGCTCTTATCATCAGTACAGTTACAAATAAGGATCAAATGGAAGTTAAGTTGCAGCTCTAATGTCACGGCTAGCAAATTCCTTTCCTGTTTAAGATGAGTACGCATGTGAATGAAGCTCATCTTTACATGGTATAACTTGTACTTGAATGCCTTGCTATTGCAGAAAGTCCATCTCCTCCCCATCTCTCCCAAATACCTACAGAAACCATGTTCAAAATCCACATATAAACCGGAACGAAAGCGCATTCCAAGTCGACATTGGAAGAACTGCAGATTAATAGAATGTTAAATCTAAAATTTCCTCACCAGAGGATCACCTCCTTTGAGTCTAACAGCAGTAGCCCTGCCTCCGCGAAATTGAGAAGCAACTCGTGGATCTCCTCCTGCCCACTCAAGTACCGAAAAGATCACACCACCTTTCACAACCCAACAATACATTCACCAAAACTCAAACACGTGGTGGACAAAAAATAATGCCATCAACCACCATAATAACTCACTTCCAAACAACACTAATCAAAGCAAAAACACCAGCCTAATTCCTCAAAACCTGATAGAACACAGAACAGAGCGATGAGAACGCTAAATTAATTTACCTGAGTGCGGCTATGGTACCCAGCAGTCTTCCCCACGTAGAGTAGCCTCGCGTCAGGGCCAACCAAGTCCAGCAAGTCGTTTGACACCAGTTGGTCGTAGAACAACAAATCGGCGCCCTTGATGACCCTGGCCGCCTTCAGAGTCAACAGATCGGGATCGCCCGGCCCCGTCCCCACCAAGTAGACATTCCCGAGCCCGCATTTCTCACCGTCACAGCCGCAGGAGCGTTCCCTCTTGTCCTTGAGCACCCGGAGCAGGTTCTTCAGCTCCGGTAGCTGGAGGGCGATGTCGTCCCCCCTGAGGGAGTCCGGATCGGAGCCGGAGGAGGAGGGGAGAGGGGTCTGGCAGAGGGAGTCGCTGTAGAGCCACCGTCGTGGTGCTACCTCTCCGGCGAGTGTTTCTCGGTGAACGGCGAAGAAGGAGTGGAGGAGGGGGTGTAGCGGAGGGAGCAGATTCGGGGTTAAGCGGGGGAGGAGGTCGGTCGAAGACGAGGTGAAGCTACGGAGGAAGCGAGCCTGTTGACGAGAGCCAGTAGGGTCGCAGAGAGAGAGTGAGGTGAGGTTGATGAATGAAGACGGAGGTGAGAGATACTTTGAGTTGTGTTTGGAAGGTGGGAGGAAGAAAGGGAAAAGCGCTAACGTAGCGACAAAAAAGCTAAATCGTCGCTAAATTGAACATTTTCTTTTTTATTTTTATTTCCATCATATTAGCGATGAAAATAATGATTCGTCGCTAATTTCAATATTTTCTTTGTTATTTTTATTCATAATGCTAATTTTGCGACAAAAATCAACGTTTATTGCTAATTAGCGACGGATGTTTATTTTCATCGCTAATTAGTAACAAACGTTGATTTTCGTCGCTAACTTTTAAGAAAAGAATTTGCGACGAAAAAAGACGTTTGTCGCTAATTGGCGACGAAGCTCATTTTCGTTGCAAAGATATAGCGACGAATAATATTTTCATGGTCATTTTCGTCGCTAATTTGCGATGAATATTTTTCGTGGCTATTTTCGTCACTAATGTGTGACGAAATATTTTTCATGGGCATTTTCGTCGCAAATTAGCAACGAATTATTTTTCATCGCTATATTCGTCGCTAATGAGTGACGAATTTTTTCGTCGCTAATTTCGTCGCAAATAGTGACGAATCTTCATTTTGTCGCTATCTTCATCGGAAATTAGCGATGAATTTTTTCCGTCGCAAAATTTTTCGTGACTAAATCCGTATTTTTTTGTAGAGTTGGGTCTTTCTTGGACCGTGATGAATCCTCCAGCAGCATTCTTCCTCATCAGTAAACTACAGAGTAAAAGTTAAATCGACCGTTTACGTGCGAGCTTTACCTTTTATGTTCATTTTAGAAGAACAAATCTCTAATTCTTATGTGCTATTTGGTAATTAATATCTGAACGATGGGCAACAAATAATATGTTCATGGTTATTCTGGCAATAAATTTCTAGCAAATCTCCAATTCTTTATGTGTATTCAGTAGTAACCTTTAATTGGTGTACAAGAAATAATAGAGTTACATCGTGTGGTGATAAACATTCAAAGATAATTGTTCATATATATATATATATATATATGGGTGTGTGTTCTAAGTAGATAAATGATCAAAGATCTATGGCAGGTAAAAATTCTATTTTGTTCTCAAATCTCTTTTTATGAGCTTAAGTTTAATTACATGGTATTTCTCATCTTTAAGAATTATAAAATGAGCCTCATCGACGGCGATAAGAATCATCGTGGTTTTATTACTATAATTAACTATCAACAAAATAACTAAAGTGAATGAATTCGCATCACTTGTAGGCTTGTAGCTGTTGAACTAAGGGCCACGATTTTTCCGACCCAAAAAAAAAAAAAAACTAAGGGCCACGGTAAGTTCTCAAGTAACAATTTCTAATAATCACAAAAAGTTTATAAAAGAAAAAAAATCAAAGTTAAAAATTTTCTTATCGCGCATGTCTAAAAATAAATGTCTGAGAATCTACATTTGCATATATAAATTCCCAAAAGAGAATTTTTAATTCCTACAAAAAATTTATAAAAGAAAAGATAAGTGTTTACATTGCGCACAAAAATGAAAATTCAGAAATAATTTTTCATAGCTGTTGATTTTAGGACTATGATAGGTTGTGAGAGTTTTTAATAATTGCAAAAGGTTTATATAAGAGAAAAGTAGGTTTACAAGTTTGTGTTACTTAATTGCACATAAAGTTAAAAATTCCCTTATCGCGCATTTCTGAAAATATAATTTTAATGGCGTACATGGAAAGGCGGGGTTATAATTTTAAATAATATTTTAATATTTTTTTTAGACTGAATTAACCGTCGTATGATAAATTTAAGATTTTTTTTTTTTGATAATTTTCTTGACAATTGATACTTTCCATTACCGACAAAGTTCTTGCTCTATCCTACCAGCCGAGCAAGAAGGTGACACAAAGCATCTTTTATAGCATGCCTTTAAGCTGTTGTATCAATCTTCAATTGACCTTGGAAGTTCTATAGCTTTAGTGCATGTACTAAACAAAGCTAAACAGTACAACCACATCTATACTATATGGACTATAACTTGTTCCACTCGCCCATTGGCTCTGTTAACTCGTTTTTATAGGATGAATCCTCTCACTTATGAATATTTGTAACTAAGGCCTCGTATCACTAATTCAATTGATTTGACAATAATTTGAATAATAATAAAGTGGCAACTATCGAGAAATTTTTCGAGATTACTTAGACACAACTTCTTAGCAACTACTGTGCTTATGAAAATGAGTGTCTCTCATGAAAACCCTTTAACGTAAAGTCTTTGCATCTCCTTAAAGATTTTTCTTGAAAGTCGAAACCAAACGCACTTAGAAGACCAGACCGGTAAAAACTTCGTTAAGAAGTGCCTAACCCACGGTGCTACGGTGGAAAACTTCGCCATGCTCTTATGAAAACCCTTTAACCTAAAGTTTTTGCATCTCCTTAGAGATTTTTCTCGAAAACCGAACCAAAACGGACCCACCCGAAAGACTTGACTGGTAAAACCTTCCTCGAGACTGTGCTACAACGGAAAACTTCGCCACCCTGTCTCCATAATTTCCTCTCTATCTCGTCTTTGACCCAAAAGTACAAAGTGTTAATCTTCTTTCCAAAAGCCCCGGCCTTTTCCCAAACTCCACTACTGTGACTCGAGAGTTATGAAGAAAGCAGCTCTTGCACTTGCTGGGTCGAATCCACGACCGAGAGGCGCGCATTCCCTCGTCAGTCCTGCTCTTTGCGAGCTCGATTTTTCTCCGGTTAGTGTGATCTGATTGACGGTCTTGTGAGCTAGTGTTAATAGAAAGAAACTCAATTTATACATGTTCTCGTCTTTTTCAGTGTATCACGTAGAGGTTTCTTCGTGAAACTCCCGCACATTTACTTATCCAAAAGAAGAGATAAACTTTTGGGTATGTCTCCATTTTCTATTGATTTCCATGGACATCGCCTCACGATTGCTCTCTCCAAGTCCAGCTTAATTTGGGAAAATTTTGTGATAGATCCGGTGCGATCAACTTGGACCAAAGCTTTAGAGTGGTAACCGTCGAAGAGAACCAATGATGGGTCTGGCAACGCACTTGCTCGCAGGCCTAGCCTGAGCCTCAAGGGCCTGAAGTCATTTTTTGGACAGGTTTGGACAAGGATATTTAGTGAGAAAATATGAACCGGTCGATTCTCAGATTTTTTTTATAAAAATCGTACCACTGTTGCACTAGAGAAAAGAAAATTAGGCTTTATTTTTTCTCCTTTTAGATCGATCAAAAGGACTCGACCAAAAAGTAAAATGCAAGTTAAATGGACTAGTTTACCTTTCCTTTTTTCAATCATGGGCTAGCATGAGAGCTTTTAGGCTCGATGTCAGACTTAGCCTGGCCAGACCAAGCCCGATTCACTTTGTGTTGTGGTGAAATTATGGACTAAAGCTGGCTTAATGGTACGCTTGATTCTCTGCACAGACCAAGACTGAGCACGGCAAAAACCAAGAAGATGAGTTCAAAGCTTCTTGTTGACAACAGAAACGGGACCGTCCTCTTTGCCGAAGCCGGAAAGGACTTTGTGGATTTCCTTTTCCATTGCCTGGCTTTGCCGGTTGGACCTATTGTGAGTCTTCTCCCCAAAGCAGGCGTGGCGGGTGGCTTGTGCAGTCTTTATGCGAGTGTCGAGAATCTCAGCGACCCATATATTGAACTTAGATAGAAAGAGGCTCTATTGAATCCCAAAGCACGGAGCTCCGATCCAGATGTTACGCGCTAATTGTTGCCCGAAGCTCCACCTTCAGCACCATTTAACTACTACATTTGCCCTCGTATTGCCAATGGTTTTCGCTACGTAGGCGCTTCATGCAAGAGCTGTGTGACGGATTCCCCTTCTACAAGATGTCCTGGTTGCAACAATACGATGAGCAAGAAACTGTCATGGGTCCCAGGGCTAGCTGCTGGTGCCGCATCCTTGGCCAAGGTACCCGGTGGGGAGGGCGGTTACATGAGAGGCATGGTCACATACATGGCGATGGACGGTCTGGTCATGAAGCCCATGTCCAGCATCTCTTGCATTACTCTCCTCAACCGGTACAATGCGCACGAAATCGGGGATCTCCAAGAGAAGGTGATCGATTTTGGCATGGACGAGGTAAGGCCCACAAAAGTCACAACCTCTTACAAATATTTCGACCCCATTTAGGATAAAACAATGAAATCTGAAGGTTGATTTTCAACTGGTAGTTGTATGTCTGGTCGGGAACATGGCACAAGAGAATAACCAACTAGTTCTAGAGCTAACTATGATGTTCGTATGAGATTACAAGGCTTGATCCATCCCATCAATATGTGGTCAACTTGTCAACTAAGAGCACATCAATGCTCAGCATTTGGAAGAAGAAACTAAAGATTCCAATCTAATTATGGTGCTTAGGACGTAGATTTTTTAGAAGCCATACAGCTTGATGATCAAGTTCAGATTATGTGAGCTATTGTTTGCTAGAAACCGGAAGCACCCCTGTTTGTATAACTTGCCTTTTCTCAAGCACCCATTTTTAATGACTTGTCTTGTGCCGTGCGATCTTTACTCAGGCCATAAAGCTGTTGAGCGCTTCATTGCATTCCAAAACGGTTCTCACGGACCGATTCAACAGGGGAAGATCTCAAGTGAAATGCTGTTCTTCAATTTCAAAAACTCTCCACTCGTATTGGCTTGCTGGGGTAGTTTGCTCTTGCTACTTTGTGAAATGCTGATGAAACTATTCGATCCGCGATGTGAAATTAGTCTCTACTATATGTTAGCTTGCTAAGAAAACAAGTTCTTGAATGTGTATATGCTTGTAACGTCGGGATGATTGTGTTTTATGTGAACCGATCCATGTGGTTCAAGCAATCAATAGATTTACTATGAACTGACCATCGATAAATTTACTATGAACTGATTGGGAGTTGTTAGGCTCCCCAAGCCCAAAGGATAAAAGGACGGCCTAGGCAAAAAGATAGAAATAAAAAAATCCAACAGAAAAAGGGACACCAAAGACAAGATAACAATATTCAATGTTCGCGAGGTGCCATAAAATAAGCAAGAAGAAATGATTGTCTAAACTTCGACACTTATTTTATTTTTTCATAATGTGAAGGGAAGCTATATATACATTGCTTGCGGGATTGACATGACATGTCCTTGCCCGTCCAAAAGCTGACTCTTTGCAATGACTTCGGAATAACTTTGTGCATCCTTGTCAACTCTGTTAAGTAGTTAGCCTTTGCCATAAATAAAATAGATAACGTGGTTTCCACCCAATTCTTCAATATCAATATCTCTCTTGTTTCAACCTCTTTTCACTTTCAAGGCCTCTCTCCCAATGACGCCTCCGCTGTTGATGCCAATCGCCGCCCACCATTGACATACGCCACCCGCCCACCGTTGAACTTCCGCCACCCACCGCCGCCGACCATCATTCGCTGCGGCCACCACCGATCATTGCCCGCTACCACCCACCCTTGCTAGTCGTCGACCATTGCTCATTGTCGCCCTCCCTTGCCACACATATGGAAATAATATTTTTTTTAGTTTTAAAAAGTAAATAAGATTTTTTTATAATAAAAATTATTCTTTAAAAAAATTAAAAAAAAATTAAAAATGAGGTACAGATTTTTCGGCAACAATAATTTTTCGTAGAAAATTTTGTGTTAATAATATTCTAAAAGTAGAAATTTTCAACCATTACCAAACGAATTTGTGTTTCAGAAGCAGAAATTTTGTCCCGTTATCAAAAGTTTTTCTCCGATCAAAAATCAACTTCTAGAGTAGAAGTAGAAAAATCAACTTATGCTCAAAAGTAAAAATAGAAAAATCAATTTCTGATCAGAAATTAATTTTTGAAACAGAAGTGTTGCCATGCGCGCCCTTAGCTTGGAGATACCTACTGTACTTTTCTCACTCGTTCGCTCTGAACTATTTTCAATCATCGAGCCAAGCATTAGGTTTCGCTCTTCTTCCTTTTTCTCGGCGCTTTCATCGGGATGAAAGACGACGCCGATATTGTCGGTCCCCGAGATGCGTCGGAGAAGAACATCTCCACGGGTTATGTGCCACCGTTTCATTGGCTCACTCGGAACTGGATAACGTTTCAGGGCATTGGTCCAGTTCCCAATTCGAGAACCGTCCTCTCCATTTCTAACTATTGGGAACCGATCACCCTTGTATGTATGCATGTTCCCAGGTGTACCTGCGATCAAGTCACGTCGAATATTTGTCAGGAGAAGACCCCATTGCGAAAACTTCCTCAAGAAGGTGCTCCAGCTAGAAAACTTCTCCCCGAAGAACCTGTGTTAATAATTTCCTCTGATCCAAAAGAAAAAAAGCTGTTGTCTTTTCCAAAAGCCCCAGCCTTTTCCCAAACTCCCCTATAAGAAAGGCAAAGCTCTCCGTCTGTTGACCATGACCCGTGAAGGAAGCAGCTCTTGCACTTGCAGGGTCGAAGCCACAATCGAGAAGCCCAGTTTCACGATTTTCTCCTGGTTAGTGCGAAACTGAAGTAGACTTGATCTCGCCTTTTCGTTACTCGCATCATTGTAGAGCAAGGGTTCGTATTTTCCGCAACAGGAGTCGGTTGTATCATGTAGATGTTGGTTCGTGAAACTCTTGCGCATCTGCTTATCCGACAAAAGAGACAAATATTGGGGTATTTCTTGATTTTCTCTCGGTTTCCGTGGACACCGCCTCCCGATTGCTTGATTTGATAGTTTTTTTATGGTCCGGTACGATCGACATCGATCAAAAGCTTTAGAGGGGTGACTGCCAAATAGATGCATGATGGTCTGGGTAACTCCGGTGCCTGCAAGGCCTAGCCCCAGCCATGAGAACCTGTAGACATTTTTCATTTTATGAGATTTGAGAAGCTGATATTACAACAGTATAACATTACAAACTCAAGCGCAAGTGTTATAAAATGGCAAAAAACAACCAAGCACGTTGAGATTAAATTTGGCTTTTATCTCAGTAACATAGGAAGGCTATTTTTCAGATTGGTCTAATTCTCTTGACAGGTCAAGAACAAAAACAGCCATGGCAGCGACTAAGATGAGCTTGAAGCTTCTTGTTGACCGGAGAAGCCACACGGTTCTTTTTGCTGAAGCTGGAAAGGACTTTGTGGATTTCCTTTTCCATTGTTTGGCTTTACCAGTTGGAACTGTTATTAGTTTCCTCACCAGTGGAGGCCCAGCTGCTAGCTTAGGCAACGTCTACAAGAGTATTGACAATCTCGGTGAAATATATTTAAAAACTAACCAGAAAGAGACTCTGTTGAGGCCCAAGTTACCGAGCAATGGTCCAGAGCTTCCCTTGTTATTACCTGAAGCTTCAGCTTCCGCGCCAACTGACTACTACGGGTGCCCTTCAAGATGTAGTAACAATGTCACTAATGCCCCCACGGCAAAATGCCCATATTGCCGTAACAATATGAGTACCAAACTTTCATGGGTTGTTGGGCCAGCTGTGTCATCCTCGTCCGAGACATCTGGCAGTGAGGGTGGTTATGTGAAAGGGGTTGTGACATACATGGTGATGGATGATCCGGTCGTGAAGCCTATGTCCACCATTTCTTGTGTTACTCTCATCAACAAGTTCAATGTGCAGGAACTTGGGGATCTTGAAGAGAAGGTGGTAGATTTTGGGATGGATGAGGTTAGGCCTGCAACCCCTTTCTAATATCCTATATCTTTTTTTTTTTTTTTTCGTTTCAGGCTTAAAATTATTAGTTGCTTTTTCGTCATGCTCCAGGACATATTAAGCCTTTTATTCATGTAGATGTTAGTGAAAATTGAAGGATCATTGAATAACACGTAGGAGCGATGTTAGTGAAAATTGGAGGATCATTGAATAACACATAGAAGTGATGTTGTTAGTTAGAGCATTTCTAATGATAGTTAAGAGATTTCAGTGAGCCATTGCTGGGATATGGATGGTAGTAGTGTCGCCATTGACTATATGTCAGATTTATGCATTCCAACTTGCGCTACAAGTCTCTCTTCTGTTACGGCCGCGCTGCTGACATTGCAAAAGGTTTAGTGATATCCTACCCCGACACAAAAAAGGGCTTGGGTTTAGAAAAGGAACAAGATCCATTGTTGGGTAAAATCACATATTCATGACAAGGATGATAATTCATAGTTAAGGAGTAGTGTGCATCAGCACTTTTTCTAAACAAATCTTCACGACTTGTTAGTTTCTTAGTTAAAGATAACTGATAAGGTCTGGATTGTTACTAAATCGAATTTGAGGACTTAATTCTCTATGATATTTTAGCACCATGACAATTCATTACCCATGGCTGCGAAATGTTCAGTGAAAGCTTCTGATTCTCTTGTTATCTGGTTTGTAGGCCATAAAGCTGTTGGATGCTTCTTTGCACTCCAAGAAGGTGTTCACAGACATATTCTTCAGTGAGAAGGAAGCATCTGCATGATGATCCATTTCAAGATAACTGCGTCTGCTGTTTCTCTATGGCTTTATCTATTTTATTTCCATTTGAGTGGTATTTCGGGGAGTCCACTGATTCCAGTTGTAGTAGTATGGTCGTGAATTACGCTTTTTCTTTCAGTTGTTATCAGTGTGTGGTGCTGTGGTTTATGAGAATGTCATCTTTAGATGTGTCTATCCTTGTCAAGCTGCGATGGTTGTGTTTCATAGGTTGCACAAATTTGAGAAATCAATGGTCGGTTTAATCCATTCTGAAATCTGACCCAAAAAAAGAAGAAAAAACTCCGTTCTGTAAGGATCAAAGCGTTCTGTAATGCAGCGGCAATATCACTTGGGTCTTTCTTTGACTGTGATGAATCCTCCAGCCGCATTCTTCCTCATCAGTAAACTGCAGAAAGTAAAATTTAAATCGACTGTTTACGTGCGAGCTTTACCTTTCGTGGTCATTTTAGAAGAACAAATCTCTAAGTCTTATGCGATATTTGGTAATTAATCTCTGAACGATGGACAAAAATAATATATTCATGGTAATTAAATTGATGTGTGTGTGTGTTCTAAGTAGATACATGATCAAAGATCTGTGGCACGTAAATATTCTATTTTGTTCTCAAATAGCTTTTTATGAGCTTTAGTTTTATTACATGGTACTTGTCATCTTTAAGAAGAGAATTACACAATGAGCTTCTTCGATAGTGATAAGAATCATCGTGGTTTTATTACTATAATTAATTATCAAAAAAATAATAAAGTAAATGAAATCGCATCACTTATAGCTGTTGAACTAAGGGCTACGATTTTTACCCGCAAAAAAAAAAAAAAAAAACAAGAAGCTAAGGGTCACGATAAATTCTCAGGTCATAAATTCTAATAATCACAAAAGTTTCATAAAAGGAAAAAATCTAGTTTTTTTTTTTTTTGTTTGAAAGGAAAAAATCTAGTTAAAAATTCCCTTTTCGCTCATTTCTAAAAATAATTGTATGAGAATTTATAGTCATATATATATTCCCAAAAGAGAATTTTTAATTCCTACAAAAAAGTTTATAAAAGAAAACATAAGTGCTTACATCGCACACAAAAATAAAAGTTCAAAAATAATTTTTCATAGCTGTTGATTTTAGGACTATGATAAATTGTGAGAATTTTTAACCATTGCAAAAAGTTTATACAAGAGAAAAGTGGGTTTATAAGTTTGTGTTACCTTATCACGCATTTTTAAAAATACAATTTTAGTGGCACGCATGGAAATGCGGGTTTACAATTTTAAATTATATTTTAATATTATTTTAGATTGAATTGACTGTTGTATAATGAATTTAAGATTTTTTTTAAATAATTTTATTGATAATTGATACTTTCCATTACCGACAAAGTTCTTGCTCTGTCCCACCAGCCAAGCAAGAAGGTGACACGAAGCTATCCCATCGCTTTTAGCACGTCTTCAAGCTATGGGACTAATTTTCATTTGACCTTCGAAGTTCTATAGCTTTAGTGCATGTACTAAACAAAAAAGTTACAATACTTCGTGGCACTATTAAAGCACATCATAGCTACACTGTACAACCGCATCTATACTATATGGAATATAACTTGTTCCACTCGCCCATTGGCTCTTTTAACTTGTTTTTATAGGATGAATCCTCTCACTTATGAATATTTATAATTAAGGCCTCGTATCATTAATTCAATTAATTCGACAATAATTGGAATAATAATAACGTGGCAACTATCATGAAATTTTCCAAGATTACTTGACACAACTTCTTAGCAACTACTGTAATTATGAAAATGAGTGCCTCTCATGAAAATCCTTTAACATAAAGTCTTTGCATCTCTTTAAAGATTTTTTTTTGAAAGCCGAACCAAACGCACCTGAACGACCCGGTTGGTAAAACATTCCTCAAGCGGCGCCTACCCCATGGTGCTACAGCCGAAAATTTCGCCACCTTCTCATGAAAACCCTCTAACATAAAGTCTTTGCATCTCCTTAAAGATTTTTCTACGAAGCCGAACGAAACGCAGCCGAAAGACTTGACTGGTAAAAACTTCCTCAAGAAGTGCCTACCCCACATTGCTATAGCGGAAAACGTTGCCACCTAGTCTCCATAGTTTTTCTCTATCTTGTCTACGACTCAAAAGTATAAAGTGTTAGTCTTTTTTCAAAAGCCCCTGCCTTTTCCCGAACTCCACTACCGTGAACTCGATTTTTCTCCGGTTAGTGTGATATGATTGACGCTCTTGCGAGTTACTGTTAATAGAAAAAAACTTAATTATACATGCTCTCGTCTTTTCTAGTGTATCACGTATATGTTTCTTGGGGAAACTCCTGCACATGTACTTATCTAACAAAAGTTAGACAAACTCTTGGGTATTTCTCGATTTTCTCTTGGTATCCATGGCACCGCCTCAAGATTGCTCTCTAAGTCCAGCTTGATTTGGAAATGTTGCGATGATCCACAGTGCGATCAACTTGATCAAAGCTTTAGAGTGGTGACCGTCTAATAGAACCAATGATGGGTCCAGCAACTCGTGTGCCCACAGGCCTAGCCCGAGCCACAATAGCCCGGAGGCATTTTTGGACAGGCTCGGACAAGGGTATTTAGCGAGAAATTAATGATTCCATGGCACAAGTTGCACGAGTTAGGATCAATTGCACCGATTAAATGAGCTCGATTGAAAAGTAAAATGCAAGTTAAACGGACTAGTTGACTTTTTCCCTTTTTCCAATTATGGGCTGGCATGAGAGTTTTTAGGCTCGATGTTAGACTTAGCCTGCCTGGACCAAGCCCGATTCCCTTCGTGTTGCAGCTGAAATCATGGATAACCGGCTTATGGTTATGCTTGATTCTCTGCACAGACCAAGGCCGAGCATGGCAGAAACCAAGAAAATGAGTTTGAAGCTTCTTGTTGATAAGAGAAACCACACCGTCCTCTTTGTCGAAGCCAGAAAGGACTTTGTGGATTTCCTTTTCCATTTTCTGGCTTTGCCGATTGGAACTATTGTGAGTCTTCTCCCCAAAGCGGGCATGGTGGGTGGCTTGTATAATCTTTATACGAGTGTCGAGAATCTCAGATATCCATCTATCGAACTTAGATAGAAAGAGGCTCTGTTGAGTCCCAAAGCACAGAGCTCCAATCCGGATGTTACGCGCTAGTTGTTGCCCGAAGCTCCACCTTCAGCACCATTTAACTACTACATTTGCCCTCGTATCGCTAATGGTTTTCGCTACGCAGCGCGTCATGCAAGAGTAGTGGTGACGGATTCCCCTTCTACAAGATGTCCTGGTTGCAACAATACGATGAGCAAGAAACTCATCATGGATCCCAGGGCTACTGGCTGGTGCCGCATCCTCGGCCAAGGTACCCGGTGGGGAGGGCGGTTACGTGAGAGGCATGGTCACATACATGGCGATGGACGGTCTGGTCATGAAGCCCATGTCCAGCATCTCTTGCATTACTCTCCTCAACCGGTACAATGCGCACGAAATCGGGGATCTCCAAGAGAAGGTGATCGACTTTGGCATGGACGAGGTAAGGCCCACAAAAGTCGCAACCTCTTACAAATATTTGGACCCAATTTAGGATAAAACACTGAAATCTGAAGGTTGATTTTCAACTGGTAGTCGTATGTCCGGTCGGGAACATGGCATAAGAGAATAACCAACCAGTTCTAGAGCTAACTACGATGTTCGTATGAGATTACAAGGCTTGATCCATCCCATCAATATGTGGTCAACTCGTCAACTAAGAGCACATCAATGCTCAGCATTTGGAAGAAGAAACTAAAGATTCCAATCTAATTATGGTGTTTAGGACGTAGATTTTTTAGAAGCCATACAGCTTCATGATCAAGTTCAGATTATGTGAGCTATTGTTTGCTAGAAACCGGAAGCACCCCTGTTTGTATAACTTGCCTTTTCTCAAGCACCCATTTTTAATGACTTGTCTTGTGCCGTGCGATCTTTACTCGGGCCATAAAGCTGTTGAGCGCTTCATTGCATTCCAAAACGGTTCTCACGGACCGATTCAACAGGGGAAGATCTCAAGTGAAATGCTATTCTTCAATTTCAAAAACTCTCCATTCGTATTGGCTTGCTAGGGTAGTTTGCTCTTGCTACTTTGTGAAATGCTGATGAAACTATTTGATCCGCGATGTGAAATTAGTCTCTACTCTATGTTAGCTTGCTAAGAAAACAAGTTCTTGAATGTGTATATGCTTGTAACGTCGGGATGAATGTGTTTTATGTGAATCGATCCATGTGGTTCAAGCAATCAATAGATTTACTATGAACTGACCCTCGATAAATTTACTATGAACTGATCGGGAGTCGTTAGGCTCCCCAAGCCCAAAGGATAAAAGGATGGCCTAGGCAAAAAGATAGAAATAAAAAAATCCAGCAGAAAAAGGGACACCAAAGACAAGATAACAATATTCAATGTTCGCGAGGTGCCATAAAATAAGCAAGAAGAAATTATTGTCTAAACTTTGACACTTATTTTATTCTTTCATAATGTGAAGGGGAGCTATACATACGTTGCTCGCAGGATCGACATGACAGGTCCTTTCCCGTCCAAAATCTAACTCTTTGCAATGACTTCGGAATAGCTTTGTGCATCCTTGTCAACTCTGTTAAGTAGTTAGCCTTTGCCATAAATAAAATAGATAATGTGGTTTCCATCCAATTCTTCAATATTAATATCTCTCTCGTTTCAACCTCTTTTCACTTTCAACGCATCTCTCCCAACAACGGCTCAGCTGATGATGCCGCCAATCGCCGCCCACCATTGACATACATTGACCGCCAACCGTCACCCACCCACGATCGACTGCTTGCCCATCGCCTCCAGACCATCACTCGTAGTGGCCACCGCCCGCCGCCAATCATTGTTCGCTACCACCCACCCCCTTTGCCGACCGACCATTGCACGTTTGCATTCTCTCGCTCGCCACACATATGCAAATAATATTTTTTTTAGTTTTAAAAATTAAATAAGATTTTTTTTATAATAAAAATTATTCTTTAAAAAAATTTAAAAAAAAATTAAAAATGAAGAACAGATTTTTTGGTCGACCACATTAATTTTTCGTAGAAGATTTTGTGTTAATAATATTCTAAAAGTAGAAATTTTCAACCATTACCAAACGAATTTGTGTTTTGTAAGCTGAAATTTTGTCTTGTTATCAAAAGTTTTTCTCTAATCATAAATCAACTTATAGAATAGAAGTAGAAGAATCAACTTCTGCTCAAAAGTAAAAATAGAAAAATCAACTTCTGACTAGAAATTAATTTTTGAAGTAGAAGTGTTGTCATGCGCACCTTTAACTTGGAGATGCCTTGTGACGCTCCGGAATTTCGTAGTTTGTTAAGAGACCGAGTTCAATAAAAAGGATTATTGTTGAATTCTAGTTGGTATAAAATTTCGGATCAAAAGGACGTAAGTGACGATTTTTGGACGTTTCCCGATTTGTCGTTCGGTTTCGATTGAGTCTCGAAATCGTAGACGCGACTTAGGATTTTAATCCTCACGCCTAAACTTTTCCGGACAGAACCTAGCCCGTGAAAACCCAAATTTTATTCCCGATCGGTTGAGCCAAAAATTCGTTCAGTCCTAAAATGTCAAATTACCATCTTGCCCTTCAATTATTCACTTGTGGACAAAAGCTTTAATTGGTGAGTGGATTGTGGGACCCACTTGTTCTCCATCCCATCCACTCCCACCAACCCATCACCATCATCCTCTCTCTCTCTTCTTTTTTTTTTCCTCCCCTCACCCTCTCTCTCCCACGTGCATTTTCCCTCCCCTCTCTTCTCTCTCTCTCCCTCTCTTTTTGACACGACCAGACCACCCCCTCCTCCTGTTCACTTTCTTCCTCCTCTTCTTCTCTGGTTTTTGTGCGACGCCCCCCACCAAGAACCGAAGCTGCAGCTGCTTCGCTCGGCCAACTCCATCGCCGCGCCACTTCGTCGCCCACCAGCCACCACCGCAGCTCCGCCTTGCGTCGCCGCCCCACCAGCAACCAAGCTCGACGCCGCGACGGCCAAATCGCCGAGACCCCGCGACTTCATCCCTCCCTCTCGGCCTCGTAGCTTCACGCCGCTCCTCCACCGCACCGCGTCGTCATCGACCGTCCCACCGTGAGCCGCCACCATCACTCAAGCCGCGAGATCCGAGGACCCGAGACCTCACCCGACGCCGACCGAGCCCCCTAACCTCGGCCTCCTTTGTTTCTCGCCCGAGACCCACTAGATCTGGGTGTTCCGCCACCGGAATCGCAGCCTCGTCGTCGTCCCGAGAGCGTGGAGCCAAGATTTTCCGTTCGGGTGAACAGTGCCGTGAACAGTGTTCGGATGAACAGTATTTCGTGAACAGTGACAGTGAACAGTACCTGGTGAACAGTGCTCGTGAATAGTAACCGCGTGAATAGTGCCGTCGGCCGGCCGTGAACAGTAACTCCGTCGGTGAACAGTAATTTTCGACATCGGTCTCAAAGTTCGTGCCGAGAAATTTTCAAGGATCGCCAATAATCGTCGCGGGCGGGGCCGAGTTCGTGTGTCCGCCGCTCGAGTTGAGACCGCCCGAGCTAGTTAAAACTGTGAGTTGACCCTAATCCTTGGTTAGGGCGCTAATTGCGCCTAGAATTAGTTAGTTAGTCGGTATGACATTTAGGTAGATTTGATTATGGTCGGATTAGTTAGAAACCCGGTTTAGGGTAAATGGCCATAATCGATTAAATTAGAATTGTGCGTGGCTAATTGATGTTAGGCGAACTTAACCGTATGTTGTGATTTGATCGCGAGCGAGCGATAGGTTAAGGACGAGCGATCGATTGGCAATTTTAAATCAAACTGGCTAATTAATGACTCTGGCACGAAATTGAGCCTTTATGTGGCCTAATCGAATTGGTTTATTCGTGTTGAATTGATGACTTTGTTTGGGCGGATCGCCGCGTTGAAATATTAATTTGAGTATCCTAGATGCTCGTTGAGTGAATTGGCGTCCGCTTGGGAATTGATTGTTCTGTGTGTCTTTGCGGTGTCTATTTGGTAACCTACATATGCATATGACCGTGTGCAAGATCAAAGACATACTTTAGCATGAAAATGGCCTTGGGCCGAGTCTTTGAGCACGTTTGTGTGAGCATCCGGCCTAAATCAAAGAGAATAAATTGATTGATGTGTCGGGTGTGCTGTATGGTCATATGAAGGAACGATGATGGGTTTTCCTGGCAAGTTCGTCTTGTACACGTAGTACACACCGTACCATTTTTATGGAACCACACGACTTGCCAGAAGCACGATAATTCATGCCCCGTATGGTACGTACGGTTTTAAGGGATTATCGGATGCCGGTCGCAGCTTGTGATGGACCGAAGCCCCGTATAGGGATGCCTACTTGCCGTGCCGTGCGAGTGCACTTTGGATACACCGCTTGTAGTAGCCGTTGCCGAGAGGGAAAAGGAACGTAGCCCGTTCCTGCCGGAAGAATGCGGGATCGCATTAATTGCGAGAGTCGATCACACCGGTCGCGTGGATCCTCATCACTGTGGCGCCAAGGGCGCGATCATCGTTAATAAATGGACTTGTGTGGTGTCCAGTGCATACTTGTGAGTGTGATGCGTGTTCAGCTGGTTGTCCGATGTGGCTGTTGAGTGAAGTCAAGCATTGCATTATGTGTGGCTGAAGGTCGGTAAGTATGCATGTGGGTGATTATTGCCATGTGATATGATGGCTGGATATATGTCTATATCGTGATTTTTATAATCCTCGTGTATAGGAGATTCAGGTGAATCGGTGTCCTAACCGAGCTTAGGCTTGATTCACCGAGATTTATATCTCACCCCGTTGTGGGAACCACTTTCGGGTCCCAAGTGATGAGCTTTGCGGATACCAAGGCCAAGTTGATGGTAGTCTTTTGGAGTAGATGAGAAGTTAACCTTATTTGACCCGATAACCTTTGAGGTCTTAGTGAGTTTGCCCGAAGTATGGGGTTGTATATATTTCTGTAGCACAGAAGGGTTAAGACTCATCTGTCGTCTTGTAACTGTACATGTTACCTTTTGATTATTTGCCTTGGTATGTATCTCCTGCTATGCTATCCCGCTGTTTTACTTGTCCGGGAGAATTGTACGTTCCGCATGCGCCGTAATTTCGTAGGTCGATGGCTTACTTGGGACGCTATCATTCATGACCTGAGGCGAGTAAGGTAGGGATGTCGCGAGCTCGAGAGTCGGGACGTGACATGCCTACTGTACTTTTCTCTCTCGCTCGGTCGCTCCAAACTATTTTCAATCATCGAGCCAAGCATTAGGTCTCACTCTTCTTCCTTTTTCTTGGCACTTTTGTCGGGATGAAAGAGGACGCCGATATTGTCGGTCCCCGAGATGCGTCAGAGAAGAACATCTCTCCGGGTTATGTACCACCGTTTCATTGGTTCACTCGGAACCGGATAACGTTTCAGGGCATTGGTCCAGTTCCCAATTCGAGAACCGTCCTCTCCATTCCTAACTATTGGGAGCCGATCACCCTCGTATATATGCATGCTCCCAGCTCTACCTGCGATCAAGTCACGTCGAATATTTGTCAGGAGAAGACCCCACTGCGAAAACTTCCTCAAGAAGGTGCTCCAGCTAAAAAAATTCTCCCCGAAGAACCTGTGTTAATAATTTCCTCTGACCCAAAAGAAAAAAAGCTGGTGCCTTTTCCAAAAGCCCCGGGCCCCGGCGTTGTCCCAAACTCCACTATAAGAAAGGCAAAGCTCTCCGTCTGTTGACCATGACCCGTGAAGGAAGCAGCTCTTGCACTTGCAGGGTCGAAGCCACACCACAATTGAGAAGCCCAGTTTGACTATTTCTCCTGGTTAGTGCGAAACTGAAGTAGACTTGCTCTCGCCTTTTCGTTACTCGCATCATTGTAGAGCAAGGGTTCGTATTTTCCCCAACAGGAGTCGGTTGTATCACGGACACGTTGGTTCGTGAAACTCTTGCGCATCTGCTTATCCAACAAAAGAGACAAATCTTTGAGTAGTTCTTGATTTTCTCTCGGTTTCTGTGGACACCGCCTCCCGATTGCTTGATTTGATAGTTTTTTTATGGTCCGGTATGATCGACATCGATCAAAGCTTTAGAGGGGTGACTGCCAAATAGATGCATGATGGTCTGGGTAACTCCGGTGCCTGCAAGGCCTAGTGCCAGCCATGAGAACCTCTAGACATTTTTCATTTTATGAGATTTGAGAAGCTGATATTACAACAGTATAACATTACAAACTCAAGCGCAAGTGTTATAAAATGGCAAAAAACAACCAAGCACGTTGAGATTTAATTTGGCTTTTATGTCGGTAACATAGGAAGGAAGGATATTTTTCAGATTGGTCTAATTCTCTTGACAGGTCAAGAACAAAAACAACCATGGCAGCGACTAAGATGAGCTTGAAGCTTCTTGTCGACCGGAGAAGCCACACGGTGCTTTTTGCTGAAGCTGGAAAGGACTTTGTGGATTTCCTTTTCCATTGTTTGGCTTTACCGGTTGGAACTGTTATTAGTTTCCTCACCGGTGGAGGCACAGCTGCTAGCTTAGGCAACGTCTACAAGAGTATTGAGAATCTCAGTGAAATATATTTAAAAACTAACCAGAAAGAGACTCTGTTGAGGCCCAAGTTACCGAGCGGTGGTCCGGAGCTTCCCTTGTTATTACCTCAAGCTTCAGCTTCCGCGCCAACCGACTACTACGGGTGCCCTTCCGGATGTGATCACTATGTCACCGATGCCCCCTCGGCAAAATGCCCATATTGCGGTAACAATATGAGTGCCAAACTTTCATGGGTTGTTAGGCCAGCCGTGTCATCCTCGTCCGAGACATCTGGCGGTGAGGGTGGTTATGTGAAAGGCGTTGTGACATACATGGTGATGGATGATCTGGTCGTGAAGCCTATGTCCACCATTTCTTGTGTTACGCTCATCAACAAGTTCAATGTGCAGGAACTTGGGGATGTTGAAGAGAAGGTGGTAGATTTTGGGATGGATGAGGTAAGGCCTGCAACCCCTTTCTAATATCCTATATATATATATATATATTTTTTTTTGTTTCCAGGCTTAAAATTATTAGTTGCTTTTTCGTCATGCTCCAGGACATATTAAGCCTTTTATTCATGTAGATGTTAGTGAAAATTGGAGGATTATTGAATAACACGTAGGAGCGATGTTAGTGAAAATTGGAGGATCATTGAATAACACATAGAAGTGATGTTAGTTAGAGCATTTCTAATGATAGTTAAGAGATTTCAGTGAGCCATTGCTGGGATATGGATGGTAGTAGTGTCGCCATTGACTACATGTCAGATTTATGCATTCCAACTTGCGCTACGAGTCTCTCTTCTGTTACGGCCGCGCTGCTGACATTGCAAAAGGTTTAGTGATATCCTACCCCGACACAAAAATGGGCTTGGGTTTAGAAAAAGAACAAGATCCATCGTTTGATAAAATCACATCTTCATGACAAGGATGATAATTCATAGTTATGGAATAGTGTGCATCAGCACTTTTCCTAAATAAGTCTTCACGACTTGTTAGTTTCTTAAGTTAAAGATAGCTGATAAGGTCTGGATTGTTACTAAATTGAATTTGAGGACTTAATTCTCTATGCTATTTTAGCCTCATGACAATTCATTACCCATGGCTGCGAAATGTTCAGTGAAAGCTTCTGATTCTCTTGTCATCTGGTTTGTAGGCCATAAAGCTGTTGAATGTTTCTTTGCACTCCAAGAAGGTGTTCACAGACATATTCTTCAATGAGAAGGAAGCATCTGCATGATGATCCATTTCAAGATAACTGCTTCTGCTATTTCTCTATTAATAGCTTTATCTATTTTATTTCCATTTGAGTGGTATTTCGGCGAGTCCACTGATTCCAGTTGTAGTAGTATGGTCGTGAATTACGCTTTTTCTTTCAGTTATTATCGGTGTGTGGTGCTGTGGTTTATGAGAATGTCATCTTTAGATGTGTCTATCCTTGTCAAGCTGCAATGGTTGTGTTTATGATTGGATCCTTAGGTTGCACATATTTGAGAAATCAATGGTCGGTTTACTCCATTCTGAAATCTGACCCAAAAAAATGAAGAAAAAACTCCGTTCTGTAAGGATCAAAGCGTTCTGTAATGCAGCGGCAATATCACTTGGGTCTTTCTTTGACTGTGATGAATCCTCCAGCCGCATTCTTCCTCATCAGTAAATGGCTAAATACTGTGTAATCAAAATAAACTGTAGACCAAAAAATATGTAACAGTCAAAATATTTCATCATCTTGAAAAGCACTTATTACAATGTGGATGTAGCAAGCCGAGGCAATTTGAAGAGAACAGATACACGGAGTTTCCATATCATCGGAGCAGAAATTTTAAGCAGAGGCCCTAAGCTTCTTTGCGGTGTCGGCGAAGTACTTGCCCTGGTGGAACGCAAGCCCGAGCTCCAGCTCTGAAGGCTGCCTTGAGCTGTCGCCGGCAAAAGTCCCCGCGCCGTATGGGCTCCCCCCCTTCACCTTCTCCATCTCGAACATGCCGGCCCTGAAGGTGTACCCGACGGGGATGAAGATCATGCTGTGGTGGGTCAGCTGGGTGATCGCGGTCAATCTGATCGAACCAAGGCACGTCCACGGAGAAATCGGGCAATGAGTCTATGAACAAAATCGAAATTGAATGATGTTCGCAAACTCGATCGGTGAATCGGCAACTTACAGAGTGGTCTCCCGTCCACCTCCTTGAGACCCGGTGCTGTAGAAGATCCCCGCGGGCTTGCCTGCCAGCTTCTGCGAGCCCCAGAGGCCGCCGGTTGCGTCCATGAAGGCCTTGAATTGCGCAGCCATCATCCCGAACCGGGTCGGGAAGCCGAACATAATGCCATCGGCCTCCACGAGCTCATTCGGAGTGATTATCGGCACATCGCTCTTCGCCGGAGCACCCATCTTGCCCAGAACCTCCTCAGGCAATGTCTCCGGAACCTGCCATTTTCGCCAAAACCATTCAGTCACGCAACTGCAGTTGAAAATGCTTCCTTGAGATCACAGAAAAGTAAAAGTTAAATCGACTGTTTACGTGCGAGCTTTACCTTTTATGGTCATTTTAGAAGAAAAAATCTCTAATTCTTATGCGATATTTGGTAATCAATCTCTGAACGATGGACAAAAAAAATATATTCATGGTAATTAAATTGATGTGTGTGTGTGTTCTAAGTAGATAAATGATCAAAGATCTATGGCACGCAAAAATTCTATTTTGTTCTCAAATCTCTTTTTATGAGCTTTAGTTTTACTGCATGGTACTTCTCATCTTTAAGAAGAGAATTATACAATGAGTTTCATCGATAGTGATAAGAATCATCGTGCTTTTATTACTATAATTAATTATCAACAAAATAATAAAGTGAATGAAATCGCATCACTTATAGCTGTTGAACTAAGGGCTACGATTTTTACCCAAAAAAAAAAAAAAAACAAGAAGCTAAGGGTCATGATAAATTCTCAAGTAATAAATTCTAATAATCACAAAAATTTCATAAAAGGAAAAAATCTAGTTTTTTTTTTTGGTGGAAAGGAAAAAATCTAGTTAAAAATTCCCTTATCGCGCATTTCTAAAAATAAATGTATGAGAATTTATATTCGTATATGTATTCCCAAAAGAGAATTTTTAATTCCTACAAAAAAGTTTATAAAAGAAAACATAAGTGCTTACATTGCGCACAAAAATAAAAGTTCAGAAATAATTTTTCATAGCTGTTGATTTTAGGACTCTGATAAGTTGTGAGAATTTTTAACCATTGCAAAAAGTTTATATAAGAGAAAAGTGGGTTTATAAGTTTGTGTTACCTTATCACGCATTTCTAAAATTACAATTTTAGTGGCGTGCATGGAAAGGCGGGTTTAAAATTTTAAATTATATTTTAATATTTTTTCAGATTGAATTGACCGTTGTATAATAAATTTAATATATTTTTTAATAATTTTATTGATAACCGATACTTTCCATTACCGACAAAGTTCTTGCTCTGTCCCACCAGCCAAGCAAGAAGGTGACACGAAGCTATCCCATCCCTTTTAGCATGTCTTCAAGCTATGGTACCAATTTTCAATTGACCTTCGAAGTTCTATAGCTTTAGTGCGTGTACTAAACAAAAAAGTTACAATACGTCGTGGCACTATTAAAGCACATCATAGCTACACTGTACAACCGCATCTATACTATATGGACTATAACTTGTTCCACTCGCCTGTTGGTTCTTTTAACTTGTTTTTATAGGATGAATCTTCACTTATGAATATTTATAATTAAGGCCTCGTATCACTAATTCAATTAATTCGACAATAATTGGAATAATAATAATGTGGCACCTATCATGAAAATTTTCAAGATTACTTGACACAACTTCTTAGCAACTATTGTAATTATGAAAATGAGTGCCTCTCATGAAAATCTTTTAACATAAAGTCTTTGCATCTCTTTAAAGATTTTTTTCGAAAGCCGAACCAAACTCACCTGAACGACCCGACTGGTAAAAAATTCCTCAAGCGGCGCCTACCCCATGGTGCTACAGCTGAAAACTTCGCCACCTTCTCATGAAAACTCTCTAACGTAAAGTCTTTGCATCTCCTTAAAGATTTTTCTACAAAGCCGAGCGAATTGCAGCCGAAAGACTTGACTGGTAAAAACTTTTCTAGTGTATCACGTATATGTTTCTTGGGGAAACTCCTGCACATGTACTTATCTAACAAAAGTAAGACAAACTCTTGGGTATTTCTCGATTTTCTCTTGGTTTCCATGGACACCGCCTCAAGATTGCTCTCTCTAAGTCCAGCTTGATTTGGAAATGTTGCGATGATCCACAGTGCGATCAACTTGATCAAAGCTTTAGAGTGGTGACCGTCGAATAGAATAAATGATGGGTCCGGTAACTCACGTGCCCACGTGCCTAGCCCGAGCCACAAGAGCCAGGAGACATTTTTGGATAGGCTCGGACAAGGGTATTTAGCGAGAAATTAATGATTCCATGGCCCAAGTTGCGGGAGCGAGGATCAATTGTGCCGATTAAATGGGCTCGATTGAAAAGTAAAGTGCAAGTTAAACAGACTAGTTGACTTTTTCCTTTTTTCAATTATGGGCTGGCATGAGAGTTTTTAGGCTCGATGTCGGACTTAGCCTGCCCGCACTAAGCCCGATTCACTTCGTGTTGTAGCTGAAATCATGGATAAGCGGCTTATGGTTACGCTTGATTCTCTGCACAGACAAAGGCCGAGCATGGCGAAAACCAAGAGGATGAGTTTGAAGCTTCTTGTTGATAAGAGAAACCAGACCGTCCTCTTTGCCGAAGCCGGAAAGGACTTTGTGGATTTCCTTTTCCATTTTCTGGCTTTGCCGGTTGGAACTATTGTGAGTCTTCTCCCCAAAGCGGGCATGGTGGGTGGCTTGTGCAATCTTTATACGAGTGTCGAGAATCTCAGCGACCCATCTATCGAACTTAGATAGAAAGAGGCTCAGTTGAATCCCAAAGCACGGAGCTCCGATCCGGATGTTATGCGCTGATTGTTGCCTGAAGCTCCACCTTCAGCACCATTTAACTACTATATTTGCCCTCGTGCTGCCAATGGTTTTCGCTACGCAGGCGCTTCATGCGATAGCTGTGTGACGGATGCCCCTTCTACATGATGTCCTGGTTGCAACAATACGATGAGCAAGAAACTGTCATGGGTCCTAGGGCCGGCTGCGGGTGCCGCATCCTCGGCCAAGGGTACCTGGTGGGGAGGGCGGCTACGTGAGAGGCATGGTCACAAGCATGGCGATGGACGGTCCGGTCATGAAGCCCATGTCTAGCATCTCTTGCATTACTCTCCTCAACCGGTACAATGCGCACGAAATCGGGGATCTCCAAGAGAAGGTGATCGACTTTGGCATGGACGAGGTAAGGTCCGCAAAAGTCGCAACCTCTTACAAATATTTCGACCCCATTTAGGATAAAACAATGAAATCCGAAGGTTGATTTTCAACTGGTAGTTGTACGTCTGGTCGGGAACATGGCATAAGAGAATAACCAACCAGTTCTAGAGCTAACTATGATGTTCGTATGAGATTACAAGGCTTGATCCATCCCATCAATATGTGGTCAACTCATCAACTAAGAGCACATCAATGCTCAGCATTTGGAAGAAGAAACTAAACATTCCAATCTAATTATGGTGTTTAGGACTGTCGCGACCTAAAAAATTCGAGAAATTTCCAGGCTAATGGATCATCAAGTTAATTATTTAACTAACCTAACTCAGACTCTCTCAAGTCCATACCAAATCGCAACTTAATGTTCAATTGATTAACATGCAATATATTTTAATATTGGAGCCGCCACTAATCATTTATGGTAGGTCGATTAGAAACCTAAATAAAATAGCGAGAGAACTATTTTATTCCTATGAACCAGACATTAAGAGTTCGGGGACTTAATTACGCCGGATTGCTTTATCGCCCTTTTGGTACCATTTTATTTCATGAAAAATCATTTGAGAAGGCAATATTAATTGATTTTAACCTAAGTCACTAACAAAGGTTATCATGCGGGTGCACAATCAATTAATGAACATCCAGAAGTCAATATAATCAAGGGAGCATGCGCCACACAATTTTTTTTTTATTTTCGATTTTTATATGAATGCATAAAAGACTATACTATATATGATGCAATGTCGTGATGCAAATGCAAGACTAAGCTAAATGACGTGCAAAATATGACATGCAAAGGAAAATTAACTTCGTGACATATGAATTAATTAAAATTTTAAATATGCAATTTTAAACTAATGTATAAAGATATGCTTATAGTTTAATTAGATTGATTATGTGATGTTGGAATCAATTAAATTGACCTAAGCATACAATTCTACATGGAATGCAAACTAACTTGCAACCTATATGACATGGTATGAGGTGACATAGCAAAGATGAATCACGTGGCATGGATGACGTGGCAAAGATGACATTGCAAGGATGACATGGCATGGATGACCTGGCAAGGATGACATGGTAGGGGTGAATGATTTTTTTTTAATATATTTTCGGATGAATTAATTTCCTAAAATAGAACTATGCCAAAACAATATTTATCTTGCATATTTTAGAGTTTAAATTGACCTAAACCCTAATACATTAAGATAGATTATTTTAGGCATAAAATTCTATTTAAACATGCAATTTTTATCCTAAAATGCAATCTAATCTGATTATTTACAAAAAGGATTAGATATGCAATTGTCTACATGATGCTATTTTTGGAAAGACATGCAATTTTCAAATATGGAAAGTGAATGAATGCAAATCTTTTAGAATTTTCGAGATTAGATCGCGTGACGGATATATTCTAAAAAATATGACAATCAAACAACTCAAATCAAATTAGGAAAGTGAATATGCTAATCAATGTCAATCAAGAAAGTGGATATATCAATCAAGTTTTGGAATATTTCGTAAATATTTGAGTCAATCTTTAATTCGTAATCCCACGATTAACGATTGAACCTAAATTCTTGCCTAATCGAGTATTCCATCAATAAACTTAAAGATGAACTTTCTCGATTGTATGTCAAGTTGCCGATTAGGAAAGAAAATCTTCCTAATCAACCTGTATTTTTAAAAGATATCCACTTTGATGCAATGTGTAAAGCATACTACAAGATACACAATATACTTAAAATTTTTCAAACAAAGCAATTGAATATCTTATTTCGAGATAAGAAATTGTACCTAATCTCCAAGGATAAGCTTTCCTAATTCGAATACGTACCAATTTGTGGACGAAACTGGCTTGGGCCGACAGTGATGATCAAGGCAACGAATCCGTTGTAGCTTAATGGTAGGCCAAAAATACATATGCAAGTTCGCTCGGTGGAGGCATGGAAACTGAGAGAATAAGTCTTCGTGGATGTCCTTTGTTGACCACCGCTTGGACTATCTAATTCACATGCCCATGAAAGATTAAACATCACAATAAGCTGCAAGTGCTCCTGTGGAGTAACGTAACATTTGTGCATGAGAAGAAGAAAAGAAATAAATAAGAAAAGATGATGATGGGATGTTCGAGATGAAACTTTTATGAAGACTCAAAGGCCCATCTCTATTCTTTCCTTTTCTTCATAGATGAATGATCTCTCACTGGTCAATTGAGTTGTTCTGCACGAGGTGATTTCTCCAAGCTTAAACGGAGAACAGCTATAGATCATAGGCTGGATGATAAAAAAAGACGGCTTGACTGTTGCTCGGTGGACCTGCAAGCTTAGGTGAAATCTCCCGGGGAATAAGACAATGTTTCGCTTTTTTTTTTTTTTTCTTATTTCTCCTCTTCTTTTCCTGCGAATTCTTTTGCTATGTATGTCAATGAATCGGCCTTGTATTCTATTCTCTTCGTATTTTCCTGCAAACAGAACCCACAAGTAGAACCTGAAAAAGTCAATAAAAATCAAGAGCAAGAAAGATGCAGTTATCTAAGATTGATGAAAGATCCACTCCCTTTTTCCTCCTCAATCTCCGCCACCTCCACTTTCTTTTCTTGAAGAAGGTTTATGGTCGCCTCATTGTGGCCCTGGAGATGCCCACTAGAGGAAGAAGACGACCCTTTTTCTCTCCACCCTTCTCACGCTGCTTTTAATACGAAGGATCTGCCGTGTATTGTAATATTGTGGCCTCCCCTTGCTTGTGAAGCATAAGCATGCTTTTATAGGGAAAATTAGGTCAACTTAGGGGCTCTAACCTATGACTCTTTATGAAATAGACCCCGAATCTCAAGACCTTTTTTAATTAAGCCCCGAAGGACTTAATCACCCATACTCCTTAAAAATTTCGGCACAAGAACAATTCAGATAATTCAATTGAGTTTAAAACCTTGAATTAAATCCATTCACTGCGCGTTTGAAGAAAATGTGTATGCAATGTATGCTAAAATAAATATGAAAACTGATTTGATTATTTTTGTTTAGAACTAAAATTAGTTCTAATTTTTTCTTATGCAAAAATGACTAAAAAATGTTAATCAAAATTTAGGTGTCAACAAGGACGTTAGAAGCCATACGACTTCATGATCAAGTTCAGATTATGTGAGCTATTGTTTGCTAGAAACCGGAAGCACCCCTGTTTGTATAACTTGCCTTTTCTCAAGCACCCATTTTTAATGACTTGTCTTGTGCCGTGCGATCTTTACTCAGGCCATAAAGCTGTTGAGCGCTTCATTGCATTCCAAAACGGTTCTCACGGACCGATTCAACAAGGGAAGATCTCAAGTGAAATGTTGTTCTTCAATTTCAAAAACTCTCCATTCGTATTGGCTTGCTGGGGTAGTTCGCTCTTGCTACTTTGTGAAATGCTGATGAAACTATTCGATCCGCAATGTAAAATTAGTCTCTATTACATGTTAGCTTGCTAAGAAAACAAGTTCTTGAATGTATATATGCTTGTAACGGCGGGATGAATGTGTTTTATGTGAACTAATCCATGTGGTTCAAGCAATCAATAGATTTACTATGAACCGACCATCGATAAATTTACTATGAACTGACTGGGAGTCGTTAGGCTCCCCAAGCCCAAAGGATAAAAGGACGGCCTAGGCAAAAAGATAGAAATAAAAAAATCCAACAGAAAAAGGGACACCAAAGACAAGATAACAATATTCAATGCTCGGGAGGTGTCATAAAATAAGCAAGAAGAAAGGATTGTCTAAACTTCGACACTTATTTTATTTTTTCATAATGAGAGGGGGAGCTGTACATACGTTGCTCACGGGATGGACATGACATGTCCTTTCCCATCCAAAATCTAACTCTTTGCAATGACTTCGGAATAACTTTGTGCATCCTTGTCAACTCTGTTAAGTAGTTAGCCTTTGCCATAAATAAAATAGATAATGTGGTTTCCACCCAATTCTTCAATATCAATATCTCTCTCGTTTCAGCCTCTTTTCACTTTCAACGCCTCTCTCCCAACAATGGCTCCGCCGTTGATGCCAATCGCCGCCCACCATCGACATACATTGACCGCCGACCGCCACCCGCCCACCGTCGAACCGCTGCCGCCCATCGCCTCCGACCATCACCTGCCGTGGCCACTGCTCGCCGCCGATCATTGTTCGCTACCACCCACCCCTGCCAGCTGCCGACCATTGCCCGTTGCCGCTCTCGCTCGCCACACATATGCAAATAATATTTTTTTTAGTTTTAAAAAGTAAATAAGATTTTTTTATAATAAAAATTATTCTTTAAAAAAATTAAAAAAAATTAAAAATGAAGAACAGATTTTTCGGTCGACGACAATAATTTTTCGTAGAAGATTTTATGTTAATAATGTTATAAAAGTAGAAATTTTCAATTATTAGCAAACGAATTTGTGTTTCAAAAGCTGAAATTTTGTCATGTTATCAAAAGTTTTTCTCTAATCATAAATCAACTTCTGCTCAAAAGTAAAAATAGAAAAATCAACTTCTGACTAGAAATTAATTTTTGAAGTAGAAGTGTTGCCATGCGCGCCCTTAGCTTGGAGATACCTACTGTACTTTTCTCTCTCGCTCGGTCGCTCCAAACTATTTTCAATCATCGAGCCAAGCATTAGGTCTCACTCTTCTTCCTTTTTCTTGGCACTTTTGTCAGGATGAAAGAGGACGCCAATATTGTCGGTCCCCGAGATGCGTCGGAGAAGAACATCTCTCCGGGTTATGTGCCACCGTTTCATTGGTTCACTCGGAACGGGATAACGTTTCAGGGCATTGGTCCAGTTCCCAATTCGAGAACCGTCCTCTCCATTCCTAACTATTGGGAACCGATCACCCTCGTATATATGCATGTTCCCAGGTCTACCTGCGATCAAGTCACGTCGAATATGTGTCAGGAGAAGACCCCACTGCGAAAACTTCCTCAAGAAGGTGCTCCAGCTAAAAAAATTCTCCCCGAAGAACCTGTGTTAATAATTTCCTCTGACCCAAAAGAAAAAAAGCTGGTGCCTTTTCCAAAAGCCCCGGGCCCCGGCCTTATCCCAAACTCCACTATAAGAAAGGCAAAGCTCTCCGTCTGTTGACCATGACCCGTGAAGGAGGCAGCTCTTGCACTTGCAGGGTCGAAGCCACACCACAATTGAGAAGCCCAGTTTGACTATTTCTCCTGGTTAGTGCGAAACTGAAGTAGACTTGCTCTCGCCTTTTCGTTACTCGCATCATTGTAGAGCAAGGGTTCGTATTTTCCCCAACAGGAGTCGGTTGTATCACGTAGATGTTGGTTCATGAAACTCTTGCGCATCGGCTTATCCAACAAAAGAGACAAATCTTTGAGTAGTTCTTGATTTTCTCTCGGTTTCTGTGGACACCGTCTCCCGATTACTTGATTTGATAGTTTTTTTATGGTCCGGTACGATCGACATTGATCAAAGCTTTAGAGGGGTGACTGCCAAATAGATGCATGATGGTCTGGGTAACTCCGGTGCCTGCAAGGCCTAGCCCCAGCCATGAGAACCTATAGACAGTTTTCATTTTATGAGATTTGAGAAGCTGATATTACAACAGTATAACATTACAAACTCAAGAGCAAGTGTTATAAAATGGCAAAAAACAACCAAGCACGTTGAGATTTAATTTGGCTTTTATCTCAGTAACATAGGAAGGAAGGCTATTTTTCAGATTGGTCTAATTCTCTTGACAGGTCAAGAACAAAAACAGCCATGGCGGCGACTAAGATGAGATTGAAGCTTCTTGTTGACCGGAGAAGCCACACGGTGCTTTTTGCTGAAGCTGGAAAGGACTTTGTGGATTTCCTTTTCCATTGTTTGGCTTTACCAGTTGGAACTGTTATTAGTTTCCTCACCAGCGGAGGCACAGCTGCTAGCTTAGGCAACGTCTACAAGAGTATTGAGAATCTCAGTGAAATATATTTAAAAACTAACCAGAAAGAGACTACGTTGAAGCCCAAGTTACCGAGCAGTGGTCCAGAGCTTCCCTTGTTATTACCTGAAGCTTCAGCTTCCGCGCCAACCGACTACTACAGATGCTCTAATTCTTCTTGGAGATGTAACTATGTCACCGATGCCCCCTCGGCAAGATGCCCAAATTGCGGTTACAATATGAGTACCAAACTTTCATGGGTTGTTGGGCCAGCTGTGTCATCCTCGTCTGAGACATCCGGCAGTGAGGGTGGTTATGTGCAAGGCGTTGTGACATACATGGTGATGGATGATCTGGTCGTGAAGCCTATGTCCACCATTTCTTGTGTTACTCTCATCAACAAGTTCAATGTGCAGGAACTTCGGGATCTTGAAGAGAAGGTGGTAGATTTTGGGACGGATGAGGTAAGGGCCTGCAACCCCTTTCTAATATCCTATATCTTTTTTTTTTTTGTTTCCAGGCTTAAAATTGTTAGTTGCTTTTTCGTCATGCTCCAGGACATATTAAGCCTTTTATTCATGTAGATGTTAGTGAAAATTGGAGGATTATTGAATAACACGTAGGAGCGATGTTAGTGAAAATTGGAGGATCATTGAATAACACGTAGAAGTGATGTCAGTTAGAGCATTTCTAATGATAGTTAAGAGATTTCAGTGAGTCATTGCTGGGATATGGATGGTAGTAGTGTTGCCATTGACTCTATATGTCAGATTTATGCATTCCAACTTGCGCTACGAGTCTCTCTTCTGTTACGGCCGCGCTGCTAACATTGCAAAAAAGGTTTAGTGATATTCTACCCCTACACAAACAAGGGGTTGGGCTTAGAAAAAGAACAAGATCCATCGTTTGATAAAATCACATCTTCATGACAAGGATGATAATTCATAGTTAAGGAATAGTGTGCATCAGCACTTTTCCTAAATAAGTCTTCACGACTTGTTAGTTTCTTAAGTTAAAGATAGCTGATAAGGTCTGGATTGTTACTAAATTGAATTTGACGACTTAATTCTCCATGCTATTTTAGCACCGTGACAATTCATTACCCATGGCTGCGAAATGTTCAGTGAAAGCTTCTGATACTCCTGTTATCTGGTTTGTAGGCCATAAAGCTGTTGGATGCTTCTTTGCACTCCAAGAAGGTGTTCACAGACATATTCTTCAGTAAGAAGGAAGCATCTGCGTGATGATCCATTTGAAGATACTGCTTCTTCTATTTCTCTATTAACGGCTTTATCTATTTTATTTCCATTTGCGTGAGATTTCGGCGAGTCCACTGATTCCAATTGTAGTAGTACGGTTGCCAATTACGCTTTTTCTTTCAGTTATTATCAGCGTGTGGTGCTTTGGTTTATGAGAATGTCATCTTTAAATGTGTCTATCCTTTGTCAAGCTGCAATGGTTGTGTTTGTCGTATTATAACGCGCGGAAACTAATCAGGATTTTGCAAATAAGTCAATGCAAAAGCATAGAGAAATAATGAAAAAACGATAAAAAGACACCAGAGATTAAGTGGTTCGGTCCGAATATCGGTACATTTATCCACGAGAGAGCCAGCACGAAAAATACACTATAATCGTAAAATCAGAATTACAATCGCTTAATACGCTCGTGTTTCTCGCATCTAGATTATACCCAAACCCTAAGTGTTTATAAATAAAATAACTCACAGGTGGATATAATAAACTCACGAAGCACAAAATCTCTCCGCGTGTTCATGCCCAAGCACCAGCTTGCGCACGGCCAAAAAACCAGAACGTCCTTGCTTTCTTTCTCACGCGGCTTTTCTCTGCTTCTTCTTCTCGTGCGGTGCTGTCCTCTTCTTCTTGTGAAATTCTCTATGCGACAATAAGAAGAGAAAAGAGTACAAGTGTGTGGGTCCCTCTCTCTTTATCAAACCCTTGTTGACCGACCATTGCACAGGAAAGAAGTCATGTGCACTTCTTTCTTTTCTCTCATATGAGGACTTGCTTTTTTTTTTTTTAGACTAGGACCCACCACATATCTTTTCTGCTGAAGACATAAGAAAGAAGTCATGTGCACTACTTTCTTTTCTCTCAGATGAGGACTTGCTTTTTTTTATTTAGACTAGGATCCACCACAAATCTTTTCTGTTGAAGACATATACCCCAAAACTAAAACTTGGTCAATGGTCAAACGTAGAGATCAATATCTCCTTTTAAACCGAATCCAAATTCTCACCGTATACATATATGTATATATATGCCTCTAAAAGAAATTCTAATTAGTTGGGTCTCGTATATGAACTCAAACTCGAGACATAATATAACAATTCTCCATCTTAGCTCGATGTTTGAAACCAAGTTAATAGTGCTCATCATCCACACTACTCTCCTATCATCTCGAAAAGCAATCTTTTTTACGACAACCTTACCCTTCGTTAAGACATCTTGGATGAAAGTGGTACCTGATATCGATATGCTTCATTCGCTCGTGATAAGCCGAATGATATGCCAAATAAATCGCACCTTGGTTATCACAGTGTATGTCAATATTTTTCTGTTCTAACCTAAAGTCCAAGAGCAAACCTTGTAACCATATCGCCTCTTTCGCTATAAGGTCAATGCCATATACTCCGCCTCGGTCGACGATAGGGCTACGTAGCACGTAAGGACGCCTTCCAACTAACTGCACCACCCGCAAGCATAAATATGTACCCTCGCTAAAGGCCCGTACTCATCCAAGTCACATGCATGATCGAAATCCACAAAACTAGTGGTTGCACCGCCATTACCGTCCCTCTAGTATACTATACCAACGTCTGCTGTTCCCTTCAAATATCTGAGCATTCATTTCATAGCTTCCCAATGAGTTTTACCTGAACGCTTCATATAACGACAAACTACACCGATCGCTTGTGAAATATCGGGCCTAGTGCATACCATAGCATACATAATACTACCCACGGTACTAGAATAAGGAACACGAGACATATGTTCCTCCTCCTCCTCGATCTGCGGTGATAACTTAGCTGAAAGTTTAAAGTACTTCGCTAATGGTGTACTCACAGACTTCGCCGACTATATATTAAAACGTGCTACAATTTTCTCAATATATTTCTTTTGAGACAGACGTAATAATCTGCGCAGTTTTGTCAAGCAAAATATTCATACCCAATATTTTCTTTACAGCACCTAAATCTTTCATCTCAAACTCAGCACTCAACTGCCTCTTCAGCATATAAATATCAGACATATTTTTCGCTGCTATCAACATATCATCTACGTATAACAGCAAATATATCAAAGACCCATCCTCCAATCTCCTAAAATAAACGCAACTATCCATTTGACTTTTCGAATAGTCCCGATTAGCCATAAAAGCGTCAAAACGTTTATACCACTGCCTGGGAGATTATTTCAGCCCATATAATGATTTCTTTAACAAGCAAACATGGTCTTCCTTACCCGGAATAGCAAATCTATCTAGCTGCCTCATGTAAATCTACTTTTCCAACTCATCATGAAGAAACGACATTTTCACACCAAGCTGTTCCAACTCGAGATCTTGTGCAGCAACTAAGGCAAGTAAAACACGAATAGAAGTATGCATTACCACAGGAGAAAACACCTCATTGTAGTTAATGCCCTCTCGTTGGGTATATCTCTTCACAACAAGTTTCGCCTTATACATCATTGCCTCGACACTAGGAATGCCCTCTTTCCGTTTGTAGACCTATTTACTTCCGACAATCTTTTGGCTCTTGGGTACTTTAACTAGCTCTCATGTCTAATTTCGATAGAGTGATTCCATATCTTCACTCATAGCCCATAGCCACTGCAACAACTCGGAACTAGCCATCGCCTCAGAGTAAGATGAAGGCACATCTGTCTCCACCTCATCTCCTACGGTCAAAGCATAAACAATATCTGTATAACCATAATGTACCGGTGGTTTAATCTGCCTTCTTTGTCTGCATGTGGTTATGCTATGCTGCAGCTATACAAGTTGTTCACTATCACCGATTTCAGAAGCTGCGGCCTCATCTACGGTCTCAACATCCGTAACCTCCGAGGTCTCCGGAGTCTCCACCTGAAGCTCCACCTCACTATTGACATTATGATCTATCTGCTCTGCTTGGTTGTGTCTCGAACTCCTCTTTGAAGCATTGTAGTCTTGTCGAAGATCACATCTCTACTGATCGGAAAATCGGGTGATCTAGGATCGATGCACCACAACCGGTAGTCTTTCACCCCATGTGGATAACTTGGAAATATGCATTTCTCTGACCTCGGCTCAAGCTTAACGTCACTCGTATGAGCATATGCAAGACATCCGAATACTTGTAATCCGGAATAATCAACGGGTTTCTCCCACCATACTTCCTCAGGAGTTTTCCACTCGATAGCAGATGATGGAGATCGATTAATCGGGTAACATGCCATGTTCACTGCTTGAGCCCAAAATTCCTTGCCTATTCCAGCATGCGAAAGCCTGCTCCGAGCCCGCTCAAGTAAAGTTTCGTTCTTCCATTTTGCCACGCCATTCTGTTGTGGTGTCTTAGGTCTTGTGTGGTGTCTCACAATCCCTTCTCTCTCATAGAACTCGGTGAAATCTTTACCATAGAACTCCATGCCGTTATCGATTTTCAAGCACTTGATCAGTTTATCTGACTTCTTCTCAATCAATGCCTTAAATTTCTTGAACCGATCAAACACATCGGATTTGTTCTTCAGAAAGTATACTCATACCTTCCTGGAATAGTCGTCGATAAATGTTAACATATAATGAGCACCTCCTTTCGAAGGAACCGGAGAAGGGCCCCGGACATCTGAATGAATATATTCTACCGGTTAGTGAGTGCCATTTGGGCCCGTGGGCCGGAACGGCCCGAACCGGCCCGTTGACCGGCCCGGAACCGGCCCGTTGACCGGGCCCACGGTTCGGAAACGCGAACCGGCCCGAACCGGCGGGTTCCGGCCGGTTCCGAACCGCAAAAAAAAAAAAAAAAAAAATGGTGGGCCCGGGCGCAGAGCCGTTGGGCTCTGCGCCCGGCCCCCCACCTCCCCGCGGCCGCCCGCTTTGGGCCGTTGCTTTTCTTTTTTTTTAAAAAAATAATAAAAAAAAAATGATTCTTGCCTATAAATACATATGCTTCCCCTTTCATTTTTGTCACAAATTCTCTGAACAATCTCTCGAATTCTCTCTGAAATCCTCTCAAATCGTTCAAATTCTCCCAATTCTCTCAATCCCGATCAATTCTCTCAAAAAATGGCAAGTGGAAGCAGAAATGCTGACAAGGGCAAGATGGCTATGGGAGATTCCGACTATCCCTTTCATGAATACGATCCTCGTGAGTATGCAAGTTGGGAAGACGACGACGATAATATCAACTATGTCCCGATTCCGAACGTCGAGCACATCCCAACACAAGAAAGTCTTCATCCTCCCACCGGTGTCGAAGAAACGTCAACGGCAAATGAGCCGGAACGGAAGGGCCGAGATAATACATCGGACTTGTGGCTACACTTCGACAAGGTACGTGATGAAGTCGAAGGTAAGTATAATGTAAAATGTAAATATTGTTCGCAAACTTATAAATTCACGAAAGGAGACGGTTACGGAACATTCCGTCGGCATTTGACGAAAAACATCCAACGCAAGCGGGGATCGACAATACGCAACAACAAATTTCCGGGTACGCCACTTCTAAGCCTCATCCTTTATTTCGTTTCATTGAAGCACTTTATAAACAAACATTAGGTGAATATGTTGCCCTTGATCATGCTCCGTTTAATACTTGGTGAAAATTTTAATATGAAATATTTGATAAATACTGCGTTGGTTCCGCATAGCGCCAACTATTCCAAAAATACTCTTAAACGGGAAGTTTTTCATCTTTATAAAAAAGGAAAAAAATCTTTAGCAAAATTTTTTTGCGGAATTCAATGGACGTGTGCATATAGGTAGCGATATTTGGAGTGATCCTTGGCAAATTCATTCTTATATGGGTGTCACGTGTCATTGGATAGATGACAATTGGATGATTCAAAAAGACTTATTGCATTCCGAGTTTTTGATGAAAGCCATTCGGCTCATAATATTTATAGAATAATTAGGCAAGTTTTAGAAGAATATAATTTAATAAATAAAGTATTTTCAATTGGTTTTGATAATGCCGCCGCAAATACCGCTTCTATTCCCGAATTAGAAAATATTTGCAAACCCACTTTTGGCGGACAATTTTTTCACATTAGATGTGCTTGTCATGTTTTAAATTTATGTGTACAAAATGGTTTACGAACTCTTGACACTTCTCTCGCCCCAATAAAAAGTGCAATTAAATTTTTATGGAGTCGTCCCCAATGTATGAAATCATGGAGAAAATTTTGTAAACAAAATGGGAGAAGGCCAAGAAGATTTCCAAAAGATATTCCGACTCGTTGGAATTCTACGTACGAGTTGCTTCGGCAAACTTTTGAATATAAAGATTTATTATGTATGTTTATTTCACAAAATATTCCCGAAATTACTTTACTTCCTCAACATTGGGACGTTTGCAAGAAAATTTTAGATATTTTGAAAATTTTTAATGATGCTACTAAGACTTTATCTGGTATTTATTATCCTACAACGCATTTATTTTTAATAGAGTGTGTTAATATTAGTAGTGTTTTTAGTGAATATGAAAAAGATACCGAATTAGGTCAAACTATTTTAGTAATGCGAGAAAAATGGTTGCATTATTATTTGCAAATTCCTCTTGTCTATTTAGTTGGTATTGTTTTTGATCCACGTATTAAATTAGACGGTTTACAAGATTATTTGAATGTGTATTATCATGATTGTTTACATTTGGATGATTCAATAGATATTTTAAATATATTAGGACATGTTAAAGAATCTATAGTAGCATTATATGGAGAATTTTGTAGTAGATATGGTTTAAGTGATTACGGATCTTTACAATCTACTGCCTCACGTAGCGAAGGTGGTAGTTCACTTAGTAGAGGGTATAATATGCTTAAGAGTAGGCAAAAAAAAAACAAAAAGGGGCAACAGGTAATATTTCTGAATTAGAAAAATATTTAACCACTCAATTTGAGTTTCGTGATGCGGAACATAGTACGATTTCGAAATCCCGAAGTGGTGGAAGAGTCACCAAATCGAGTATCCAGGTTCTCGCCCTCATCGCTCGTCAAATATTAGCAACCCCTTCTTCAACGGTTGCGGTTGAACAAGCATTTAGTTACGGAGGATTAATTTTGGACTCTCGCCGTTCAAGATTAAGCCCGGACTCTGTGGAAGCTCAAGCTTGTGTCGGCGATTGGACGAGGGCGAAATATCGACACCAAGAGTTAGATCGTGAACACGAATTTTTTAGCGATGATGTTGGAGATACCACCGCCACGGGTACCACAACGGGTAGCGACGATTGACGATGAGGTAAGTTGGGGTTCTCAAAGGTAAAAAGAACTACATGGGCTTTGATTCTTCTATCCCCAAGAAGATATGTAGGTCGCTTAATGATAATTCATTAAGTTCAAGCCCATTCCTTCTTTTTTTTTTCCCATATTTTATTACAATGTACAATTTAATTGTATTTTATAATTTATAATTTATTATATTTATTTTATTATTTATTATTTTAAAAATTATTATTAAAAATGAATCGGAATGAACCGGCGGTTCCGGTTCGGAACCGGAACCGCCATTTTTCACGGCCGGTTCCGGTTCCACCTTTTCGTGGAACCGGAACCGCCGGTTCCCGAACCGGAACCGGCGGTTCCACCGAACCGGCCGCGTCTACTACCGGTTGCTTGGTCAAACGAATACCTATAGCAAACATACTCATGTGCTACTTCCTAAAGATGCAGTGCTCATATAAGTCTAACTTGTCTTCTGACCCTTTAACAACCTTCTATCACTCAACATTGTCATATCTGCCTCACTCATGTGCCCTAGACACATATGCCATAAACAAGTTAAATCGGAATCTGACTCACCCGATGTAACTGCAGCATCACCTGTCACGATCTCTCCTAGTAGATGATAGAGAGAACTTACTTTCTTTCCTTTCATCATTGTCATGGCACCTCGAGATATCTTCGGTACTCCATCTTTAGCGGTGTACTTACACCCGATGTCATCAAGTATCCCTAGAGAAATAAGGTTTTTCTTGAGCTCCGGTACATGCCTCACGTTTGTCAATGTGCACACTACACCATCATGCATCCGAATTCAAGTTGTCCATATCCCCACAATCTTACAGGCTGCATTATTCCCCAATAAAACTCTACCACCATATGCAATCTGGTAAGTAGTAAACCGGTTACTATGGGGCGTCATATGATAAGAACACCCCGAATCTAGCACCCATTCATCTCCTAACGAACCTATAGTCACACATAAGACAGCCTCTACATCACTAGTGCTCTCCTCGGCAATATTCGTCACACTGGTTGCGGCTTTCTGCTTATCACTTCTATTTCTCAACTTAGGACAATCTCTCCTAATATGCCTCTCCTTGTGACACTCAAAACACTTCACACGTCCCTTAGACTTTCTATGGCGTGACTTAGATCTGCTTTTACCTCTGCCACTCTTGGACCTTTGATGTTGCTCTCTTCCCCAAATCACTAGTCCTTGCGCTACATCTTGCACTAGGCTGTCATATCGCAACTTTTTCTGCCACTCTTTAGAAAATAAGACGGACTTTACCTCTTCCGAAGTAATCATAGTACGCCCACGCAATGCTGAATCAGTAAAGTGCTCTCATGACTCTGGTAAAGAAGCCAACAACATCATGCCCTACTCTTATCATCAAGTGTCTTATCGACGTTCTTCAAATCCATCATGAGTTTATTAAATTCATCTAGATAGGTTTCGATAGACGTACCTTCAGTATATCCGAACTGGAACATCATCTTCAACATATATAAGCGATTGTTCGAACCCTTCATTACATAGAGCGCCTGAAGTTTTGCTCATAATGCTGCGGTATCCTTCTTCTTGCCTACCTCTATTAACACTTCATCCGATAAATTCAATAGGATTAAACTTCTAACTTTCCTCATTACCACATCTTTTTCAACATCTGTCATCGTTTCGAGCAACTCAGCCTTGCCCTCTAATGCTTCTGCTAAACCTTGAGTTGTCAATAGCCCCTCTATCTTGAGGCTCCATAACCCAAAGTTGTTCCTCCCATTAAACTTCTCAATTTCAGCTTTCACTCCGGACATAATTGCAATCACGGAACATCCAGATAATAATCGGACAAGCAAAAGTCCCATATCACAATCCGTAATATCCGAACCTAGTGCTCTGATACCAATTGTTGTATTATAACGTGCGGAAACTAACTAGGATCTTGCAAATAAGTCAATGCCAAAACATAGAGAAATAACAAAGAACGATAAAAGACACCGGAGATTACATGGTTCGGTCCGAATATCGGTACCTACATCCATGGGAAAGCCAGCACGAAGAATTCACTATAATCGGAGAATCAGAATTACAATCACTCAATACGCTCGTGTTTCCCGCACCTAGATTATACCCAAACCCTAAAAGTTTACAAATAAAATAACTCACAAGTGGATATAATAAACTCACGAAGCACAAAATCTCTCCGCGTGTTCAAGCCCAAGCAACAGCTCGTGCATGGCCAAAAAACCAGAACTTCCCTTGCTTTCTTTCTCGCGCGGCTTTTCTTTGCTTGTTCTTCTCTTGCAGCGCCATCCTCTTCTTCTTGTGAAATTCTCTGTGCTACAATAAGAAGAGAAAAGAATACAAGCGTGTGGGTCCCTCTCTCTTTATCAAACCCTTGTTGACCGACCATTGCACAAGAAAGAAGTCATGTGCACTTCTTTCTTTTCTCTCAAATGAGGACTTGCTTTTTTTATATATTTAGACTAGGACCCACCACAAATCTTTTCTGTTGAAGACATATAACCCAAAACTAAAACTTGGTCAATGGTCAAACGTGGAGATCAATATCTCCTTTTCAATCGAACCCAAATTCTCGCCGTGTATATATATATATATATATATATATATATATATATATATATATATATATATATGCCTCTAAAAGAAATTCTAATTAGTTGGGTCTCATATGTGAACTCAAACTCGAGACATAATAGAACAGTGTTTATGGTTGGATCCACAGGTTGCACAAAATTGGGAAATTAATGGTCGGTTTACTCCATTATGAAATATGACCAAAAAAAAAAAGAAAAAAAGAAAAAACTCCATTCCGAAAAGGGTGAAAACGTTCTATAATTCAGCAGTAATATCACTTGGATCTTTCTTGGATTGTGATTAATCCTCATCGGCAAACTACAGAAAGTAAAAGTTAAATCGATTGTTTACGTGCGGGCCTTAACTTTTATGGTCATTTTATTGTTCATATATATGTATATATGTGTGTGTTACGAGTAGATAAATGATCAAAGATCTATGGCGGGTAAAAATTCTATTTTGTTCTCGAATCTCTTTTTATGAGCTTAAGTTTTATTACATGGTATTTCTTATCTTTAACCAGAGAATTATTAATGAGCCTCATCGAGAGTGATAAGAATCATCGTGGTTTTATTACTATAATTAATTATCAACAAAATAACTAAAGTGAATGAATTCGCATCAATTGTAGCTACGATTTTTACCAAAAAAAAAAAAAAAAAAAACTAAGGGTCGCGACATGTTCTCAAGTAACAAATTCTAATAAACACAAAAAGTTTATAAAAGAAAAAAAATCTAGTTAAAAATTCCCTTATCGCGCATTTCTAAAAATAAATGTATGAGAACTTTTATTTGTATATATATTCCCAAAAGAGAATTTTTAATTACTACAAAAAGTTTATAAAGGTAAAGGTAAGTGCTTACATTGCGCACAAAAATAGAAGTTGAGAAATATGTTTCATGTCTGTTGATTTTAGGACTATGATAAGTTGTGAGAATTTGTAATCATTGCAAAAAGTTTATATAAGAGAAAAGTGGGTTTACAAGTTTGTGTTACTTGATTGCACATAAAGTTAAAAATTCTTTATCGCGCATTTCTAAAAATACAATTTTAATGGCGTGCATGGAAAGACGGGTTTACAATTTTAAATTATATTTTAATTTTTTTAAAATTGAATTGACCGTCGTATAATGAATTTTAATTTTTTTTAATAATTTTATTGATAATTGATACTTTCCATTACCGACAAAGTTCTTGCTCTGTCCCACCAGCCAAGCAAGAAGGTGACACGAAGCTATCCCATCCCTTTTAGCACGTCTTCAAGCTATGGGACTAATTTTCAATTGACCTTCGAAGTTCTATAGCTTTAGTGCATGTACTAAACAAAAAAGTTACAATACTTCGTGGCACTATTAAAGCACATCATAGCTACACTGTACAACCGCATCTATACTATATGGACTATAACTTGTTCCACTCGCCCATTGGCTCTTTTAACTTGTTTTTATAGGATGAATGCTCTCACTTATGAATATTTATAATTAAGGCCTCGTATCACTAATTCAATTAATTCGACAATAATTTGAATAATAATAATAATGTGGCAAATATCATGAAATTTTCCGAGATTACTTGACACAACTTCTTAGCAACTACTGTAATTATGAAAATGAGTGCCTCTCATGAAAATCCTTTAACGTAAAGTCTATGCATCTCTTTAAAGATTTTTTTCGAAAGCCGAACCAAACGCACCCGAACAACCTGGTTGGTAAAAAATTCCTCAAGTGGTGCCTACCCCATGATGCTACAGCCGAAAACTTCGACACCTTCTCATGGAAACTCTCTAAGGTAAAGTCTTTGCATCTCCTTAAAGATTTTTCTCCAAAGCCGAACGAAACGCAGCCGAAAGACTCGACTGGTAAAAACTTCCTCAAGAAGTGCCTACCCCACGGTGCTATAGCGGAAAACGTTGCCACCCAGTCTCCATAGTTTTCTCTCTATCTTGACTCTGACTCAAAAGGACGAAGTGTTAATATTTTTTCAAAAGCCCCCGCCTTTTCCTGAACTCCACTGAATATTGTATGAGTTTAACAGTCCACGTAAGCAAATTACCACTCCATTCATTGATTGCCATCTGTCCGAATTGGGCCTACCTTTTGGATTTTTTCTGTCCCCTGGCCTCTGTCTTTGCCGCTCGGTTACCCTCCCTCTCCCCTCCGTTACTTTCCTTCTGCACCACACCATGTAATAGAAAATGCTTGCACGCCATTAAAGCTCCAAACAAAGATGTGCACGACATGATGACCGAATTTGCAGGAAAAATTCACGAGCAAAACCCCTCGAGTTTTATTGAATGAAACAAATGGAGAAATCAAAACCTTTTTCAAATTGCACAATCCTTCATAAACTCACACCCAACCTCCAAAAAACACAGGCACCTCCACCTCATAAAAACCTAAGCCCGAACCTTCCTTTCATTCCCGAGAACAAGAAGCGCGACAAGGCCATCGCCAGGCTCGGCGACCATCACCAAAGCACACGTCAGCAGCTCCCTGCTCTGTGAGCTTGACGCCGACCATCGTCCAGTCGCCTGGAGCTTCGATCGCAAGCTCTATGACGGCGATTCTGCCTGGAAGTATTTTCATCTTGTGCAAGCGAGCTTCAAAATCCGAAGCTCGTTGAGGCTGAAGAAGAGGTGAGTTTTTTTTTTTTTTTTGGAAAGAAGAGGTGAGGTTTGACGGCATGAGCGAGAGGAGAGAGAAAAAGTAACGGAGGAGAGCGTGGGTAACGAAGGAGAGAAAAAAATATGAAAGGTGGGCCCAATTTGGACATGTGAAGGTCAATGAATGGAGTGGTAATTTGCTCATGTGCACTATTAAACTCACCCAATATTTTCTCGACAGGCGAGAGTTGGGAAGAAAGCAACTCTTGCACTTGCTGGGTCGAAGTCACGACCGAGAGGCGCGCACTCCGTCGTTAGTCCCGCTCTTCGCAAGCTCGATTTTTCTCCGGTTAGTGTGATCTGATTGACGCTTTCGTGAGTTAGTGTTAATAGAAAGAAACTCAATTTATGCATGCTGTCGTCTTTTTTAGTGTATCACGTAGAGGTTTCTCGTGAAACTCCTGCACATTCACTTATCCAACAGAAGAGATAAAAGTTTGTGTATGTCTCCATTTTCTATTGGTACTAGTGCCCACATCCAGGTCCGTTGAGGCAGGGCCATAAATTGCTACCAAGGACCCAAAAGCAAGTGTTGGGTTCCCAAGCCCAACCATAGAGTTTCTAAGTCAAATGCCGATACCTAGTTATATTTGGAAAATTGATTTTTGATATTTGAAAGAGCAAATCATTTTCTTGAATTTAAATTTTGGTAGGGAACTCTTTCCATTGACTAGAAAAATATTTTTTCTTGACTCATTTTCCCAAGTGGGCCATACGTTGAAAAATGAGGAAAATATTCTTGCAAGGTCGAGCTCACCGAGTGTTAGCGTGGCTGGCGATCGACAGAGGCAAAAGGAAGAGAAGAAAGAAGAATAAAAAAATAAAAAATTAAAATTTAGAATTTATTAAAAATTTATATTACAAAAATTGTTCACGTTAGCGTCATCGATGACATGTAAGATGGTTGAGTCTATGTTGATGGTTGAGTCTATGTCAATGGTTTTCGACTGGCAATGCAAAAAATCAAATTGGATTTTCCATAATAAACGGTGAAAAGTATTTTCCAGTTTATTTTCAATTTTTAGCCAAACACCAAAAAATATCGTCATTTTCCTGAAAAATATTTTTTTAAAATGCCACATTTTCGGATTTTCTAGCATTTAGTTCACAAAAATAAACTAGTTAATGAAAATATTTTTCACTAATAAAAAAGACCTCCAAAAGTGGGGAAAATAAGTTTCTCTTTTTGAAAAGAGGAGATCATTTTGTGTCATCTGTCCTCCCTACGCACCTTCACATTCATTTCTTATTTTACTATTTAAAAAAATAGGAATTTTTCAATAATTTTTATTTTATTTTATTTTATTTTTTCTTTGCTTTCTTACTCTACTGGTTGTTGGCTATAGTGACAGCCAACGACCGGCCATAGGCGAGGAACTAGCTTCGCGAGATCCGATAAGGTGGAGCTCACCCAAGGGCAGCGAGCTACCTTACTCGAGGTTGACCCTGTCAGCCTTAGGTGAGCTCGTTCCTAGGCCAGCAACTTGTGGAGAGTGAAAGAAAAAAATAATTAAATATTCGATTTGTTTGGGTAATTTTCTCTAGAATAATGTATTCTATACAAAACGGCAATAAAATAATTTCCTATTTATTTTCGGATTGTAGCCAAACAACATAAAATATCTTCATTTTATTTTTTAGTGTTTTGCTGCAGCCTTAAAATGAATAGGAAATTATTTTCTGCTTTTGGTAGAGAAAATCTGATTTGAATTTTTTGGAGAAAATTACAAAAAATTCCAAAGTTTTACTTTATTTTTCCTTTGTTAGTTGTCGGCCACGGCGATGGCAAGAGACAAGCCACAACCAAGGGACAAGCTCACCAGATTTCGACGAGGCTTCAACTCGTCCGATTGCGCGAGGTCGAGCTCGCCAGTGGTCAGCGATTTTCCTCAAGTTAGTGCAATCCAATTGACTCTCTTGTGAGTTGGTGTTAGCAGAAAGAAACTAAATTAGACATGCCTTGCTAATGATTTTCCCCACTAGGAGTTGTTTTCATTAGTGGATCACGCAGATGTTTCTTCGTGAAACTCTTGCACGTCTACCTATCCAACAAAAGAGGGACTTTTGGGTATTTTCTCAATTTGAAAATTTTGTAACGATTTGGTGTAATCAATTTGGACAAAACTTTAGAATGATGACTGTCGAATAGAACGAATGATGTCCGGTAACTCTAGTGCCGCAGGCCTAGCCTGAGCCATAAGAGCCCGATTTGACTGATTCTCAGATTTTTCTATAAAAACCATATTATATAACACTCCAATTATGTTTAAACTCATTTAACACTTAAATTATGTTGAAATTTATTTCCGACCTATTTATTAAATATAACTAAAGCATATAATTAGAAGTGAGCAAAAGGAATCGCTCAAATTGGGAACCACCCAAACCATATCATATAGCACTCAAATTGTAACTTAATGCTAACACCTTCAATTTTATCCCCTTTTCTCTTCTTCTTTTTTTTTTTTGTTCATGCTCAGTCAATTGTGACCAGAGATCTCTCTCAAATCTCTCTCTATCCTTGTTGTGCTCTCTTGTCACTATTAAAAAATTTAGCGAATGGGATGAACAACAGAATCATACTCCGAGGTGTGGTAGCACCGTCTTTAAGGAATCATTTGTCCCCACAAGCATTGTTAATGGTTCTTGGCAAAAATCCTCTAGGATACAACAGAGTCTTAAGTGAAAATATTAGACAGCAATTTTAATATTTCTCCAAGAACTTTCTAGAAAACAATAAAAAATGAAGGTTGTATCTCTCTTGTTTGGAAAGATTGAAAATTGAAAGTGAAGATGTTCCGAAAATGAACACAACAGTTGAATATATAATGAGAAAAGAACAAACCTTTTCGCCTCCGAAAAAGAAGTTAATTCTCATGCAACTCTGCTTGTCTAATAATGAATAGTTTAGACATATCTCTTTATGTTCGAAACTTTATAGTCAATTACACATTTTCATGTCTGAGCCGGTAGTTATTTCCGAAAGGACACAAACACTCCAAAGGTTATAAGAGTGTCAATTTAGTGGTTATGTCCGAACAAACAGAAACATTCCAAAAGATGTAAGAGTGTCTTATGTCTATGAAATGTTACAATGTCCCAATGAGTCACGAAATTTATTTATAGAATAATCATTTTGAAATAATTAACAAATAAAATTAAAAAATTGTTGAATAATGCCAATTCCGGACCACGAACACGCAACCATGCTCTTGCATGCGAATATAGTGAGGTGTAGCCCACTTGCCCGTTTCTTTATTTAAAAGACTATAGTAGCTTTTTAACTAGTAAAGTGACTTTCTCTCTACCTTCCATCCTATGTATGATGCAAAAAAGACATTATTTTGTTTGTTTTTCAAGCAAATTTCAATAGTTTTTTGCTCTCTCCACAACTTAGCTTGGAGATACATGTTCTCTCTCTCTCTCTCATGTGTGCGCCCCTCGTTCATCGAGCCAAGCATTAGGTCTCTCTCTTCTTTTCTCTACGCTTTCATCGAGGTGAAAGAGGATGCCGATATTGTCATCCTAGACATGCGTCGGAGAAGAACATCTCTTAGGACTATGTGCCATATTCCATTAGCCCACCCGGAACTGGATCGAGTTTCAAGGCATTGGTCCGGTTCCGATTCTAGAACCACACCTCGGTTCCATGTGGAAACTGGACTATTTGGAACCAATCACTAGGCCTGTCAAATGGGTGCGTTGGGTCAAGCATAAATGGTATGATCCAAATTGACCTATTAACCAATTTATGACTTATTTATGCATAGTGCAAATTTCTTGATCCAAAACACTTCTATGTCCGATTATTGTGGACAATTTCTATAATTTTTTTATAATTTAAAAAAAATCTGATTTTTTTCTTTTTATTACCTTTAAAAATATGATTTTTTAAATATTTTATCTGAGTTTTTTAAAATTTTTCTTCTTTTAAAAAATATGACTTCTTTTCAGCTCTTTCTTCTAAACCTGGCAAGGGCCGCCTAGCCTTTGCTGACTACAGACGAGTTCTAGTGTCAAAGGTGAGGACCCCCACCTTTGCCGCCCACCATGGCCGGCCACCTACTGCAGCCAGCCTGCCCATCCCATTGGCCCAAACAGCACCACGCATGTAGCTAGAACCCCTAGTTGAACAGCCGCGATCATCACCACCACTCAAGGCCGATAGGTTCAATCAAATGGAGGGAACATCTTTCCTTTTTGCGTACAAAGACCTAAAACTTCTCCGAGAGAAACAAAAGTAAAGCACCCAATTGCATCGGTGATTAACATTGCATTTTGATCCCTACTGTGCTGGGATCGCTCTCCATGGATAATATCATATACGATTTGGAGTAATGCATGTCGGGGATGGATAGAAGATTGTTGAAGCTTTCCACAATTTTAAAAGCGCAACGGAGGGCATCCACCACCTCTTAATGCAGAGATCAAAGAACCCCCAGTTCTCTAGATGAATGCCCAGTTCAAGTTGGAGAGAGAATCGGTGAATAGTCGCACCTCTAGTGATCTTGATTCAAAATGCATTGATTCAAGTTCTCGCTGATCGGAACGTTGAATTTGATGGTGGACCATCCCAATCTCGAACATCTCGAGTTGAGAGAATCGCATATATCATAAGAAGAGGAGGAGCGGAAAAATATTCGGTGGTTAGCAAGCGCTGTTGCTAATGTGGCGGAATTCGGATCGCCTAACATTAGGATTTTCATGGCATGTGTGACATTACTCAAATCAGGCCGTCCAAATGAAAATGGACGGCATGATTTGAGCCACGTTTAAGATTCAAAATTTTTCAAATCCCAAAAAAATTATCGCTCACATTTTTTTACTCCCTTTCAACATATGACGTGGCTCAAATCAAACCGTCCATTTTCATTTGGACGGCCTAATTTTGAGTAATGTCGCGGAAATCCTAATGTTAGGCGATTCAAATCCTAGCGTGGCGTGCAATTTTTATCAATATCCAATCATAACTTGACACATGGATATGACTTGGAATTAAAAGAAACACAGTAGATAAATTTTTCTCTCTTCCTCCCCTCTCCTTCGCCGCTTCCCTCCTCTCCCTTCTACAATTTTGCTAGGGTTCACATTTGGACGGAGTCCCACAGCCGCTTGCTCGTTCTTCCCTCGCTGCCAACACTGGCGAAGTTACCCGCGCCATGATTAGGCTGACCTGCACCAGGGGCGTCGCCGGCCATGGACTGCATTCGAGCTCCAGTTGTCTACCTTGTTCCTATGTTTTTCCTTCTTTGTTTAAGGTCGCCGTCCATGGCTTGTGGCCATGACCGAGACTAGATCTCGGGGCGTAACTCCATTCCAGAAATGGGCCGGTAACAACGATGAGTCGCTGTGACATGGAGGGGTGGCTCGACCATGGACAGGGCCGACCCGGAGCCGAGGTCGGGCGACGACGGAGGAAGATGGAGCCGACAGAAAGCATGACCGAGGGAAGCTTGATAGTCCATGAGTCGTTCCTCGTGATGTGTTCCAGATGTGCGACCATGGCTCAAGCGAGAACCGCTCGTCCATGGCCACGACAATGGTGGTTGACAGAGAGGGTTGGGCACTTGGCACTATTGCCTTGGATGCACCGCCGGCAACTCCGCCATTGGCGACAGTGGAGAGAGATGGGAAGGTTAGGTTCAAGCGGCCGGAGATGGAGGAGGAAAGGTAAAAGGAGATGGAAAATTGGAAACCGAGGTGGATTAGGATTTTCTATTTCACTAAAATAAATCACATCAGTATATTTGTGTCAACTCCTAATTGATTCAAGGTAAAAAATTGCATGCCAATGATGTGGCACTTGATAACCATTGAATATTTTCTCAAGAGGAGGAGAATGACGGGAAGAACAAGAATGGTGGGGCTTAGTTTAAAGGATTAGAGGTGTAGATCACGCATCAATATGGCCAAGCAATAAATCGACGGGTGACCGGCGGCACGACCCCCATTGACTTCATAAGAAAAAAGAAAGCAAAAGAAAAGTTAAAAAAAAAAGAAAAAAAGTAGATGGCTTTAAATGGGTTATCTTAATTATGTTATAAATGGGTTGTTTTAAGTGGGTTGTAAATGAGTTCATGATGGACCTACTTATAATCCATTTATTTTGATCTTTTTATTATGTAAACCCATTATACTAACATACTAAATTTGTTGTGATCCATCTATAATTCATTTAAATGCTTGTGGATTATTAAATGAGTTTTAGATCTAATTTGATAGGTCTAGTGATCACCCTTGACAATATATGCGTTCGTGGGTAGACCCGGGAACGGATCCGGATCCCCTAACATGCAATGTTAGGGGTGACATTGATCAAATCGGGTTGTCCAAATTAAAATGGATGGCCTGATTTGATCCATGTGACCTCTTCAAAATTTTTAAAAATTTTCGCCCAAAATTTTCCTCCCTTTTGAAAACATGACATGGATTAAATCAGGCCATCTATTTTGATTTGAACAGTCCGATTTGATCAATGACACTCCTAATATTGAATTAGCAATGTTAGGGAATCCATTTCCCCCGGGAACAAGTCAGATCGAATATTTGTTGGGAGAAGACCCTATTGCGAAGACTTCCTCAAGAAGCCACCTACCCGGCTGTGCTACAGCTAACTACTTCTCCACGAAGAATTCATCCTAGTAACTTCCTCTGAACCAAAAGAAAAAAGAACTGTTGCCTTTTTCAAAAGTCCCGAACTCCACTATAAAAGAGGCAGAGCTCTCTGTCTGTTAACCAAGACCCGTAAAGAAAAGCAGCTCTTGCACTTGCAGGATCGGAGCCACGATCGTGAAGCCCAGTTTGACGATTATTGTCCTGGTTAGTGCGATCTAATTGACGCTCTTGTGAGTCAAGTGTTGGCAGTAGGAAACTGAGACTTTGCTCTCCTCGTCTTTTCGTTACTCGCATCATTGTAGAGCGAGGGTTCCGCATGTCAGACATGCCTCGCCGATGTATTTTCCCCAACAGGAGTCGTTGTTCGTTTCAGTGCATCACGTAGATTATTGTTCGTGGAACTCCTGTGCATCTAGATATCCAACAAAAGAGACAAATCTTTGAGTATTTCTCGATTTTCTCTTGGTTTCCATGGACAGCCTCACGAATGCTTGATTTGATAGTTTTTTTATGGTCCGGTACCATCGACATGGGTCAAAGCTTTAGAGGGTAACCGTCGAGTAGAACCATGAGGGGTTTGGTAACTCGGGTGCCTGCAAGGCCTAGCACGAGCCATAGGAACCCGAAGACATTTTTTTTTAATGGAATTTGAGAAACTGAAAGCGCAATGTTATGACGGTGCAATATTAATCATAAGTGTTATGAATAATAAAAAATATATATAGCAATCATGTTGCGATTCAGCTCTGATTTTATGCTTGGCATTTCACTGTTATATTGTCACACTATCATGCAAGCAAAGATACTTTTTAGATAGGCTTAGACAGGGGTAGATACTTAGAAAATCCAACCGATTCTTAGATTTTTCTGTAAATTGTTGTGCTAGAGCAAAAATTTAGGCATGAGCTTCCACCAAGTGGTCACTTTTGCAGGTGGAGCATGTCCAGTTTCATGAGCTGTCCCTCACCCCTAGCGTCACAAGCCCACCCTTTTCATAGTGATGTCCCAATCAGGGTACCCCGCAGCGCCTTGAGTCTCCACCCTGTAATTAAATCATGAGCTAGTATGAGAGTTTTTAGGCTCGATATCAGACTTAGCCTGCACCGGACCAAGCCCGATTCACTTCGTGTTGAAGTGAAATTATGGATTAAAACTGGCTTATTGTTACGTTTGATTCTCTGTACAGACCTAGGCCGAGCATGGCAGAAACCAAGAAGATGAGTTTGAAGCTTCTCGTTAACAAGAGAAACCAGACCGTCCTCTTTGCGGAAGCCGGAAAGGACTTTGTGGATTTCCTTTCCCATTGTCTGGCTTTGCCGCTTGGAACTATTGTGAGTCTTCTCCCCAAAGAAGGTGCGGCCGGCGGCTTGCTAAATCTACATGCAAGTGTCGAGAATCTCAGCGACACATCCGTTGGACGTAGGGAGAATGAGTCTCTGCTGAATCCCAAAGCACGGAGCTCCCGTCCAGATGTTGTGCGCTTATTGTTTCCTGAAGCCCCGTCTTTAGCACCAATTGACTACTACACTTGCCCTCGCACTGCCGGTGGGTGTATCAGCTATAGTAATTTGTCTGGGGCTTCATGCGATAGCTGTGTGACAGATTCCCCTTCTACGAGATGTCCTGGTTGCAACAATATGATGAGCAAGAAACTGTCATGGGTTGCTGGACCAGCTGGTGGCGCCGCATCCCTGGGTGGTTATGCGATGGGCGTGGTCACGTACATGGTGATGGACGATCTGGTTGTGAAGCCCATGTCCGCCATCTCTTGCATTGCTCTCCTCAACAGTTTCAATGTGCACGATATCGGGGATCTCCAAGAGAAGGTGATCGACTTCGGCTTGGACGAGGTAAGGCCTGCAAGAGTCGCAAACTCACAAAACATTTCGACCGCATTTGAAATTCAACAATGAAACCTGATGGTGATTTTCAACTGATGGTTCTAGAGCCACCGCGATGTTTGTATGAAATTGGAATTGATCCATCCCATCACTCTTTGCTTAAAATTGGAATTGATCCATCCCATCACTCTTTGCTTAACTCATCAAATAAGAGGACATCAATGCTAGAAACTTGACGTATGCATTCTAAACCCGCGAAAAAAGCCGGTACGGCGGTCTTTTCTTAAGCACCTCAATTTTTGTATAACTTGTCTTGTGCCATGTGATCTTTACTCAGGCCATAATGCTGTTGAGCTCTTCATGGCACTCCAAGACTGTTCTCACAGACATATTCAGCAGGGTTCTCGCGGACAGGTACAACAGTGGAAGACCTCAGAGAAATGTTATTCTCTGAATTCGGCCACTCCCCGTTTGAATGGAGTTGCCCGGGTAGTTTTATTCCTGCTACTTTGTAAGATGCTGGTGAAGCTATTCAACTCGCAATGTGAAATTAATCCCTATTATGTATTAACTTTCTAAGAAATTAGTTCCTGAGTAATGATTGATCTGTGGTACTATGGTGTCCAAGATGTTGGTTGCCTCTAATATATATGCTTGTAATGTCGGACGAAAGTGTTTTTATGTGAATTAATTCGTGTTGTTCAAGAAATTGATCAATTTACTATGAACCGATATCCCAAAGAGAACGACAATATTTTTGAGATAAGTGCGACAATCACACAAAATTAGTAAGTAAATGTTGAGTAGAAACAAAATTCCTTAGTAACCACTGCATTGCTCTAGAGAAGCAATGGTCCGTAACACGAGGGATTGTAGCAGACTTGACCTTCCCTTGAGTGATCGCCTTTGCTTGTGTTGGAATTATACATCGATAAATTTGATTAACCTTTATAGATGTTTCGACAATATATGTGTGTTTGTTCCGGTCTCATAAAAAGTTGTTCGAGATAATGAAACATCAATTCATTAAAAGAAAAAACAACTACAAATACACATACATAATGTAATGATCATCAACAATGTTACATATTATATTCTACGCAATCCTAGAGACATCCAGTGGGTGAAAAACTCATCTCTAGGAAAAACCTTAATGAATGGATTAGTAACCATCATGTTCGTAGAAATATATTGTAGGACTATTTCTTTCTGTGCTATTACATCTCTAGTGAAGTTATTCTTTATGCCAATATGATTCGTCCAACTTTGATACTTGGGATCTTTCACATAGGTGTGGAAGTAATTGACTTAGATGGCACACGGTTAAGTATATAGCTGACCGTCAACAACGCATCTCCCAAGTATGAGATCGGTAGATTTGCATCCGCCATCAAGTGGTAAGTATTTTTATAAATGTAGGTCCCGGTTGTTTCACGAAAAATAAAATGATCCTTTATGTTGCTTAAGATAATTAGTCAATGAAATTTATTCATACCAACAACAACTTATGTCTAAATATTTTTGTGGAAGAAATAAATTTTCTTTTATTCATGTTTGTAAGCGATACAAATAATTAATTTTTTAAAAAATACTTTTCAAATCACTTATTTTCCGTGAAACGGAGAGAGCAATAATTTAGTCCTAATTTTGCTGCCATCAGCATTCAATAGAAGGAATTCCAAAAGATTGTGACTTGTCATAAAATTGATACAACTTGTGGGCTTTGTTGATCGCGGAGTATACGGCTTGGTTGTGATTATCAATTGGAGCAAGACTCAAACTTTATGCAAAACCTTCGTAAAAATCGTAATTTAGATTAACAACTCAAAAATGCTTCTTTAGTCTAGATGGTTGATTGGTGCTCGTACCCAATTTGTCCTAGTATGTTGTAAATATCTCAAGAAAGAAATCTCATGATAGAAACCTGTTCTAGATAATGCGAGTTTGGTAGATAAGTTGATGCAGAAAGATACCGCATGAGTTGTGTTGGGGAAGTCTCATATTAAAGACCTGATGTGCTGTTGAGCGATTAATATATATTCAAGTTGGCTCATAAATCGTTGGGTTAAGCTATTGTGTAAAGGTAGGTCCAACTGAATATGTTGGCCATCTTGGACTAGAGCTTTCTTTCGAAAATCTTTTTCAAACAAGGTATCGAAAATTGTCGGGAGAGGACCTCATTGCGAAAACTTCCTCGCGAAGCCACCTCCCGTGCTGTGCTACAGCGAAAGTGAAAACTTCGACACGAGGAACTTGTCTCAATAATTTCCTCCGACCCAAAAGTAAAAACTGTTCGTCTTTTTCAAAAGCCAGCCCAGGCTTTTCCCGTACTCCAAATATAAGAGGCAAAGCTCTCCGTCTCTCCACCAAGACTCGGGAAGAAGGCAGCTCTTACGCTTGCAGGTCGAAGCCACGATCGAGATTTTTCTCCTGGTTAGTGCGAACTGGTTGACTCTGTTGTGAGTTTTAATATGGTTAGTGTTAGTAAACAATAGACGTGCCTCGCTAATGACTTTCCCTAGTAGGAGTTGTCTTTTTGAGTGTATCACGTAGATGTTTATTCGTGAAAGAGACGAACTTCTTTGGGTATTTTCTCGATTTCGAAATTTTGTGATGATCTGGTGCGATTAACTCGGATTGAAGCTTTAGAGCGGTGACCGTTGAGTAGAACCAATGATGGGTTTGGTAGCTCTCGTGTCGCGGGCGTAGCCCGAGCTGCAAGAGCCTGATCCCGCGGATTCTCAGATTTTTCTATAAGAACTCCCTCATTGTTGTGGTAGAGCAAGAATTTAGGCTCGACCTTCCGCCAAACGATCGCATTTTCTGTCGAACATATGTCTAGTTTCATGAGCTCTCCCTCACCCTAGCGTCGTCAAAAGCTCACACTTTTCATAGTGATGTCCCAATCAGTATGGCCCGCAGAGAGCCTCTTGAGTCTCTTCCCCTTTATTCGTTCCATTTTTGCTCGCACCAATAACTTGTCACTTTCTGCTAGAGGCAGGTGATCAGAAGACACAGGTTGCCTGAGCCGGGATCAATTGCACCGTTGCGAAGAACTCCATTGAGAAGAAAAATGCAAGTTAAACTGGCTAGTTGACTTCTTCCCCTTCTTTTTTCTTTAATTCATGGGCTGGCATGAGAGCTTTTAGCCTGCGTATCAGACCAAGCCCGATTCACTTCGTTTTGTAGTGAAATTATGGATTAAAACTGGCCTATCGGTACGCTTGATTCTCTGCACAGACCAAGGCCGAGCATGGCAGCAACCAAGAAGTTGAGTTTGAAGCTTCTTGTCGACAAGAGAAACCAGACCGTGCTCTTTGCTGAAGCCGGAAAGGACTTTGTGGATTTCCTTTTCCATTATCTGGCCTTGCCAGTTGGAACTATTGCGAGTCTTCTCCCTAGAGCAGGCGTGGCCTGTGGCTTGCGCAATCTCTATGCAAGTGTCGAGAATCTCAGCGACACATACATTGAACACAGAGAGAAAGAGGCTCTGTTGAATCCCAGGGCACGGAGCTCTGGTCCTGATGTTCTGCGCTTATTGTTGCCCAAAGCTTCACCTTTAGCAACGATTGAATGCTACACTTGCGATAATTTATTTGCAGGCGTTTCATGCCGTAGCTGTGTGACAGATTCCCCTTCTACGAGATGTCCTGTTTGCAACAATGCGATGAGCAAGAAACTGTCATGGGTTGCGGGACCAGCTGCTGGTGCCCCGTCCTCGGCCAAGGTACCTGGTGGGGAGGGTGGTTATGTGAAGGGGGTGGTCACGTACATGGTGATGGATGATCTGGTTGTGAAGCCCATGTCCACCATCTCTTCCATTACTCTCCTCAACCAGTTCAATGTGCATGAAATTGGGCATGTCCAAGAGAAGTTGATTGACTTTGGCTTGGAAGAGGTAAGGCCCGCAAAATTCGCAGCCTCTTACAAATATTTTCGACCGCATTGGAAATTCAGCAATGAAATCTTATGGTGATTTTTCAACTGGTGATTGAACCATAGCATAAGAGAATAACCTATTCTATTTGGTCAACTCATCACCTAAGAGCACAACAATTACAGGGATATATCCTATCAATTTGCTTATGACTCTGCTAGAAACCTGAACTGAAGTACGTGTCTAAACTAGTGAGAAGAGTTTTCTCAGGTACCCCTTCTTGAACTCGTCTTGTGCTGTGTGATCTTTACTCAGGCCATAAAGCTGCTGAGCGCTTCATTGCACTCCAAAACGGTTCTCACAGACATATTCAGCGAGGTTCTCACAGACTGATTCAGCTGGGGAAGGCCTTAGTGAAACGCTATTCTTCCAACTTCAGAAACGCTCCGTTCGTATTGGCTTGCTAGGGGAGTTTGTTCCTGCTGCTTTGTAAGATGCTGATGAAGCTATTCAATCCACGATGTGAAATTAGTCTCTAATTATATATTAGCTTACTGAGAAATTAGTTCCTGAGTGATGATTGATATGTGGTAGTATGGTGTCTAAGAAGGAGGTTGCTTCTAATGTACGTACGCTTGTAATGTTGGAAGAATGTGTTTCGCATGAATTGATATGTCTGGTTCAAAAAATCGATAGATTTACTGTGAATTGACATCCTAAAGAATATAAGAACGTCTGAGAAGAGGAGATCGGAACGGAAGCAACTCATGATAATATTCTCAATCAGTCAAGGGTAAACTTGTCAAAATGGGTCTAACACCCATTTAATAACCCACAAGCATTTAAATGGATTATAAATGAGTTACTACAAACTTAGCATGCTAGCATAATAGGTCTCTAAAATAAAAAGGCTAAAATAAGTAGGTTATAAATGGGTCTATTTACAGCCCACTTAAGACAATCCATTTAAAGGCCTCTATCCTTTTTTTTTTTAACTTTTCTTTTTATTTTTTTATTCATTTCTTTTTTGCTTTCTGTTTTTTGTTTTTTTTTACTTTTCTTTTGCTTTCTTTTTCTTACGAAGCCGGCGAGGGTCGTGCCTACAGCTGCCGCCTCTCGCTTGTCGGTCGCCTACCGCCCGCTGGGTTTTTTTTTTTTTTTGGTCGGAAGCCGCCCGCTGGTTTATTGCGTGGTTATATTAATTGGTTTATAGCCTAGATCTTTGAACCTTTCAACTGAGCACCACCATCCTTGTTCTTCCCGCCGCTCTCCTCCTCCTCTTCTTCCGATACATGCGATTCTCTCAACTCGAGGTGTTCGAGATTGGGATGGTCCGCTGTCAAGTTTAGTGTTCCAATCGGTGAGAGCATGAATCAGAGCGTTTTGAATCAGGATCACTCGAGGTGCGAGTGTTCACCGATTCTCTCTCCAACTTGAACTGGGCATTCATCTAGAGAATAGGGGTTCTTTAATCTCTACATTAAGTGGTAGTGGATGCCCTACGTTGTGCTTTTAAAACTGTGCAAAGCTTTGACAATCTTCTATCCATCCCTGACATGCATTACTCCAAATCGTATACGGTATTATCCGTCGAGAGCGATCGAAGAATAGTAGGGATCAAAATGTAATGTTAATCGCTAATGCAATTAGGTGCTTTACTTTTATTTCCGTCGGAGATGTTTTAGTTTTTTGTACACAAAAGGAAAGATATTCCCTCCATTTGATCGAACCAATCAGCCTTGAGTAGTAGTGATGATCGGGGCTGTACAACTGGGGGTTTTGGCTGCATGCATGGTGCTGTTTGTGCCGATGGGATTAGCAGGCCGGCTGTGGCGGTGGCAAGTTGGTGGGCGGCCGCTGCGGACGGGCCACGGTAGTCAGCAGGTGGGCGGCAGAGGTTGGGTTTTGGAGGGGTGGGCGGAGGGCCTCACCTGCGACGCTGGACCTCACCAGTGGTCAGCGATGATCGGGCGGTAGCGCTGTCAAAATGGGTTATTAACCCATATTCATTAAAGTGGGTGACAAATGGATCAGTTCAAATATGTTATATGGTCCATAATGGGTTCTTTAAAAAAAAGTACATAATAAATGGGTTTAAATGGGTTTGCTCTAAAACCCACTTTCGACCCATGAGGGTAAAGTTAACAGGTCAGCTCATCTTATTCTTCCTTCTATGTTGGTCTTTACTCCGTCTCCCTCTTTGTTCCTAAGGATCGGGACTCATTTGCCCTCCTCCTCGTCTTTGATCCAATTGATCGGTGTCACTATTGCCACTACTGCCTATCTTCGGCTTCGTTTTGCTGCCATCGTCTCGAAAAATCTCCACCCTAGCGCCGTGGGCAATGACTCCTCGCGGCATCATCATCTAGTGCTCTTTGCAGTCGAGATCGGAGGCGACGGCGGCCAAATCGTATTCAGAGAAAAAGGGGCCTTGCAGGACAGTGTTGACGCAGTGCACTTATTGTATGAGGTCTATCCAATGCTAGATGCAGAGGCGGACTCGGATTAGCGGTATACTACCAATAAATTTTTACCTCTGATTCTAATGTGTGCTTCTAGAGGAGTCATAATACAAGAGCTCTTTTTTTTCAATATATTTCTTTAATTCTAGAACACTGTGCACAGCTTCCACTCCAGTACCTCATGCTAAAGCATCTCTCTATTACCGCAAATAGGGAACGAAGACGAAGAAGAATCGAAGATGAGTTGAAAACGAAACGAAACTTCATAGTAAAGCATCACCGGATCTTGCCAAGAATCGAGCTCACCTAGGTCGGGGAATAAGTGCTTGCCTAGATGGGCCACGCTGGTGGCCGGCTCTTGGCCGTTGCTGAGGCCTGGAGACTGCAGAGGAAGCAGGTAGAACCAATAGAAAAGAAATAAAAGAAACAAAAGAAAAAAATAGAAAAATAATTAAAAGTTCAAATAAAAAAATAATTAGAAATTTTTTTTAAAATAAAAATAAAAATAATCAAATTTTTTTAAATAACAAAAATTCAGATTTTTTTTTTAATTATAAAATTTGTTATCAATTAGTAATAATAACTTTTTCAAAAATTATATGAAATAAATAATCTTATATTGAATTAAATATAGAAGTGTTTTGGTAATATGGGTCGGATCGGGTATAAGTTGGGTACGCGTCAAGAAATTGGCACTATGTGTAAATGGGTCATAAACAGGTTAATGGGTCAATTTGAGTCGGACTATTTGTGACCTGACCCACCCATTTGATAGGTCTATTGAGCAGCCCTCACCCGTTTCAAAAGAAAGAAAAAGAAAGTCAGATTTTTTAAAAGAAGAAAAATAAAAAAATTCATATAAAAATTAAAAAATTATATTTTAAAACTAGTAAAAAGAAGAAAATTCAGATTTTTTAAATTATAAAATACATAGAAAGTGTCTGTAATAATTAGATATAAGTATTTTCGTAATATGGGTCGGATCGGGTATGGGTTGGATATGGGTCGGGTCGGGTATGAGTCAAGAAATTTGCACTACGTATAAATAGTTCATAAACGGGTTAATAGGTTAAATTGGGTCAAATCATTTATGACCCGACCCAAACCCGACCCAACCCACCCCATTGACAAGTCTAGCCAGGGAGGTATCAAATTGGTAATTTATGGTATATACTTACCTTGAATAGTGAGAAACAGTAAAACAATTCTACCATAGGATATCAATATATTTTGCTAAATCATTTATTTTGCAAGATAGTAATTTAGCCTACTATTTTGTTATCCCCAAGTGTATACAACTTACTTATCTGTTTTACTGTTATGCGGTTTGGTACCCTTGAGACTTCGTTTGTTTCGAGAAAAACGTGATATTTTTGAAAAAATATTTCAAGGGAGGTTATTTGTTAGGAAAATACCAAGAATTTCTAGTATTTGGCATAGACCTAAAAATGAACTGGAAATTTTTTTTCATCTTTTGTTAAGGAAATTACTGATGTGGACAATTTCCATAGTTAAATAAATCAAAATTTTAAATAATTATTTATTTTATTTTATTTCTTTTTCCTTCTTCCTCTTGCGGTTGCCGGGCTCGAACCGTCAACACCCATGCCCAGGTCCATTGAGGCCAAGCCCGAAGCCTTGGTGCCCTTGCCCAATGCCTCGTCACTTGAACTCGGGTTCATAAAGGCGGTGCTTGGTTCCCCCACACTTAGGTTTAGGTCCACAAAGGCCGTGCGCAGGTCCTCAACACTCGGGTTCAGGACCTTAGCTAATGAAATGTTCATTCCTCAAAAAATATTTAGAAAAAATCAAGGTTTTAATTTTTATTTTATTTTTTCTTTCTTTTTCTTTTTCATTCTTCCTTGGCTAGTCACCTACCGTAGGTGTGGGACGAGCTCGCCAACATCAACGACCTGGCGAGGCATGAGCTCCCCAACCTCTAGCGAGTTGGTCCCTCACCTATGCTGACCGGCCAAGGAATGAAAACAAAAAAATAAATAATCTAAAAAGTTTGAATTTTTTTTGGTAATTTTCCTATGAAAAATCAAATTCGATTCCGAATTGTGGAAAATATTTTTCAGTTCATTTTCTGGTTTCAATTGAATACTGAAAAATATTGTCCATAATATTTTTTCCACTTCCGAACGCGTTTTTTACCTGGGTGGAAAATATTTCCTTGATTCTTTTATTTTCCGTGAATCGAACATCGGAAAATCCAAAAAATATTTTTCTAAAAATTGGTTTCCATGAAACTAAAGGAGCTTAAAATTTTGTTCTTGTTCCGTCCCCGTTGGCGAGGTGCATGTACTCTGATTACACCAATTTAATCTAGTAGTTCCCATTTATAAAAGAGACAGACTGCACCAATTTAATTACTGGACAAACCCTCTGGTTCGGCTTCCTTCTCCTACATTAGAGCTATTGCTTTCAACTGGGAGAAAATTGCAGACTTGGAACGACTCCTCAGTACTAACTTGTAGACAAGACGCCACAAGATATCAACTTGAATGACTTTGACTCTTCATTTGTTTCTGCCCTTTTTCACTTCCCTTCATTTCTAAACAATTTGACCGTTAATATGTGTAAACGCTGTTAAATTAGCTTGCAACGAAACCCGTCCAATTGCAGTATGTAGATAAAGTCTTTTTTTTTTTTTTTTTGGTCGAAGTAGGTAAAGTTTATAAGAACGAACATATGAAGCAAATTAAAGTTTTTTAAACTGAATCTGTTAGGAAAAAAATTCGAAGATTCTATTTGGATTAGAATTTTTCTTTAAACGGGAGATGGACGAAGATATGTTGAGATTTGTTTACCTATTGAAGATAACTTGTCCAATGAATGGGCAGAAAGATTTGAACGTGCGAGGAAAATAGGAATTCAATCATCCAAGATTTGACCGGATATCCAAGAATCGGACTTCTTGCCAAAGCCGGGGACGTCAACTTTAGTCTTTAAAAGTCTTGCGAGTGGTCTTTTTCGTTTTCTGGCACAAACACAGGAGCAAAAGAAAAGGGACGCACAGGGACACTTTCTTTTTATTTTCAATCGCACCGAGGAGCTCTCAACACAGTACGGTGAGTTTTCAATCCAACTGAGTTTTTGTTGCGTGTAATTTAGGTTCGGACAAAGAGTGTGTGATTGATTGTTATTACGTTGCTCCATTTTGTTTAGTGACTCATGAGTAAGGCCGACGGAAGTGAAACCAACGGAACGCCGTTGGCACCGACTGAACCAGGTAAATCTATGGTGTTTTTCCGTGTTGACTTAATTACGAGATCCGACATTTCGTGCATTATCTTACAACCATCTGCACATAGATCATTGCATAAGTCTCATCCCCCTCTCTGCGTACAGTGACCCAAAGAATGGCTGCACGCAGAGTGAGCTTGAAGCTTCTGGTCGACAAGAGAAAACGAACGGTGCTCTTTGCGGAGGCAGGCAAAGATTTTGTCGACTTCCTCTTCCACATCCTCGCATTGCCGGTCGGACAGGTGATCCAGCTCCTCACGAACACCGGGATGGTGGGCACTTTAGGCAACCTCTACGGCAGCGTCGAGAAGCTGAACGATGTGTTCATCGAATCTTTCAAGAAAGACATTCTCTTGAAATCCAAAGCACCCGCCTTTCTCTCCGGAATCCCATTCCTATTTCCTGAGACTTCGTCCTTAGCTTCAGCACCCAATACCTACTACAGGTGCTCTTCCCGTTCGCACAATAACTGTTGGCACTACGTGGCTGAGGACCGTTCCGCAATTTGTCCTCAGTGCAAAAAATCCCATGAACGAAACATTCACTCTTGTCAAAAAAATCGGCTGGTAACCTGACCTACTACAGGTGCTCTTTATGTCCGCACACTAACTGTTGGAACTATGTGTCTAAGGAACCTGCGGCAATATGTCCTCAGTGCAGAAATTCCATGAACCAGAACTTCACTTTTATCAAATCATCATCTGCTAATGCTGCATCAGCGGCTGAATGGGACGGTAAGGGCGGTTTCGTGCTAGGGGAGGTGATGTACATGGTGATGGATGATCTGGCGGTAAAACCGATTACTTCGAGCATTACTTTGCTAAAAAAGTTCAACGCGAAGGAGATTGGGAATCTTGAGGAGAAGGTGGTCAGCTTGGGAATGGACGAGGTAAGCCCATGCCATTTCTTGCGATTATGATATTTTTTAGATTTTTGAAATGCAAACTTTATAACTTCAATTGATGTAGAAAATTCATTTCAAGAGACATATAAATTGCGAACAAATGTTGATCTGCATCTGTACCATAAGTATTCTCAGCTAATTATAGTAAGTATATATTGATTAAATTTAAATTTGAGCTTTTGTGCCATCATTTGGAGATAAAGTTGCTTTGTGGGGTAAAATAAGATTATGTTCGCAATTATTATAGGGATTACAAAGTAAAATTTGATCGAAAATGAAAGAAAGTCCTTTTCAATTATTTGGTTTGTAACTTTGAAGGGTATAGAGTTGTTGAAGACTTCACTCCACTCCCAGAAGGTTCTCACTGATGTCTTCCTTGGTGTGAAGCGAGAGAGATCGTGATCAAGTGTGTGTCATAGAATTTCAATTTCTCTTGACACGCATACATGCACATGGAGGATTATATATATATTTACTAAGGTTGTACTAAGGTTGTGCAAGACTTTTAGCTCGGTTTAAATTTTTAATTTTGTTTTGGCAAATATATTTTTTTGGTCTGTCCAACTCTAACTTTCCTCTTTCTGAATTTTACGCTGCCTCTATGCATAGCGTGAGTCGAACCCCACACTTAAACTAAACGTCCCCACATCACCCAAAAATGATGTGAACATGCTGAAGAAAGAATTCTTATAGCTGATAATGAATGCTCCAGCATATGTCGTAATTGTGGAACAAATGTAGACACGCCGTACGTAAAATTAATTTGTGCTGGAGAACGTGGGGCGACTCATTTTGAAGTAAATTTAGCAATATCTCCAATTGAATCCATGATAAGTTGTCCTCGCAGCTCTAATGCATAAGATCGGACATAAAAAGGAAAAGGACAGTAGCTCGACTCTATTTCTTTAGAACTCAAGTTGAGTTTGAGTAACTCCAATAACCTTTGAGACTAAAGATACTTGACTCAATCGGCTCACGACCCTAATTGATTATCTTATTTTCTGTATAGTTTTTTCATTTCCAGTTTAGCGACAGATAATGTTTAATATACTTTTAATTATGTTTTTTACTATGGAATTGCACTTTCACCCTTTGAATGTATTTTTAATCACAAGTAAAATAGGCGAGCGCAAGTATTTCGAATCGAGTTGAGATCGAACGAAAAAAAAAATCGAGTATGTTTAGTTTTATTATACTTAAAAATGAGTCAAGCTGAGTCAATCTAGTGTACGTCGAATTCGAGTTGAGTTTTTTTTTTTTTTTTTTGTCAAAGAGTTGAGCTTCAGTAGGTTAAAAAAGTACTTGATCTGAGTTTTGAGCTTCAAGTCGCGATGATCTCCAACCTCGCATCGCACGTCAGCTCAACTCGATTGCACATCCTTCATGCATCTAATCTAATATAAATATAGTGTGCTCCACGCAACTCTCAATATGAGGTTGAATGTTGCTCTACTATGGAATGCCACTTGATATGTCCCCGTGTGCCCATTGTTTAATCCAATTTTGCCGTTAGTTTCTTTTTATCTAATCTTCGATTGAATTGAAGTTTCTACATCTAATTTCCTAAGAAATGAAGTTTCCAACTTTACATTAAATGTACCACTAAATTTTCTCTATAAATATTGTTTTATTGTATCGAAAATCTTCATAACCATAATTTCATACTGAAATGCGGCATTCGTTTGAATTAAAGTTTCTACATCTAATTTCCTAAGAAGTGAAGTTTCAAACTTTACACTAAATATACCACTAGACTTTCTCTATAAATATTGTTTTATTGCATCTAAAATCTTCATAACCATAATTTCATATTGAAACCCGGCACTCGATTGAATTAAAGTTTCTACATCTAATTTCCTAAGAAGTGAAGTTTCCAACTTTACGCTAAATATACCGCTAAACTTTCTCTATAAATATTGTCACGCCCTGTCTCCAACGGACACGCCAACATCCCTTCTCGGTCGTTAAGTTATGACGTCCCGGGACGGGTCATCGACCTATTTATTTTATCTTTCAATTAAGCACATGCAGAACGTGCTACTTCCCCGGACAATATTAAAAGCGATAGGGACAATCAACAAGCAAAAGATAATTTTATTTATTTATCTCGTTAACCCTGGGAAATACGTATATACAAACCCTACCTCGGGGCCACTTCCTATAACCATAAAAAAAAAATACTAAGTTTAGATTAGGGTTAACGCTACTCTATGCTAACTCAAATAGAAATCCATGTCCACTTCCAGCTTTCCACAGTTAAGGGCCTGAAAAATGGTTAACAATAACGGGTGAGATATAAAATCTCTGTGAATCAACGTCTAAGTATGAGTAGGGTGCTGATTCGCTCAAGGCGACCTAAACATACAGATCAATGCAAATAACGGATCAATAGCGTGCAACTCTCGTAAGGCTAAAGCTATCACATGATTAGGCGCAACTCACCACTTAACTACCAAATACATGTCAACTTACCCCACCTTAGCTCAAATATTATACGGTATACAACATGGCATTCAACCACACACAAATCAAGGCTCACAATCAGAACACTAATCACAACTTTCATTCTAAATATGCAATAAATAAATTGTACGTGATCAAATATGCGGTAAATAAATTGCACGTGATCACATATACACAATTCAATCACCAACATTGAAAGTTACCAATCAATTTATTACACAAGCCAATTTATATGGCTATTTCCAATAACGATATCACAATTCAAGCATAGAACGATCACGCAGGAGTATTAAAACTATAAAAAAATATTAGTAAAATAATAAATCGACAGCTTATCGTCTAAACCTCGACAGCTTATCGTCCAAACCTCGATAGCTTATCATCCAAACCTCAATAACTTATCGCCTAAAACCTTGATAGCTTATCGTCCAAACCTCGATAGCTTATCATTAAAACCCCGATAGCTTATCGTCCAAACCTCGATAGCTTATCGCCAAAATCTCGATAGCTTATCGTCCAAACCTTGATAACTTATCGTCTAAAATCTCGATAGCTTATTGTCCAAACCTCGATAGCTTGTCGTCCAAATCGATAGCTTATCAACCAAGGTTAACTAACCTAACCATAATTAACATAAAGTAACTATGGTTAACATAAAGTAACTACGATTAACGAAAAGTAACTATAGTTAACTAAAAGTAAATGCGGTTAACGAAAAGTAACTACGGTTACTTTAACTAACTAGGGTTGACTAACTCGACCGTATTTAACCAACCCAACTGTAGTCAATTAGCCTAACTCAACCATCATTAACTAAACTAACTAACCATTAACATAAATTAATCTATCCCTAAACGTAAGTAATGATCTAATCGGAGATTAGGGGTTAACTCACAAATAATGATTGGTGGCGATGACTCGAGCGCTATAACGACGATCCTCGGTGGCTCTCGGCCTCTCGGCTCGGCACGGTGGTTGGCAACTTGAGCTCGGGGGGTGGCGTGTAGCTAGGCGATGACAACTCGCGGCGGCGCATCAATGAACAACGAACGGCAGAGCTTGAATCGGCATCGAACGAGCCGGGTCTCCACCGACCAACCTCTGTTCTGCTCGGATCCACGAAATTTCATCAACTTTCTAGACAATCAACCCTCATATCCAAATATCCCTCTATCTTACGGTCGCGTAGGAGAAAACGGAGCTCAATTCGCCATCCGAACGAGCTCAAACGAGCGATTTCTTCTCGAGCTTGTACAAAAATCCGAGAAAATGGGCTCTCGGGCGTGGGAGAATTTGGGTGGCACGGCGGCTGTTCGGCTCGGCTCAGCCCACAGTGATTCAACACGGTGACAAAGGACGGCGTGACGGCGACCGATGGTGAGGGAAGTCGGCGACGAAGGCGGATGGAGGAGGAGAAGATGGTGATGGTGGTTGAGCAAAAATGGAGGAAGAGAGGGGAAGGAGAAAGAGAGAAAGAGAAGAGGAGAGAGAGAGAGAGAGAGAGAGAGAGAGAGAGAGAGTGATGTGAGGTGAGGTGAATTAATAGGGGTGGGGCCCACGGGTCAAATCCCCATTAATATTTTCGTCATATACGAATAATATCTAGGGGCAAAACGGTAATTTGGGTCATCGAGGGTAAATTAATCTACGGGTATTAAAGCTGAGGGCATTATTGAAAATTTCACAATTAGAGTTCGGTCAAGATGAAGCTTAAGCGCAAAGGGTCTCGGCACTACGATCTGACGACTCGATTACCCGAGCATGACTTTCTCTGATCAACATCTTAGAACTATCCAATTATTATCTCTTAAATCTTAAAAATCCCATTTTATTCACCAGAACGAAATTCGTGATTAAAATCCATCGAATTCATTTATCTTATAAATGTCGAATTTTCGGGATGCCACAAATATTGTTTTATTGCATCTAAAATCTTCATAACTATAATTTCATACTGAAATCCAGCATAATTATCTATGCCAACAAGTTGAAATTAGTCATTTTCGTAGCCGCTAACGCCCATGCGGCGGTCTATGGAGGTCGGGCCCAAAGCCTTGATGCCTTTGCCCGGTGCGCCGTCAGCCGAGCCCTAGTCCACAAAGGCAATGCTTGGGTCCTCGACACTTAGGTTCGGATCCACAAAGGTCGCGGTGGATCCTTGGCCCTCGGATTCGGGTCCTTAGCTATTCAAATGTTCGTTCTTATAGGATATTTAGAAAAAATCAATTTTCTAGTAATTTTTTATTTTTTAATTCTCTTTCTTTTTATTTTTTTCATTCTTCCTTGGCCAGTCACTTACCCTAAGCGAGAGACGAGGTTAGCGACATTGTTAATTTGGCGAGACTCGAGCTTGTAGACCTTCGGAGACCCGGTCCCTCTCCTATGGCCTATTGACCAAGGAAGGAAACAAAAATAAAATAAAAATTAAAAACTCCATTTTTTTGGTAATTTTCCTCCAGAAAATCAAATCAGATATTCCATAACAATTGGCGAAAAATATTTTCTAATTCATTTTTAAGTTTCAGCCAAACAAAAAAGAAATAGTTATTTTCTTGGAAAATCATTTCTTGGAAAAACATTTCCAAAAAATGTCACATTTGCTGCGAAATAAACAAAGACTAATGGTGGTTTGTTTGAGTGAAAATGTTTTCTAAAAATTATTTTTCCGGACTTTCACTAGTTTGGTTCACCGAAAAGGACTTAGTCAATGGAAATTTTTTTTCAATTAATGGAAAGTTCATTCATAAAATTAAGAAAGTGAATTCAAAGAAATGAAAGCACTTTTTGGAATTATTTATATAGAATTTCTTAATATTTTTTAATTTTATTTTTCCTTCTTACTCCACTGGTCACCTCGTCGACAGCTAGTGACAAGCCACACGACGTCGAGCCTCGCTATATTCGGGGAGCAAGAAGGAAAAGAAAAAGAAAAATTAAAAATTTTAAAAATAAATTAAAATATGAATTTGTAAAATAATAATAAATCCGAGCTTTTGAATTTTCTTTTGGCTAGAGATAAAATTTTGAAATTGAAATCATTTTCCAAATAAAATCCAAACACCAAAAAACATTTTTGGTCAAATATCACAAAACAAGGGAAAGTTAATCATTTTCCTAAAAAACGCTTTCACGGAAATGGAGTTTTCTCCCAAATAAATGAAGCCTAAAATTTTGTTCTTGTTCTGTCCCGTTGGCGATATTTGACCAATTTAATTACTGGACAAACCCTTTGGTTTGCTTTCCTTCTCCTACATTAGAGCTATTGCTTTCAATTAGGAGAAAATTGTAGCTACTTGTGACTTGGATAGAACTTTGAGATACTTGCACTAAATGAAGGTATAACTCGAAAGAGACCTTCATGTATGTATACTGATCTTATGGAATCTTGGTTGTATCTTATAAAAAAAATTTAAAAATATTTATTTTACATACAAAGTGAGGGATTGTTGGTGTTTATTTGTAAATAACATTTTCCTTATCTCACCTAAGAGGGATGAGAGAGTGCAAGGCACTTTAAATGTGAGAAGACTATTGTAGTCTTTCAAATGAAGAAATGGGTGGTGGACTAGAGTTCACCATACCCCGCATGCGGGTGCACAATTATTCGGCGCCCTTAGCCCTTGGCATGCTTGCATCGCGAAAGAAAATAAGCCCTAATCAATAATTATTTTTTATTGTTGAATTTCGAAATTAATTATTCTATAATTTTATTTCATTAAATTTTTTTAATTATGATTGTTCGGATATGAACAGTTGCGTCCGAATGGCGGTTTTTTCACAAGAATAGTCATGTTTGAATTGTAATTTTTCAAACATAAATGGGTGTGTCCGTATGGGCGGTTCGGATATCAAGAGGTATGTTCTATTCGTACTATATCTTGTTCATTTTTTGCAGTTCTAAATTTTCATTTTTTTTCTTTAAAAGAGAGACAACCATCTTTTCAATGGTTTACGGAGAGTTTTAGAAGATTTACTAGAATTATTATCTAATATTCTCATTGTGACTTTTTTGTGTTACGAAGAGATTTTACTAGAAACCTATAGCAATCTCGTGGGGCGAATTGACCCTAAAAGAGAGTGACTCTCGAAGTCCAATTACATTATTACTCCATTTCCTCTCATATTTTTCCAATAACTTGTAGACAATACGCCACGGGATATCAACTTGCATAACTTTGACTCTTCATTTGTTTCTGCCCTTTTCCACTTCCCTTCGTTTTGTAACCGCTGTTAAATTATCTTGCAACGAAACCCGATCCGATTGGAGTGTGTAGATAAAGTTTATAAGAACGACCATATGAAGCAAATTAAAGTTTTTCAAACTAAATCTGCTAGGAAAAAAAATTCAAAGATTCTACTTGGATTAGAATTTCTCTTGAACGGGAGATGGAAGTAGATATGTTGAGATTTGTTTTCCTTTTGAAGATAACTCGTCCTATGAATGGGAATAAAGATTTGGACGTGCGAGGGAAAGTATGAAAACAATCATCCAAGATTAGGAAAGGGACGTCAACTTTGGCCTTTAAATTCGGCCCAAAATATAGTCCAAAAAAAAAATATATATATATCTTTGGCCTTTAAAAGTCCTGCGAGTGCGAGAGGTCTCTTTCTTCTTCTGGTACAAACACAGAAGCAATTAGGAAAGGGACGCACAGGGATCCCTTTCTTTGATCACTCGCACTTAGGAGTTCTGAACACGGTGGATTTTGAGTGGTGAGTTTTACATCCATTGAGTTTTCTCATCGCGTGTTACTTAGATTTGGACAAAGTGTGTTGATCGATTGTTACTATGTAGTTTTCCAATTATTTAGTGAATAATTTGAATAAAACTGATCGAACACCAGTAAATACCGACATGATCACATAAATCTCTGGTGTTATTTCGGGTTGATTTGATTACGAGATGCGATACTCTCACATAGATCTGCATACTGTGACCCAAAGAATGACGACAGCCAAAGTGAGCTTGAAGCTTCTGGTCGACAAGAGAAACCGAACGGTGGTCTTTGCTGAGGCAGGCAAAGATTTTGTCGACTTCCTCCTCCACATCCTCGCGTTGCCGGTCGGACAGGTGATCCAGCTTCTCACGAAATCTGGGAAAACTGGGATGGTGGGCAGTTTAGCCAATCTCTACGGCAGCGTCGAGAAGCTGAACGATGTGTTCATCAAGTATTCCAAGAAGGAAATTCTCTTGAAACCCAAAGCACCCGACTTCCTCGCCGAAATCCCGAATCTGTTGCCTGGGACTTCCTCCTCAGATTCAACGCCCGGTACCTACTACAGGTGCTCTTCCCGTTTGAGCATGAACTGCTTGAGCTATGCGGCTGAGGACCGTTCTGCGATGTGTCCTCAGTGTAGAAATCCCATGAACCAACCATTCACTCTCGTCAAATCTCCGTATGGTAACCGGACCTACTATGGGTGCTCCTACCGTGTGCACGCTAACTGTTCGAACTATCTGGCTAAGGAAGGTTCTGCAATATGTCCTCAGTGCAGTTATTCCATGGGCCAACCAGTCACTCTTGTCAAACCAGCAGCTGAATTGGACGCTAAGGCCGGCTTTGTGCTCGGGGAGGTGATGTACATGGTGACGGATGATCTGGAAGTAAAGCCCATGTCGACTATTTCGAGCATTACTTTGCTCAAGAAGTTCAACGCGGAGGAGATTGAGCATCTTGAGGAGAAGGTGGTCAGCTTGGGAATGGACGAGGTAAGCCCATGCCATTCCTTGCGACTACGATATGTTTTCGACTTTCGAAACACAAACTTCAAAAGTCAACAAGTTATGTGGAAAATTCATTTTTAAGAGACATATAAATTGCAAATAATTATTGATCGACGTGTGTTACTGGCTCATTACTATATGTAAATGTATATATCATTTAGGATATATAGTAAGTATAAGTTGATTAAATTTCAATTTGAGCTTTTGTACAATGAGTTAGAGATGCCTATAGGGTAAACTAAGATTATGTCTGCGATAATTATAGGGATTATAAAGTCCAATACAATTCGATCCAGAACGAAAGAAAGTAACCATACTCTTCAAATATCTGGTTTGTAACTTTGAAGGGTATCAAGCTGCTGAGGAGTTCACTCCACTCCCAGAAGGTTCTCACTGATGTCTTCCTCGGTGTGAAGCGAGAGAGATCGTGAGCAAGAGGTTGCCACAGAATTTCAATCTCTCTTGACACACATATATGGAGGGATATTTTCTTACTTTTCGAATGGGGTTATGCAAGACTTTTAGTGCAGATTGAAATTTTTAAGGTTTGTATTTTTTTTATTTTTGTAATTTCTTCTTCTTCTTTTTTTCCAACTGATTGCCCAACTCTCAATCCATAAGCTCGGACATAAAGGAAAAAAAGACTAAAGAGACTTGGCTCAATCGGCTCACGAACCTAACTGATTATCTCACATTTTTGGTACAATTTTTTTTTCATTTCTATTTTAGCGTCAGACAATGTTTAATATACTTATAATTATATGTCTTGCTATGTAATTACACTTTCACCCTTCGAATGTACTTTTAAACACAAGCAAAAGAGGCTAGCGCAAGTGCTTCAAATCGAGTTGAGATCTCGATTGACTCAGAAAATATACTTAAAAACAAGTCGAGCTGAGTCGAGCTAGTGTATGTCGAATTTGAGTTGAGTTTGAACATGTGAAAATAAATTACTTGATCAAATTTTGAGCTTCAAGTTGGATTGAGCTCGAGCCTGGCACTGTGTTGTCTCGGCTCGATTGCACCCCTTCGTACATCTAATCTAATATAAGCATAGTCGTGCTCCATGCAACTCTCCATATTAGGTTGAATGCTAATCTATTATGGAATGCCACATAGCCATTTTATGTCTACGTGTGACCCTCCTCTGTACTATGCTTCCACACTCATGTCATTTGTCTTCAAATTCATGTTGAGAATTACGAAAAAGATTTCATGCGAGCTTAAACGTCGATAGTTATATACTTATGAAATATAAAGTCCAAAATTAAAATAAATAAAAAAAAGTCAAAATCGCCTAAGAAAAGAAGAAGAAAATATATGAAGGAGAGAGCAAGGTGACGGAGCTGAATGGTCAATAGGTGGGCAGGCGCCACCACCAGACGTTTTAAAAGCAGAGCAACACGAACTAAACCAAAAAAACATAGAAATAATTACAAAAAAAATCGTAAACTTGTTGCAATTGTATCAAATATCAGTCTTAAACTTTTTTTTCTTGTCAATTTAGTCCTAAACCTTTTGTATTTGTAACAATTCAGTCTTTTCGGCCAACTTTGGCCCGCCTATCTTGATGTGGAAGACGGCACATGTTTAATAATGTTTTACTATTTTTTGAATTTTTATTTCCTTTTTTCCTTTTTGAAAGCACAGCAACACGAACTAAACAAAAAAGAATATGGCTTCCGAATCTAATAAATCAAAGGGAGCACAATTCGAGGTCACCCCTAAAAAATCCAACAAAAAAAACTTAATATATAAAGAGCATATAAGTACTATAATAAAGCGAAACGAGATAATTCAACAACTCCTCTCACGTGTAAGTCGGGTAAGAAAGTTCAACTCAAAAACTTAAACTAATAGGTTATGAACGCTGCTCAAGTTCTATATTTCAACAATTGTGATAAAATAATTTGAAAGAGGTTCAGCAACTTATTGGTCATTATCCCTATACCAAGTGGTTAGATTTTTTCTTTCCTCCAGCTGCCACCGCTAGAAAATCCCAAGAGAGATTTTCTCTCCCTCTGAATTCAAACGTCGAATATTTAGAGATCTTATGTGGGAGTTCAAGGCTTTTTTATTTGCTTGGATTGCCTTTCATTTTCTCTCTCACTCTGTTTTGGGAGTTTGTGAGTGTGAAAAATGTGCTGCAGCTGATTTTGAGTGAATATGTACCTCTCAAGTATTATCCTAATTAATGAATGAAATCCTTATTTCGACAAAAAAAAAAAAAAATCAGCTTCATTTGAAATTTTGTCATGAAGCGATGCGAACAACTTAGATCAAAGCTTTAGAGTGGTGACCGCATACTAGAACCAATGGTGGGTTTCGTAACTCTTGTGCCCGGACTCGGAGGCCTAGTCCAAGCCTTGATGGCCCGATTCGGCTGATTCTTGCACTTTTTATAAAAATCGGATCATCGTTGTGCTCGAGCAAAATTTCAGGCATAGCCTTCGACCAAATGATCACTTTTGCTGGAGGAGGATACGTCACATGCTCACATTTTTCACACCGATATCCCAATCGGTATTCCCTACACAGCCTCCTGAGTCTCTTTCCTGTAATTCGTTCCATTTTTGCTAGCACAAATAACTTCTCACATTTTGCTAGAGGTTGTAAGGTGTATAGCGGCTCACGAGACTCGTTCCAGCCCTCTTAGGCCCACCAAGCCAGGGCATAAATGGATGGCCCGATTTATTTGTGAGAAAAATTGTCCAAAAACTCGTAAACTTATTGCAATTTTGCCAATTGAGTCAATTGACTCAATTTGGCCAATTTTGGCTAACTTGAATGCCGGCCGCCCTTCTTCCCGGATAGACGTTCTGTTTTCCTTTACTTTGTTTTGTAGTGAAACTATGGATTAAAACTAGATTATTGGTACGCTTGATTCTCCGCACAGACCAAGTCCAACCGTGGCAGCAACCAAGAATATGAGTTTGAAGTTTCTTGCTGGGGTAGTTTACTCCTGCTACTTTGTAAGATGCTGATGAAGCTATTCAATCCGCGATGTGCTATTAGTCTCTATATTAGCTTACTAAGGAATTAGTTAGTGGGTGATGATTGATCTGTGGTACTATAGTGTCTAAGACGTGCATTGCTTCTAATGTACATGTGCTTGTAATGTTGGACGAATGTGTTCTATATGAATGGATCCGTCTGGTTCAAGAAATCGAGGGATTTACTATGAATTGACATAGAGACAAGGATGTTATTCTAGCGAGGTACCATAGAGTAAGCAAGAAGAACCGAGCCGTCTAAACTTCTACCCTTATTTTCTTTTTTCATAATGTGAAGGGGAGCTATATATACCTTGCTTGCGAGGTCGGCATGTCCTTCCTCGTCCAAGATCTGACTCCTTCACAATGACTGTCAAGTTGTTGGCCTTCACCAAAGATAAAATAGATAATGTGATTACCAGCCTGGTTAACAGGGCAATTGGCCTACAAAGAACTCAATGAGGAGAAGAGGAGAGGAGATGGGAACGAGTAGGAAGCAAACCCATGATAATATTCTCAATCAGCCAAAGGGGAAGGCAACAAATTGGTAATTTATGGTGTATATTTACATGAAATAGCGAGAAGCAAATCTTTGATAAGATTGCAGACTTGGAACGACTCCTCATTAGTAAAGCATATATTCGATCCATTCTTGTATTTGGACCCGGTTTCACTGTGATCAAGCACGTCTAATCTCTACAAGATGGTAACAACCGATTAGCTAAGTAGCACCGACACCGATACCCACACACAACACGCGACATAGCACGACATGCTGACACGTCATTCTAAAAAAAGAGAGAATTCCGACACGTTGGGGCACGTTGCATTTTTCTAAATACGTGATAAGTTATATTGAATTTCTTCTTTTTTTTTCTGTTAGGGATTCGCGATTAGATTTTTTTTTTAGGGCTGGATTAATTTTGGGATGGCTTGGTATATGGCTTAAGTATATATATTTTTGATAAATTTATTTTTGACCCCTAATTTATTGAAAATGCTTAAAGTTAACCCGTGCGCTTCAAAACGGCGTGTCGGGATGTTAGACTCATGTGTTGCTGGCGTGCTTGGTTTTCGATCACGTGTCAGAGAGTATCGGGAGAGTGTCGGAGAGTGTCGAGCCCCCCCTCCTTTGACTCTTCATCTGTTCTTGCCCCCCTTTGCCCTTCCCTTCGTTTCTAAGCAATTTGACTTTTAATATGTGTAAACGCTGTTAAATTAGCATGTAGATAAAATTTGTTAAACTGAATCTGTTAGGGAAAAAAAAATCCAGAGATTGTATATAGATTATAATTTATCTCGAACGGGAGATGGATGTAGATATGTTGAGATTTGTTTACCTTTTGAAGATTAACTTGTCAGATGAATGGGCAGAAATATTTGAACGTGCGAAGGAAGCAATCATCCAATATTTGATCGGATATCCACGAATCGTACTTGTTACCAAAACCGGGGACGTTAAATTTGGTCTTTAAGAGTCTTGCCAGTGGTCTCTTTCTTCTTTCTGGCACAAACACAGAAGCAAAGGGACGCACAGGAGCCCTTTCTTTGATCGAACCGAGGAGGTTCTGAACACCGTCAGCCGCGAGCTTGAATGGCGACAAGCAGTGTGAGCCAAAGAATGGCGACACACAGAGTGAGCTTGAAGCTTCTGATCGACAAGAGAAACCGAACGGTGGTCTTTGCCGAGGCAGGCAAAGATTTTGTCGACTTCCTCTTCCAAATCCTCGCGGTGCCGGTCGGACAGGTGATCCAGCTCCTCACGAAAACCGGGAAAACTGGGATGGTGGGTAGTTTAGGCAATCTCTACGACAGCATCGAGGAGCTGGACGATGTGTTCATCGAATCTTCCAAGAAAGACATTCTCTTGAATCCCAAAGCACCCGCCTCTCTCTCTGGAATCCCATCTCTGTTGCCTGAGACTCCTTTGTCTTCAGATTCAAGGCCAAAAACCTACTACAGGTGCCATCTCTCTTCGTATAGCCCTTTGTTGGTTAGCCCTGCGAGTCGTATGTGTGGCCACTATGTGGCCGAGGAACCTTATGCAAATTGTCCCGGATGCAAGCGTCGCATGAATCTTAGATGCACTCTTGTCAAATCCCCGGCTGGTAACCCGGCGGCCTCTGCTGCGGCATCGGCAGTTGAATCAGACGGTGGTAAGGGTGGTTTCGTACTAGGGACAGTAATGTATATGGTGATGGATGATCTGGTGGTAAGGCCGATGTCGACTATTTCGAGCATTACTTTGCTCAACCAGTTCAAGATAACGGAGATTGGGCATCTTGAGGAGAAGGTGGTCAGCTTGGGAATGGACGAGGTAAGCCCATGCCATTCCTTGCGATCACAATATGTCTTTAGATTTTCGAAATGCAAACTTTATAACTCAACAATTTACTGTACAAACTGTAAATAAATACTGATCGAAGTGTGTTATAGGCATTGTATCATAAGTACTCTCAGCAAATTACAGTAAGTATATATCCATTAAAATTTAAATTTGAGATTCATTTAGAGATGGTTACAGGGTAAACTAAGATTGTGTTGGCATGTATTATAGGGCGTATAAAGTCCAATATAATTTGATCCAAAATAAAAGAAAGTAACTGTCCTTTTCAATTATTTGGTTTGTAACTTCGAAGGGTGTAAAGCTGCTGGGGACTTCACTGCACTCCAAGAATGTTCTCACTGATGTCTTCCTCGGTGTGAAGCGAGAGAGATCGTGATCAAGTGGAGGCCGTAGAATTCCAATTTGTCTTGATATATACACGTATAGGAATATACATATGTGCATGTAGAGAGATATTTTCTTATTTTGTGACTCAGGTTATGCAAGACTTTTCGGGAATATTAAAATGTTTATCATATCTCTTTATGATGTGACAGCATTGCTTTGGTGAAAACAGCGATGTGAACATGCTGAAGAAAGAGTTCTCATAGCAGATAATGAATGGTCAAGCATTTGTTGTGTTTGTGGAACAAATGTACACACTCCATATGTAAAATTAACAATATCCTTCATGAGTTAGCACCTATGAGCCGTGGTGCAGTCCGACTGAACTCTTGACCCATGATAAGTTGTCCTTGAAGCTCTAATGCATAAGCTCAGACACAAAAGGGAAAAAGACGGTAGCTCAACTCGTCGCCTTTTTCAAATTAGGTTGAGCTCCAACCTGGCCTCGCACGTCAACTAGACTCGATTGCACCTCCTTCATGCATCTAATCTAATATAAATATAGTGGTGCTCCACGCAACTCTCAATATGAGGTTGAATGTTGCTCTATTATGGAATGCCACTTGGCCATTTTGTGTCCACGTGTGACATTTTCAAACTATACCCATTGTTTGATCCGATTTTGCCGTTAATTTGTTTTTCTCTAATCTTCTATTGAATTAAAGTTTCTACATCTGATTTCCTAACAAGTGAAATTGTCAACTTTACCCGTCATACACCACTAAACTTTCTTTGTACTATTGAATAATTATATCTGAAACCATCATAAATATTGTTGTGCGGATAAATCGGAAACCAGATATACATGGTTCGGTCATTGAGATTTACATCAATGGGAGAGCAGCAACGATCGGAGATTACAAATCACATTCGAGTCACTCAAATACTATCAGTATTTCCCCAATTCTCACGAAATAATATTTCAATCTTACGAAGAAATTAATGCAAATCTTACCACAAGTTTTAATCGGCTTCGACACTTGAATACTTGATGTATTCCGCTAGTGGAAGCTCCTTTTTATACAATTTAAAATGAAGATCCACTACTAATTTATAGGAAAGGTTTGGGTCCAAAATAGGGAACCTTCTCTAACTAGGATTAGGAAAACATCATACCAATTCTACCAATGATAGATTTTTGTATATTCAAAACAAATCTTATCCAATATAGAATACAATTTCGGTCAACCCACTTCCCATATTAGATTTTCTTGATCAAATCCAAAAGCCAAAAGTTTGCATGCTCTTTTATCTTATCATTAATTTCACGATCAACATATAATTATTTTCGAAATTCAGATTTTCGCTTTGAGTCGAAATTTGTGACATATTCTAACAAATATAATTTGATACACAAATCTGGCAAAATTATTCATGCCATCGACTCAAAATTAGTCATACCGGCCTATATAAAAGTTCGATCATGGTTTTCTGATATCTATTTACATAAAATCTATTATGGGCTCTCTTTTTTAAGAAAAATTAGTAATAGCTGTTACAAAAAACCTACGGAAGCTAGCTATGCTTTGCAAGCACTAAAAGCCAAGAAAAGAGAGTATATGGCTGTGAAAAATTCTTACTGCATCCATCCTTTATTGAACTAAAAACTTAGCCTTTAAATAAGCCATACACCAATAGATAACCCAGAAAAATAGCAACTACTTTTGAGCTAAACGTGTGTACAGCAACATACTACAACTGATTCCTATAAACTAGGACAACTGTACTAACTAGGCTTTATTGAAAAAATTAAACACATGTTCTTTGACTAATTCAACACCCTCCCTTAAACCGATATTGCAGACAATCGGTTTAAAGGACTAAGAACAAACCCTCCCTTAATCTGGAGCTTCCAACGGACAAACACCAAGAAGCTTTCTCGGCTTCTGAAATGTAGACAATTTAAGAGGCTTGGTGAATAAATCAACAAGCTTCTCTTCACTCCCGCAAAAAACAAGGTCAATCACTTTATGTTTTGTGAGATCCCTCAAGAAATGATGCTTCACATCTATGTATTTGGTCCTCCCATGTAGAATTGGATTCTTTGAGAGTTCAATGACCGAGTTGTTGTCACAATAAATTGCGGTTGCTTCTTGTTATTTATATTGAAGTTCTCCAAGAATCTTCCTTAACCAAATAGCTTGACAAGCACACTCAGCTTCACTTGTTGATAGAGTAATAATTGGCCGCTTTTTTCAACACCATGAGATAGCCCCTTAACCAAGCATAAACACATAGCCAGAAGTGATTTTTCGATCATCCATATCACCAGCATAATCGCTATCGGTGAAACCAAGCAAGTATGATCTTTCTCCCTTCTTGTAGAACAGCCTAAAAGTTACAGTCCCTTTCAAGTAGTGAAGAATTCACTTTGTAGCTAGCAAATGTTTTTCGATTGGATTTTCCATATATTTGCTGATAAGGCTTTCAGTATGCATGACATATGGCTTTTGTTGCTGTTAAATACATTAATCTCCCCATGATTTGTTTGTAGAGAGTGCTATTTACCTTTCTTCCATCGGGATCCTTTGACAGCTTCGATCCAACCTCAATTGATGTGGTCACCGAATTGCAATGCTTCATCTGAAATTTGTCTAAAATCTCTTGAACATATTTCTTTTGAGACAAAAATTCTAGCTTCAGATTGAATTACTTCAATGCCCAAAAAATATTGCGTCAATCCAAGATCAGTCATGTCAAATTCCTCCGTCATAGACTTCTTAAATGTGTAAATCATGACACTACCATTCCATGTGAAGATAAGATCCCTCACATGCAAATATACCAGAAGCAATTTTCTACCATGATCAATCTTAATAAATAGTGTATGCTCATAAGGACATTTTGTAAATCCATCCTTCAAAAAATAAGCATCAATTCTCTTGTACCAACCTCTTGGAGCTTGTTTCTACCCATGTAAAGCCTTTAACAATTTATATACTTTATTTTCATTACGCGGCTTGACATATCTAGAGGGTTGATTAACAAATACTTATTCTTGCATATCACCACGTAAGAATGTTGACTAATGTTGACTTCACATCTAATTGGTAGATGGGGCCACAAATTCTGTATCGCTAATGCAATCACCAGTTAGATTGTATCAAGTCTTGCAATAGGCGCAAACACCTCTTTGTAATCCACTCTAAATTCTTGCTTGTAACCTTTTGCGACCAATTGTGCCTTGTATTTTTCAACTTCGTCGTTCTTGTTCAATTTTGCCTTGTAAACCCACTTGAATCCGATTGTTTTTTCCCATTGGAAAGATCGGTCAATTTCCACATAGTATTTTTCTCAATTGCTTTGAAAAAGAGGTTGGGTCACTATCTGCAAACAAAGCAAAATGGATCAATGGGTCTATGGTTTGCCCAACTCCGGACACTTCATAATCTTCCATCCATGCTAGCCTTCATCGGACGCGTTGTGATCATTCTCCAAATGCTATAGGCATTGCGGAATTTCTAGCATTTTTGGTGTTGACTTGGCTCGTAGTGGACTACTGTTCTAGCTTGATATCATCTTCAAAATTTGCTGGAATTTGTTCACCACCATCTTGCTTACTCCATGACCAAAATCTCTCTTCATCAAAAATCACATCACGGTTGATGATGATTTTCTCTGCTATAAGATTCATAGAGTTTGTAGGCTTTTGAATGAACATTAATGCCAAGAAAAACACATCATTCTCCTTTATCAACTAACTTCTTTCTCTTTTGGTGCGGAACACGGGCATATGCAGTACACCCAAAAATTCAGAAGTAATCAACTGCAAGTCTTCGTCCTCGCCAAACTTCTAGAGGTGTCATATTTAAAACAAGTGTGGGGCTTCGTTCAACGAGATGAACACTCAAACTTACTGCTTTTAGCCAGAAGCTCATTGGAACTCCATTTGATGTCAAGGGGCTTTGCATCATATTCATAATGGTGCGGTTTTTCCATTCACAGACACCATTTTGTTGTAGTGAATAAGTTGCAATGAACTGTCTTTTAATCCCATGCTTTGCATAGAAATATGCAAATGCAGTCGAAATGTATTCACCACCACGATCCGTACGAAGAACTTTGATTGGATTTCCGCTATCTTTTTCAACGAGTGTTTGGAAGCTTGTTGACACTCGATTTTTAATCATTTTTATTTTATTTTTATTTTCCAAAATTCACCAAAAATTCACAAAAAATCAAAAAATTAAAAAATCAACATTGGAAGCCTTGGCCAAGCTTAAGGAACCAATTTGGAACAAAAAATAATTTTTCATATTTTTCACATTTTTTTAATATTTTCGGAAAATAGGAAAATACTTCAAAATTCATAAAAAATACTTTTTGAGGTCGCAAAAATATACAAAATTGTTCAATATTTTTCTTTTAATTCCTTTTTCATATTGACCTCAAGAAAAATCAAAAATTGAGTTCAATTTTAGGTGTTTCTTCATAATACCTAAGGTTGAATTTGCACGAAAAATACCAATTGAGTCTTTTTATTTGCAATTTTTGCACATTTAGAGTCTAGACATTCAATTGTGGTCCCTTTGAACTTCAATTTGATCGATTGCACCCTTAATTGCGCGAATTGCACAGAAATTCTTAAAAATTTTGCAATTAAGTCCCTCAATTTTGCAATTTTTGAAATTACTTTCAATTGAGGAACTTTCTATATACAATTCGACCATCCCTAGTGTTTTCACACATTCTGAATCGATTGGGATGGGTCTCATAGTCCAATTTTATCAAGTTGATACTCAATTGAAATTTTCCCCAAATTGGCAATTTAGAAAAATTTGGGGTTTTTGTATAAATTGATGGGAAATTTTGGGCAAAACCACTTTCTTAGATAATATTCAGGGTACGAAGTGCAATTTTGAAGTTTAATTGCAAAAATTCCCAGGAAATTGAGGTTAATTTTGAAATTTATGAAAATTGCACTGTCTGAGCCAGTTCGGGCCGGTCTGACCGCCGGTCGGACCGGTCGAACCGGTCCAGCACAATGTCATCTTCCCCAAGTCAACCTCGCGAGTTGCAGCTTTGGACAGTGAGATTCAACGACCAAATTGAAGGTTAATTCGTGTGTAATTGATGCAATTGACATGGGGCTTTTGTTGTGCAGGGTCGAGAGGAATTGATTGCCACCGCGGCGCGATCAATGGCCGCCGGCGTACGCCGTAATCGCCGGTCAAAGTCACGGCTGCACAGAAAAGTCAAACTTGGCAAAAACGCGTGCAATTGACACTCGCTTGGACTCAACGGACGTCTAATGGACTTGGACGGAATCCTAGTGATTCCGTCACCATCCGGCGGGCCTGAAATCACGTGGGTGGCATGTGAATTACCCCGGGCCAGCTCACACCCGACGCGCCATTTTTTCAAAAACCAAGTATAAAAGCCAAGAAGATTCGCGAACAAAAAAGAGGCTCATTCGGTTCATCACACACCAGAATAGAGAGAGAAAGTGAGAGAGGAAGAGAGAGAATCTCCCGTGCGAGGTCCGAACTCAAGTTGCGGACCGAGTTTCTGCTACTCCGGTCCGGCCAGTCTAGGCCAAATCGGCGCGGCGGATCGTCACCGGAACTTCCTCCAAGCTCGGACGAGTCGATCGGCACAGCTCAATCGGACTACAACCGCCAAAAACGGTAAGTTGAACCTTGAGCTTCATCACTGCACGATCATGGCATCTTGAGTTCCCGAACTTCATTTGTGCAATTGATTTGTGCCTTTTGCTCCTATAACACTTCTAACCTTGATCGCACCTTTTTTCTGCATCGATTTCCCCTGAAAACCCCGAGTCGAACCTCCATTGCAGCTCGGTCCGCCGAACACCGGCCGACCTTTCTAGCCATCGCGAGTCCAATCGGGACTCGAGGTAAGTTTCCTCAACTCCTTTTTGAGCTTCTGTGTGATAGAATTAGGTTATCGTGCTCTGTGTTGCTTGATCAAGCTCCGAGATGCCGTGATCGTGCTTAGTTCGATTCTCGCGATTTGGTGGATGAAAATGTTTGATTCTTGGATATGTCAATCTAGAAGGAGAGGCGAGTGTATTGGCGTTGGTTTGGTGTCATTCCGGCGAGATCTCGCCGTTGGATCTCGCCGAACGTTTACGGCCGTCCATTCCCGTGTCGTCGCGAGGAAGAAGATGACCGACGTGGCTCGGTCAAAAGTCAAGGTCCGACGTGGCACACCGTGATTGGTCCACGCTGTCGCCGACTCACTGGACGAGCGTGCGAATAGGCTGAAGTCGGCCTTGATCCGACGGCCAGGAAAAATAGATGAATTTGATTTAGGGCCGTCGGATCTGATTTTTGTATTTTTAGATATTAGTATATTAGATAGAATTTCGAAAATAGGTGAAACGGTGCCGTTTTTGTTTGAAGAAGCGTCGTCGTTTAGGGTTAATAGGAACGGACGGTTTAGATGGAATCCAGGATCAATCGTAGCCGTCCATAGTGATAGTTGATACGGCGTCGTTTGCATTATAAGACATAAATGCGTCGTCGTTTAGGCATATGAGGGAATGAACGGTCCGGATCGTGCTACGGGTTTAATCGCAGCCGTCCATATATTAGTGGATGCGGCGTCGTTTAGATTAGTGGGCTTCGACGGGCGAGATGAAGTCTTGAGATTTAATCCCGACCGCCCATTTGATGTTGAGAAGCGGCGTCGTTTTTAGTAAGATCGAGTTAGCGGTCGAGATGAATTCCAGAGTAGATCTTGACCGTCCGTTTGAATAAGGCGATACGGTGTCGTTTTGTTTAGTAGAGGCCCGACGGCTAAGATTGATCTGCAGATTGATCTCGGCCGTCCATCTTTTTCTTTTATATTCAAATATTAGAAAATCAATTTTAGAAATTTCAAAAATAAATAGATAAATAGCATATGGTGCCGTTTCGAGGTCAAGGGGGTTTGCGAGTCGGGTCTGACCGAGTTGACCGGTCGTTGACCGGGTTGACCCGGTCCGGTTTATAATAAAAAAAATAAAAATATAAAAATAAAATTCCAAAAATTCAAAACAATTGTAAAAATACCTAAAAAATTCATAAAAATTCCCAAATTTTCACAAAAAAATTTCTAAAAAATTCCTAGATCGATTCGGGACTCATAAAGTCTGGATCGAAAATTTTGAGACTTCGAGGGTCGATTAATTTTGATCCGGAAAATTTCCAATATTTTTGAAAAATAAATAAAAATTCCAAAAAAAATAGAAAAAATTAGAAAAATTCCATAAAATCACAAAAAATGGGAAATGGCCACATTCAACTGGCCCGATCCCGATTTTGTGATTTTCGGGTCCCGAACCCCCAAAAATGACCATTCTACCCTTCCGGGCCTTCCGCCCCAAATTTTCACCAAATCACCCCGGAACCCGAATTTGATTTTTTGTGTGGGCCGATAGGGCCATTTTAGACATATCAAACCTTGATTGATTGATTTGTTTGCTTGTGATTATTTTGATTGCGCATTTAATTTTCATGATTGTGATTCTTAGGAATAGTAAAATCCCATCTGCATAAAAACTTAGAATTGTTAGGGCCTACCTCACCCGACATTACATCTGTATGAATTCTTAGGTTAGAAAAAAAATCAACATCGGTAACCGAAAGGGCGTCAAATATGAAATTTGGCGTAACCAAGTCCCCGGACCCAAAATATCCGGTTTTCGCGGAACCGAACGGTTTCTCCCGACCGCTCGGTAAGGTTTTCCGATCGTACCTTCCAATAAATCGATCGGTGGCGACTCCAAATTGCATGTACATCTCGCACATGCCACCCGACTACACAAGGTCAATTTCGATATTTGATAAATTTTACCCGACATCGCGATTCGAGTAATGGGTCTTGGGAGAGACCCGCGATCCTTAAAAAATACCCCGCCGACAACCGGGGGTCCTATAAAATTTATAAAAGAGGAGGATCGGCTCGTTAACCTCTTCGCCGGACGGACGGAGGGTCGCGATAGACCGGCGACTCCACCGGGGAAATAGAAGAGGACTTAAGCCAATAAAAATGTTGATTGTTTTCTAACCTCGTCTTCTCGAGATGCTCTTGAAGATGAGGTACGTCCACTAATAAAAAGTGTTAAATGTTGATGCGGATGGGAGTTATAAGGGGCGGCGGCTCATGCTAACCATTTTTGATACAGATATGGAGTTTTGGATTGTTTGTTTATTTATGCAAATTTTGAAGCGGTGTTTTGAATATAAATCGTGGTGCATGTCTTGCATATTAGAGGATCACGACACTGCACACACAAGCGCCTAAACCCGAGCCGCAAAATCACCTTTTAGGTCGCCATAGATAGGGATCGGTATGCGAAGCTCTTGTGTTTGATTGCACTCGGGTTGACCATATTTGATCCCGCTCGCTATGCAAGATTGATAGTCCTACCCACTTGTTGTTTGATTACGCTTGTGGGCGGCCCATCGGTTTGTATAGCGGGAGCCTTTTTAGGTCCATACCCGAGCCTTTTTGATTTCTTTAGAGTTGAACCTCACTTGTCTCATGTGCATGTGAAATGGATGGTTGGTATAACCTAAAACCAAAAACAAAAAAAAGAGTAACATCGGTTGGTAAGGCTTTCTACCCTTTTTATTTTGAACTTGTAAATTTAAATTTTGCATATCATGCATTTTCACGACATATCATCACAATTTGTAAGATCGTTTAAGTGATCGGGGTTGAAGGTCAAATTTTCCTTTTTCGATAAATGGCGCCCCGAGGTCGTGTTGATGTACCCGACGTATTCACATGGGAGCGGAGGACCATTCGACGCGAAGACCGAGTACCCGCTACATTCCGAGTTTTCGGATTTGTTCACGGACGAGAGCTCAACGGACGGAACCGCATCCGTAGCGAGAGTTGCGATTATACCCGATGTGGACGCCATTTGGAAATGAAACGTGAAAAGGAGAGAATCTAGGAGTTGTACATGAAATTGGCGAAGAAGCCTCGTGCGACCAAAACGGCCCCAAAGCACTCCCCAATTAAGAAGAAGGAAGTCATTACCATATCCTCCGATGATGAAGAAGATGTCAAGCTTCCCGAGATAGTGGAGATTTCACCCGATGAGGATACCATTCCAACTGTCTAGATTAGTACGACTTTGGGGCATTTTCTAGGTTTTATTACATTTTGAGTCGATTATATACCTTTTATTGACATTTATTGTCCGAACGTCTCTAGATATTATCATGTTCTATCTATTTCGACTTTATTGTATTAGACTTGTAAATTTCTTGAGTTGTCAATTTGTGAGCGACTTTCTACCCCGATTACGCTTAAACGATCCTAATCAAATTACATGCCATCTTTGGGTGAGATTAGGTCCGTAACTACCCTATTTATCTTATTTGGGTCAAGTGGGAGTAGTTGACCCTCATGTTACCAAAAGATGACATGGAATTTGGTTAGCACATTTGCATCACATTTCATGCATATGCATATTAAGCTGTGGTAATTGACTTTAGGATCATCATTTTTTGCATTTTTAGATCATGGGGAATGGAGACATCAAAGTCATCCCAATACCGCGCAAGGAACTCGCTATATGGTGGGATCGCCTCGACATCGTCAATAAAGCCTATGTGGAAGGACGTTTGGGACGACTTGTAGATTTGATCAAAGTGGAATACCAACCGGCGCTCATTCAAGCATTAGCCAAGGCATGGGGCCGCACGCACGATGACATTCAACTTTCGAGGATTAGAGTTGACTCCTACGCTCGAGGAGTATACCGCTATTATTGGGGCCAAATTTGAAGAACGAATAGCTCAACCCCCTTTGGACATGGACTCCACTCGTTCGTTATCGAGTTTTCTCCGTCTTAAAACTTCCGAGATTGAAAAAGTTTACAAATCCAATTCCAACAAATTCACCTTCTCGTTCCTTTTCGACAATTATTCCTCTCTACCCACCGAAACCGGTTATAAATCGGGAAAGGTGTTCATCTTGGCTTTCTTTGCATTCGTTCTATTCCCAACTTCTAGGACCACTTTTGACCCCTCCATAACCCATATAGCCAGACAAGCATGTTGTCACTGGGATTATTCGTACATGATCTTAGCTGAGACCTTTCTTTCCTTAAATCGTTCCAAATCTTCAAAAAGGCTGTTTTCCAAGCGTCCAAATGGGTTACTCCACTTGTGGTTCACCTCTCATATAAAGACTTTCCAACTCCGAGTGGGGTGCTATGAGATCAATGAGCACGTCCACCCTCTTAGATCCTTCCTCAAGTGTCAATCCCTTGTACCTAAATATTCATTTAAAAAGTGGGTTGAGCTATTGGACAATTTGAAACCCGAACATATTAGGTGGCGTCTGACTTGGCCCAAGATTGTGAAGGCTCGCATTTCGGGTATTGAAGATAACCCTATTCCCTTATTGGGATGTACCGGCGCTATGGCGTATTACCCCATTCGAGTGGTGAGGCAATTTGGAGTTCTACAAGAGATACCACCGGATGTTTGTCCCGGCATCTTCTCATTTGATATGACACGAGGAAAGCTCACTAAGGAAACAAAGGAGTTGTATCGGGCCCGGATTAAGCTTATTCTTCACGCTTTGAAGAATTCCCCACTGCAACAAGTTGAATGGCCGGACTATTTGGACGACGAGATGAACGTTCACGGGGCCTCCAAGGAGTATATCCAGAAGTTTAAGGAGTATCGCCAATCAACGGTCGAGCCATATGTACCCGAGTGCGTATTTCCTCGGATTGAAGAAGTAGAGTCATATGAGCCGAGTACATAGTACCATATGTACCGGGAGTAGAACCGTACATTCCCGAAGATCCAGGAGCAGTGGATGTCGGCGGAAGGAGAAGACCCATACTTGTGGGATTCCGATGGATCGAAGAGCAAGAAGAGTGGAAGCGTCCCCGACTTGGATAGATCCATTCCCCCATTTAGATTTTACATATTTGTTATCTTTTGGATGCTTTTGAACAATCTGATTTGTAATAAACACATGTTATTTCTTTTATGAGCATTTCATGCATACATGTAGAAAAGTCAATTACCACGGATCAATGTCTCCAATCCTTAATATTTCCCATACTGATTTGATATTCTGAAAACAGGTGAGTGACAAATACGAGGACTCGTAGCAAAACGCGTAAATTAAGGATGGAACAAGAAGAGCTCGCACCTCGTGTGGGTAATCCGGAAAACCAAATGAATGTGATCGCCACAATGGTGGCGGAGATGAAGGCAATGATGATTGCAAGCCAGGGGAGATACCCCGCTGATCCTAATCCCCAAGCCCCCGTGGGGTCATCCGATGGAGCGAACGCTAATCTGGCGCCTGCCGCTAATCCCACTTTGAATCCCGAGAGACCACCTAAGGATCCTCCTGTTGTGATAGATTTGGAAAAGAAGGAGAAACAGGTCCTCAAAATGGAAGAGGAGATCAAAAGGCTTGCTAAGATTGAAGAGTGTTTAGCGAGTCAAGGTTATGAACTCTCGAGGTTCGACAAAGTAACACCATTTGAGAAGATAGAGGTTCCCGCCGACTACAAGGAACCGGACTTTGTAAGGAGATATAATGGGACCGGGTGTCCCAAGGCGCACTTGAAGTATTATTTGCGCCGAATGTCGCAATTCTCCGATAACATCCCACTATTGGTTAACACCTTCCAGGAGAGCCTATCTGGGGCAGCCCTGGCATGGTTCATTGAATTGGAGCCAAAGAGGCTTGCCGATTGGGACAAGCTGGCAGATGAGTTCCTTCGGCAATACAAGTTTAATACTTTGACTGCCCTTACCAGAGAGGACCTTCCGAGAACTACAAAAGGAAAGAGCGAAGCCGTTCGCGCCTACGCCCGTAGATGGAGAGCACCGGCTGTGCAAGTAAAGCCGCCCGTCCCGGAAGAAGAACTAATAGATCTGTTTCTCAAGGCCCTTCCATTTGAATTTTTCGACAAGCCGAACACCTCTGGGTGTCAGACATTTGCGCACCCGATCAAGGTGGCAGAGCGCCACGAGTGGGCATTAAGAGAAAAGAAGATACCCGAGGTGCCTTTTAAACGCCAATACCCTTTGAGAAGGGATAATAGGGAGCAACCGGAGAAGTAGCTTTTGTCCCTAACCCGCCAAAGCCCGAAATTTCTCGCCTTCAATCCCTACCCAAGGAACATCCTCCTGGACCGCTTCCAAACCACCGGAATTCAGGAAAAAGAATCAAATTGTTTTCACCCCACTACCCCGACCCTTATCCAAATTACTACCAATGCTTTTGGAAAACCGCATAGTTGCAAAAGAGCCACCTAGAGCTCACCCGCCAAGATTTCCCGGGTATGATGAGACCCAGACGTGCATATACCATATGGGAGAAAGAGGGCATAACGCGGACAACCTGTCTCGCTTTGAAGTTCAAGGTGCAAGCATTGATCGATGGAAAAGTTCTAGAGTTCGATAAAGCTGAACCAAATGTGCAGCAGAACCCGCTACTCGAGCATCGCGAGGTGAACGCGATCTTTGGAGGTGAAGAGGAGGAGGTTCTGGAGTTCATAGTGGACATGAGTAAAATGCGGGATGTCTTGACATTGGCCTCGCAATACCCGGAAGGAGAAAGTATTTCCCGGGAGCAAAAGGAGGTTTGCTTAGAAAAGCCGATTAACTTGGGCATCATAGGAAAAATGGAAGACGTCGCTTTCAAGGGGACCTACGTGGCAGTGGACATGCTATTCGAAGAATTTGCGATGAAACCTACGAGGGGAGCTGTTTTAAAAATACCCTCAGGATATTTGATGAACATCAAAGATGGCCAAGAAATTGAAGAGATAGACGAATATGAAATCCGTCTGGATAAGGCCCGCCGAGGCGATAGAAGGTTTTTGCAAAGGGCCCTAGAGAGGGGCGAGATAGTGGATAATCTTGGAGAAGATAGTGGTGGCTATAACTTTAAAGTGCTGTACTCCGCGCCCCCGAGTTTCTTTGTCGATTCTAGAGATGTAGTCCCCGATGGGTGGGGCGGCATGGATGACCCCGCAAGTGAGGAATTTGTAGGAACAATCGATGAAGTTAAGGACCGGGCGGTCCCTCGGAATGAACAGGAGAATCGAGAGGTCGATATGCGACTTTCTAATCTGGAGACGCACATGCGTCATTTGACAAACATGGTGGCGGATTTGTCGCAGTTGATGACCAAAAGAAATACCATGGCGGTAGAAGAGAGCATGCAGATTCTGGAAATGCGGCGAGCCATTGAGACACAAAACCGAAAGGTCGCCCTATTGCAAGGGCAAGGAGATGATGTGTAGAGGAAAATGGATGAGTTGAAGGAGCTGATTACGCCACTCACCCAAGCAAGAAATGTTCCGCCCCAAGGCGTGAACCCAAGAGTGGTCTTCCGCACGAAGTATAATGGCGCTGGGTGTCCTCGGGCGCATATATCATACTATCTTCACCAAATGGTTAGCCACCATGAAGATGACGAAACGCTGATCCGGAATTTCGGACATAGTTTAACGGGCCCCGCATTAGCATGGTTTCGCTTAATTGACCTAGACCGGGTCCCGAGCTGGGAGGATTTATCGGAGCACTTCTTACGTCACTTTGAAGCTGGAATTAGGGGTTATTTCACTAAGGCCAATTTGCTGAATATCAGGAAAGGTGAAGACGAGAGTTTTGAACTCTTCGCTAGGAGGTGGAGGAAACACGCCGTGATGGTGCAACCGCCGCTATCGGAGAGAGAAATGCTGGAGTTCGTACTAAAGTCACTTCCGGCAGAATACTTTGACCGTATGTATGCATATACCTACTCCTCATTCCAACATCCGGTGGAAATTGGTATGAGAATTGAGGGGATTATCCTAAGAGTCGAAAGGAAAGGCGGAGGGATCCGGATGAAGAAAATGCCGTCTTTGGTAAGACCAGTCCGAACATAACCCCGAAGATGTTCATGAGGACGAAATGATCGGGATGGTAGATACCCCGATTCGTTTCGTGATTGATTTGAACGAAGTTGATAACTCGGGATTTGGAAGCTTCTAGTTCGGAACAACCGTCATCACCAAAAAAGATCATACCGATGAAGATTAAGTTACCGCCTGTGGAAGAGTACAACTCGAAGGCAGGCATTGGGATTATGGAACGGGCGAGATTGACGCCATAATGAGATCCGGAAGGTGTTATCCATCGAGAGAGGCGGATTCCAAAAGAAAGACCCAACTCTGCGGAAGAGGTTGAGAAGTTGCAATCGGTAGTGAGGACCATGTGAATATGAGGTCGTTGACCAACTCAGGAAGATGCCCGCACAGCATTTCCTTATTAGATCTCTTCAAAAATTCTGAAAAGCATAAGAATGCCCTCCCGAAGGTGCTGGATGAGGTGCATGTTCCGAAACCATTAACGAAGTACAACCTGGGGACTTCGTAGGTGCTATCCTCTTAAAAGATCGATATCTTTTTCGAATGAAGATTTCCCGAAAGAAGGGCGAGTCCACAATGCAGCTCTCTACATCGCCGTGAGGTGTCATGGAAAGGAGGTTCCTCATGTTCGATTGATAATGGCTCGCTTTTAACCTATGTCCTCTCGAGCACTTTGAGAAGCTTGGGGATCAATGAAGATTTTGTGAAAACATCCAAAGCCACCATCCGGTCATTTGACAGAGTCTCCAAGAATGTGGTAGGAGAGATTGAGTCGGACATTGACATTGGACCGGTGACTTTCTCTATACCGTTCCAAGTAATCGGATATTCCTAGCGCCTTCACCTTGCTCCTGGGAAGACCATGGATTCATGTGTCCGGAGCGGTACCTTCCTCCCCGCATCAAAAGTTAAAATTTGTGGTCAAGGGTCGATTGATCACCGTCCATGGCGAGACAGGACATCGGGCCGCTTTAAAAGGGATGATTCCATACATTGAACCCTCAAAAGAGGAGGAGCTGAGTTATCATACCTTCGACATTGTATCTGTCATGCACGTGTCGCGGATGCAAAGGTGGCTATACCCAGAGCTTTCGAGACCCGCGACTATGGCGGGAAAAGTGCTACTCTCGAATGGATTTATTCCAGTGTGCTGGATTAGGGAAACACGGTCGGGGAATCCTTAACCCTCCGAACTTGAGCTCAAATGACCACAAGGTTGGTCCGGGTTATAATGGAATAGCGAAGAATAATACAGGTCGAGGCCGAGGTCGAAACAAGTGTTTTGGAGACCGTGGACGCCGTGGACACCAAGGTGGCCGTTTTATAGGTACCGATGCATGGAAGGCCAAAGGGAAGATGTTCCTAAACCCCTTATTTGAAGTGTTCTCTAAGGGAGGCAAATGGCTGGAAGATGAAGACATCACCGAAGATGCAGTCGGACTTATTCAACCCGTTCCTAGATAATCGGGTGAACGTGATAATTGAGTGGCCGGACGATGATTTCCCCACCCCCGAGTAAAAGGCTCTTCTCGAACTTTATCTTTTAATGCATTTTGATTACTGCATTTGTTTTCAAGCTTTTCGCTTTTTAGCACCCTTTGGGTCACATCTTGTGTGATCCGGGAAGTGCAATCTTGTATTGCTCTTAATTGCATCTATTAATGAAAATCATCACAAATTTGATTACAGACATGTGGAGCAACGGATTGGTCCGATGATGACAATTGATTCTACCATGAAACTTGAGGCCCGATCCGCCATATGATCTTGGGTTTTAAATAATTTTTGAGAACCAGGATGTCCGGAAGATCGTTGACTAGTTCTCCTTTCTTTATCTAAAAAAATTGGAATTTGAAAAATGTTTTCATGATAAAAACCATGCATCCTTCAATTTTATCATCTTTGAATACTAACCTTTCATGGTGCATTTCAGGCATGTCATCCCACCCATACATAACAGGTTAATATGTGACTCGGATCAACTCAATGACTATGCATGCGAAGTTGATATAGACGAGGTTGATGTGAGCGATATCAAGAAAAAATGGGATTGTTTTGAAGAATCTAAGCCTCCTATTTCCGAAGAACCTATCACTATTAATTTGGGGGATTCCGATTGCGTTAAGGAAGTGAAAATAGGAGGGCACTTGTCAGAGCGATGTTTTAAGAATGATGGCATTGCTCAAAGAATATCAAGATATCTTCGCCTGGTCATATGCCGACATGCCGGGTCTAGATCGTGAAATTGTGGAGCATGCTCTTGCCCACGCATCCTTCTTGCACACCAGTAAATCAATCGCCCGAAGAATGAATCCCGAACCGGCAGATAAAATCAAGGAAGAGGTGATGAAGCTCCTTAAGGTTGGATTTATCGAGGCTGTCCCATATGCTGATTGGGTCGCCAACATCGTACCAGTTAAGAAAAAAGATGGGAGAATTAGAATATGCGTGGATTATCGGGACTTGAACAAAGCTAGTCCGAAAGATGATTTTCCCTTGCCGCACATTGATGTACTCGTCGACGAATATCGCGGGCTTTGAATTATTCTCCTTTATGGATGGATTTTCGGGATATAATCGGATCATGTTTGAAGGAAGAAGATAGGATCAAGACCTCATTTACTATGCAATGGGGAACTTTCAGTTACAAGGTAATGCCATTTGGATTGAAAAATGCAGGGGCAACATATCAAAGGGCTATGGTAACCCTTTTTCATGACATGATACATAAGGAAATTGAGGTCTATGTGGACGATATGATTGCCAAGTCCAAGCCTAGAGAAGACCATGTTAAAGTGCTGAAGAAGTTATTTGATCGATTGAGAAAGTATAAGCTCAAGTTGAATCCGGCAAAATGCGTATTTGGCGCAAGATCTAGAAAACTGCTAGGGTTTGTGGTGAGCAAATCGTGGTATTGAAATCGACCCTTCCAAGATCAAGGCTATATGGGAAATAGGGACTCCTCTCTTTGTCAAAGAAGTAAGGGGTCTACTGGGAAGATTGAATTATATATCCAGATTCATATCTCAACTATCAGAAACGGCGAAACCTTTCTTCAAGCTGTTAAAGAAAGGCGCAAAAGTAAAGTGGGATGCGGAATGCCAACAAGCATTTGAGAAGATCAAGGAATACCCGGTACAACATCCAGTGTTGGTACCTCCTATCCCTAACATTCCTCTAACTCTATATCTGACAGACAATGATGAATCACTGGGAGCTTTACTTGCCCAAACTAACCCCAAGGATCATAAGGAATGTGCCATATATTATTTGAGCAAAAAGTTCACAACATCTGAAGTCAAATACCCAGCAAGGAAAGGACTTGCGTAGCATTGGTTTGGGTCCTCCACAGATTGAGGCAAGATACACTTTGCATTATCATATAGAGCTGGTCACCGAAAATGACCCTATCAAGTACCTTTTGGAGAAGCCAACGTTGCTAGGAAAGATGGCTAAATGGCAAATACTGCTTTCGTAGTTCGATATCAAAACCTCTCCCCAAAAGTCCGTCAAGGGAAGAGCAATTGCTGACATGCTGTCCGAGAATCATCCTAAGGATGTTTTAGAGCGAAACAAAGGAGGTCAAATTCTGAACATATCCCAAGACAAATGGATAATGTATTTCGACGGCGTAGTGAACCTCACTGGATCGTGCATCGGGGCGGTTCTGATATCCCCCGAAGATCAACATTATCCGGTTTCACCAAGTTGGTATTCCCCGCACCAACAATATTTCTGAATATGAAGCCTCGCATTCTTGGGTTACAATTGGCCATATCATTAAAGGTGAAGAAGCTACTTGGTATATGGAGATTCCATGCTGATTATTTTACAAACTCAAGGAGAGTGGAAGACGAAGGATCCCAAGCTTATTCCTTATCATAAATACCTAGAAAATCCGATCCAACACTTTGAAGAGATCACTTTCGAATATCCGCCAAGAACTCGAATCACTTTGCCGATGCTCCGGCCACATTATCAGCAATGTTACAAGTGCAAGATGGCCTTGAGATAGAACCGTTGAGAATTGACATCTTGGAGCAACCCGCATACCGCATGGTCATTGAAGAAGAGCCCGATGAAGAACCGTGGTATCATGACCTTAAAAATTACCTATCGAAGGGCGAATTCCCACAAGACACTCAACTAGAGGATAAAAAGTACATAAGCAAGATGGCATCTAAATTTTTCCTCAATGGACAGATCCTATACAAGAGATCCTTTGACTCCGACTTACCGAGGTGCGTGAATTCCAAAGAAGCAAATCTCATTATGAAAGAGATTCATGAAGGAGAATGCGGACCGCATATGAATGGCCACCTCCTCGCCAAGAAGATTATGAGGCTCGGGTATTCTTGGATGACTATCGAGTCGGATTGCAACCAGCATGTTAGATCCTTGTCATCAATGTCGGTATACGGCGACAGGATAAATGCGCCGCCAACCGAGCTACATCAAATGTCGAACCATGGCCATTCTGCATGTGGGGAATTGATATGATTGGCCCTATCAACCCGAAGGCCTCCAACGGACATTGCTTTATTTTGGTGGCTATTGATTATTTCACCAAATGGATTGAAGCTAGCTCATATACCAATGTCACTGCGAATAGTGTGGCCAAATTCATCAAGCGAGATATCATCTCAAGATATAGGATTCCAAGAGCCATCATTACGTACAATGGCTCCAATCGAACAACAAGGTAGTCGATCACCTATTGGAGCAATTTAAGGTACGACACCTTAATTCTTCACCTTACCGCCCGCAAAATGAATGGAGCTGTGAAGCGGCAAACAAGAACATCAAGAAGATATTGGCCAAGACTCGCGAGAAGTATAGAGATTGGCACGAAAGATTGCCATATGCTCTTATGGCTTATCGAACTTCAATACGTACTTCAACTCGGGGCAACTCCCTACTCTTTGGTATACGGTATGGAAGCGAGTCCTACCAGTAGAGGTGGAAATCCCCTTTTTAAGGATTCTATCTCGGTAGAGCTCACGAAGAGGAGTGGAACCGGCGGAGACATGAACAGTTAAATTTGATTGATGAAAGGCGATTAAGGGCTATCTCGTCATGGTCGAGCTACCAAGAAAGTGGCCGAGCTTTTAACAAGAAGGTCAAACCTAGAAATTTTGAAACAGGGATGCTAGTTGTGAAGAAAATGCTCCCAAATGCCCAACATCCAGGAGGCAAATTCGTGCCAAATTATGAAGGCCCTTACGTGATTCGAAGGTCTTATCCGGAGGAGCTCTTATACTTGTAAACATGGATGGAGAAGAATTGGCAAGTCCAGTGAATTCGGATGCCGTGAAGAGATATTATCCTTGAAATAAAATTGAGCTTCAGAGCAATTGATGAGCAGATCTCGAGTCACATAAGATTTTACATTCGCATGACATTTGCATACATGCATTTGCATATGTCCGTATTTTGTAGGTGGACTCGGGAATCATGAAGAACTTTGCAGAGCAACCGATCAAGACAGGAAGTTACCTGGTATTTTGGATTACAAATTTTGAATATCTTTAACTCGATTTGTTTCTTTTTGTTTTTACAGGAAACGGGAGTCGACATCCGAAGGAGGTAGAAAGGAGTCGCTCCGGGATTTGAAAATTTCGTATATCTTTGAACTGATTTGTTTCCTTTGGTTTTTACAGAAACGGGAGTCAACGTCCGAAGGAGACAAGAAGAAATCGCTTGAACTTAAAATTTTAAATGTCTTGAACGATTGTTTCCCTTTGTTTTTACAGGGATGTAAGTCAATATTTGAAGAAGACAGTTTGAGGTTCTCTTCTTTACAAAGTATTTTCATACACTGTCATGCTTAAAAATTTAAAAATTTTTTGGATTCGTGAAGCTACAAAGCCCTTTCAAAGAAGCATCCCTTCCAAATTACAAAAACATCTTCCGAACATATCTTTTGATAAGAACATTTTGCAAGCGATGAATTTTGATGAAAACGCCCTGAGTTTCTATAAAAGGGCATGCTTTGAAAGTTTTTTAAAAGAATGATCCTTCAGATGAAAAGAGGCAAGCATTATCCTCAAACACGTCCCTAATACACTTGAGCGATGAGTGAGAGTGATAGAGCGAAAGAGCTTAATTTTGGGACGTAGGGATCATTCGCGGTGATTACATGGATTGAAATGATGAAAGGCATTTCCATTTCAAAATTATCCATACACATTTATATCCTTTGACAACCAATCCGAGCCAAAAGGGAGAATTTTCTGAATATAACCCTGTCAAGAACCACCCCACACTGGGGCATATTTGGAAGTTCAGTGGATGATTCCTTGGAGAAAAGATCGGGTAAGACTTTATTGTGCTAACCTGTATCAATCTTTTTGTGATAGCTTCGGGTGATTTCTGGCAAAGACTTGGAACACCTCAAAGTGAAGAAAAGCACTTCATTTCTATATCCCAAACACTTACCCTTTGAAAAGCCAATTTGAGCCTTTGAATGTTCATTTCTAAACCCTTGTTGGTGATCACCTCCCTACACTGGGGCAAACAAAGGAATTACCAGCAATGAGTCAAAAAGCATGATCGGAAGAATTTTGATACTGGTCTCAAAAGAGCCACTCAATGCGAAAATGATAAAGAATGAAAGGGCTAGAAAAAGCAAAGTACCTGGTAAAAGCAAGGCCAAAGCCCACGAAAAGAACACCCCGAAAAGGGGAAAATCCTGAGGAAAAATCATCCAGATGAAAAGATGAAAATCCTCAAAGTCAATTGAAGAAAAAACGGTCGTGAATTTATTGCAAAAACAAATGAATGCTGGAAAAATATCAAGGTGATCACCAAAGTTCACCCCTCTTTGAAAATATGGCCATTCTTAAAGAGCCCACCTTAAACCAAGATACAACCCGTCACCAAAACTTTTCTCGATCTAAGAGGTGTTTCAAAGTTAATGCAAGAAATCATACAGAAGCTACCGCTTAAAGAGGTAAGTACAATCCGTCTTATCATGACTTCGTGGTTCTTGACTTGTAGACCCGAAGAAGCTATTGTTGATCAAAATTCATTTCTAAACCTTAAATTGAATATCCTTTGATAAGCCTTTGACCTGGTCCGAATTACGGTCCTTTCTAAAATGCCTTCTCTGATTAGTCAGATTGTATGCATCTCGAATGATCCCGAAACCTCAAGGTTAGGTTTCCCGTGAGCAAATTTGAATATTAAGAAAAGCCTTCCCAAATGGTGAGAAGCCCTCTTGGATGAAGGAAAACTCTTTTGAAAAACTTTTAAAACAATTTTTTTTGTAGAACACTCAGGATGTGTCACTCAAAGTCCATCCTCGATGAAAATGTGAACTTGTGATTGGATACATTTCCTTCACAAATATTTTTGAAAATTTGTCCGGAATTCTTAAATTTCTCCCAAGAACTTAAAATTGTCATTCTAATGATATTTGATTGAACTTTCTGCAGGTTCCCTAGTGACCCCAAATCCTCGTAAAAGTTGCATTTTAAAATTTGATTAACTTGGATTCTCTCGCGTGTCTTTTGGCATCCCCGGAGTCCTCGATTCTCAACTTTGAAAATTTGAAATAGGGTTTGAGCTCGTAGGTACACTAGTTAACCTAGGTCCTCGGATGGCACCCTCTCGCACGGTGAGTAGCTGGAGAGACGAAAACCGATCTGCTTATTTGAAAATTTGAAATAGGGTTTGAGCTCGAGGTACACTAGTCTACCTAGGTCCTCGGATGGTACCCTCTCCCGACGGTGAGTAGCTGGAGAGACGAAAGCCGATATGCTTATTTGAAAATTTGAAATAGGGTTTGAGCTCTGTAGGTACACTAGTCAACCTAGGTCCTCGCATGGCACCCTCTCCCGGACGGTGAGTAGCTGGAGAGACGAAAGCCGATCCGCTTTTTAGATGGTGAGTCCCCACACATGAGAGGATAGCCGATCTCTTTTAAATAGGTGAAACCCCTTTGTTACAAGGGTGAACTTCCCCCTCAGACGGTGAGTAGCTGGAGAGACGAAAGCCGATCTGCTTTTTAGATGGTGAGTCCCCGCTTGGAGGATAGCCAATCTCTTTTAAATAGGTGAAACCCCTTTGTTACAAGGGTGAACCTCCCCCTCGAACGGTGAGTAGATTGGAGAGACGAAAGCCGATCTGCTTTTTAGATGGTGAGTCCCCGCATGGAGGATAGCCGATCTCTTTTAAATAGGTGAAACCCCTTTGTTACAAGGGTGAACCTCCCCTCTCAGGCGGTGAGTAGCTGGATAGACGAAAGCCAACCTGCTTTTTAGATGGTGAGTCCCCGCATGGAGGATAGCCAATCTCTTTTAAATAGGTGAAACCTCTTTGTTACAAGGGTGAACCTCCCCTTCTAGACGGTGAGTAGCTTCCTAGATGAAAGCCGATCTGCCCCTTTTTTTTTTTAAAATGTTGAGTCCCCAGTGGATAGTCAAACCCATTTTGAATAGGTGAAACCCCTTTGTTACAAGGGTGAACCTCCCTCCTAAGTCTTCAAATCACCACTCGACACTGGACGAACGCCGACCATTGCAAATCTCGCCGTTCATCCAAAGGTAATTCCATACACCGAATCTTTCAACCTCAGATCAACAAATCTCAAACCATATACAGGTGAGCCACAGGTAAGTCTCTCTTCTTATCTCTCTTTCATATAAATGAGCATGAACTGAAATAATTCCCACGTAGTCGAGCTTTAACGACAGAGGTAAAGCAATCGAATGTCAAGACTTATTTTCTTTAGATTTTTCCATAGCAGAGTCAATTAAGGATTCAGGTGTCACCTTGTCTTTGAAAGCAACCTCTAATCGAGATTACTTTCAAAGAGGGACAAATGCTGACACTCGATTTTTAATCATTTTTCTTTTATTTTTATTTTCCAAAATTCACCAAAAATTCACAAAAAATCAAAAAATTAAAAAATCAACATTGGAAGCCTTGGCCAAGCTTAAGGAACCAATTTGGAACAAAAAATAATTTTTCATATTTTTCACATTTTTTTAATATTTTCAGAAAATAGGAAAATACTTCAAAATTCATAAAAAATACTTTTTGAGGTCGCAAAAATATACAAAATTGTTCAATATTTTTCTTTTAATTCCTTTTTCATATTGACCTCAAGAAAAATCAAAAATTGAGTTCAATTTTAGGTGTTTCTTCATAATACCTAAGGTTGAATTTGCACGAAAAATACCAATTGAGTCTTTTTATTTGCAATTTTTGCACATTTAGAGTCTAGACATTCAATTGTGGTCCCTTTGAACTTCAATTTGATCGATTGCACCCTTAATTGCGCGAATTGCACAGAAATTCTTAAAAATTTTGCAATTAAGTCCCTCAATTTTGCAATTTTTGAAATTACTTTCAATTGAGGAACTTTCTATATACAATTCGACCATCCCTAGTGTTTTCACACATTCTGAATCGATTGGGATGGGTCTCATAGTCCAATTTTATCAAGTTGATACTCAATTGAAATTTTCCCCAAATTGGCAATTTAGAAAAATTTGGGGTTTTTGTATAAATTGATGGGAAATTTTGGGCAAAACCACTTTCTTAGATAATATTCAGGGTCCTAAGTGCAATTTTGAAGTTTAATTGCAAAAATTCCCAGGAAATTGAAGTTAATTTTGAAATTTATGAAAATTGCACTGCCTGAACCGATTCAGGCCGGTCTAACCGCCGGCCGAATCGGTCGAACCTGGCCCAAAGACAAAGGTCATCTTCCCCAAATCAACCCCGCGAGTTGCAGCTTTGGACATTGAGATTCAACGACCAAATCGAAGGTTAATTCGTGTGTAATTGATGCAATTGACATGGGGCTTTTGTTGTGCGTGTCGAGAGGAATTGATTGCCACCGGCGGCGCGATCAATGGCCGCCGGCGTACGCCGTAATGGCCGGTCAAAGTCACGGCTGCATAGAAAAGTCAAACTTGGCAAAAACGCGTGCAATTGACACTCGTTTGGACTCAACGGACGTCTAATGGACTTGGACAGAATCCTAGTGATTCCGTCACCGTCCGGCGGGCCTGAAATCACGTGGGTGGCACGTGAATTACCCCCGGCCAGCTCACACCCGACGCGCCATTTTTTCAAAAACCAAGTATAAAAGCCAAGAAGATTCGCGAACGAAAAAGAGGCTCATTCGGTTCATCACACACCAGAATAGAGAGAGAAAGTGAGAGAGGAAGAGAGAGAATCTCCCGTGCGAGGTCCGAACTCAAGCTGCGGCACCGAGTTTCGCTACTGCCCGGTTCGGCCGCCTAGGCCAAATCGGCGCGGCGGATCGTCACCGGAACTTCCTCCAAGCTCGACGAGTCGATCGGCACAGCTCAACCGGACTACAACCGCCAAAAACGGTAAGTTGAACCTTGAGCTTCATCACCGCACGATCATGGCATCTTGAGTTCCCGAACTTCATTTGTGCAATTGATTTGTGCCTTTTGCTCCTATAACACTTCTAACCTTGATCGTACCTTTTTTTCGCATCGATTTCCCCGAAACCCCGAGTCGAACCTCCATTGCAGCTCGGTCCGGGCCGAACACCGGCCGACCTTTCTAGCCATCGCGAGTCCAATCGGGACTCGAGGTAAGTTTCCTCAACTCCTTTTTGAGCTTCATGTGATAGAATTAGGTTATCGTGCTCAGTGTTTGCTTGATCAAGCTCCGAGATGCCGTGACTGTGCTTAGTTCGATTCTTGCGATTTGGTGGATGAAAATGTTTGATTCTTGGATATGTCAATCTAGAAGGAGAGGCGAGTGTATTGGCGTTGGTTTGGTGTCATTCCGGCGAGATCTCGCCATTGGATCGCGCCGGAACGTTTCTGGCCGTCCATTCCCGTGTCGTCGCGAGGAAGAAGATGACCGACGTGGCTCGGTCAAAAAGTCAAGGTCCGACGTGGCACACCGTGATTGGTCCACGCTGTCGCCGACTCAGCCCGGACGAGCGCGCGAATAGGCTGAGTCGCCTTTGATTCGACGGCCAGGAAAAATAGATGAATTTGATTTAGGGCCGTCGGATCCGATTTTTGTATTTTTAGATATTAGTATATTAGATAGAATTTCGAAAACAGGTGAAACGGTGCCGTTTTTGTTTGAAGAAGCGTCGTCGTTTAGGGTTAATAGGAACGGACGGTTTAGATGGAATCCAGGATCAATCGTAGCCGTCCATAGTGATAGTTGATACGGCGTCGTTTGCATTATAAGACATAAATGCGTCGTCGTTTAGGCATATGAGGGAATGAACGGTCCGGATCGTGCTGCAGGTTTAATCGCAGCCGTCCATATATTAGTGGATGCGGCGTCGTTTAGATTAGTGGGCTTCGACGGCCGAGATGAAGTCTTGAGATTTAATCCCGACCGCCCATTTGATGTTGAGAAGCGGCGTCGTTTTTAGTAAGATCGAGTCGGCGGTCGAGATGAATTCCAGAGTAGATCTTGACCGTCCCTTTGAATAAGGCGATACAGTGTCGTTTTGTTTAGTAGAGGCCCGACGGCCGAGATTGATCCATGATTGATCTCACTAGTCCATCTTTTTCTTTTATATTCAAATATTAGAAAATCAATTTTAGAAATTTCAAAAATAAATAGATAAATAGCATATGGTGCCGTTTCGAGGTCAAGGGGGTTTGCGAGTTGGGTCTGACCGGGTTGACCGATCGTTGACCGGGTTGACCCGGTCCGGTTTATAATAAAAAAAAATAAAAAAATAAAAATAAATTTCCAAAAATTCAAAAAAATTGTAAAAATACCTAAAAAATTCATAAAAATTCCCAAATTTTCACAAAAAAATTTCTAAAAAATTCCTAGATCGATTCGGGACTCATAAAGTCCGAATCGAAAATTTTGAGACTTCGAGGGTCGATTAATTTCGATCCGGAAAATTTCCAATATTTTTGAAAAATAAATAAAAATTCCAAAAAAAATAGAAAAAATTAGAAAAATTCCATAAAATCACAAAAAATGGGAAATGGCCACATTCAACTGGCCCGATCCCGATTTTGTGATTTTCGGGTCCCGAACCCCCAAAAATGACCATTCTACCCTTCCGGGGCCTTCCGCCCCAAATTTTCACCAAATCACCCCGGAACCCGAATTTGATTTTTTGTGTGGGTCGATAGGGCCATTTTAGACATATCAAACCTTGATTGATTGATTTGTTTGCTTGTGATTATTTTGATTGCGCATTTAATTTTCATGATTGTGATTGTTAGGAATAGTAAAATCCCATCTGCATGAAAACTTAGAATTGTTAGGGCCTACCTCACCCGACATTACATCCGTATGAATTCTTAGGTTAGAAAAACAATCAACATCGGTAACCGAAAGGGCATCAAATATGAAATTTGGCGTAACCAAGTCCCCGGACCCAAAATCTCTGGTTTTCGCGGAACCGAACGGTTTCTCCCGACCGCTCGGTAAGGTTTTCCGATCGTACCTTCCAATAAATCGATCGATGGCGACTCCAAATTGCATGTACATCTCGCACATGCCACCCGACTACACAAGGTCAATTTCGATATTTGATAAATTTTACCCGACATCGCGATTCGAGTAATGGGTCTTGGGAGAGACCCGCGATCCTTAAAAAATACCCCGCCGACAACCGGGGGTCCTATAAAATTTATAAAAGAGGAGGATCGGCTCGTTAACCTCTTCGCCGGACGGACGGAGGGTCGTGACAAAGCTCTCGAAGGCTCAAAGGCTTCATATTTTTCATGCAAAAAATAAACCCAAACCTTTCAACCGAAATCATCGATGAAGGTTATGATATATCTTTTACCTCGATTGGAAATTGGAGAAATTGATTTGCAAATATATGAATGGACCAGTTCCGGGCGCTTCTTAGCTCTCCATGCTTCGTGGAAAATGAGCTCGGCGTTGTTTGCTAACAACACATTCTTCACATATGTCGCGTGGTGCCGTGATTGGGGGATGTCCCTCCACCATTTTCTTTTGATGTAGTGTCCACAATCCATCGAAGTAGAGGTGTTCATATCTGAAATGCCATACCCAAGGTTCCTCTTTCAATCTTGTAGAGAAGCACGAGTTAGAGGTGCTATGAAGAGACAAAAGGAACTCTTAAAAATATTTAGATAACATATTAGGATCTTTACATGATCCTACATGTCTTTCAGGATTGTGCATATATCTAGTTTGATAGTGCATATCATCGATTGATTATATTTGATATCATGCTTAATTTATTACCTTAGATAGTCACGTAATAAAGCCTATAAATATGCACATGTACTCTTTTCTATTCACATCAAAATATACAGGAGTTATCTCTTTCGCTTTACATTCTTTAACTTGGTATCACAGCATTCGTTCTTGATGCAACCCCTGTGCATTCAGTACTATGAGCACCCGTGAACCCCGAGATCCTAGTGCACCTTGCACCACCGCACCCCATGCATTCCCTAGCAAAATATATCCTTCCCACCATCGGTGTTCACCCGAGTGCCTTATTAACGACTAATCAAGTTCCATGGTGGTCGTGTTACAACATTGGCAACGTGTTGCTAAGTTGAGCTTTTCTTTTTCACGGACGTACTTTTTTATGCAACGAAAATGTGTATTTGTACGATAACTTTTGCTTAGCGGTGCCTAGCATATTCCTCTTAGTGTAGCCATGCTAGATGTATCGGCCACCATTGTTAAATTACTTGTCCCAACAGAAAGTCAAACGCAAAAAAAAACCCATGTTATTCAGCTCAAATCCCTCTTATTCTCAATTTTTCACTTCACGTTTTGAGAAACCAACATCACCCTAGATTCGCCACCCTCAAATGAGCCAAATCTGGTAGATATCGCCTCACACACCGCCCCACTGCAGATCCACCAAGCTTGATGCCATGTGGCATATTGGTGCACTATTAGACATTGATTCAAACTCAAAGTAACTTAGTCACCATGAGTTTGAGGGAGGATGTTAGAGATATTTAGATATCATATTAGGATCTTTACACGCTCCCGCATATCTTTTAGGATTGTGCATATATTTCATTTGATAGTACATATCATGCTTAATTTATTACCTTAAATAGTCATATAATAAAGCCTATAAATAGGCTCATTTATTCTTTTCTATTCACATCAAAATATACAAGAATTATCTCTTCCGCTTTACATTCTTTGATCGGAACATTCGATTGGCGATCACATTAACTTGAGCAAACGACACTGTTTCTCATCCGGATTCTGCAAACACCTCTTTTGATTGTAATTTATTTACCTTCTCTTGCAATTGTCCAACACTTAGGAGGTCGGTCTTTAACTCAGGAACATAGAACACTTCTTTGATGGTTTGAATTGAAGTTCCTTTAGGAACAATTGCAACCATCCCTTTACCCTTGATTGACATAGTTGAGTCATCTCCAAATTTTACCGTGGTGTGAAACAACTCTTCTAATGCAGAGAATGCCTTCTTCACATGTGGTTACTACAACTAGTATGGACATACCAGAATTTTGATGAAATTTTCTTCATTTCCTAATGCACCATTAGGAGAGATACCGCTTCTTCTTTTTATGCTAAAAGTAAGTCCTTTCCATAAATTGTGTACTTAAATTTGTTCGACATTCAGAATTGTAATGCCTCCGCTTGTGGCATTTAAAGCACTCTACTTAGATTTGTCTACCGACCTTGGTTTCAAACCACTTGAGTCCCGACCTCTACCTCCTCGTGCTTTGACCATCATGAGAAAAGAGGGAAAAGTGCACTAGAAGTGCCATAACTTGTATACGGCGTTCACTTGAGTGCTATAACTTTCAAAATGTTTACTTAAGTGCCATAACTTTCAAAAATCATTCACTTGAGCGCTACGTCGGAGCAAAATCGTTCACTTGAGTGCTACAGTAACTTTTCCGTGCGTGCCACGTCGCCTTTCCAGTGTGCCATGCTATCTTTCCGGCGTCTACAGTAACTTTTCTAGTGTGCTACAGTAACTTTTCCAACATCTACAGTAGCATTTCAGGCTGCCACATTAGCTTTTCCGGCTGCCACGTCAACATGGCACTCAAGTGAACAATTTTTAAAAGTTATGGCACTTAAGTGAACGTTTTGAAAGTTATGGCACTCAAGTGAACGCCGTACAAAAGTTATAGCACTTCTAGTGTACTTTTCCCCGAGAAAAGAAGCCATCAAATTTTTTATTGAAATTGCAGCATTCATTAGTTTCCCTTTCTCTACCTTTGCGACTATTCGTTCTTGCTATTGACGAAAAGTGGTCCGTAGTTGCCTTCAATGCCTTCTCTTCTGGCTCTTGCTGCAGAAAATTTTATTCATGAACCAATAGTGATCCTTGTAACTCATCAACTGAGAGTTCTTCAATGTCCTTGGCTTCTTGTATGGAATAAACAACAAAGTTAAACTTTGGTGTCAAAGATCAAAGAATCTTCTTAACATCCTCACTCTTGTTGCCATGAATCAGTATCTTATTGATAATTGCCATTTTCAGGAGAAGAAACCGTGATTGACTATCCCGACTTCATTCTTAGTGATTCGATGAAGCATTTGAAGTTGCTACCTTTTTGCTGTTGCGGTGCCTTGATATTTTTCCTTCATGAAATCCCATATATGCTTGGAGGTATCCTTGCAGAGAATTGTCTCCAAGATAGATTTGTCATTAGCCTAAAAAAGATAGTTTTTGGCCTTAAGATCCTTCAATCTTGTTGCTTTTAGAGTCGTTTGTTGTGTGTGTCAACATAGCTGCTACTTCTAGTTTGGCAATTCCAGAGATAACAACATCCCAATATTCCTTCGACTTCATAAAGTTCTCCATCAGCATGCTCCAATGATCATAATGACCATCAAAGCATGGAATAGCTGGTTGGATAAAGGCTTCTGAAGCCATTATCGATGCTGCATATAAAGGAAAAACTCACGTACAGTTGTTGTAAAAGTAGAACCACTACTGAGGTGACCTACTACTACTGCAAATGAGACTCTTTCCTCATGTGTTTTAAGTCTCAACTCTTAAACTCAATTTTGGCTACCACCTTTCACTTTCATTTTTTCCTCTTGTGCTTAAACAACACTTTAGACTCACTTTTGTCTTCTTAGAACACTCAAAAAACTTGCTCTTCCTCCTTTAGTGGCTTTGATATCACTATTATAGAAAACCCGTGAAAGCTAGCTGTGCTTTGCAAGCACTAAAAGTTAAGAAAATAGAGTATACGACAATGAAAATTGCTTATCGCATTCATCCTTTAGTGAACTAACAACTTAGCCTTTAAATGGGCCTTACGCCAATGGGTAACCCAAAAAATAGCATCTACTTTTGACCCACCATGCTGAACGTGTATGCGGTTGCAATAGATTCCTATGAACTAGGACAACTCTACTTATTAGGCTTTATTGAAAAAGTCAAACACATGCTTTTTGACTAATTCAACAATACCAACATGAACAAGAGTTCTCTATGGACAAAGAGGCGCCAAGTAATGACTATTCAAAAATAAAATGCTAGAAGATTTTTGTCATGCCCGGACTCTCAAGCTCACAACATCCCTATCAAATCGCCATAGGTCACGAAGGATAGAGTTCTAGGTGCGCTATCGACCTACGAACTTATGGCGCATGCGGAATGTGCAACTCTCCCAAACAACAAGATCAGCGGGGATAAACACAATAGTCATTCATAAAAGACAATTTTATTCATTAAACAAAAGCATATGAGTTTTAACCCTACGGAGCTACAAAAGACATAGACAACCCCATTCTTCGAGGCGGCTAACTAGAATCTCAAAAAGATAACCGGTCGGGTAAAGTTAAACTCACATCTACTCTCAAAAGACTATACTAGCATCCATGCACTAGCATCTACGGGGCTCCAAAAAGAGGGCTGTCACATATAAGCCCTAGAACCCCGATCAAAAGAGGGATTCGCCTCCATATCGGACTCGGGGTCCACCACCTCCCCATCCAGCATATCCAAGTCCATGGGATCCCAAGAGGAGACGTAAGGGCGCGTGTTAGGCGATTCCTAAAATCCCCATAACGGGTCATGCGGGACACTATGGTCATTCGTAATCTAGGCCTTGAGGAGATGTAGCACTAGGTGCGGTAACCTTTTATCGACACATATCTCGGTAACATGTCGCTCCCCAACCCACCTTGAGAGCACTTCCTCATGGTGGATAATATAGAACCATTGGTCAAGAGGGACGCTGAATCGGACCGGACGCTCCATCATTTGGGACCTAAAATGATTAAACAATGGGATGAGAAATAAATCTCGGTGAGTCAACGCCTAAGCCTAGCTAGGGCGTTGATTCGTTTAGAACATCCTAGCAAGCATTCACGACATCATAGAGTAGATATCTCAACCACATGCATGCTTACCCTCTAGAAGCCATGCGAAATGCAATGCAAATGCGACATAACAATCAAACCAACCAATCCAAAGGCAAAGCATCACATCACTTTCATTCACAGGACACTACACGTAGTCCATTTATTATTAGAAATGACCCACGGGTCTAGCAAGCTAGTCAGGTAGTACTCTCCCGGCAGGACCAAGTATTGTCCCTTATTTCCGGCGACGGCTTTTGATAGTCCACGTGACACCGCTCGATCAACTAGAAGACAATGATTGTCGATACAGCATGAAGCTAACAATAATCCTTATAAAGGCTTTGATCCTTCACAAGCTACAACCAAGAAACGAATAGCCATAAGATAATGACTAACGTGCATCTAGCAATCAGAAGACAATGATTGCTAGGAATGACCAATCAGAAGACAATAATTGTTAGAATTCTTGATTATGTGAGTACTCAACCACTTCGACATCTAGCCACTTCATTTCTTTGAATTTAGTCGAATGCTCATACACGCATGCTCAAATACTTGGCCTAAGGCCGTTTTCATGCTAAAACATGCAAATTGATCTCATATGTGGTCACATGAATGCACAATTCTATCGACCGACATTTCAAACAATTTGAGGTGATTAACACCCAATCGGACACCCAAGACAATCAATAGTCAATTCCGGTATTCAAACCTAACAATTCAAGAGTCGATTACTCAATTGAAGCCAGCCGATTTCGATATCAATTTCAAATTCAAACGACAATCAATCGTACGCTCGTCTCTAACCTATCGCTCGCTCGCGATCAATCAACTACAATCAATCAATTCTAACCAACAATTAGCCACGTACAGCCTAGCTAATTAACCAACTTAACTAATTAAGGTCATTTACCCTAAACCAAGTCTCGAGCTAATCCGACCGTAATTAAACTACCTAAACATCCTAATGAACTAATTAATCTAATTCCATACACAATTAGCATCCTAACCGATAGTTAGGGGCTAACTCACAATTGAATTAGCTTGGGCGGTCACAACACGTGTGGCGATGATGAATGGCGATTCGCTACCTACTCAAATCCTTGGGCTCCTCGTTCTTCAAGCTTGGTCAATGACTAGCCAAGGATGTGGCGACACCTCGAAACAGCAGCACCGGGCTCGTGAGTGGTAGCCGGTGGTCTCCTGTCGCTGGCGGCCGGAGCAAGGCAAAGGAAAAATAGAACAGGACAGTGGCATCAGACGAAGATTTGAGAGGTCTTGGGTGGTCCAAGGCCGAGGGAAGTTTGGCCAAGGTCGAGGGTGGCGGCCATCGCAATGGTGGGAGGCGAAAGCGCGTAGAACGGCGCTAGGCCGAGCCGGGGCGTGAAACAAAGGAATGGGGTCAGAGCAAGAGAGGTTCGGCCGAAGCTAGTTTCAAGCTCCACAAGCGTCCATCGCTTTCCAATGATTTCATTCATTCACAAGCTACAACCGGTAAATGAACAAACGTAAGACAATGATTGCTAGGAATGACCAATCAAAGATAATAATTGTTGGAATTCCCGATTAGTTGAGCACTCAACCACTTTGACATCAAGCCACTTTATTTCTTTGAATTTAGTCGAATGCTCATATACGCATGCTCAAATACTTGGCTCAAGGCCGTTTTTATGCTAAAACATGCAAATTGATCTCAAACGTGGTCACATGAATGCACAATTCTATTGACTAACATTTCAAGCAATTTGAGGTGATTAACACCCAATCAGACACCCATGATAATTAATAGTCAATTCCAACATTCAAACCTAACAGTTCAAGAGTCGATTACTCAATTGAAGCCGATCGATTTCGATATCAATTTCAAATTCAAACAACAATCAATCGTGCGCTCGTCTTTAACCTATCGCTCACTCGATATCAATCGACCACAATCAATTAATTTTAACCAACAATTAGCCACAGACGGCCTAGCTAATCAACTAACTTAACTAATTAAGGTCATTTATCCTAAACCAAGTCTCGAGCTAATTCAACCTTAATTAAACACCCTCATGAACTAATTAATCTAACTCTGAATCCAATTAACATCATAACCAAGAATTAGGGGCTAACTTAGAATTGAATTAGCTTGGGCGGTCACAACACGTGCGACGACGATGAATGGCGACTCGCTACCCACTCGAATCCGTGAGCTCCTCGAGCTTCAAGCTTGGTCAAGGACTAGGCGAGGATGTGGTGACACCTCGGAATAGTGGCACCGGGTTCATGGGTGGTAGTTGGTGGTCTTCGGTGACCGAAACAATGGCGGCCAAAGCAGGGTAGAGGAAAAATAGAATAGGACAGTGGAATCAGACGAAGATTTGAGAGGTCTTGGGCGATCCAAGGCCGAGGGAAGGGTTGGCCAAGGTCGAGGGGTTTTTAGGGGTGGTCGAGGGTAGCGACCACCGCGGTGGTGGGAGGCGAAAGGCTCTAGAGCGGCCCTGGCCTGAGCCGAGGCACGAAACAAGGGAGTTGGGTTAGAGCAAGAGTGGTTCGGCCGGGGCCGATTTCGAGCTCCACAAGCATCGATCGGCTTCCAATGGTTTCGAGGGATGACAAGGGATTGAGGATGATAGTTGGGAGTGGTCTAGAGTGGCCAGAGCGAGGCCAAAGCAGCCGCCGAAGTCACGGAGGTTGGCAACGCCAAAAACAAGGCAAGTGGGTATTGGGGTTTTCAAGGAGCTGTCCGACGGCTTTCGAGGCGACGCACGGTGGTCGAATGGAGCCTTGTGGTCGAAGGGATAACGGGGTGATAGCGGATGACGGCTGGAAGAGGCGGAGTAGGCTGATTGACGAGGACCCGAAGCAAAAGTGAAAATAGGGCATGGGTTCCTCGGGCCGACTAACGGCCCATGGTGGCCCACTACTGTACGATGGAGGAGGAGTGGTAGCGGGACGATGGAACAACGGTCGGGGGAGTTGGCGTCGCATAACATGGAAAGAAGGAGGAGGATGATGGCTTCGATTGAGGGGGTAATCGTGCGACGAACAGGAGAAAGAGAGGGTAGACGGGGCGAGGGAGAGAGAGAGTGAATGGGTGAGTGGTTAACCTAATGACTTGAGTTGATTGGTGGGTGGGATTTGACCAAGGGCCTACTACAAGTTAACTCACATTTGAGAATTTTGGCTTCTTGTGAATAAATGAAGAGGGGTAAAAGGGTAATTTCACAATTTAGGACTAAACGGATTTTTGGCGTATTAGTTGGGGGGTAATTTGGTCTTTTCATAAGCTGGACTCAATTAGGATTAGCCTCGGGTACAAGAATTTAAATTCTAAATTGCGACTAGAATTTTTGAAACCTAATCACATCCGACTAACGCTTCAAGAATCGTCCCAAAATTCTTCCCATAATTCCTTACGATCCTAAATCTCATACGGACCGAAATTCAATTATAATCCTTTTATTGAATTCAGGTACTTCACGATCAACGAATTTTCGGGGTGTTACAACTCTCCCCACCTTAGGAAATTTCATCCCCGAAATTATAGTACATCCACAACTACTCAAAAAGATAAGGATAGCTACTCATTATAACTTTCTATTTTTCTCACATGGCTCCTTCAATCCCATGGTGTTGTTAAACCACCTTGACTAGCAGGATCGTCTTACTTCGGAGCACTTGCTCTTTCCTATCCACAATCTTGATTGGACGCTCCATGTATGAAGCTCGCTCATCCAGCTCGATCTCTTCATAACTTAGTGCATGAGTAGGGTTCGACTCGTACTTCCTTAGATTGACACATGGAACACATTATGCACCTGGACAAGCCTCAACAGCAATGCAAGATGATAATCTAGATTTCCTATTCGCTCAAGGATCCCGAACGGCCCAACATACCTAGGCCTTAGTTTTCCTTTCTTATCAAAACGAGATGTCCCTCTCATGGGTGACACCTTTAAAAAGACATGATCGTCCACCTGAAACTCCAAAGGTCTACGCCTCCTATCGGCATAACTCTTTTGACGACTACGAACTGTCATCAGCCTATCTCCGATGACCTTGAATGCTTCCTACGACTATTGCACCAACTCAAGACCAGTTATCTTTCTTATACCCACTTCATCCCAACAGACAAGCGTCATGCATGCTCTACCTTACAATGCTTTAAACGACGCCATCTTGATGCTCAGTTGGTAACTATTGTTGTAGGCGAACTCAACCAGTTGCAACCGCTATTCCTAACTGCTCTTGAAATCCAAAACACATGCTTTCAGCATATCTTCTGACATCCGAATCATCCTTTCGGATCGGCCATCCGTTTTGCGGGTGATAGGCCGTACTGAACCGCAACTTCGTTCCCAAAGCGATGCGCAGGCTTTTCTATTTCCCACAAACTCAAAATTAGCCCCATCTAACGGGTTAAACCGAATAGCCTTACGATAACAATCCATCGTGGCCCTTTTCTTCATTAACCAGTCCATACCCATGATTAGATCAAAATCGTACATCTCTAGTACAACAAAATCTATCTTACTTTCATGACCATCTACAAGTAGTCTACAACTAGGACAACCTACTATAGTTATCACGTTATCCTTTAAAGGTGTGGATACCTTAAAAACAACATCTAATGGTACCAAACTTAGACCGGACAGCTTAACAAACCGATCCGCAACAAACAAGTGTGTAGCACCGGAGTCAAACAAAGCATAAGCTACGTTATTGTGTAAAAGGACTATACTTGTGATGATCGGCAAATCCTTTGCCTCCTCTCGAGTGACAGCAAACACCCGTCCTTACGCTTGGGGTCTAATCTGGTAACTCCGTAGTGCATTCATTTCAACTTAGCCACCCAACGGCTTGGCCTATTGCCTCTGCGAGTAATCCTTGACAAGATAACCTTGTTGGCTACATCCAAAGTAGGCTCCATGTATCAAACATGGAGCGGACCCATGCCTTTGGTAACATAGGCGGTAGACGTTATCTCGGCGAGGCATCGGCTTACCGATCGTTCCTTGGCAATTGGGTGGGATGTGGTGCCTGTTGCCATGCATCGGCCTCTTTCCTTGCCACTTATCAAATCTATTTGAGAGCGCAAATTGCGATCCGTAAGTGACAACCCTTTTAACTAGATCTTGCTCTACCATCTGAGCTCTCTCATAGAGATCATTGTAGTCCTTCGGGTTGAATGACACCCAGATCACTCCGATCTTAGGCTTCAACCCATCTCCGAACCTTCTAACTCTTTCCACAAGGTCTTCAACTAGCTTTGGGGCATACTTAGACAGCTCAAAAAACTTGGCCTCATCTCGATCTACTGTTAGCTAGTTTAGGCGCAATCGAAAGAACTCCGCCATCTTTTGTTCTTTCGGGCTGTCTAAGTTGTACTTTCCATTAAATGCTTCCACGAAGACATCCCACATCTGGATCATGCCCTTGTAGAAGACTCTGTCCTTGGAAGCTCTCCACCAAATACTTGCATTTCCTTGCAACTATACACAACCAGGGTGACCTTATCCTCGTCGGTACACCTCGTAGGGCCAAAAGCTTTCTCTAGCTCCTCGATCCATGAAGTGGCGGCTTCGGGATCTCCGTTCCCAACTTCCGAGCCGGGTGCCCATCATTCGCGGCTCCAATTGGCGGATTTGCGAGTAGAGCTTCTACAACAACGGTAGCGATAGCGTTCGATTTCTCACTTGCTGCCCCATCGGATCCCCAATAGCTCCCGGTGCTTGAAGGATCCCAGGTATAGTTGGTTCCTGCCTGTCGGGCTCAACAGTACATAGTGCTCTTTCTTCCTTAAGGATTTTCTCAATCGGCCTCATAGTTCTACCTCGGAGCGCTCGGGGTGCTCTCCACCGTGTTCGTTCATTTCACAAATAAATTAGGGGGTCCCGCCCACCCCATAGCAAAACGCGATAAGAAGATAGCCCAACAACTCGAAACAATAGTAACAATCACATGCACAACGCTTAATAACCCACTAACTATCTCATTAGTGGGTTCCCGCTCGTCAGGCTCAACAAGACATAGTGCTCTTTCTTCCTTAAGGATTTTCTCAATCGGCCTCATAGTTCTACCTCGGAGCACTCGGGGTGCTCTCCACCGTGTTCGTTCATTTCACAAATAAATTAGGGGGTCCCGCCCACCCCATAGTAAAACGCGATAAGAAGATAGCCCAACAACTCGAAACAATAGTAACAATCACATGTACAACGCTTAATAACCCACTAACTATCTCATTTCTCATCACTCCTTATTACTTGGGCCAATAACCGGATGGACTAAGCAAACCTTGCTCTCATATCACCTTAAGCAAAGATGTCACTCCCTGGCTCTCAAGCTCGTAACATCCCTATCAAATAGCCACAGGTCATGAAGGATAGCATCCTAGGTGCACAATCGACGTACGAACTTATGGCACATGCGAAACGTGCAACTCTCCCAAAGAACAAGATCATCGGGGATAGAAAAACAAGGATAAACACAACAGTCATTCACAAAATACAATTTCATTCATTAAACAAAAGCATATGAATTTTAACCCTAGGGAGCTATAGAAAACATATACAACCCTATTCTTCCGGGCAACTTACTAGAACCTCAAAAAGATAATCGGTCGGGTAAGGTTAAACTCTCATCTACTCCTAAAGGACTACACTAGTATCCATGCCCTAGCATTAATGGGGCTTCAAAAAGAGAGCTATTGCTTCTAAGCCCTAGAACCTTGATCAGAAGAGGGCTATGCCTCCATGTTAGACTCGAGGTCCGGTACCTCCCCATTCGGCATATGTAAGTCCATGGGATCCCAAGAGGGGACGTAAGGGCACGGGTTAGGCGATCCATCAAATCCCCGTAGTGGGTCATTGAGGACACTACGGTCATTTGGAATCCAGGCCTTGAAGAGATATAGCACTAGGTGCGGCAACCCTTCATCGACCCAAATCTCGGTAACATGTTGCTCCTAGACCGGCCCAGAGGACACTTCCTCATGGCAGATAATATAGAATCGTTGGTCGGTAGGGACGTCGAATCGGACTGGACGCTCAATCACTTGTGACCTAAAATGGTTAAACAATGGGATGAGAAATAAATTTCAGTGAGTCAACGCATAAGCTCGGCTAGGATGTTGATTCGCTTAGAACATCCTAACAAGTAATCACGATATCATAAAGCAGATATCTCAACCACATGCAAGGTTACCCTTTAAAAGTCATGTGTAATGCAATGTAGAGGGGACATAACAACGAAACCAACTAATTTAAAGGCAAAGCATCACATCACTTGCATGCACATGGCATCACAAATAGGCCATTTATTAGTCGAAACTATCCGCGGGTCTAGCACATTAGTTAGTTGGTGCTCTCTTGGCGGGACCAGGCATCATCCCTTACTTCCAACAACGGCTTCTAATAGTCCATGTAAACCCACTCGACAAACCAGAAGGTAATAATTATCGACATGGCACAAAGCTAATATGAATCCTTAGAAAGGTTTTGGTTTTTCACAAGCTATGACCGACAAACGAACATCCAGAGGACAATGACCGACGCGCATTCAATAATCGGAAGATAATAATTGCCGGGATTAACCAATCAGAAGACAATGATTGTCGGAATTCCCGATTACGTGACCACTCAAGCACTTCGACATCCGGCCACTTCATTTCTTTGAATTTAGTCGAATGCTCATACACGCATGCTCAAATACTTGGCCTAAGGCCATTTTCGTGCTAAAACATGCAAATTGATCTCATACGTGGTCACATGAATGCACAATTTTATCAACCGATATTTCAAGAAATTTAAGGCGATTAACACCCAATCAGACACCCATGACAATCAACAATCAATTCTAGCATTTAAACCCAATAATTCAAGAGCCAATTACTCAATTGAAGCTAGTCGACTTTGATATCAATTTCAAATCCAAACGAAAGTCAATCGTGCGCTCGTATCTAACCTATCGCTCGCTCGCGATCAATCAACCAAAATCATTCAATTCTAACCAACAATTAGTCATAGACGACCTAGCTAATCAATTAACTTGTAATTATGGTCATTTACCCTAAACCAAGTTTCGAGCAAATCCGACCGTAATGAAACTACCTAAATACCATAACGAGCTAATTAATCTAATTTCGAACATAATTAGCGTCCTAACCGAGAGTTAGGGGCTAAGTTACAATTGAATTAGCTTCGGCGGTTGTGACAAGGGTAGCAACGAATAATGACGACTCGCGGCCCACTCGATTCCTCGGGTTCCTCGAGCTTCAAGCTTGGTCAAGGAGGGTCCATAGGATGTGGCGATACCTTGAAACAGCGACATCGGGCTTGTGGGTGGCAAATGGTGGTCTCCGGTGATCAGAATAGTGGCAACTGGAGTAGGGTAGAGGAAGAACAGAACAAGATAGTAGTGTTGGAGGCTGATTGAAGAGGTCTCGGGTGGTCCAAGGCTGAGGGAAGGGTTAACCAAGGTCGGAAGGTCTCCGGGGTAGTGGAGGGTGGCGGTAACCCGGGTAGTGGGCGACCGAAGGCGGCGGAACCACGCCGGGCCGAGCGGGGGAGTGAAGTAGGCGAGTCGGGTCAGAGTAGGGGAGGTTCGACGGTGGTTGGTTTCGAGCTCCATAAGCGTCGATCCGCTTCCAACTGTTCCAAGGGACGATGAGGGGTTGAGAACGACAGCTGGGGGTGGTTTAGAGTGGCCGAAGCAAGGCCAAAGCAGCCACAATAGCCACAAAGATCGATGACTCCAAAAACAGGCCGGGCGGGCGTCGGGGTCTTCGGGGAGCTGTCCGACGGCTTCCGAGGCGGCTCGCGGTGGTTGGATGGAGCCCGGTGGTCGTAGGGATGACGGGGTGGTACTTGGATAGCAGTGGAAGCGGTGGAGTGGGGCGATCGACGAGGACTCGAAACAAAAGCAAAAATAAAGCGGGGGCTTTTCGAATTGACCGGCGGCTCATGGTGGCTAGCAACTGTTAGACGGAGGCGCAGAGGTGGCAGGACGACGGAGCAACGGTCGGGGGAGGCGGCGTCGCACAACACGGAAAGAACGAGGAGGACGATAGCTTCAGGTGAGAGGTGCATTCGTGCGAGGAGCAGAAGAGGGAGAAAGAGAGAGTGAAAGGGTGAATGGTTGACCTAATAACTTGAGTTGATTGGTGGGTGGGATTTGACCAAGGGCTTACCACAAGTCAACTCACATTTGAAAATTTTGGCTTCTAGTGAATAAATGAGGAGGGGCAAAAAGGTAATTTCACAATTTAGGACCGAACAGATTTTTGGTGTCTTGGGTGAGGGGTAATTTGGTCTTTTTACTAGCTGGACTCGGTCGGGGTTAGGCTCAAGCGCGAGGATTTAAATTCTAAATCACAACGACTAGGATTTTTAATCCTAGTCGGATCCAACAACGCTTCGGGATTCGTCTCAAAATTCGTCCCATAATTCCTTACGATCCAAAATCTCATACGGACCGAAATTCAATTATAATCATTTTATTGAATTCAGGTATTTTACTGTCAACGAATTTCTAGGGCGTCACAATTTCAATGGAATTAATTTATAACAAATTGCTCTTCCTATCTTTCCACAATTTCATTTGCATTCCGATGAATCTCTTACTTTGAAGAGTCACGGAATTTGATGGAATCTTTAATTTTCTGTAACGAAACAGCGAATTGATTCACTTAGTGTTTCAATGAATGGATTAGAAATGGTTTATTGGTACACTTGATTCTTTGCACAGATAAAGCCGAGCACGGCAGCAAGCAAGATAAGCTTGAAGATTGATGTCGACAAGAGAAACCGGACCGTGCTCTTTGCCAAAGCCATCAAGGACTTTGTGGATTTCCTTTTCCATTGTATGGCCTTACCAATTGGAACTATCACGTCTCTTCTCACTAGCGCAGGCTTGACCGATGACTTGGGCAATCTCTACACGGCTGTTGAGAATCTCAGCCACACATACATTAAACCTAGAGAGATAGTCCGTCAAATCTCTAGGCATGGAGGTTTGGTCAAGATCTTCTTTGCATATTGTTGCCCTGAAGCTCCTCCTAAAGCGCCATTTAACTACTACACTTACCCTTGCATTGTTACATGGGACCGGTTGCCGATGCTCCATCGTCGATTGAGGTACCCAGCTGGGATGGTGATTATGCGAGAGGCGTCGTCACATACATGTGATGGACCATCTGGTTGGGAAGTCCATATCCACCATCTCTTCCACTACTCTCGTCAACGGGTTCAATGTTTTGGAAATTGGAGATCTTGGAGAGGAAGTGACGGGACTTTTCCTTAGACGAGGTAAGGTTCGCAAAATTGGCAACTTCTTGCGATTATCTCGACCACACTAGAAATTCAACAATGAAATATTAGGGTCTTATTAAACTGGTGGTTGTTGATTGTCTCAAGTGTTAGGAAAAAGTTGGAAAGGGGAAAAATAGAATTTGATTTTAAGGCATGGTGACACTCTCTTTTAAAAAAGTATTTGCCCTACAATATTGCTAATCGTTACCGATAAAAATCTTCTAGGACACAATAAAATCTCATATGAGAGTATTACATAGTCATAGCCACAGGCCATTAACCGACGGTTCGGATTCGTAGCCATGATTGAACCGAAACCGCTCCTTGAAGGGGCGGTCTCGGTTCCGGGCCGGTTCAAGTCCCGGTTCCAGTTCCAAATTTAAAATTTAATTTTAAATAATAAATTATGAAATAATAAATAATAAATTTATCAATTATAAATTATAATCAAATTATACATTGTAATCAAATTTCGGGGGAAAAAAAAAGGAAGAAGGAAAATGCTTAAACTTAATGAATTATCATTAAACACCTACATATCTTCTTGGGGATAGAAGAATCAAAGCTCATGTAGTTCTTTTATCTTTGATAACCCCAACTTACCACATCGTCAATCGTCGTTACCCGTTGTGGTACTCGTGGCGGTGGTATCTCTACTATCATTATTGCAGAATTCATCATCTCGGTCCAACTTTGTTGTCGAAATTTGGCCTTTGTCCAATCATGGACATAAGCTTGAGCCTCCATAGCATCCGAATTTAATCTTGAACGGCGATCGTCCAAAATTAATCATCCGATGCTAAATGCTTGTTCAACTGCAACTGTTGAAGAAGGGGTTGCTAACATTTGTCTTGCGATGAGAGCGAGAATTGAGAATTGGGTTGAATGAGTCTTCCACCACTTCAAAATTTTGAAATCTATGTTGTACTTGGAATCATGGAACTCAAAAGCAATGGTTAAATAGTTTTCTAATTCGAAAATATTACTTATTGCTCCATTTTATCTTTTTTACTTTCTAATGAGCAGATTATATCATCTACAAAGTCTACTACTCTTCTCCCTTTGTGAGGCACTAGGTTGAGAAGATCCGCTATCACCTAAACCATATCTACTACAAAATTCATTATATAATACTACTATAACGTCTTTAACCTTTACTTGTATAGTTTTAATATCTATTGTTTTATTCAAATGTAAACAATCATAATAATAATCCTTCGGATAAACATACAAACCATCTAATTTAGTACGTAGATAAACAATAATAGCAACCAAATAAATAAGAGAAATGCAGGCATAATAATGCATCCATTTTGATTTTATTATTATAATAGTTGGAGCTAATTGAGCATCTTTTTCATATTCGTAAAAAACATTAGCATTGTTAACACACTTTATTAAAAATAAATGCGTAATAGGATAATAAATACTAAATAAAGTATAAATTGCATCATTAAAAACTTTCAAAAAATCTAAAAAAATTTTGCAAACAACCCAATCTTGCAGGAGTAAACTAATTTTGAAAACATTATTCAAAATAAACGTACATAATAAGTCTTTATAAACAAAAGATTAATGAAGCAATACGTAAGTAGAATTCCAACAAGTCGGAATATCTTTTAAAAATCTTTTTGGCTCTTGTCCATATGATTTACAAAATCTATCACATTTTTTAATAACTTGGAGACGACTCCATAGAAGGAGGTGGCAAGCGTGTAAGGTGCGGACCCAAACTAATATGGCCGTTTCCCGATTCACGATCCATGAAGGACAAGACTACCCTTCCTTCGTTCTCATAGCGAGAAAGACCGCTAAGGCGAGATAGGGATATGGTCGCATGGACACCTAGGCTACCCGGATAAAAGTCCGCCATGGTTAATCGACATACGTTCAAAGACTTGATTATATAGAGGGTACCGAGGAACCGACCATAGTAAGTGGACGGTCAAGTGAACGTGGGGAGGTCACGTTGCTCAAAGACGCGGTAAATTTTGGCGCGAAAACACATGATTTCATTAACAAGGCTCGGGATACGGGATTCTTTGGGTTGCTTTAAGCAAGCTAAAAAGGATAGACTCAAACTTCCTATTGCGATCAAGGTCAACGCTCCTAGCTTGTCGTCGTTCTGCTTCCACTCTTGCCATCTGAGCATGGTCGGCCTGTTTCTTCTCCTCTAAGGAAACAATAGACGTTCAAAGTTGTTTCTTAGCGGCAGCCTGACAAGAAGATATGATAGACTACCGACGCTAGATCTCTTCCATTTCTTTCTCTATCGCTAGTCTTTGTCGCTCAAGGTCAAGCTCCCGCTCGTTCAAGTCGGCAATCTTAGTAATGATAAATTGCAAAGATTGCCTTTCTCGATTCACAAGCTGCTCCGCTTCCTCGGTCTCGATGCTGGGTGTGAAGGAGTGGCCAGCAGATTTGGCAAGAGCAATCACTTGATTTTGATTTCGACGGAAATGCTTAAAGCTTGTGGAGAAATGCTCCAAGAAAATTCTGAGTTTTTGAACCATGCTTGCGGAAGTTTCGAGCTAGCTTCTCCGTTGACCGGTTCCTCCATAAGCGCCCTGACCTCTTGAAGAGCTTCCCGATCATTGACGAAAGAAGCCACCCCAGAGTAAGTTAGATCTAGAGAGCAGGATAACATGATCTTCGATTTGCTGAAGGCCGCTGTAGAAGGAGGAACGTCGCTACGAGGCGCAGCTGGGAGGTCGGAAGAAGAGGAGGATAAGGCGGCGAAGTAGGCTTGGACGTCTCCCACGGGTGCCAAAGAGGTAGAAGCAGCTGGAGGATCTTGAACAGTCTGGATAAGCGGCGGGTTGTCGATTAGCGATGTCGAAGCAACGGTTGGAGCTGAAGAAGAGGGCCCTCCATGAGCTACCCCGACTGTCAATGGAATGTTAGATGATGCAGCCCGAGGTGAGGCAAGAGTAGTAAAGGGTTCATCGCTAGTCTCCAAAAGTAATGGCATCAAAATTGTGCCCCAAGCGGCGGGAACGGATGAGTGATCAACAGCGGGGGCATCGTCTATTTCTTCGACAGGCTGGCTTGCGCCTTCATACCCGACAACCTCATCAAGGCAACTCGAAGACTCTATCGAAGACTTGATTTTTTTTGTTGTCGAAGGAGAATCTTTCCTTTTCCGCTTAAGCGAGGAGAGCATCTCTACATCAGCCTCATCATCCGAGTCATCATCTAACAAAGAAATATAAATAAGTCTATGTGAAATATTGATAGTTTCGGGATTATGAAAGGACAAAAGAACTTACCACTAGCAAAGGTAGTTGAAGTCTTGGGACTGCCAATTTGAAGGGCATTTGCCTAACCTTTCCTTCTCGCCTTCTTCGACGGAGGGATAAAGGGCTTTATCTTCCCATCTCTGAGAAGTGACGAGGTAGCTTCTTCGAAAGGGCTGTTGAAGACAAAGGACGACCACTAGGCTTTGAACGCAGAAGATACCCCGGGATTCGGCGGAATGACAATAGGAATATCCTCAGAAATTGCTGGTACATATGGACGGTAATTTGTGCACAGCGAGCAAAAGAGTCGTCATCCTTGATGTTGTATACCTTCTTGTTCATCAAAGGAAAATCCATCATATAAGGGATGGGCATAGGCACGGCTCGTTGAAGACCCAACTGACGGGCACAATACTAGGGGAGATATGGTTCAAACCCGGGGAAAAATTTTCCTTTTAGGCAAAGGCGAATCGGAAGGTCTTTGGAGAAGAGGATAGAGGTCCAAAAATCGCGATGGTTGAATCGTCTTATCGTTCTTGAGTTGAAGAGAAAGTTGAACTCACTTGAATGGTAGGGGAAGAAGTCTATCCGACCTGTCTCTTGGGATACTACCTTTTGAAGATAAAAACGCAGAGGTAAGACATTGACGGGGACCTTCAATGGAATAGCTCGAAGCAATCGCGTGCCTAAAAGGAACGGTGCACTAGTCGCCTCATAGTTAGGAACACTTTTGAACATGAAAGGGAGATACAGTGCGGCGACCAAGCCTGGAGAATCCAAAGCGGACCGGCCAATACACCATCCTCCTCGGACGATGCCATTAAAGAGGCAGCATGAGTGATTCCCCTGTACAAAGACGCAAGAACTAGAGGACCAAGGGCAATCTTCTTTCCCTTAGCCGGACCAGAAGCCGGTGCGAGGTAGTCCTTCGACACCTTGATAGTTGGGCTAAAAAATAAATACTTCGACAACCAGAAAAGAAGGAAAGCCGTCCGCTTAACCAGAGTAACGGTACCAGAAGTTTTGCAATAGGTCTCAAGAAACTTCCCGTACGCAAGAAAGTTGTCAAGAATGGAGATGTCCGTCACCTTTTCGAGATCATTGACATGGGTCCCATAAGGAGAAAGGCCAACAATAGAGAAAACATCCAAAAGGGTAATAGACAAAGGGCCCCATGGGAAAAAGAAGCAGTTGGTTGAAGAGGACCGGAAGCTTATAATGGAGCCCAGCAAACTCCTATTTAGGTCATGGGATAATAAGCTAACCTCGAGTGCCGTCTGTATGCTTGCGGTAGTCCAAGAGGAGACGGTCTGCGCATCCTCTCGAAGGCGACATAACCAAGCGTAGAATTTGTCATCATACAAGGGAAAGCTTCTAAACTGCTAGGCCGGAGACAACCAAATATCTCTTAGAGGGGTGGCTTGAATAGGAAGCTTTTCGCCCTTCCGCGTCGGGAAACAGGGGCGAAGAAGTCTTGGAACACGATGATGATCGAAGAGACTGGGCCCAAGAATAAATCTAGCGTATTCTTGTTGGGTATTTAGAAGCCGGAGACAACGGTGGTCGGCATCCCGGCTGTTAGACGGTTCGTCGAAGCGATCAATGAACTAACGTGGGGTGAACTTGGAAATCTCGGTTGCCATAGGAAGGAAACTTAGGAAGCCGGGAAGGGTTTAGGGTTTAAGAAAAGTCTCGGAAGAAAGAAGACGACGACGGAAACCTTTACCCGGGAGGTCAAAAGGGATCGAAGCGCCGTATGAAGAAATGATTGCACTTCGGGAAAGGAAATCGAGGAGGAAAAGGGCAAATCACAGCTAGTAGCTATCAAATCGAAAGATCTTTTGAAAGAGATAACTCTTCGATTTATATCTTTTAAAGGGGGCATTTGTTAACACCTAAGGGTACCCCTTGGATAAGGGTCACGTGACGAGCAAGAGCTTTGATCGCTTACGGGTAAGAGCACTAAAGAAAGACTTAGAAGAACCTCGGAAATGCCACCTATCGGAGAAAATTTTGGCCACATCTTCCTTGAAAGACGAAAGAAGAAGCGCGTGAAAAGAGCCACGATCAGAGCAGTTAATGAAAGATTGGCGATAATCCCCACGAGATGAAAATAAAGAGCACGGAAACTAAGGAACCGCCAATGGGCCACCTATATGGCTTATCGAAAAAGATTAGGATGTGGAGTCAAAGAAAATAACCGTTCGACGGTTACCGGACTTGGTCTATAAATACCTCGCGGCCACAACGGACAAAGGACAACAAAAAACACACACAAACACTCGTCTCTATATTTAATCTTTAGCCCTTAGTTTAGTTATAAGCTTCCGGACTCTCATCGTCGATTCAATTCCGGTGTTGTTCCCATTGCCCATCTTGTCCAATATCATTGATTGAATTCCGATATTGTGTCATCGTCCACCGTCCAAGTGTCGTCGATTAGATTACGGCATTGTGTCCTACAATTTTGGTTTGGCTTCATTAATTAAATTCCGGAGCCAAATCCCAAGTCCTAATGTGTCGAAGTTCGTTTCATTGTCGAATGATTGGGCTGTCGAATTGATAAGAGCACATATCACGCCTCTCGCATTAACATAAGTATTTTTCGCATTTGACACTTTCTATTCAAAACCGACCCAGAACTCTTTATTGGAAAATGGACGGATTAAGTTCGATAAAAGATTCCCGCGTGGATAATTTGTTTGGGCCTCAACCTCATTTGGGCCAAGGCCCGAGAACCCATTTGGGCCTAGTCGAAGGATTTTTAACGCGCAACAATATTATCATCATTGTCTACCCAACATGTAAACTCACGAGAATCATATTGATCATGAGGTTGAGGATAATCGGATCCCCTCATCCCCATCGACATCGAGCTCCTTTTCTTGTCACTAGCTCCGCTTCCACTTACCATTTTTGTTAGAAAATTGAGCGGAAAGTCAATTCAGAAAATTGCCGGAATTGAGCCGGAATTAAGAGAATTTGAGAGAATTGAGAATTGAGAGAATTTGAAAGAAATTGTGAGAAAAAATGAAAGGGGAGGAATGGTATTTATAGAAAATTTAAGAAGAAAAAAAATAGGAAAGGGGGATATTTGCAACGGCCATAATTATAATGGCCCAATTTTGGGCCGTTGGGGGGGTTCTTCCTCTCTCCCCCCCTCCCTTTTTATTTGGGCGGTTTCGAATTTTTTAAACCGTAACCGGCCCATGAGGGGCCGGGCTGGTTCCGGTTCAAAACCGCCGGTCCCGGTCAACGGGCCAATTCCAGGCCCAAACCGGCCCGTGGGCATGTCTAGTATTACATAGTAATTCTAGTATCTCTTCGAAAACTCTCAAAAAGAAACAATTAGAAAAGAACCCTGTATCTCTTTGAAAAAACAAAAAATGGAAGTTATGATATTGAAGAAAAAAGATAAAAGGATATCAAGAATGTCAATATTTGTGTATAGCTCTCACTTTGGTTCCAATATTTTCTTAGGATCATTTAATTGCCAATTGTTTTGAAAGACGATTATTTAAGCGCCAACTCCATTGAGCGTCGCTGAAAATCTTACGTGGCTCACCGAAAGATCCCAGTCAGTAATAACAATGCCAAAAATTAATTAAAAATTTCCACCTACCATTAAAAAAATAAAAAAACAAGCTAAAATCTAAAAAAAAAATAAAAATAAAAACTCTTAAAAAATTAGCTAAAAATGCATCAGGACTTCAACATTTGTATCCGCAAAATGATAATGCAATCTCCATCACTTTTATCTACAAAAAAATCAAAATTTAATCACTTATGTGTACTAAAAAAATAAAAAAAAGGTTAGAAATTAAACTAAATAACTAAATAACAAAAAAAAAGTAAAAAAAAAGCTAGCAGCGTACTCAATATTGAACCCACGAAGTCGAACTTCAACCTCAACCCCGAACCTATGTTGCATCGACACGATACGGGACACGAGACAAACAAGACACTACACTCAAACACGTGATTTCTCAAAAAATAGAGAATTTCGATACGTTAGATCACGTTATATATTAAATAAATATTTTTATATGTACATATTAAATTATCATTTTTATGAAGCACAAATAAATAAATAAACAAATAATAAGAGTCTTAGAATGAATTTACATAATAATTAATTTCGACATTGAGTTCTACTTATGCGTGGATTGCATGACTTCATTGCTTGCATCAATCTCTACTTCTTCTTGCTCTAAGCCATCACTAGCATCAAGCATATGTTTATGTAGGTGAAAGAGTACAAAGATTTACTTTGATGTAATTTCTTTTTGTCATTTTTTATTTTAAGAGGCGGTCCTTTACTTCTCGCCTTGCACATTTCTTTTTTCACTCATTAAGTTTTTCTCTTCTTTTGTTTTTCAGCGGTACCTCTCTTCTTCCTCCCTAGTGTGGTTCATGTCCCACATTGGTTGAGAAATAGAGGAAGAGAGGGACAACTCCTTATAAAATGGGGGCCCCAATGTCTTGAGTTGGGCACGTGTTTGGGCCATCGATAAGGTCCATGGTGCTTGAGCCGGATTTCAAGTATAAAATTTGTTTGGGATGCGAGTGTATCCCACTGGGCATGTTGGACGCGTGTCCGATACGTATACATGTCTGACACACGAAAAATACAAATTTTCACATGTTTGTGTAGCATAGCCTCCAATCCCAAGGATCCAGCTCTAGCAGCACGTCCTCCAACTTGTGCCCTCCCAACACTAGCGACCTTCCTAACCCATAACCGCCGTCCACAATGCCCAAACCTGTCGCCTCATCACTCACCTTCACCATCAACCTCAACCCGACAATCCTCCACCGCACCACCTCGGTTTGCAGCACTAGATCAATCGCCGGAGCGTCAAGCATGGCTCTTGACCTGTCGACACTTCTCGAGTCGAAGCACACCCCGGACGGCACCACCGGTGGGACCCTAGCCATCCCCATGGCTGAGGCTGCTCTCACGAGGGCCTCGGCGATGACAGAGTAGATCGGGCTCACCAAGAGGTGTATGGGATCTGGACCAGTGGTTGGCGGGAGTCATTGGCCCTCATCCTAACCTGGTCACGGGCAGCCATTGGCTAGGGGCGAGCGAAGTCCGGGGGAGGCATTGCAATCATCCCCAGACAATCTCCCTCTCAAGCTTCCCTAGGCGATCCTCCTCAGGCCATCGCCCTGCGTAGAACTTGAACAAAACCAGATCTGGGCTCTTGGAGTCACCCAGATCTGTTGGCCTCACCAACGGTTGGTGACCGTTCCTAACCAGTCCCCACTCATCGTCGGCTACGGTCGCGCTACGTGCTTATTTTTAATTTTTTTTAAACTTATTTTTAATTTTAAGACTGAATTTTCTAATAAAAATTGCCGCGTGGACATTTTTTAAATAAAATTTCCACAAGTGGATTGATTTTCTTAATTTAAAAAATGCTACGTAGAGTCCGCGTGAACTTGTAAATGACGCGGCACTAAAACGTTTTAAATAAAAATGCCACGTATAAATTTTGGCAGAAATTTTGATACTAAAGTGATCATTTTTTTTTCTCGATTTGGTGCTTAAGTGATCTAAAAATAAAATATTAGCACCAAAATGAGCGCGGTATACAAATATTATCACTCCAGATATCTTTTTGCTGAAGAAAAAAAGTTGAGTATATTAGCAAAACTTATGTGTGAACAAACATAACTTTTCATAAGAAGTTATGTCCGACCAGGCATAACTTTTTTCAAAGTATGTAGGAGCGCCTATTGGAAAAAATAAAATCTAATTACAGAATGGTGATAAATTTTGTTAAACCCAATCTATTAGGAAAAAACAATCCAAAGATTCTATTTAGATTAGAATTTCTCTTGGACGGGAGATGGACGTGGATATATTGAGATTTGTTTTTCCTTTTGAAAGTAACTTGTCCTCTGAATGGGCATAAAGATTTGAACGTGCGAGCAAAACCGGGGACGTCAACTTTGGTCTCTTTCTTTTTTCTGGCCCAAACACAGAAGCAAAAAGAAAAGGGACACAAAGGAGCCCTTTCTTAAACACACGTGGTTCTGAAGACGGTTGAGTTTGAGCATTGAGTTTTTCATCCAGTTAAGTTTTCTTATCGCGTGCAATCTAGGTTTCGGCAAAGAGTATGTATTGATTGTTCCTTTGCTCCGTTGATTTAGTGAATCATGAGTAAAGCCGATGGAACTCCGTTGATGCTGACTGAACTAGGTAAATCTACAGTGTTATTTCGTGTTGATTTAATTACGAGATCTAATATTTTCCGCATTTTCTTTTAGTAGGTCTCATCCTCCTCTGTGCATACAGTGACCCAAAGCATGGCAACACGCGGAGTGAGCTTGAAGCTTCTGATCGACAGGATAAATCAAACGGTGGTCTTTGCTGAGGCATGCACAGATTTTGTCGAGTTCCTCTTACACCTCCTCACATTGCCGGTCGGACAGGTGATCCAGCTCCTCACGAACACCGGGATGGTGGGCAGTTTAGGCAGTCTCTACGGCAGCATCAAGAAGCTGAACGATGTATTCATCGAATCTTCTATGAAAGACATTCTCTTGAAACCCAAAGCACCCAACTTTTTCTCCGAACTCCCATTTCTGTTGCCTGAGATTCCTCCGTCTTCAGATTCAACACCCAAAACCGACTACAGGTGCTCTCGCTCTAGGTACAATAGCCATCGGAACGGTATTTGTTTTCTCCATGTGGCGGAAGAACCTCCTGCAAATTTTCCCTTGTCCAAGCTTCCCATGAACGAAATATGCATTCTTGTTGAATCCCGGGCTCGTAACCTGGCCGCTGCTGTGGCATCAGCAGCTAAATCGGATGGTAAGGGCAGTTTCGTGCAGGGGACGGTGATGTACATGGTGATGGATGATCTGGCGGTAAGGCTGATGTCGATTATTTCGAGCATTACTTTGCTTAACCAGTTCAACGTAAAGGAGATTGGGCATCTTGAAGAGAAGGTGGTCAACTTGGGAATGGACGAGGTAAGGCCATGCCATTCCTTGCGATTACGACATATTTTTATATTTTGGAAATGCAAATTTCATAACTCAACAATTTATGTCGAAATTCCAATTTTTTTAAGAGACATATAAATTGCAAATAAATATTGATTGGCCTGATCTATTGGCTTTGTACCATAAATATTGTCAACTAATTATAGTAAGTATATATTGATTACATTTAAATTCGAGCTTTTGTACAACCATTTAGAGACACTTGTAAGGTAAACTATTGCAATTTTTAGAGGACTTATAAAGTCCAATATAATTTGTTCCAAAATGAAAGAAAGCAACTGTGCTTTTCAAATTATTTGGTTTGTTACTTCGAAGGGTATAAAGCTACTGAGGACTTCACTGCCCTCCAAGAATGTTCTCACTGATGTCTTCCTCGGTGTGAAGTGGAAGAGATCGTGATCAAGTTAAGGTCATAGGATTTCAACTTCTCTTGATAGCTATATATACATATAATGCATTTAGAGTGATATTTTCTCTTCTTCTTTTTTTTTTATAACCGAGATTTTCCATGTGCAATGGACTACTTCTCGGGTGGTGGGAGTATGTCAATGCCACCGGGTAAGTCCCCAAGATGCGGTCACTAGAAGTCGAACTTGGGCCCTCATCAATTTAACCATCTAAGGCCCAGGAAGCTCAACCAACTCGTCCAGCATCCCATTGGCTGCGATATTTTCTTAATTTGTGACCAAGGCTATGTAAAACTTTTAGTGCGGATTGAAATACTTTTTTTTTATTTTTGGAAATATTAAAATGTTTATCATCTCTCTTTATGATATGATAGCATGGGTTTGGTAAAAACAATGATGTGAAACATGCTGAGGAAAGAATTCTCATAGCCGATAATGAATGCTCAAGCATATGTTGTGATTGTGGAACGACTGTAGACACTCCATACGTAAAATTAACAATGTCCCTGATAAGTTAGCACATATGAGCCGTGGTACAGTCCAACTGAGCGGCTCTCGACCCATAATAAGTTGTCCCCGCATCTCTAATGCATAAGCTCAACTAGTCGCCTATTTCGAGATCGGCTCAATTTTTTTCGAGCTCAAGGATATTGAATAAATCCAATGTTGCATGTTGACTCAGTCAGCTCACAAGCCTAATCTGAGCATTATATTTTTTCGTATATCTTTTTTTATTTTTTTCCTTCTATTTAGTGATAAATAATGTTTAATGTACTTATAATAATATCTCTTACTATGTGATTACACTTTCACCTTTTAATATATTTATAAACACAAGCAAAAGAGGCATAATGTAAGTATTTCAAATGGAGCGAGAAAAAAAAAGAGTTTTTTGAGTTTTATAGACTCAAAAACATGTCGAGACGAGCCAATGAGGTGTTGGCTAAGTTGGTGAGATTTCTAAGCCTTAGACGAGTTAAGCGATGAGGTCCCGGGTTTGAATCTCCCTAGCAGCGTCTTGGGGGACTTAACCGGTGGCATTGGCGCTAATACCCCCACCACCCGGAAGAATAGTCCAATACACGTGAGAAACCTCGGGCCTGAGAATCCTTAGGCTCAATAGCAAACTTAGGGTTCAACTTTTTCAATGCTCTTTGGAGAAATGCAAAATAGTTTCACCTATATAGTTTTGTGGAAATGCAAAGACTGTTTAGTGAATTGTGCTTTGAGAAGCAACTTTGAGAGAAATGATGTTTAGTAGAAATACATTTGAAAAGCCCTTTAGGTGATTAGTTAAGTCTTTCAATTTTTATTTGTTCAATATCGCCAAAAAATAATTTCTAGAAAATTTTCTAATTTATATATTGACAACAATGTTAATGATATGAATAAACCGATGTATTAAAAAATAAAATTTCTTTTTTTTTTTTTTACAATTTTCAAATAGAGAAAATTCACCTTTCTTAATAATAAAAAAAAGCACTGCCATTACAATAAACTAGTAACATATGCCCCGAGGAAAGAAATTCACCATCTTCAACAATTACAAACATCCTTAAATATTTCCTAACTTATAGCCATTTGATCACATAAACGTGCCATGTCAAATCTTGCGTCATCATTTGAGGCACTACCCTCCCATATACATCATCGAAATTCACTATATATAAATTGGGATCCAAATCTACTCTTGCAAAATGTGTATCATTCATGTCACATATTTTTCGTATATAATTGTGCAAAGTCATTGCCGCTATCCCAATTTTCACTTGCTTTTTATATGGATAACTTGGCACTCTTTAGAATCTTCCACTTCTTTTTCACTATGCCAAAGGCTCACTAAAATTCTAATCATAATGAGGAACGGGCTCGGTTGAACACTTCTTTACAACCTGGTCATATAGGACCACGTTGAAACTCAGGCATGTGATATCTAACTTCTTTGTATGGCCTCAAATAATCCATGAAATTTCGATATCCAGCATCTACTAAATAGTATCTACTTACACGAAAATAAAGTAAAACATACTTATATTAATGTATAAAAACCATTAATAAACAAACCTTTCAGAAGACGAGGAAATTGTTTGCATGATGATTGCCTTTTTCAATATGTCCAACGCACAACTTACAACAGGTCTATACATCTTCCGAAGTCCAAAAGGCCTTGTCTTTTGATGAACTTGTCATCTACTAGTAAATTGACATGAATAAACTTGAGGCACGAACAAAATAAGGTTAAATATGAACCTCTTGGAATGAACAAATGCATTTCTTGACACGCAAATAATCAATCGGTTAACTCTAGCAACTCACATTCAATTGACACGCTGCTCATGAAGAGGGACATATTGCAAAAGATCTTACTGCTCTATACTTTGCTAATCCCCAATCCATATTCAAGATGGCTAATTGTTCAAGAAACTGACCAAAAGGATCCTCTTTCTTTCGGTAGATAATCTAAACGACTTGCTTGAAATGGATAGCATCTATACACCCGCAGACCCTCTGGCTTTCTGGGCAGTGATCACGCAAATTCATGACAATTGCAGAAATCCAAAGTACCAACTTGCAGCAGAGGAACAGCGTGGAGCGACAGAGAGCAAAGAAATGCAAAGACGAATTTGGCTACAAGACGAGGCATTTCAAGTAAAACTAAGCTCTAAGCCCGTTGCACACGGCAACGAAATCCCAATCATCACAACCAACATAACACAAGAAAAACGCACACACAGCAGATAAAAGTGGCTAACGTGAGTTGATACCCGCCTGAGTTTCCAGAATCGTGCTCTGGACAGAAAAAAAGTAAGAAACGAAGACTTGGGAAGCACCCAGAGAAGGTCGTCCTGCGAAGAAAACCAGAGCAATTGCAGTTCCATGGTACTGGAAGCGAACGAGGAATGCGGAGCTGGAGAAGAGAGGAGTGAAGAGGCGTGACCAAAAACATGAGATGAGGGCAGTCGATATGGGCGAAGGAGATGGAAAACGAAGAAAACCAGAGAGGAGGGCAGCCGAGAGGCGTGAGCGAAGGTAGACAAAAGAGAGCAGAGCAGTGGAGCGTCATAAGCAATGGCATGAACGAAGGCAAAAAAAAAAAAAAAAGGGCAAAACTGGACCTTTGATAAGTTTATGAGGGTAAAAAAGGTAACTAACGAAATTTCATTAATCCATGGATTAGCATTCCGAAAATGCTCAAAGCTCAAAGGCTGGTCCGGACCTGCCTTGATCTTTCAGCTTTCTCAAGACTAGTATTTGGCCAAAGCCCCTTGGGTAGTTTGCCAAACACCCTAAATGTCCCCAATCGAGCTCTCGGAATTAAGTTCACTTACCGCCAGATTTTGCTTCCACTCATGACGTTCATCAAGTTTGTTAAATCAAATATGTTAGGAAACAAAATCCAAAAATTCTATTCGGATTTTAGAATTTCTCTTGACGGGGAGATGGATGTAGATATGTTGAGATTTACTTTCCTCTTGAAGATGACTCGTCCATCGGATGAGCATAAAGATTTGAACGTACGAGATAAAAAAGGAAAGCAATCGTCCAAGATTTGACCGAGTGACCGAGAATCGGACTTGTTGCCAAACCCGGGGACGTCAACTTTGGTCTCTAAAAGTCCTACGAGTGCGAGGGGTCTCTTTCTCCTTCTGGCACAAGCAAAATGCACGCATGGAGGAGTTCTGAACACGGTGAGTTTTACATCGAAGTGAGTTTTTTCATTGCGTATAATTTAGGTGTGGATAGAGTGTGTATCATAAGTTATTCCTCTGTAATTCTCTGATTGTATGTTTTGTCTGAAAAGAGGAGGACTCAATGATTATTCCTTTCCGGGAACCAGAAGTCAAAATTATGATAGATAGGGATCACATAGAAATTTCTTTCGAGGAGTGGCCGGTTCATTTCTGAAGAACAATAGCTGAGGGCCCTAATACTACCACTTGGATCGGGAACGCGTACATGCCAGATGAACCACCGAAATCCGATTGATTTAATTACCATATTTTTTGCATCATTTTACAACCATTGTATCTGCTCACGTAGATCATCCCATAATTCCCATCATCTCTGAATACAGTGACCCAAAGCATGTCGAAAGGCAAAGTGAGCTTGAAGCTTCTGATCGACATGAACAACCGAACGGTGCTCTTTGCTGAGGCAGGCAAAGATTTTGTCGACTTCCTCATCCACATCCTCACGTTGCCGGTCGGACAGGTGATCCGGCTCCTCACAAAAACTGGGATGGTGGGCAGTTTAGGCAATCTCTATGGCAGCGTTGAGAAGCTGAACGATGTGTCCATCAAACCTTCCAAGAAAGACATTCTCTTGAAACCCAAAGCACCCGCCTTTCTCTCCGAAATCCCATTTCTATTGTTTGATAATCCTCCAGATTCGACACCGAAAGCCTCCTACAGGTGCAATTTCTCCGTTCCGTACAGTAACTGTTTGGGCTATGTGGCCGACGACCCCTCTGCAAAATGTCCCTGGTGTAATATTCCGATGAACCTTGAATGCATACCTGTCAAATCACCGGCTGCTTCAGCCGCTGAATCTGATGGTAAGGGCGGTTTCGTGCTAGGGGAGGTGACGTACATGGTGATGGACGATCTGACGGTGGACCCTTCACCGTGGTCGACTATTTCGAGCATTACTTTGCTCAAGAAGTTCAACGTGAAGGATATTGGGCTTGTTGAGGAGAAGACGGTCAGTTTGGGAATGGATGAGGTAAGCCCATGCCACTCCTTGCGATCAAGATATGTTCAATTTTAGGAGACGAATAAATTGTAAATAAATATTAATCATCTTGGCTCTATACCATAAGTATTCTCATCTAATTGTAGTAGGCAATTAGGCATCTATTGATTAAATTTAAATTTAAACTTTTGCACAATCATTTAGAGACGCTTGTAGGGTAATATAAGATTGTGTTCGCAATTGTTGTAGGGCTCATAAAGTCCAATATAATTTGAGCCAAAATGAAAGATAAGTAACTGTCCTTTTGAATTATTTGGTTTGTAATTTTAAAGGGTATAAAGCTGCTGAGAAGTTCACTTCACTCCAAGAAAGTTCTCACTGATGTCTTCCTCGGTGTGAAGCGAGAGAGATGGTGATCAACTTGGTGCCATAAAATTCCAATTTCTCTTGAATTTATATGTTAGTTTCTTATTTTGTGACTAGGGTTATGCAAGACTTTTAGAGGGAATTGAGATTTCTATGTCATTTTTGGAATAGCGAATATTTATAATCTCTTTTTTATGATATGATAGCATTGGTTTGGTTTGAAAAATTGTGTGAACATGCTGAAGAAAGAATTCTCATGGTCGTTAAATGAACGCTCAAGCATATGTTGTAGAAAAAATCAAATTGCACCGGAGAACGTGGGGTGATTCATTTCGAAGTAGCTTAGCAATGTGCCTGATAAGATAGAGGTCTGTTGATTCGAGCTTGAGCCCAAAGGTACTTGATTCAACCGGCTCTCGAGTTGCCTAATCGTGTATTTTATTTTGTGAATAGCATTTTTCCTACTTTAGTAACAGATGATGCTTAATGTACTTGTATGTGGAGTTGAGTTTTTGTTTTTGTTTTTTTGGTGTCACTCCTCTTTACTATGTACATGTGTGTGCGGCGCTCACGAGGATCCAAACGTTGGCATGGTACTCTCCGGCCCCACCCCCTCCTCCCCAATTCCTTTACCAAAGAGCCGCATGCCTATTTGCGAGTTCGAGTTGAGTTTGAATAGGCGAAAAGTGTACTTGATCGAGTTTTCAAGATAACTTAACACTATGCACTACTTTCTGTACACATGAAGGTTGTAAAAGTTTAAGACCTAAAACAAAAGGTTGTAAAAGTTTGCTTTCATCAGCTTGTATTGGCACATTTGGATTTGCAAATTCTTAGGTTGTTAAAGTTTGTTATCATCAGTTTGCGTTAGCATATCTACATGTGGACAGCTAAGCTCTTGTGTTGGTTCTATATATTAGTTTGATTGAAGGTGCAATTCTCAAATTAAGGCTCTGTTTGTTTCACGGAAAATATGACATTTGTGAAAAATATTTTTCAGGAAGTCATTTTCCTAGAAAATGATCATATTTTCCGGCGTTTTACATAAATATGAAAATAAATGAGAAATTATTTGCCATTGTTTGAAAAGAAAAATATATTATTTTCCTAAAATATTTCCCAAAATCTCTCTCAATCAGACCAAATCCTACTCAAATCCCCTACCCCCAAATCGCATATTCCCCCTCAATCCCAAACCCAGATTTCCTCACCAGTCAAATCCTCCCTCCCTTGCGCGACCGCCGCTCCCTCGCCAACCCTTGCTCAGCTCCTCAAGCGCATTTGTGACGCTTGCAAGCAGGCCACTTGCGACAGCGGCGAGACACCCCGTCTACCATAGCGCCCTCAATGGCGACGCCAGCCTTGACCCGGTCTCCCTCCCCCTTGGTCCTCCGCTTCAACAACCTCACCTACAACGTGAAGGTTCGCCATAAGGTCGCTCTGTCCTCTCTCCTCCCCAGCGCCGTAGCCGCCTCGACTCCATCGCCTTCGATGACCCTGTCTCAAGGAGAGCCTCTTCGCCCGGAGCAAGGTCCTAGTCAACGACATCTCCGGCCAGGCCCGAGAGGCCGAGATCCTCACCTTCCTCAACGCCAGCGGCTTTGGGAAGTCAACACTCCTCGGTTGAGACAAGTTGAAGGTGATATTTGGGCGTACATGATGTAGACGACCTTCTCTTCGGAAATGGCAAAGATTGGGAAAATGATTTCCTGTTTTACAAAATGGAAATTAATTTCCCCGATTTTACAAAGACATTTTCTGTATCCCTCATTTTTCGCCATCCGAACACCGGAAATTGTAGAAAATATTTTCCGAAAAAATATTTTTCGTGAAACAAATGGAGCCTAAAGGAGTTTATTTTTTTTTTTTTCGAAATGTTGTTCATTATGAAAATAATCTTATCGAAATCGATATCCTTATTTTTCGGGAAGGTTGAAAAGGTAATTGGATCCTTTATTTTCACTCTAAAAGTGGATTAAGCCTTGAGAATATAAATTGTTCAAGAAAGAAAAAGATGTTTCTTTTGTCATTTCTATACTATCGAAAAATAAAGAAATAGTTAAACAGACAGACGGTTTGCTAATGTGCAGGCCAAGCAACACAAATGTAGATTAAAAAAAAAAGGTTGCATTACATTTATTTAAGGCCGTAATGGCGTTAATAACTTCTCTCGAAATCCCCTCTTTAATGCAATCATGCATGCGTTTATATATCAAATCTAACATCAACTTTGTTACAGCCTCTCCTTCACCTATATATGAAGATCATATTCAGGAAACCAACATATCTTCAACAAGCACCGAAAAAACCTTGACAAGTATCATAGAATCCACTTTTCTTGAAGCATAATGGAGACTACTTCGGTGAAATCTATGTTGAAGATCGTTGTGGTCGCTTTCCTGGCCTCCGTCGCTTCCATGATCGGAGGCGCTTCGGCGTTCCCTATCTGCTGCGGGTGGGACGAGTATTGCTGCCACCGGGCTCAGAAGGTGGCCTTGGATAAATGAATTGAGACTTTCTGTACAATCTTATGTGAGGTTTCATCACAACATGTGGTGAATTACCATATGTATTCGTGTCAATTTTGAGTGACACTATTGCCAACAATAAATTTATCGATAGACTTTTTTTTAATTTGTGTTTGTTAACTCATGCTTTTCACTTCTTATAGCTATTTCCTTAAATAATGTAATCGTAAGTTCTTGGTTAATAATTTCATTGTGATTGATAGAATAGAGCATCATGTGATACCAACTTTCCATGACGATTTTCATAGATTCGTCTTATTGGCTTGAAATGTTACGTCGTTGAAGCTACAATCTTTGATGAAATTTTCGTAGGAAAATGTTGGTCTTTTAGCCTCTTAATTTTCGAAGCAAAAGAGTCGGATCGGGACAATATGTTTTGTGGCTGAATAGCCGTAGCAATTTTTTTTTCTTTTGTACTTTTAGTGACAAAACATATTACGGTTAAGGGCACGAATGATAACCATTCTATTTATCTGTTTTTCTATTTTTCTAGGAATAAGTTTGGAACAGAAATTTGTTTGGTAAAACAATTTCATTTTTCTATTTCTGAGAAAAAAATTTAGTCTAGAAATAGATTTGGACTAGAAATGGCAATTAGAAATTTTCTAATTTTCTATTTTGCGAATAAAAACAGAAATAATAATTTTTCTCCTTGCTCACTCCCTCTCTCACATGTACGGTCTGCCTCTCTCTTGTGTTCGTGTCATCCACCGCCGGTATTCGATACGCCAATCTTCGGCTAGCCACCGGTTAATTGAAGAAATTTTATTTTGTTACCAAATGAGTTTTAGTTCCGGGAACATAAATTTGTGTCATTATTAAACGCGTTTCTCTACTCAGAAACTCGTTTAGGGAATAGCATTCGAAAAATCTATTTCTAGTTAGAAATAACTACGGTGAACAGAATGATTATCATTCACACCCTAAAAGGTCCATGGTTTTTTCACAGAAATAGTTTGTGGCTAATAAAATAATGGGCCACGAAAATTTCGTGACTAATAGTATATTTTCTTTGCGAGCTTTTCTGCTGCTAAAAGTGTGTCATTGCTTATTTCGAATTTTCTACAATTGCAGATTTTGATATTTAAGTTTTAGTTTCCATTTCCATTCAAATTGTATTTTTGTATAGTATTTTGCATAATATTTACACCTCCCCGACGCGAGGCGGCTTGCACTAGCCTGCGCAAGGGTCGGCCTCGCTAGATCCCGGCAAGGGGGACCTTGTCGGCGCTTGCCCTAGCGTGACCGGCAAGGTCAACCCTTGCTTGTGGCCGGGAAGTGTGACCCTTCTTGGCCATGGCTTGTGGCTGGGTTCGGCTGGCCACTTGGCACAAGGAAATGAGAAAGAGAAAAGAAGGAGGTGAAAATATAAAACAAAATTGAAAATGCATTAAAAAATTATATTAAAATTGAATTGGTATCAATGCAATATATTTAGGTCTTTCTTGGTCCTTTTCCCTACAAAAAGACAAGTACATTTTGATATCTTGTAACCCGGTGAAATTTGAGATTCCGGTAGCCACCACTGCAAATATCATCAACCTGAAATGGCTTGTGCCGATAGAAACAACCACACCACAAAGGGTAAAACATACGACGGAACGTACAATTGAAATACATTCCTATCAAGAATCGAAACAAATACAAGTGGCAATGCAACGCCACTTCCACACTTAAATTGTGAAGAGTTTTCGATCTAACACGAAATCAAAAATTTAAGACTAAATCATAATTTAATTATGCTCTAATCAAGTTTTAAATCCCGTATCCCGAAATTCACCAACTCCAATGGTAGGGTTAACTCACCGAAACGTTGATCCCGAGGCAAGAGATGTACCTAAGCATCAATTAAACTCACATGTAATATCTAATAAGGCACGAAAGGTAAGTCATACCCACTAATTTGATTTAAACAATTTGCGGAAGGGATCGCTATTTTTGGATACTTAAGCACTTTTACATAAATGTCGACAACTTGAAGAGCATCGAAGAAAGTTATCAACAGTAAACGTCAGTTATTTAGGATAAAGGCATTGACATGAACATTGAAGTTTAATTGCCTATTAGTGATATTTTTGAATATTTGAGTTTCTTGTGGATAACTACTAGACGATAAGAAAGTTATTCATATGAAGATGAGAAGTCATGGCGATGAAAAGATATGGAACCGAAAGCTCCTAATATGTGAAGGCAAGGATAAAACTGCCGAAGAACTGCTTATAGGCAGTAATGTTGTGAACACTATAAATACTAGAGTTTATAAACTGTAGAAACGTCGCGCACAAACAAAGAAACATGTTATCTTTCTATTATCAGTACTTCCCATTTATAAAAGCGACAAATTACACAAATTTAATTGCTCATCTCTGTTGTTTGTCTTCCTTCTCCTACAGTAGAGCTATTTCTTTCAACTAGGAGAAAATCGCAGACTTGGAATTACTCTTCATTGATTGATTGTAGACAAGAAGCCACAAGATCTCAACGTCCATGAACAAATATTCGCAAATGATGTTAAACCGTGTCTTGAGTTTCAACCTATTACGAAATCCGATCGAATTACAGGATATAGATGAGTTTGTTAAACCGAATCTTTTAGGAAAAAATCTAAAAATTCTATGTGGATTGTAATTTATCTCGAACGGGAGATGGCTGCAGATATGTTGAGATTTGTTTACCTGTTGAAGATAACTTGTCCAATGAATGGGCATAGAGATTTGAACGTTCTAGGAAGAAAAGGAAAACAATCATCCAAGATTTGACCGGGTGATCACGATTTGGACTTGTTGCCAAAACCGGGGACGTCAACTTTGGTCCTTAAAAGTCCTGCAAGTGGTCTCTTTCTTTTTTCTGGCACAAACACAGAAGCATAGAGAAAAGGGAAGCGCAGTGGGTTCGGTGCGGGGAGCTTTTCATCCAATTGAGTTTTCTCATCGCGTGTAAATTAGGTTTGGACAAGGAGTGTGTGATTGATTGTTAGTTTGCTCCGTTTATTTAGTGGATCATGAGTAAAAAGAAAGCAACGCCGCTGACACCGACTGAACCAGGTAAATCTCTGTTGTTATTTCGTGTTGATTTAATTTCGAGATCCGGCATTTCCCGCATTATTTTAAAAACAACGATCGCATCTACTCACATAGATCTCTGCGTACAGTGAACCAAACAATGGGAATTGGCAAAGTGAGCTTGAAGCTTGTGATCGACAGGAGCAAACGAACGGTGCTCTTTGCGGAGGCAGGCAAAGATTTTGTCGACTTTCTCTTTCACATCCTTGCATTGCCGGTCGGACAGTTGATCCACCTCCTTATGGAAACTGGGGTCATGGGCAGTTTAGGCAATCTCTATGGTAGCGTCGATAAGCTGAACAATGCGTTCATAGAATCTTCGAAGAAAGACAGTCTCTTGAAACCCAAAGCACCCGCCTTTTTCCACGAAATCCCATTTCTATTGTTTGATACGTCTCCGTCTTCAGATTCAACACGCTACTACAGGTGCTCTACTTCTGTTCACTGTAGCTATGTGGCCCTGCACCCTTCTGCAAAATGTCCCGTGTGCCACATTTCCATGGCACACATATGCTATCTTGTAAAACCACCGGCTGGTAAACCGGCAGCTGAATCTGGCGGTTTTGTGCTAGGGGAGGCAATGTACATGGTGATGGACGATCTAGCGGTAGAGCCAATGTCTACTATTTCTAGCATTACTTTGCTCAAAAAGTTCAACGTCGAGGAAATAGGACATCTTGAGGAGAAGGTGGTCAACTTGGGAATGGACGAGGTAAGCCCATGCCATTCCTTCTCATAAGAATATCTTTCAGATTTTCGAAATGCAAACTTTATAACTCAACAATATATGTGGAAAATCCATTTTAAGAGATGTATAAATTTGAGCTTTTGTACAACGTAATAAAGATTATGTTCGCAATTGTTATAGGGCTTGCAGAGTCCGAAATAATTTGACGCAAAATGAAATAAAGTAACTGTCCTTTTTAATTATTTGGTTTTCTACTTTGAAGGTTATAAAGTTGCTGACGACTTCATTTCACTCCGAGAAGGTTCTCACTGATGTGTTCCTCCGTGGGAAGCGAGGTAGATCGTGATCAAGTGGGTGCCATAGAATTTCATTCTCTCTCTCTATGGATATTTTGTTATTTTGTGGCTGGGGTTATGCAAGACTTTTAGTGCACATTGAAATTTTTATGTCTTCTCTTTTGGAAATACGGACATGTTTATCGTCTTTATTAATGATATTATAGTATCGGTTTAGTCCAAAATATGATGTGAACATGCTGAAGAAAGACATATGTCTCGTAGCCGATTGTGGATGCTCAAGCATATGTCGTAATCGTGGAACAAATGTAGGCATTCCATGCAAGCTGCATTCCACATAATCTCTCATAAATAGTCTCATCACCACTACCAAGTGGAACGGACCTAACTCTCTACAATGCTAACCTTCTCGTTACGAAAATAATCCACACTTTGAGCAAACTCGACATTCTCTGGCGAACGCATCATCAATCTCCGACACTCGGCTCACTGATATCCTTCTGAAAACCACGGGGTAATTTTTAGAACTCATTTGACATAACAACGTTATCGGACATATTGAAGTAACATGATGTCACCAAACACGCTAAAATGACGTATCAACAAGACACATTGAAATATTGCTTCCGATACTAGACACACTGAAGTGTTGACTCGGTATTGGACACACCGCTGAAATCTTGCTTTTGATACCGGACACACTAAAGTATCCGGTTTCAGTCTTTTACTACCACGGTTCATGGGGGACAAAAACCTCTTGTTTATCCGAGGGACACGGGTCTCGATTTCGGGTTTTATCCCAGCTTTTCGTTCACGAGGCATCAGCCATGGAAATCATGAGGGACACATGCCTCATTCTCTCACGTGGGATGCAAGCCTCGATTTTCCTTACATTTGGGCTCCATTTCAAATCATCGATCTCACAACCTGCACGATCAGGCACCACGATCTAATTGCTTCACATCGCATCATACTCAAGACAACAAATCATTATTGCTCAGGTCATACCACCACAAAAATGAATCCCTCGTCCCACATCCACAACTACTCAATAGCTCACTCACATCACTTTATCAAAACATAAAGCTCACATTTATAACGATCGAGTACTACCAGTTGCTTACTCCAAAACACGAACCACTCGATAACCAATCGATATCATCCGGCAACACCCAATCGGGCCTATTACACAGGTTACGCATGGCCACCCACTAGTATCAACCGAAATCCATATCAAACTACGACCTACGCAATTTAGCTAACCTCGTACCATAATCCATCCACCAATAGTTTCGAAACCTCCATTTATTAACCCCATGTCGGGTGCATACCACATAATCTCTTGAACACCATTAAGTCTTTCGACCATTTCACCCATATCTGCTTCAATTCCCGTCATTCGGCAATACATAAGAAAATTAGGCCTTACGGTCCACATATCCATTTCCCTAATGTCGAGAAAAACCTAGGAATGATTTTGAAGATGACAAAACAATCCATGAATTCTTAGTTTGGGATAATGCCATGAAATATTTGTTTAGCAGATTATCCAAAGGTGTGAGGATGCACGGGATTGAATCACGTCAAAGGTGGCTTAGATGTTACTAGGAGGGACTCAAATATTGTGTGGAGCTCAGAACTTGAGCAGGGGAGCTTAGACATTGGAATGATGCTCAAGCTCTAAGAGAAGCATTTCACGTGCGGTAACTAGAGTTCCAAGAGAGATTCAAAAGGTGATTTAATTGATATATTACATTATCACAATAGCTAGTAATCAAGCTGGATCGTTCTTAAAGATTATCGATGATGAAGATCAATCAAGGACGCGGATCTAACGAGACAAGCACGACTTTCCAATTGGAGAAATCCATTTATGGAAATCTAGGATCGTAATAGTATGCGCAATTTGATCCAACAGAGAAGACTTTCCTTTGGCAATTCTCAATGGCTAAGAGATCGTTTTTGGGATATGGTCTCGTCCAAATGGGTATTTTTGGAGAGCAATTCTCTAGAGGCCTCCCAATGAATAGTTGGAGGTGGAGAAGTATAAAAGAAATCTCGAAGCCGAAGAAAAAAAAAGTTGGCGTAAAGAGGGAATAGTGTTCCAAATTCCAAGATCGAGAGAGCTCAAATTCTTATCTTCTCCTTGATCTATTCACTATAATTCTTAGAGGTATACACGAGAGTGTTGAGTGTTAGTTGTGGAGTCCTGCATCTCAAGGGAGATCACTAAGCTATAACCTCTAAGCGGTTTACTAGTGGAATCCAGCCAATTGACTGACAACCCGAAGAAGCGGACGTAGGCTTGAATAAAGCCAAACCACTATAAATCCTCAGTGCATTTTTCTCTATCCCTAACTCATACTTGTTTATATACATATATTGTGATAGTCAAACTATACATCCAATGCACATTACACTTTTGAGTGTGATCATCATCCGAGGGTCAAGCCACAAGTTATCTGATTTAAATTTGGCATCGATTTGAGATAAATACATTGTATTCACCTATTCACCCCCCTCTAAGTGATAAAGCTAGCTACAACAAATGGTGTTAGAGCCTGGTGCTCATATTTTTGAAGTGTTTTTACTTCTAAGCTAACGATCTTCATGGCTAGCAATTTCTCTCCCACTTGGATCGAAGGTAGAAGCAATAACAAACCACCATATTTCAATGGGAAAGAGTATAGTGAGCGGCAGAATAAATTCCAAGCATATATTAGATGCCAAGATCCCCAAATATGGAATGTTGTACAAAGAGGAGCAAATCCCACTGTAGGCACTTCAAATAGAACAAATGCAGGGGATGAAACTAATACTACCCCCAACCGCCACTCTATCTACTACTGAAATAGCAAAGAGAGATGCTCTAGATACAAAAGCTATTTATTCTTTTTATAGTGCATTATCTTTCATTGAATACAAACGTGTAGCAGATTGTTCCTCGTCGAAAGAGATTTGGGACAAACTCTATGTTAGTTATGAAGGAAGCGACAGAGTCAAGGAGACGAAAGTCAATATCCTTCTTAGGTAATACGAAGCATTCAAGATGAAGCCCGGTGAAACTGTGAAAAAAATGTTTGTGATTCTTGAAATAATGAATGGTCTTACCTATCATGGGCAACTAGTTTCTGGACCGATATGAGTGAACAAGCTACTCAGAGCACTTACAAAAGAATGGGACAATGTGAAAATTTTCATTCGAGAGACTCAAAGAATATAACCACTATTCATGGATGAGCTCGTCATAACTCTTCAATCCTATGAGGATGAAAGAAACAACGAGGAAACAACGTCAAAAGATAAGAAATCCATTATTTTGAAATATAATGCTAATTTTGATGTCTTAGATTTTGAAGACGTAGACGATGAGGAACTAGCACTCATTGTCAAGAGATTCAGAAGAATGGCAAAGAAAGGAAAAATTTTCAATGATAAAAGAGATTTCAAACGGTATGATCAAAGAAGATCATCTGAAGCAAGAGACGAGAATAAAGATATCACTTGCCATGAATGCAAGAAGAGAGGACACATCAAGCCAAACTGCCTCTATTAAAGAAGAAGGGAAAGTATGATAAATCCAGGAAAACCCTAAAAGCAGAAACCTAGAGTGACTCAGAATGTGAAAGTGATGAAGAATATGCCAATATTTGTCTCATGGTCGTCTTAGAGGATGAATATGAGGTAACAAGTCTATAAATTCCTTCTAAGATGTCTAAATACATAGATGAATTGTGTTTAGAATATGAGGCTACTCTTAAGAGACTTTACGAGTTGAAAAAGCAAGTAGCAAGTTTGAAACAAAGAGACGTTTCTCAAAAAGATAAAATAAACTTTCTCGAAAATGAATTTTCACTAATCAAAGAGAGATAAGATTTTATTTCTAGGGAAAATGCGTAGCTGAAGTCAAGGAATGAATCTACGGAGAAAGAAAACATTTTGTTGAAAAAGGAAAGAGACCTTTTAGAAGAAGAAAATATTTCTCGGAAAAAGGAAAAGATTTTTTTGAAAAAGAAAACACCTCCTTAAGAAAGGAAATCTCATATATTCATAAATGATTCTCATCCGGATAAAAAATGTTGCAACACATATTCTCTATACAAGTTCCCTATTATAACAACTCCGAACTTTATTTTCAAAAGGAAATTGACTCAAAGAATATTTTTCCTATAGTCAAGGAGAGACTTAGGAAAAGACCTCCTAAACTTTTATATCAGAGCTACTTTATGAAACAATTTGTAAGATCTAAAGGATGAAGCTTTACTACTTGTTCTAAGTGTAATGACATGAATCACTCTAGAAGTTCTTGTCCTAAGATCAAGAGACCAACTCAAGATATTCTCGGATTTGTGAATTCCTCTAAACACAAAGGCCCCAAAAAGATTTGGGTACCAAAGAAAACTTGAGTTTCTTTGATGATTGCGAGTACTAGAGAAAAGAAGAAATAAGTGATACCTTGATAGTAGTTGTTCTAGACATACGATTGGAGATTCTAAGATATTCATCAATCTTGAAAAGTATGATGGAGGAACTTTTTCCTTTGGCGGCAATAACAAAGGAACAATTACTAGTAGAGGAACTGTGAAGATTGGAAATCTTCTTATTAATAATGTTTCATTGGTCAAGGGTTTAAACTTCAATCTCATAAGTATAAGCCAATTATGTGATATCGGATATAAGGTATCTTTCGCAGAAGATAAATGCTCAGGTGTAAGCCAAGACAACAAGTACTCATTCACTGGACGAAGACATAGCAACATGTATCTTCCGGACACATCGTACGAGGATGTGAAATGCCTACTATTTATACAAGACAATCCAAAACTTTGGCACGGGAAGCTGGGATACATGAGCTTCAAACAAATCACAAAGCTATCTAGAAAGAAGCTAGTGAGAGGACTCCCATATACCAAGTTTGAATAGACAAAACATTGTGAAGCATGTAAACTTGGAAAACAAGGAAGAAATTCTTACAAATATATAAATAAAGTCTCTACTAACCATGCTATGCAGCTATTACACATGGATGTCTTCGGACCTACTCGAACTCATAGTATTTGAGGTAAAAAAATATTATCTTGTTATTGTGGATGATTGCACTAGATATACATGGATTTTCTTTCTTACGCATAAGAGTGATTCATTCTCATACTATGAACGTTTTTCAAAGAAAGTTCAAAATGAAAAGAGATACTCAATTTCAAGTATCAAAATTGATCATGGAAGGGAATTTGAAAATCAATACTTTACAGAATTTTGTAATCAAAATGGCTTTCAACATAACTTTTCTTCTCCTTACACTCGATAGCAAAATGGAGTTGTTGATAGGAAAAATTGATCTTTGCAAGAAATGGCACGAACTCTTTTAATTGAAAGCAAAGCTCCATCCCACTTCTAGGCTGAAACTGTTTCTCTTGCTTGCTATATTATAAATCGTGTCTTTCTAAGACCATTGCTTGAGAAAACCCCCTATGAGCTTCCCAAAGGAAAGAAACCAAACATATCATATTTTCATGTGTTTGGATGCAAATGTTACACTCTTATGAATTCAAGTGATCGGCCTAGTAAGTTTGATGAAAGATCAGATAAAGTTGTATTTTTGGGATATGCCTCTTCAAGCAAAGCCTATAGAGTTTTCAACAAGAACTCACATACAGTTGAAGACTCTATGAATGTGAAATTTGAAGATGAATTTACTACTCGGAAGACAGACATTGAAATATCTGAGCAGAACCCATCATTTGAGTATGAAAATCAAAATGAATTCTCTTAGAACATGGAGAATAATCAGCCTATCACAAACTCCGAAGATGAAAATGCTGAGGAATCTCCAGAGGCCGAGCATGGTAAGTCAAGAAGGAACTGGAAATACAAATCCGGTCATCCTACAGATCCAATCATTAGAGACATAGATGAAGGGATCAAAACCAGATCCAAGCTCAAGAATGCTATAAATACATTTGTATTGGTTTCTAAAATAGAATGCAAGGGAATTGAAGAAACACTTGCAGATGAAAGCTGGATAGAAGCAATGCAGCAAGAGCTACGTCGGTTCATTCTCGGTGAAGTTTGGGAACTTGTGCCCGGACCGAAAGATCACCCAGTTATTGGAACCAAATGGATCTTTAGAAACAAAATGGATAATAAAGGGAAGGTAATTAGGAACAAAGCAAGACTCGTTGCAAAGGGTTACTCTCAAGAAAAATGGATTGACTATGATGAAATGTATGCTCAAGTAGCAAGATTGGAATCCATCAAGCTGCTACTTGCCTATGCTTGCTACAATGACTTCAAATTATATCAAATGGATGTCAAGAGCGCATTCTTGAATGGATATATCAAGGAGGAAGTATACGTCGAACGGCCCCCGAGTTTTGAAGATCCAAAGAGACCAGACTATGCATACAAACTGAAAAAGGCTCTCTATGGACTCATGGACTCAAGCAAGCATCGAGAGCTTGACGGGAAAAGTACTTCGGGTACATGCCAACTTCTAGGTTCAATGTTGGTGTCTTGGTTCTCAAAAAAACAAAATACTGTGGCACTATCAACCCTAGAAGCTGAGTATGTAACATTAGAAAGTTGTTGTGCTCAAATCCTATGGATTAAGCAACAAGCGAAGGACTTCGATGTTGAAGCTCAAGAAATCAAGTGTGACAACACCAATGCCATCAACCTCACAAAGAATCCAGTCCTGCACTCACAAGCTAAGCATATTGAAATTAAGCATAATTTCATTTGTGATCGTGTGCATAATGGTGATGTTGATATTCAATTTGTTGATTCAAAGCATCAATTAGCTGACATATTCACAAAACCACTTGACCAAAATACATTCGAATATATTAGACAAGAACTAGGTATTACTGCTATGCCTGTTTGAGCTATCCTTTGACAGATAAAGTTTACTTCTGAGCTAATTGCCATATCTGAAAGAAGCAAGGAGATACCAAGCATCATCTAAAGAGATTTCATAAGCAAGAAGAATCTCTAGATACAAAGCATCATCCGAAGACGTCATCATCCGGGAAGATACGACATAAGATTTGATTGTTCAAATTTTATGGCACGTAAGTTGTTATTTTTAGCAACAAATCGGGTATGCACCATCTCAATCCTTTTACGTATTATGCAAAATATTGTGATTGTTGTGATCATGTTGATTGAACTAATTGAATATGGTGTTTCCAAAATTAATTCTTCATATCTTTTCAAAATATTTAATTTATGGAAATTGTATCTCAAAATTCCTCTTCTCCGAAAGGCACTTTCCATTTTTAAGCAATGACAAAACTTTTGTACTAAGCCATCGTTCCCTTTTTAAACAACACCAAAAACATACGACTTCTCACTCCTTACGCTTAAACGCTCCGAAAACCTATTCTCTCAAAACACACTCTTGCAATTTCCCTCTCTCAAGCACTAAAATCCTCTTCACAAACTCCCGAAATCTCAAATGGCTCCCAAAAACCTATTTACTTCAAGGAAATCTTCAGGGTTATCTCTAAGTGACCTAGAGGATGAAGATCACCTTACTCTTAACGAATTCATAGTGAAAGTTCGAAAAGAAAGAGAAGCTGCCATGAAGGAGAAACATGAGAAAGCATAAATGGAAGAAGAGCATATCTACCACAAGGAAATGCTAGAAGAACACCATATTCCCCTTAGTGAAAATAGGGAAGACGGTGCTGAAGATGAAAACTGGGAAAGGAGAAGAAGAAGAAGAGCTGAGTCAAAATAATGACTCTAAATTGCTGAAAGATGTCTTGTACTTTCAAAAAGAGTTGAAGCATCAAACTCAAGAGTTATAAAAGATACTCTTTCAAGAGACTAGAGATGTGACATTATGAATTCCGACCCCTTGAGACTATTGACTTGAGGTGGAATCTCGAAATTGGAAGCATGGAAATGAAAAATTCTAACTTTGGATATGAATTGGACGTCGTCTCATCAATGGTAATTTGATTTGGAAAGAAAATCGAAATTTCGGACGAAAAGTGTAAAATTACCATTTTGCCCCTCAAGCCTTAACCTTACCTTAAGTTATTTAAAAGGGTATTTTTGTCATTTAGCTCTCCTCCATGGCTGCTGAAAATGTGAGGAGAAGATGGTCAATGGAGGTCAATGATTTAGAAGATATTTTCGGAGATAAGGCCAATATTAATTTTTGGATAATTATCATCTTTGACCCATTTGACCACTATTCACTTCTTGACCAAGAAAAATTGGAGGACAAGTCTCTCTCTCTCCTTGGATCAGCTGACCACTTTCTCTCTCCCTCTCCACATTTCCTTCTTCCCCTTCTTCCTTTTTCTTCACGAGCAGAACCTGCTCGCCCGACCAACCCGATGCCCTTCACTATTCCGGCCATATCTCCTTCGTCCGATGTCTCTTTGAGGTAAGGTCACCTCCATATGAAAGCTTATTATCTTAGCTTTCCAGGAACATATTATAAGCTCGATTTGGCCCGGTATATTTTTCGGTAGGTCTGTTTTAATGGGCAAAGGTCAGATTGAGGCAAAATCTGACCGATTTTGGGGGAGGAGCTGTTTCGTGGGCTTCAAGACTTCAAATGGCTCCAAAATTTCGGTGAGACTCTCTTGACTCATAGTACTTGAGATGGATGAGTTAGGGTTGTAATTTTATATGAAATTTGAGGAGTATTCAGGGCTGATTTGAGGTGATTCTAGGAGGCAGATTCTGACCGCCTGTGCACCTGAGGGAATTAGATTGATTGGGGGTCTTAGAGGTGTTATATTGGCTTCAAATTTTTGGTGAACATATTAGACATATAGAATAAGGTTGTGGCAAGTTGGTTTTGCATTAAATTGAATCTTAGAGTGAAGCTATGGACTGATTGGTATGAATTAGAGCAGAACCGGTTTTGCCTTGCTTGTGGACTGCACTGACCTGCTCTGTTCAAGGCTGAATTGGGTGTTACCTTGTCTTGAATTTGCCTTTTAGACATGCTATGACATATATTGATGTGTTATGGAGGAGTGTGTGAAATGGATTGATGATTAGAGGTAATTTTGTGGCTAAACGGCGTGATTGAGCCTAAATGGTAATCTGCCCTGTTTTGGACAGATTTGATTCGAAACTTGGACGCTTGAATTGAAGGTTGTGGCTAGCTTGTTTGGATAGGTAAGTGACCTCTAAACCTTTACTAGGAAGTTAGGGTACTAAGAGACAAGTTTGAGCTTCAAATGATGATTTTTGCTAGTCAAATCGTGTTTATATGAAGTAACGTCGATTGTGATCATAGGAATCGAGTTTATGCTTGGCTGAATTGAGATGAATTTGTGACTTATGTGGTTGCAATTGTGGTATGAATATTCGACGTATATGTAGCCTCGATTGACTATGTGATTATGTGGGTCTCGATTAGCCATTGTGCATGATTTATACTTGTATTGGCACGAGAATGATTGACTTGATAATCTGCCATGTTGTGTCTTGTGCTTTTGAATGGCTAGAGTGCCCTGTGATTTTAAATGACCCGAGGCGTATTAACGTGGGTCCGAGAATGGCGATTATACCCTGAAGCGTTATGACGCGGGGTCAATGTGTATAAGAGAGCGTGTTATACCCTAAGGCGTTATTATGCGGGGTTCGGTATGAGGGTCGTATTCAATCAAGTCGTCCGAGGTCAAAGTGAGCCGTATTCGTTTGATTGTCTGAGACCGAGAAGTATGAAAGTCGTGTTCAATTAAGTCGTCCGAGTCCAAAGTGAGTCGTGTTCGACTAATTGTCCGAGACTTAATCCGGTCGTGTTCCTATGTGTCCGAGACCGAGATTTATGGGTCGTATTCAATCAAGTCGTCCGAGGCCAAAGTGAGCCGTATTCGTGCGATTGTATGAGACCGAGAAGTATGAAAGTCGTGTTCAATTAAGTCGTCCGAGACCAAAGGGAGTCGTGTTCGACTAATTGTCCGAGACTTAATCCGGTCGTGTTCCTATGTGTCCGAGACCGAGATTTGTGGGTCGTATTCCTTTGTGTCTGAGACCCCGGTATATATATATATAGCCGTATTCTATAAAGGTCCAAGGCTCAATGTTATGAACTTGTATGATGTCGGTGGAGTAACGTGGAATGTTATAATATAGCCCGATGCGTTATTACGCGGGCCTCGTATCGAGAAATGAGATTATTGTGCTAGTATATGGAGCTTGGTTTGAAATATTGAATGCCTGGTTGTTGTAATTGTTTGATTGCCAATGCTTATGCTTGCGCCTGCATCCTGTTTACACCGGTTTTATGGACGTCTTCGGATGTCTTTGATTTGAGAAGTTGTTTGGAGGTACTAACGGCCTAGTCTAGATTTAGGGTGAGCTTGCTGAGATGTAAATCTCACCCCGTCGTGGGACCTATTTTTCAGGTATCGGGCGATGGAACATTAAGTCTACTAAGGATTAGCATTTGAGAAATATGTAGGTCGAATGAATATAGGATATTTTGTGATCTTATGGATTATGTTGGATTTTATGGATTAAGATTGAACCATTGGTATTTGACCGCTCTATCAATTGAAGTGTAATATACATATGTATGATGTATACCACTTTTGTCCTAAGTCATTCATTTGAATTGATGTATGGAGATGTTTACCTACTTCCGCCTGTTTTATGGATTTTTTTTGAAATTGTGGGCCGAAGGATCCTAGAAGCCAATCTAAAACAGAAACAGCTAGATGAGATGTTCACGAGCTCGACGGGTTAGGGGTGTAACAACCCCATTTAAGTGGTATCGGAGCAAGGTCAGCTCGATCCAATGTGATTGAGATTTGGAGTGATAAGGAGTGATGACTTGGGGACAATTAGATAGTGAGACCTTTAGGATTAAGCATTAATCGCTGAATCTTGAGGATTATAGGCTTGAACTTGTGTGGTATTCTAATGATCCTAGTGTCGACTTTAATGGATGATCTTGAGTGATGTTGTGATTGAGGTTTAAGTGGAAGCAAGCTGGAGTTAAAGAGACATAAGCATGGATTTGAGGTAGTAATTGTGCTTGAGTTTAATAGATAATTGCTTATGAATGAGCGGTCAATTAAACTACAAGATTTTGACCGTGGTTAGTCAATGATCCAACTTGAGGAATATGAGCTATAAAGAGATGACCGGTATTAGTAACTTCAAACTTGAATTGTGTTATATCATGATGACTTTAGTTATTGGTTGTTATTGACAACCTTGGATGATATGAGATGAGATGTATACAAGGAAGCAGACAAGGACTATAGGGATTAAAGGCCGGTTGTGATCGAACGTATATGAAGTCGACTCAAATAGCGATTAGACTTGAGGTATATGCTGGAATATAGGTAATTAATCTATGAGATGTGACGGTCATTGGTGGAATTAGAGATCTTCAGTGGATAAGAGTTGATCCGGAAACGATTGTGGTATGACAAGTGGTGAGGAAAAAAAAAACATGATATGCATGTGTTTGTGGATATGAAATAAAAGTTGATGAGGGTGTATACATGCGCTTATCACTTTCGGACTTAATAAACTATCGCTTGGTATGGGACGAGTTGATGGGATACCTAAAAACCGTGATGAAGCATGGTATGGGACGTGTGGAATGGAGCTTCCTCCGTAGATGTATGACTTGGGACAACCCGTAATGACCAGGTCCGATGAGGGTGGGGAGTGATCGCCGGGACGGAGAGGTCCGGACAAAGAGCGACTCCCGACGGGCTTCTAAGATAATAAGGAGGCGAGAATGACCCAAGTCATAAATTGAAAGGGAAAACCTAGGTATCGGGTTGAGTCTGATTGTGGTGAAGAGATGTATGACACGGGATTAATTCGCAAGTGAATGTTCGAAAGTGGCATGACATTTGTAATGACACCCGTGATTGGCATGGTTGGAAGCTTCGTGCTTAGCGGTGGATACCGTTTGAAAGGAAAAGTGATGTTTGCGATTGGCCTATTGGGCGTGTTTTGTAATTGACATCGTGTGATTGTTATGGTTAATGTCTAACTAAGAGATTAGACAATGTGAGGAGTTTATACTCCATTGATCTGATGCCTGTTGAGATTGAGATAGCCTGTTGTGACTATGCTAGAGTGGTAGATACCTCTAGATTTATGGCATGAGCGATTGAAATGGCACTTTGAGTATTTTCTTGGTGCATACCTCGTTGAGTTTTAGCCTAGTCAAGGCTTACCTAGTAATGGGCTATTAACTGAGAAGCTGCCTCGTGAGGCTTGTTTGATGTGTGGTTGTTGCTTAAGGATGATTTGGAATCCTTAGATAATGGACAACTAGGCGAGAGTTGTTTGAGAACCACTGGATGGTTACTTGCTGGCGATGAATGATGAGGTGAGCGATTCGAAACTACTAGGCTTGAGTAGATGACTTAAGTCTTTGATGCCTAGAGGTAATCACAGTGGTTCAAGTGATATGAGAACCTAATGAGGTTGATCGACCAAAGTACGGTCGCTAGAGGAGCACTTGGCTCGTTTGTGTGAGATATGAAAAGATCCAAGAACCGAGATGGATTACGAGAATTGAGTAAAGATAAGCGACCGGAGTATAAGTACTAGAAGTGAATATGGCTCGATTTGTTAATTATGTTAGACCTAAGTGTAATAAGGGGTCACGAGAATTTTAAATGAAAATGAGAAAAATTGATGGGTAGGTAAGCTCGAGGAGGAGCTGCCATTGTGCCTAAGTCACTATGTGACAGATATTAGTGCTGATGAGTTAAGTTATGGAAGTCGCAAGAAAGGTGCTATTAGTTACTCATTTCTGAATTGAAGGTGTAGGAAGAACCACGAGGGGTTTGAATAGCTTGTGAGATGGACCACGAGGCTGAGGTCAACTAAGGTTTGATAGAGAAAGTGAATTTGAAACTACCCCCCCCCGGATTGAGGGTTTCGTGAGAAAACATTAGAAGTTTTGGGTGCACTAAAGAAAAAAAGTGACCCTGGCGGTTATTAGCCTTAAGAGGTGTTGATGACCGCCTTCATTGAGTGTTTAATGGAAGTACTTTCCTAGGATTGCATGAGAGCAAAGATTGTGTAGATCTTAATAATCTTGTAAGGATCTGAGGACGATCGACCAGTGTGAGACAAAGTTCTCAAAGTCGTTTAAGCATATGTTAAAGGTGGTCAAGTATCCTTTGTATAAGACATGAAGTCCCCGAGTATAATTGAATTTGGAAGCCTTATGGCTAGTTGTTATTCCTGAGTCCGAGGAATCGTAATGGATTTTAATGAAGGGAGCGGATGATTGGAAGACATATGAATAAGAGAACCCTTGCTCATGGATTTCGAGCAAATAAATGTTCATTATGGAACATGGAACGTGCTAGTGAGAAACGGCTATTACCTTGGCGTAAGACTCGTAATGAGAGATTGATGTTTTGTTTCTTCCGTCGTGAGGAAAATTAAGGAAGAAGTTATGTCAATTGTTTGATCTTGTTGAATAAAATAGGATTGATTGAGGATGAATCGGGACCACTAGAAGTGACATTGTGTGTTGTTACCCCTAAAGAGTAGGATGTTGTTCTTAAAGGGGCGATCGGACCATGAGATGGTCGTTGAGGGAAAGGAAAGCGAATGGACTTGATAGTCTTGGTTGTTTGTAATTTTATTGAATGGTTGAGTAAGCGAAAAGAGCGTCTAGAGTGTAATTACAAAGTGACTTGAGGAAGTCAAATTGCATGTTCAAGTATGGATTTATGGTGATTAAGGAGGAACCTCGACTCCTTGAAACCTTATCACCTAAGGTGACTGAGACTCTGGAAGAAGAATGTTGAGTATGGTGGCATCTAAATCCTAGAGTACAAACTATGCAATTGACATAGACTCCAAGATTGACGTCCTATGGAATGGGAAAGACGAGGGGGATTCGAAGTAAGAGAATGCCACTGAAGTGTATAGTTTCCTTCATGGGGAAAGAGCCCTAGTGTGGAAGGAAGAGAAAATACTAACTGTCTTAATATTAAGATTGAGCGTCAAAACTGAGAAAGAAGACGCAAAACTTGGATGATTCCCGAAGAAGAAGTCCGAGAAAACGCCTCGTAGACAGTATTAAATCCCCGGACATGTGAATGTCCAGTTGAATGAATGAAATCGAGATAGGGTTGCATTAGTTGGTTGTGAAACCAAGAGGGCAAGGCAATAATGCTTCCCGAGGAAAAAATGACAAAAATGAACAAAATGTTGTATGGTCCAAGTGGAGACCCTTAACAACAGAGGGCCAAGGTTTAAGCTCTTAAGTGAGATGTATGAAGGATAGTTTGAACGGTTCTACGCATAGTGACAAGAAACTGATGATAGTCAACTTGAGTATCCCCGAAATAATTGGATTGGTTGTTACCATATTGAGAGACGATGAATGGACTCTTTTAAGGAGTCATAAGAAACATGAACAACTTTTAAGAATATCCTATGGACTCTAAGGAGATGCTCGTTGTATGCTAAATGTGAAGAACACGAGCTGTGGACCTGATGAGGTAAGATTCCTCGGGCGTGAAATTTGTGGAAAATGAAATCCCTGTGAAGCCTCTGAGGATTGGAATGAGTGATGAATCGACTAGGGTCGATGTGAGTTGTCGAAACTTGAAGTTTCCTAGAATTGATGGATTGTTATAGACGGATCATGGGAGGATTCCTCACGAGAGCTGTCCTATTGATGAAATGGGCTAACGACGAGATGTAACGCAACTAGATGAATGAACGTGAAAAGAGTTTTTGAGGACTTGAGTCAAGTTGATGACTAAGCGGTTAATGGCGTTATCATTTGAATCAAAGGGATCAAGAGAATCATAATGATGTGATGTAGAAGGGAGAAATTGAGGCGTAACAAGGCAATCCGAAGAGGGTTGTGTGAATCCTATGTAACAATAAGATCTTATGAGTTAGAATGCTCGGTGTATAACTAGAGTTGGTTTGCTAATGTCCTCGTGACAAAGTTTGGGAAACATTGTTTGGTTAGAAAAAGATTTTGAATCTATATCTACCACAAGAAAATAACGTAGTAGGTTCCCGAGAGGAATTGAACAAGAGGCAATGCTGATGTATGAAATTGCTTATGGATATGAGAGTGTTGCTTGTATAAGAAAAAACCTCAACGTTATGTGAACTATAAGAGGTTGAGAGCACCGACTGCGTAAAGAGAATTGAAGGAAAGTCACGTGGAACGAAAAGATTACCCAAGTATTATAGCTGCGATACCCATATCGCTAAGGGAGGACGGATTAATTAGCGAATGCTTATAATTGAGAATTGAGCAATGTGTAATTGGTGATAGAGGGACAGATCTTCCTTCGAGAAATAAGATATTCAACTTCTAAATTGGAAGTTTTTCAACTGGCTAGTTTGATGGCTACACGAAGCATCAAGCCTGAAGGTCAGAAAGAAAAGTGAGATGTTAGAATGAACAGACCTCGATATCTAAGGGATTAAGGAAGTAAATAGAGCAGGAAGAAAATCCGGACTTCCGGATGCTTAGGAAAGAAACTTTGAAGTTGAGAATAGAACCCTTGAGGTCCCATGGATGAAAGTATGAGCCCAATATTGAAGATGAACTTAAAGAAATGACCTCGTTGGAATTTCGAAAGGAGAATGATGGTGTCCCTTGGGGTGGCACAAAGGTGTGCCAAGATTTGTCTTAATACTATCGATGGTTTGAATTGAAAATTTGGGTTAGTCCAACAAGTGGTCAAGTATTAGATGTATCGATAAGAAAGAGTGCATTCTTGCGATGGGTTAGTGATGATGGTGATGAACATGGAACTTGAGTTTAATATGATGCTCTGAAAAGGTCTTCGATCAAGAATGCTATGGAAGTGCCAATTGATGAAAAGAGTTACTTTGAAAAGCAAGGTAGCGATGAGGTGCCGATACCCCAAAAGATTGGATGGCTAGAAGGTTGCAAATTTCGAGGACGAAATTTCTTTAAGAGGGGAGGAATTGTGACATTCTGAATTCCGACCCCTTGAGACTATTGACTTGCGATGGAATCTCGAAATTGGAAGCATGGAAATGAAAAATTCTAACATTGGATATGAATTGGACGTCATCTCATCAATGGTAATTTGATTTGGAAAGAAAATCGAAATTTCGGACGAAAAGTGTAAAATTACCATTTTGCCCCTCAAGCCTTAACCTTACCTTAAGTTATTTAAAAGGGCATTTTTGTCATTTAGCTCTCCTCCATGGCTGCTGAAAATGTGAGGAGAAGATGGTCAATGGAGGTCAATGATTTAGAAGATATTTTCGGAGATAAGGCCAATATTAATTTTTGGATAATTATCATCTTTGACCCATTTGACCACTATTCACTTCTTGACCAAGCAAAATTGGAGGACAAGTCTCTCTCTCTCCTTAGATCAGCTGACCACTTTCTCTGTCCCTCTCCACATTTCCTTCTTCCCCTTCTTCCTTTTTCTTCACGAGCAGAACCTGCTCGCCCGACCAGCCCGATGCCCTTCACTATTCCAGCCATATCTCCTTCGTCCGATGTCTCTTTGAGGTAAGGCCACCTCCATATGAAATCTTATTGTCTTAGCTTTCCAGGAACATATTATAAGCTCTATTTGGCCGGGTATATTTTTCGGTAGGTCTGTTTTAATGGGCAAAGGTCAGATTGAGGCAGAATCTGACCGGTTTTGGGGGAGGAGCTGTTTCATGGGCTTCAAGACTTCAAATGGCTCCAAAATTTCGGTGAGACTCTCTTGACTCATAGTACTTGAGATGGATGAGTTAGGGTTGTAATTTTATATGAAATTTGAGGAGTATTCATGGCTGATTTGAGGTGATTCTGGGAGGCAGATTCTGACCGCCTGTGCACCTGAGGGAATTGGATTGATTGGGGGTCTTAGAGGTGTTATATTGGCTTCAAATTTTCGGTGAACATATTAGACATATAGAATAAGGCTGTGGCAAGTTGGTTTTTCATTAAATTGAATTTTAGAGTGAAGCTATGGACTGATTGGTATGAATTAAAGCAGAACCGTTTTTGCCTTGCTTGTGGACTGCACTGACCTACTCTGTTCAAGGCTGAATTGGGTGTTGCCTTGTCTTGAATTTGCCTTTTAGACATGCTATGACATATATTGATGTGTTATGGAGGAGTGTGTGAAATGGATTGATGATTAGAGGTAATTTTGTGACTAAACGGCGTGATTGAGCCTAAATGGTAATCTGCCCTGTTTTGGACAGATTTGATTCGAAACTTGGACGCTTGAATTGAAGGTTGTGGCTAGCTTGTTTGGATAGGTAAGTGACCTCTAAACCTTTACTAGGAAGTTAGGGTACTAAGAGACAAGTTTGAGCTTCAAATGATGATTTTTGCTAGTTAAATCGTGTTTATATGAAGTAACATCGATTGTGATAATAGGAATCGAGTTTATGCTTGGCTGAATTGAGATGAATTTGTGACTTATGTGGCTGCAATTGTGGTATGGATATTCGACGTATATGTAGCCTCGATTGACTATGTGATTATGTGGGTCTCGATTAGCCATTGTGCATGATTTATAATTGTATTGGCACGAGATTGATTAACTTGATAATATGCCATGTTGTGTCTTGTGCTTTTGAATGGCTAGAGTGCCCTGTGATTTTAAATGACCTGAGGTGTATTAACGCTGGTCTGAGAATGGCAATTATACCCTGAAGCGTTATGACGCGGGGTCAATGTGTATAAAAGACTGTGTTATACCCTAAGGCGTTATTACGTGGGGTTCGGTATGAGAGTCGTATTCAATCAAGTCGTCCGAGGCCAAAGTGAGCCGTATTCATTTGATTGTACGAGACCGAGAAGTATGAAAGTCGTGTTCAATTAAGTCGTCCGAGTCCAAAGTGAGTCGTGTTCGACTAATTGTCCGAGACTTAATCCGGTCGTGTTCCTATGTGTCCGAGACCGAAATTTATGGGTCGTATTCAATCAAGTCGTCCGAGGCCAAAGTGAGCCGTATTCGTCTGATTGTCCGAGACCGAGAAGTATGAAAGTCGTGTTCAATTAAGTCGTCCGAGACCAAAGTGAGTCGTGTTCGACTAATTGTCCGAGACTTAATCCGGTCGTGTTCCTATGTGTCCGAGACCGAGATTTGTGAGTCGTATTCCTTTGTATCTAAGATCCTGGTATATATATATAGCCGTATTCTATAAAGGTCCGAGGCTCAATGTTATGAACTTGTATGATGTTAGTGGAGTAACGTGGAATGTTATAATATAGCCCGATGCGTTATTACGCGGGCCTCGTATCGAGAAATGGGATTATTGTGCTAGTATATGGAGCTTGGTTTGAAATATTGAATGCCTGGTTGTTGTAATTGTTTGATTGCCAATGTCTATGCTTGCGCCTGCATCCTGTTTACACTGGTTTTATGGACGTCTTCAGATGTCTTTGATTTGAGAAGTTGTTTGGAGGTACTAACAGCCTAGTCTAGATTTAGGGTGAGCTTGCTGAGATGTAAATCTCACCCCATCGTGGGACCTATTTTTTCGGTATCGGGCGATGGAACATCAAGTCTACTAAGGATTAACATTTGAGAAATATGTGGGTCGAATGAATATAAGATATTTTGTGATCTTATGGATTATGTTGGATTTTATGGATTAAGATTGAACCATTGGTATTTGACCGCTCTATCAATTGAAGTGTAATATACATATGTATGATGTATACCACTTTTGTCCTAAGTCATTCATTTGAATTGATGTATGGAGATGTTTACCCGCTTCCGCCTGTTTTATGAATTTTTTTTGAAATTGTGGGCCGAAGGATCCTGGAAGCCAATCTAAAACAGAAATAGCTAGATGGGATGTTCACGAGCTTGACGGGTTAGGGGCGTGACAAGAGAGATGAAAGAAAAGCTGATGGATGAGTTCACGGAGGTAAGGGAAAACTTATCCGAAAAGGCGGGTCTTACCTTTCTCAAGGTAAACCACATAGGCAAAAGGATGGACAATCTCAGAGATGTTGTCAATCAAAAGCTAGAAGAGTTTTCAAAACTCGTGCTAATGAGATTACCTCAAGACTTCACAACATTTGCACTACGTGGGTTGAATTAAATGAGACAAGAGTCTGAACTTCTCACAAATCTCGTAAATTCCCTTTCTGTTGAAAGAGCTACCTTTTATTTTTAAAGAAAGATAAAACTGGCTAGGTTTGTCATGAAGGCTGATCTAAAGGCAAAAATGAAAAGAGACAATGAAAACTCAATGGAGATCCTTATAAGAAATAACGAATTTACTTTTGAGGAAGAGGTGATTGAATATGCGTAAAAGCCAACGGAAGAAGAGTTGAAGAAAGTATCGCTGAAAGGAAAAGAAATCTAGGATGATATTGACTCAAGCCTACATGACTTCAGTGTGTAATACCTCATCAAGTTTTGCAAAGAGAATGAGCGGGACATGGCTAGAGCAGAATATGCAAGGATGGTAGTAGAAGAACGAAAGCTAGACCTGAGCTACATCTTGACCGGAATACATGCTCTGGAAAAACTATCTGCGCAGATGAACAAGGAAATACTAGGAGAGATCGAACAAAAAGAAGGTGCTAAGAGTCAGGGGGAGTGGTGTAGTTGCTAGGACTCGGAGAAAAAGAAAGAAGTTTTGGACACGGACAATTTGTGGGATGTCCTATTTAAATAAGGAGAGTGCAAGGACAACCTGAGAAAATTCAAAGTAGAGTCGAATGTTGAAATGACTCAAACCAAAGAGCAGCCGAGTCTGAAAGGATAGAGTTTGAGAGAAGAGATGGCCAAGAAATAACACCTCACATGTCTAGAACTCGAACAAGCTGAGAGGAAGTTGAACAAAATGGAAGAAAAGTTCAATTTGAAGCCGTGTCAAATGTCCAAAATTTCTATGTTTCAGATTTATCATAAATTCTCAACAACCAAAAATCCTTCAACTTAATCCCCATCCTATCCGGACTCAAGCATTTCTAAATAATAATTGCTTTTACCTCGTCACACTTGCTTCTGTTTCAGATTTGCTAGATCGATCCTATGATATGATATCACTCTTCAAATATGACTTTATTCAAGCTCTCCATGAATAAATTACTTCGAGTTTGAACTGTTATTGTCCCGAGCTCTCATTGAATATCTGCATGGATTTGGACTGCTATTGTGCTATGACATAGTATCATTATTGTCACCCTTTTATGCTGATGACAAAAAGGGGGAGAAGATGCATAACTTTATGAGAGAAGATGCATAACTTCATTGCATAACCTTACTGGAAAATATGCAATTCATATTTTGTGCTACAAATAGATTGTGAAAAGATAGAGAAAGGAGAAAACGAAAAATGATAGGAGAATTATCAATAGTTCATATTAATCTTAAATGTCCTTAGTTTGATCTATAGGTTCTTAAGTTCATATGAACTGAATTGAATAGACTATAATGAACAGACCTTGTTAAACATATGAAATAAAACTTCCCATCTAAGCAGTTTGATTAAGTAGAACGTTCTTAGAACATTACATAATAAGATGCTCGGAGCAACATAGTACGAAAACTTATAAACTACAAGTATTACACTCTGTGATATTACACTACTCATCAATAGTTCATTTACGAAAGAATGAGGATGATTTTGAAATCAACAAAATACTTTCATAATGCTCTATACATGTGAGTACACAAATTCAAATCTCTTTGATACATATTTTCACAAGTTCTAAGATCGCCTTTAATATCATGAAATTAATCTTTGAATTTCACAACTTTGACTTGCTAAAGCGCAGAAATAACAAATCATGATTTAGCAAGACCACACTTGAGTAACAAAACTACATGTTACTCGTCTACTTTTCTCTTAATGATTAATATTCTTATGGATGGTTTTGTCATCATAAAAAATGGAGAGATTTTTGAGAAAAACCCTGAATGATTTTGAAGTTGACAAAATAATCCATGAACTCTTGGTTTGGGATAATGCCATGAAATACTTGTTTTGCAAATTGTCCAAAGGTGCGGGGGTGTACGGGATTGAATCCATCAAAAGGTGGTTCATCTGTTACTTTAAGGGACGCAAATGCTGTGTGGAGCTTAGACATTGGGCATGGGAGCTCAAATGTTGGAATGATGTTCAAGCTCTAAGAGAAGCATTTCACGTGCGGTAACCAGAGTTCCAAGAGAAATTCAAAAGGTGATTTAATTGATATATTACATCATTACAACAGCTAGTAATCGAGCTAGATTGTTACGGAAGATTCTCGGTGATGAAGATCAATCAAGGACGCGAATCTAAAGAGACGAGGTCAACTTTCCAGTTGGAGAAATCCATCTATAGAAACCCAGGATTGTAATTGTATGGGCGATTTAACCCAACGGGGAAGACTTTCCTTTGGTAATCCTCAACAGCCAAGAAATCTTCTTTTGGATATGGTCTCATCCAAATAAGTAGTTTTGGAGAGCAATCCTATGGAGGCCTTGCAACGAATAGTTGGAGGTGAAGGATTATAAAAGACGTCTTGAAGCCGAAGAGAAAAAAGGTTGGCATAAAGAGGGAATAGTATTGAAATTCCAAGATTGAGAGAGCTGTAATTCTTATCTTCTCCTTGATGTATTCACTGTAATTCTTAGATATATACATGAGAGTGTTAAGCGTTAGATGTGGCGTCCCGCATCTCAAGGGAGATCACTAAGTTGCAACCTCCGAGCAGTTTACTAGTGGAATCCAGTCGATTGACTGCCAGCTGAAAAAAGTGGACATATGCTTGAATAAAGCCGAACCACCATAAACCTTATGTGCAGTTTTCTCTATCCCTAGTTTATACTTGTTTACATGCTTATATTGTGATAATCGGACTGCACATCCAACTTACATTGCACTTTTGAGTATGATCATCATCCGATTTAAATTTCGAATTGATTTGAGATAAATATACTATATTCACCTATTCACCCCCTCTAGATGATAACACTAACTACAACACCTAACACCATATAATTCCTCAATTCCATCGTATGTAGTAAGGGAATTGTACAATCATCCTTTAATGTGCTTGGTCGAACCCTAATTACAACTTCGAATCCAATTTAGACCGATCCGCTTTAGTAGATTACTTTTCTTGCATCACCAATGTCATATGAACCACCACAATTATCGTACGAGAACCTTTCATTCATCCTCAAGGCTCACGGCCAAGCTTCCCCCATTTAGAACTCAACCTCAATTCATGTTCAATCGGTGAGATTTAGAATGATTCACCTTGGTAATCAAATACCCATGGCTAGTACTTACTAACGCAAACATCGGAATCAATATTCTAAGTAGAGGATCTTTAATACACCCACCCACAAAGGGCAGCCGTATACCTACATACCAGTCAACTTCAATTCGCGTCCGATCGACACCGTACAAGATGATCAATTACCGTAATCCGATTACCCAAAGTCCCTAAAACTCGGTTTGAGCAACGGATTTGACATGCAACACCATTTCCTAAGGCATGCAAGATCATTTTTACCTCTTGATACCTAAAAACTGAATAGCTTTATCAAGCCCAATCAAGCAAGAGGTAAACAGTATATGCAAGAGGTTAGAGACCCCACTTAGCTTAGGTCCTTCTTGTGAGAAAACCGAACGGTTAAGAATGGAGCTCGAGTGCCTTTCTCCTCCTTTGATGTCGCATGCGGCCGAGAAGGGTAAAGAGAGAGAGATAGAGAGAGAGTGAGAGAGAGCGACGAGACCAAGCTACGATAAGAGAGAGAGGGAGGCGAGCAACATGAGAGAGCTCGAGCTGCCGTTAAGGCTCTTGGATCATCGGCAAAGGCAGAGAGAGAGAGAGAGGTGGTTACGGTCGGGGGTGGGAGCCAAGAGGAGTGAGAGAGATTTTTGGGGTGGGTCTTTTGGGGGTGTATGCAAATGAGAGGATAGAGAAATTGAAGACTTATATAATGGGGGGAGGGTACAAGAGGTAGTGGAACAGAAAGGGAGCTGAATCGGTGGGCTTGGGGATCGTATTTCATCCAAACCGATCATACATGATTCATAACTAATTACTAATCGTCCTCGATCCCCTTTTCATCCTAATTATATTGCGTCCATCAATTAATTCACAAGTATGCAATTCCCACTTCATAACACCAAAGTAAACATCTTCACTTGTTAAATTATTCTAAACGAAATTCAGGTCCTTACATATCAACTCCTCATATTCCACTTGATTATTTGAACAATCCAACTCAAGTCCGAATGTGACTTAGGTACTATGCCCCTATGGGGGCACTATGAGAATTCCTATACATGAGGAATTTCTCGCACGTGATCCATCAAAATTGCTAATTTATTATATATACTTCATTTTTTTTTTGGTCCGATTCCTATTCTATTCTACTTTACAAGTCCCCGTGTGCGTTATGTATGTGTGTGCAGGTTGTGAAACCCTGCTCCTTCCTTACGTGTTCCCATCTCAATTGGCCCCGAAAGTGGGAACTCGAATCTCCTACCTCCCCCTTCCCAAGTGAGAAGGGTGGCCACTAGAGCAAACCCCCCATGGTTATATACTTCATTAAAAAGTGAGAAGCATTAAAAAGAATTCTATTACAGGATATCAAAATATTTTGCATAATTAGTTATTCTCAAGTGTATTGACTCTACTTATCTATGTTACTATTATACATTTCACTACCCTTAAGATTTTATTCTCGTTCTTTCCCGATTGGCGAGGTATATGTACTTTGATTCTGTCTCCAATCTAATAGTTCCCATTTATAAAAGCGACGGACTACACAAATTTAATTGCTGTTGAAACTCTCTTGTTTGTCTTCCTTCTCCTACGGTAGAACTATTTCTTTCAACTAGGAATGAGCAAAAAATCATGATCCACTCAAACCGGATTGGACCGTACCCAACCGGTTGATTTTGGATTGTAAGTAGCGGATACAAGCCCGGTTCTCGATTCCAATTTTCTGGAACCGATGGGTATGGGTTTGGTTTCTGATTTTAGGTGAGAACCATCCAACCGGTCAAACCGAACCGGCCCTTTTACACAATATAAATGTATACTCTGGTAAATGAAATTATGAAACCATCTCCTAAAAGGCCCGGACCATTCGTCCAAAACAATAAGTCCAAACCCATCACCTCACCACCCCGGACACGTACACACACGCACGAACCAAAAAAAAAAAAAACCCTACCCTCTAACCTCGGCTCCCTCTCTTTTACGATTAAAAAAAAAAACACTCGGCTCTCTTCGCTCCTCTGGTCTTGAAGACTCGATTTGCTCTTAGTCCGTCCTCGGCTTACTTCGCTCCGGTCTCGCAATCGTCGCCCTCCCCTCCTCTCCTGTAAGCCATCACTGCTCGCTGAATGTGATTGGTTCGATGAATATGAAAATTAATCTTGTTAAGTCGAAAACGGTTTCACTGGATTTAAAAGGACCAAGTATTTGACCGCTGAGTCTTGTTAAGGCATGCTGCCTTGAGTAATTGGATTGAATGCTTCTGGTCTAGATCGAAAGGCCGATGATTCTTACAACAAAAGAAGGAAAAAGACTTGGATGAATCACTGCATCCCCTAATCCCCCTCTGTACGAGTCGAAATATCTTGGAATAGACTATCTAAGCTTCTACTTCCTGTTGATGATTGTCTCACTAAGTGGCTATGGAGCTGTTACCAAGGAGACTCGTGCACGTATTATATGGAATGAGTGCTACGTGGGAATGCTACGTGGGGAATGCAATGCCAAAGGTAGGACAGTAACCAGAACCCAACCGAAAACCGACCGGACCGGTGGTTCGGTTCTCGGGAGGATCTATCGAACGAGCGGGTGGGTCACGGTTTGTATTTTGCGGAACCGGTCCCTAGCGAGTGGTTTTCGGTTCTAGGGTAGGAACCACCCATCCTGGAACCGATCACCCCTACTTACAATTAGGAGAAAATGGCAGAGTTGGAATTACTCCTTGTTGATGTCGAAATCCTTCAGTATGATGATCCTAAAGGTATGACGTGTAGAATCTTTTATCGAATGTCAGCAGTTTATTAAGTAAGAAGGGTCCTCGGTCAGTTTTGGACAAAAAGCGTTAAATGCAAGATCTATGGATAGAGGAAGTCACGCACGACGAATATATATTTATATTGATGTAGTGGCACTTGTACAAACTTTGACTAATTAAGAATCAACCTTCTCAAAGGCCTATGATAACCGTAACTTATGACTCGACACCGGAATTGAATCAACGATATCGGGCGAATGTAAGACTTGACGTCGGAATTTAATCAACGACACCGAACGGGTGGAAGTAGGACACAGCACTAGAATTTAATCAACGGTACTAGATGAAGTGGACGGACAATACAATACCGGAATTTAATCGACGGTGCTGAACCGGTTGAGTAGACGCTAGCATTTAATCTACGACATCTAACTCGAGATATGAAACTTGTCGGAATTGAATCAACGACGGGGATTTGAGAAACTACAGCTAAACTAGAGGTTAATTTGAAAAGATAAAGTTTTGTTGTGTCGCGACCCTCTCCGTCGGTCGGTCCCTACGGGGTGAGAAGGGTTAACGAGCCGATTCCCCTCTCTTTATATGGATATAGGGGATCGCGGGTCTCTCCCAAGACCCATTACTCGAATCGCGATGTTGGGTAAAATTTTTTTCAAATATCAAAATTGACCTTGTGTGGTCGGGTGGCATGTGCGAGGTGTACATGCAATTTGGAGTCGCCACCGATCGATTTATTGGAAGGTACGATCGGAAAACCTTACCGAACGGTCGGGAGAAACCGTTCGGTTCCGCGAAAACCAGAGATTTTTGGGTCCGGGGACTTGGTTACGCCAAATTTTAAATTGACGCCCTTTCGGTTACCGATGTCGAGTGTTTTTCTAACCTAGGATTTCATGCAGATGTGATATCGGGTGAGGTAGGCTCTAACAGTTCTAAGTTTTCACGCAGATGGGGATTTTCTATTCTAATCAATCACAATCAGAAAAATTTAATGCGCAATCAAAATCATTACAAACAATCAAATCAATCAATCAAGGTTTGACATGTCTAAAATGGCCCTATCGGCCCATACGAAAGTCAAATTTGGGTTTTAGGGTGATTTGGTGAAAATTTGAGGCGGAAGGCCCGGAAGGGCAGAATGGTCATTTTTTGAGGTTCAGGACCCGAAAATCACAAAATTGGAGTCGGGCCAGTTGAATGTGGCCATTTCCCATTTTTTGTGATTTTATGGAATTTTTCTAATTTTTTCTTTTTTTTGGAATTTTTACTTATTTTTCAAAAATATTGGGAATTATCCGGATCGACATAGATCGACCCTCGAAGTCTCAAAATTTTCGATCCGGACTTTATGAGTCCCGAATCGATCTAGGAATTTTTAGAAATTTTTTGTGAAAATCCGGGAATTTTTATGAATTTTCTAAGTATTTTTGCAATTTTTTTGGATTTTTTGGAAATTTCTTTTTATTTTTTTATTATTTTTTTATTAATAGACCGGACCGGGTCAACCCGGTCAACGGCCGTCAACCCGGTCCGACCGCCCACGACACCTATCAGACTCCAAAAACGGCGTCGTGTCTATTTATCTATTAATTTGTATATATTTTTTTGATTTTCTATACTAATCCCTAATATTCGAAATATATTCAAAAGGAATGGACGGCCGAGATCAATTCCCAGATCAATCTCGACCGTCCGTAAACCTGTGACCCAAAACGGCGTCGCCTTGGTCCTTCTCTTCAAAACGACGACGCATCAAAGTGAAATGAACGGACGGTTAGGATTGACTTGAGATATGATCTAAGCCGTTCATTCTCCTATAACCAAAACGACGCCGTCCCCTTTAATACAATGAACGGCTACGATTAAACCTGGACTTGATCTCCACCATTCAATCTATCTAAACCCAAAACGACAGCGCTTTATCCTCTCTACACGAAACGACGCCGTGTCATTTAAAACTTTGAACGGTCACGATCTAACCTAGGCTCAATCCGGGCCGTCCGTTCACTCTAAGACTAAAACGACGACGCCTAACCTGGGCAAAACGGCGCCGTTTCCTATTTTCTATTTTCTGTTTAATATACCAAAATACCAAAAAAAAAAAACACCAAAAATCAAATCTACGGCTCTAAATCAAACTCACGATTATTCCTAGCCAGTCGGATCAGATCCGACTCGGCTTGCGCGCCAACGGCCGAGCTGAGTCGGCGACCACCGGGACCAATCTACACGTGACACATCAGAACTTTGACCACGCTGACCGGCCACGTCATCATCTTCCACCTCCCGCCAACAACGGAACGGACGGCCGAGGCTTCCCGGCGAGATCCGACGGTGAAACCTCGGCCGATTGACCCCAAACCAAAGCCAATCGACTCGCATAGACCTCCCGATCAACATATCCAAAAACTAAGTAATTCCATCCACAGAATCAACCTCAATCAAGTTTGCACAGTATCAATTTCTCAGAACCTAATCTCATCATATAGAGCATAACTACCCAATTCAAGCTTCAGGATCATTCAAGGTGAGTTCAAGATGCTTACCTCGGGTTCGAACCCGAGTTGCCAGCGATTTGGTCCTGCGGGCGAAGTCGGCCAGGCCGCGATATGGTTGAAGGTCCGACTCAAGGTTTTTACGCGAGATCGATGCAAAAACGAAGTGCGAACGTGGTTAGTGATGTTCAAAGAGTAAAACGCCTACATTAATTTCACTAATTGTGCACGGAATAGAAGGATGCCATGACCGCACGGAGAGATTATCGCGAAGTGGACTTACCGTTTCCGGAGATCTCAGGCTGATTGGCTCGGCACGATCGCTTTACGGAAGTCCAAGGAAGCTTCCGGCGGTGGTCCGGTGCTCCGATTTGGTCTGTGGCGGCCGGACGAGCGTTCCACGCTCAAGCTCCGACGAAGCCGAGTTGAAGTTCACGAGAGCGTCTTTCTCTCTCTTCTCTCTATTTCTCTCTCTGTTCTGTTGTGTGAAGAACCAAATGAGCCTCCCCTGCGTCGAGAACCTTCTTCCCCCTTTTCTATCAAATTTTGAAATGGCGCGCGCACGAGCGAGTTTGGCCGAGTCATCCACACGTGTGCACACGCGTAAAACGGCTCGCCGGACGGTGACGGAATCGTTAAGATTCCGTCCAAAGCCGTTGAAGTCCGTTGAGCCCAAAACGAGTGAGAATTGCACTTGGTTTTGAAATGGTTGACTTTCGGTCGCCGGGAACTTTGACTATCGATTCCGTCGTGCTCCGGCGGCCATTGGCCGTGCCACCGGTGGCAATCGACGGACATTGACTTGACGAACAAAAGCCCAACCTCTATTGATCCAATTAAGCACGAATTGAACTCCAATTTGATCGTCAAAGTCCATCGTTGAACCTGCAAATGGCACGGGTGAATTTGGGGAAGATGATCTTGTGCTGGACCGGTTCGACCGGTCCGACCGGCGGTCGAATCGGTCCGAACCGGTTCGAACAATAATTCTTGCATAATTTTCAAAATTAATCCAAATTTACTGGGAATTTTTGCAATTAAACCTCAAAATTGGGCTTAGGACCCTGAATATTATCTAAAAAAGTGGTTTTGCCCAAAATTTCACCTCAATTTCTATGAAAACCCCAAAATTTTCAATTTGCCCAAATTAGGGAAATGTTCAATTGGATGTCAATTTGATAAAATTGGACCATGAGACCTATGCCAATCAATTTGAAATGTATGAAAACATAGGGTAACAGTTCAATTTTACTATAATAGTCCCTCAATTAAAAGTAATTTCAAAAATTGGCCAATTTGAGGGACTAAATTGTAAACATTTTGGGGATTTGGCCTAATTCATGCAATTCGCGCAATTGTGGGTGCAATTGATCAAATTGAAGTTCAAAGGGACTGCAATTGAATGTCTAGACACAAAATGTGCAAAAATTACAAATAAAAAGACTCAATTGGTATTTTTCATGAAAATTCAACCTTAGGCATTGTGAAGAAACACCTACGATTGAACTCAATTTTTGATTTTTCTTGAGGTCAACATTTAAAGGGAATTAAAAGAAAAACATTGAACATTTTTGTGTATTTTTGTGACCTCCAAAGGTATTTTTCATGAATTTTGAAGTATTTTCCTATTTTCCGAAAATATTAAAAAATGTGAAAAATATGAAAAATTATTTTTTGTTCCAAATTGGTTCCTTATGCTTGGCCAAGGCTTCCAATGTCAATTTTTTAATTTTTTGATTTTTTGTGAATTTTTAATGAATTTTGGAAAATAAAACTAAAGGAAAACCGACTAAAAATTCAGGTGTCAATGTTTGCCCCTCTTTGAAAGTAATCTCGGTTAGAGGTTGCTTTCAAAGACAAGGTGACACCTGAATCCTTGATCGACTCTGCTGGGGAGAAAAAATCTAAAGAAAATAAGTCTTGACATTCGATTGCTTTACCTTTGCGGTTTAAAGCTCTAACTCCGTGGGGAATTATTTCAGTTCATGCTCGTCTTATGTGAAAAAGAAATAAGGAGAGAGAGACTTACCTGTAGCTCACCTGTCTATGGTTTGAGATTTGTCGATCTGAGGTTGAAAGATTCGGTGTATGGAATTACCTGTGAATGGCGTGACGAGATTTGCAATGGTCGGCGTCCGTATGATGTCGAGTGGTGGTTTGAAGATTTGGAAGGAAGGTTCACCCTTGTAACAAAGGGGTTTCACCTATTCAAAATGGGTTTGACTATCCACTAGGGATTCATCATTTAAAAAGGGGCGAGATCGGCTTTCGTCTATGCAGCTACTCACCGTCTGGAAGGGAGGTTCACCCTTGTAACAAAGGGGTTTCACCTATTTAAAAGAGATTGGCTATCCTCCATGCGGGGACTCACCATCTAAAGAAAAGCGGATCGGCTTTCGTCTCTCCAGCTACTCACCGTCCGAGGGGGAGGTTCACCCTTGTAACAAAGGGGTTTCACCTATTTAAAAGAGATTGGCTATCCTCCATGCGGGGACTCACCATCTAAAAAGCAGATCGGCTTTCTTCTATCCAGCTACTCACCGTCTGAGAGGGAGGTTCACCCTTATAACAAAGGGGTTTCACCTATTCAAAAGAGATTGGTTATCCTCCATGCGGGGACTCACCATCTAAAAAGCAGATCGGCTTTCGTCTCTCCAACTACTCACCGTTCGAGGGGGAGGTTCACCCTTGTAATAAAGGGGTTTCACCTATTCAAAAGAGATTGGCTATCCTCCATGCGGGGACTCACCATCTAAAAAGCGGATCGGCTTTCGTCTCTCCAGCTACTCACCGTCCGAGAGGGTGCCATCCGAGGACCTAGGTTGACTAGTGTACCTACAGAGCTCAAACCCTATTTCAAATTTTCAAATAAGCAGATCGGTTTTCGTCTCTCCAGCTACTCACCGTCTGAGAGGGTGCCATCTCGAGGACCTAGGTTGACTAGTGTACCTACGAGCTCAAACCCTATTTCAAATTTTCAAATAAGCGGATCGGTTTTCGTCTCTCCAACTACTCACCGTCCGAGAGGGTGCCATCCGAGGACCCGGGGATGCCAAAAGACCTGTAGAGAATCCAAGTTAATCAAATTTTAAAATGCAACTTTTCCGAGGATTTGGGGTCACCGGGGAACCTGCAGAAAGTTCAATCAAATATCATTAGAATGACAATTTTAAGTTACGGGGAGAAACTTAAGAATTCCAGATAAGTTTTCAAAGTGTATTTGCAAAGGAAATGTATCCAATCACAATTTCAAATTTTTACCGAGGATGGATTTTGAATGACAACATTCTAAGTGTTCTACAAAAAGATTGTTTTAAAAGTTTTTCAAAAGGGTTTTCCTTCATCCAAGAGGGCTTCTCACCATTTGGGAAGGTTTTTCTTGAAATTCAAATCCACTCACGAAAAACCTAACCTTGAGGTTCCGGGATCATTCGAGATGCATACAATCGACTAATCAGATAAGGCATTTTAAAGGGACCGTAATTCGGGCCAGGTCAAAGGCTCATCAAAGGATATTTATTTTGAGGCTTAGAAATGAATTTTGATCCGAAATAGCTTCTTCGGGTCTACAAGTCAAGAACCCCTCGAAGTCATGATAAGACGAAGGATTGTACTTACCTCTTTAAGCGGTAGCTTCTGTATGATTTCTTGCGTCAACCTTGAAACACCTCTTAGATCGAAAAGTTTTGGTGACGGGTTGTATCTTGGTTTAAGGTGGGCTCTTTAAGAATGGCCATATTTTCAAAGGAGGGGTGAACTTTGGTGATCACCTTGACATTTTTCCCAGCATTCATTTGCTTTTGCAATAGATTCATGATCATTTTTGTTCAATTGACTTTGAGGATTTTCTTCTTTTCATCTTGATGATTTTTCCTCAGGATTTGCCCCTTTTCGGGGTGCTCTTTTCATGGGCTTTGGCCTTGCTTTTACCAGGCACTTTGCTTTTTCTAACCCTTTCATTCTTCATCATTTTCGCATTGACCGGCTCTTTTGAGACCAGCATCAAAATTCTTCCGATCATGCTTTTTGACTCATTGCTGGTAATTCCTTTGTTTGCCCCAGTGTAGGGAGGTGATCACCAACAAGGGTTTAGAAATGAACATTCAATGGCTCAAATTGGCTCTTCAAAGGGTAAGTGTCGGGGGATATAGAAATGAAATGCTTTTCTTCACTTTGAGGTGTTCCAAGTCTCGGCCAGAAATCACCTGAAGCTATCACAAAAAGGTTGATGCAGGTCAGTACAATAAAGTCTTACCCGACCTTTTCTCCAAGGAATCATCCAATGAACCTCCAAATATGCCCCAATGTGAGGTGGTTCTTGACAGGGTTATATTTAGAAAATTCTCCCTTTTGGTTCAGATTGGTTGTCAAGGGATATAGACATGTACGGATAATTTTGAAATGGAAATGCCTTTCATCATTTCAGTCCACGTAATCACCGCGAATGATCCCTACGTCCCAAAATTAAGCTCTTTCGCTCTATCACTCTCACTCATCGCTCAAGTGTATCAAGGACATGTTTGAGGATAATGCTTGCCTCTTTTCATCCGAAGGATCATTCTTTTGAAAAACTTTCAAAGCATGCCCTTTTATAGAAACTCAGGGCGTTTTCATCAAAATTCATCGCTTGCAAAATGTTCTTATCAAAAGATATGTTCGAAAGATGTTTTTGTAATTTGGAAGGAATGCTTCTTTGAAAGGGCCTTGTGGTTCTATAAATCCAAATTTTCAATTTCAAGCATGACAAAGGTATGAAAGCACTTTGTAAAGGAGGAGAACCTCAAACCTGTTTTTTCTTCAAATATTGACTTTTATCCCCGTAAAAACAAAAGGAAACAATCGGATAAAGATGTTCAAAATTTCAAATCCCGAAGTGATTTCTTCTCATCTACTTCGGACGTTGATTCCCGTTTCCTGTAAAAACAAAAGGAATCAATTAGTTCAAGATGTTCAAAATTTTAAATCCCGAAGTGATTTCTTCTCATCTCATCCGGATGTCGACTCCCGTTCCTCGTAAAAACAAAAGGAATCAATTAGTTGAAGATATTCAAAATTTCAAATCCCGAAGCGACTTCCTCCTGTCTTCTTCGGACGTTGGCTCCAGTTTCCTGTAAAAACAAAAGGAAACCATCAATTAAAGATACTCAAAATCAGTAATCCAAAGTAACAGATAACTTCCCTGTTTTGATCAATTGCTCTGCAAAGCTCTTCATGATTCCCAATTCACCTGCAAAAAATACGAATATATGCAAATGCTTGTATGCAAATGTCATGTGAATGCAAAATTTTCATGTGACTCAGATCTGCTCATCAACCGCTCTGAAGCTCAATTTTATTTCAAGGATAATATCTCTTCACGGCGTCTGCATTTACTGGACTTGTCAACTCTTCTCCATCCATGTTTACAAGTATAAGAGCTCCCCCGGATAAGACCTTCTGAATCACGTAGGGGCCTTCATAATTTGGCGTAAATTTGCCTCCTGGATGTTGGGCATTTGGGAGCATTTTCTTCACAACTAGCATCCCCGCTTCAAAATTTCTAGGCTTGACCTTCTTGTTAAAGGCTCTAGCCACTTTCTTCCGATAACTTTAACCATGACAGATAGCCCTTAATCGTCTTTCATCAATCAAATTCAATTGTTCATGTCTCTGCCGGTCCCACTCATCTTCCGTGAGTTCTACCCGAGACAGGATCCTTAAAGAGGGGATTTCCAGCTCACCGGTAGGACCGCTTCCATACCATATACTAAAGAGTAGGGAGTTGCCCCAGTTGAAGTACGTATTGAAGTTCGATAAGCCATGAGAGCATATGGCAATCTCTCATGCCAATCTCGATATTTCTCGGCGGTTTTGGCCAATATCTTCTTGATGTTCTTGTTTGCCGCTTCCACGCCTCCATTCATTTGTGGGCGGTAAGGTGAAGAATTAAGGTGTCGTACCTTAAATTGTTCCAATAGGTGATCGACCACCTTGTTGTTCAAATTTGAGCCATTGTCTGTAATGATGGCTCTTGGCACTCCATATCTTGAGATGATATCTCGCTTGATGAACTTAGCCACACTATTCGCAGTGACATTGGCATATAGCTGGCTTCAATCCATTTGGTGAAATAATCAATAGCCACCAGAATAAAGCGATGTCCGTTGGAGGCCTTCGAGTTGATAGGGCCAATCATATCGATTCCCCACATGCAAAATGGCCATGGTTCTGACATTTGATGTAGCTCGGTTGGCGGCGCATTTATCCTGTCGCCGTATACCTGACATTGATGACAGGATCTAACATGCTGGTTGCAATCCGACTCGATAGTCATCCAGTAATACCCGAGTCTCATGATCTTCTTAGCGAGGAGGTGGCCATTCATATGTGGTCCGCATTCCCCTTCATGAATCTCTTTCATAATGAGATTTGCTTCTTTGGATTCACGCACCTCGGCGGGACCGAGTCAAAGGATCTCTTGTATAGGATCCGTCCGTCGAGGAAAAATTTAGATGCCATCTTACTTATATACTTTTTATCTTCGGTTGGTGTCCTGCGGGAATTCGCCCTTGAGAGGTAATTCTTGATGTCATGATACCACGGTTCTTCATCGGGTTCTTCTTCAATGACCATGCGGTATGCGGGTTGCTCAAGGATGTCAATCCTTAACGGCTCTATCTCAAGGCCATCTTGCACTTGTAACATGGCTGACAATGTGGCCAGAGCATCGGCAAAATGATTCTGGGTTCTTGGAAGATACTCGAAAATGATCTCCTCAAAATGTTGGATCAGCTCCTCGAGGTACTTATGATAGGGAATAAGCTTGGGATCTTTTGTCTTCCACTCCCCTTGAGTTTGTAAAATGATTAGCTTGGAATCTCCGTATACCAATAGCTTCTTCACCTTTAATGATATGGCCAATTGTAATCCTAGTATGCGAGGCTTCATATTCGAAATGTTGTTGGTGCAAGGGAATACCAACTTGGCTGAAACCGGATAATGTTGATCTTCGGGGATATCGAATCGCCCATGACTCGATCCGGTGAGGTTCAACTGCGCCGTCGAAGTACATTGTCCATTTGTCTTCGGATATGTTCAGAATTTGACCTCCCTTGTTTTGCTCTAAAACATCCTTGGGAGGATTCTCGGCTAGCATGTCAGCAATTGCTCTTCCCTTGACGGACTTTTGGGGAGAGGTTTTGATATCGAACTACGAAAGCGGTATTTGCCATTTAGCCATCTTTCCCAACAATGTTGGCTTCTCCAAAAGGTATTTGATAGGGTCATTCTCGGTGACCAATTCTATATGATAATGCAACGTATATTGCCTCAATCTGTGGAGGACCCAAACCAATGCTACGCAAGTTCTTTCCACTGCTGGGTACTTGGCTTCAGATGTTGTAAACTTTTTGCTCAAATAATATATGGCCCGCTCTTTACGATCCTTGGGGTTAGTTTGGGCAAGTAAAGCTCCCAGGGATTCATCATTAACAGTTAGCTATAGAGTTAGAGGAATGTTAGGGATAGGAGGTACCAACACTGGAGGCTGTACCAAATATTCCTTGATCTTCTCAAATGCTTGTTGGCATTCCGAATCCCATTTCACCTTCGCACCTTTCTTCAGGAGCTTGAAAAAGGGTTTTGCCGTTTCTGATAGTTGGGATATGAATCCGGATATATAATTCAACCTTCCAAGTAGGCCCCTTATTTCCTTGACAGTGGAAGGAGTTCCTATTTCCCATATGGCTTTAATCTTGGAAGGGTCAATTTCAATACCACGGCTGCTCACCACAAATCCTAGCAGCTTTCCGGATCTTGCGCCAAATACGCATTTCGCAGGATTCAGCTTGAGCTTGTATTTTCTCAATCGATCAAATAATTTCTTTAGCACTTTAACATGGTCTTCTCCAGGCTTGGACTTGGCAATCATATCATCCACATAGACCTCAATCTCCTTATGTATCATGTCATGAAAAAGGGTTACCATAGCCCTCTGATATGTTGCCCCTGCATTTTTCAATCCAAAGGGCATTACCTTGTAGCAGAAAGTTCCCCATTGTGTAGTGAATGAGGTTTTAATCTTATCTTCTTCCTTCAAGATGATCTGATTATATCCTCGAGAATCCATCCATAAAGGAGAATAATTCAAAGCCCGCAAGATCACGTCGACGAGCACATCAATGTGCGGTAAGGGAAAATCATCCTTCGGACTAGCTTTGTTTAAGTCCCGATAATCCACGCATATTCTGATTCTTCCGTCCTTCTTCTTAACTGGTACGATGTTGGCGACCCAATCAGCATATGGGACAGCCTCGATAAATCCAACTTTAAGGAGCTTCATCACCTCTTCCTTGATCTTATCCGCCAGCTCGGGATTCATTCTTCCGGGCGATTGATTTAATGGTGTGCAAGAAGGATTTGTGGGCAAAGCATGCTCCACAATCTCACGATCTAGACCTGGCATGTCAACATATGACCAGGCGAAGATATCTTGATATTCCTTGAGTAACGCCGTCATTCTTAAAATATCTGCTGCAGACAGGTGTCCTCCTATTTTCACTTCCTTGACGCAATCAGAATCTCCCAAATTAATAGTGATAGGTTCTTCAGAAATAGGAGGCTTAGATTCTTCAAAACAATCCCATTCTTTCTTGATATCGCTCACATCAACCTCGTCTATATCAACTTCGCATGCATAGTCATCGAGCTGATCCGAGTCACATATTAACCCGTTATGTATGAGTGGGATGACATGCCCGAAATGCACCATGAAAGGTTAGTATTCAAATATGATATAATCGAAGGACGCATGATTTTTATCATGAAAACATTTTTCAAATTCCAATTTTTAGACAAAGAAGGGAGAACTAGTCCACGATCCTCCGGACATCCTGGTTCTCAAAAGCTATTTAAAACCCAAGATCATATGGCGGATCAGGCCTCAAGTTTCATGGTAGAATCAATTGTCATCATCGGACCAATCCGTTGCTCCACATGTCCGTAATCAAATTTGTGATGATTTTCATTAATAAATGCAACCAAGAGTAATACAGTGCCGCACTTCTTGGATCGCAAAGCATGCGACCCAAAGGGTGCTAAAAACGATAAAGATGCTTCAAAATCAAATGCAGTAATCAAAATGCATTAAAAGATAAAGTTCGAAAGAGCCTTTTACTCGGGGGTGGGGAGATCATCGTCCAGCCACTCAATTATCACGTTCACCCGATTATCCAGGAACGGGTTGAATAAGGCCGGCTCTGCATCTTCAGCGATATCTTCATCTTCCAACCATTTGCCTCCCTTAGAGAACACTTCAAATAAGGGGTTTAGGAACATCTTCCCTTTGGCCTTCCATGCATCGGTACCTATAAAACGGCCACCTTGGTGTCCACGGCGTCCACGGTCTCCATAACACTTGTTTCGACCTCGGCCTCGACCTGTACTATTCTTCACTATTCCATTATAACCCAGACCAACCTTGTGGTCATTTGAGCCCAAATTCAAAGGGTTACGGATTCCCTGACCATGTTTCCCTAATCCAGCACCCGGAATAAAACCGTTTGAGAGTAGCACTCTCCCCGCCATAGTCGTAGGTCTCGAAAGCTCCGGTACAGCTATTTTTGCATCCGGTGATACATGTATGACAGATACAATGTCAAAGGTGTGATAACTCAGCTCCTCCTCTTTTGAGGGTTCAATGTATGGGACCATCCCTTTTAAAGCCGCTCGATGTCCCGTCTCGCCATGGACGGTGATCAACTGACCCTTAACCACAAATTTTAACTTTTGATGCAGAGAGGAAGGTACCGCTCCGGACACATGAATCCATGGTCTTCCCAGGAGCAAGGTGAAGGCGCTTGGAATGTCCAATACTTGGAACAGTATAAAGAAAGTTACCGGTCCAATGTCAATGTCCAGCTCAATCTCTCTTACAACATTTTTGGAGACTCCATCAAATGACCGGATGGTGGCTTTAGACGTCTTGACGAAGTCTTCGTTGATCCCCAAGCTTCTCGGGGTGCTCAGAGGACATAGGTTGAAAGCGGAACCATTATCAATCAAGACGTGAGGCACCTCTTTTCCGTGACACCTCACAGCTATGTAAAGGGCTTTATTGTGGACCCGCCCTTCTCTCGGGAAGTCTTCATCCGAGAAGGATATCCGGTCCTTCAGAAGGATAGCACCCACAAAGTCTTCCCGTTGCACTTCGTTAATTGTCTCCGGAACATGCACTTCATCCAGCACCTTCAAAAGGGCATTCTTGTGTTTTTCAGAATTCTTGAAGAGATCTAATAAGGAAATCAGTGCCGGCATTTTCCGCAGTTGGTCAACGACCTCATATTCACCGGTCCTTACGACCGATTGCAACTTCTCAACCTCTTCTCGCAGTTGGGACCTTCTTTTCGAATCCGCCTCTCTCGGTGGATAACATCTCCCGATCTCATTATGGCGTCAATCTCGCCCGTTCCATAATCCCAATGAACTGCCCTTGAATTATACTCTTCAACCGGCGGCAACTTAATCTTTACCAGCATGATCTTTTCCAGGTGATGACGGTTGTTCCGAACTAGAAGCTTCCAACTCCCAGCTATCAACTTTGTTCAAATCAATTACGAAACGAATTGGGGTATCTACCATCCCGATCATTTCATCCTCATGAACATCCTCGGGGTTATATTACGGACCTGGCCTTACAAGCGTGGCATTTTCTTCATCCAGATCCTCTCGACCTTTCTCTTCGACTCTTAGGATAATCCACTCAATTCTCATACCAATCTCCACCATATGTTGGAACGACGAGTAAGTGTACGCATACATGCGGTCAAAGTATTCAGCCGGAAGTGACTTCAGTATGAACTCCAGCATTTCTCTCTCCAGACAATGGCGGTTGCACCATCACAACGTGCTTCTTCCATCTTCTTGCAAAGAGTTCAAAACTCTCATCTTCACCTTTCCCGATATTCAACAGATTAGCCTTAGTGAAATAACCTCCGATTCCAGCTTCAAAGTGTCGTATGAAGTGTTCTGATAAATCCTCCCAGCTCGGGACCCGGTCTAGGTCAATTAATCGAAACCATGCTAGTGCGGGGCCCGTTAAACTATGTCCGAAGTTCCGGATCAATGTTTCTTCATCTTCATGGTGGCCAACCATTTGGCGAAGATAGTATGAGATATGCGCCAGAAGACACCCAGGCGCCATTATACTTCGTACGGAAGACCACTCTTGGGTTTACGCTTTGGGGCGGAACATTTCTTGCTTGAGTAAGTAGCGTAATCAGCTCCTTCAGTTCATCCATTTTCCTCGACACGTCATCTCCTTGCTCTTGCAGTAGAGCGATCTTTCGATTCTGTGTCTCCATGGTCCGTCGTATCTTGGGAATCTGCATATTCTCTTCTATTCTTGTGGTGTCGTTCCTGGCCATCAATTGCGATAATTCTGCTACCATAGTCGTCAAATGACGTATATGCGTCTCCAGATTAGAAAGTCGCATATCGACCTCTTGGTTCTTCCGTTCATCCCGAGGAGCCGCTTGGTCCTTAACTTCATCGACCGTTCCCACAAATTCATCACTTGCGGGGTCATCCATTCCACCCCACCCATCGGGGACTACATCTCCAGAATCGGCAAAAAAGCTTGGGGGTACCGAATACAACACTTTAAAGTTGTAACCACCACTATCTTCTCCGCGGTTATCCACTATCTCGCCCCTCTCTAGGGCCTTCTGCATAAATCTTCTATCACCTTTGCGCGCTTTATCCAGGCGGATTTCATATTCGTCTATCTCTTCAATTTCTTGGCCATTTTTGATATTCATCAAATATCCCGAGGGTATTTTCAAAACAGCTCCTCTCGTAGGTTTCATCGCAAATTCTTCGGACAGCATGTCCACCACCACGTAGGTCCCCTTGAAAGCGACATCTTCCATTTTTCCTATGACGCCCAAGTTAATCAACTTTTCCAAGCAAGCCTCCTTTTGCTCCCGGGAAATACTTTCTCCTTCCGGGTATTGCGAGGCCAATGTCAAGACATCCCGCATTTTACCCATATCCACTATGAATTCCAGACCCTCTTCCTCTTCACCTCCAAAGATCGCGTTCACCTCGCGATGCTCGGGTAGCGGGTTTTGCTGCACATTTGGTTCAGCTTTATCAAACTCTAGAACTTTTCCGTCGATCAATGCTTGCACCTTGAACTTCAAAGCGAGACAGTTGTCCGCGTTATGCCCCCTTTCTCCCATATGGTATATGCACGTCTGGGTCTCATCATACCTAGGAAATCTCGGCGGGTGAGCCCGAGGTGGCTCTTTTGCAACTAAGCGATTCTCCAACAGCATGGGTAACAATTTGGATAAGGGTCGGGGTAATGGGGTGAAAACAACTAGGTTCTTTTTTCTGAAATCCGGTGGTTTGGAAGCAGTCCAGGAGGACGTTCCTTGGGTAGGGATTGAAGGCGAGAAATTTCCGGGCTTTGGCGGGTTAGGGACAAAGGCTACTTCTCCAGTTTGCTCCCTATTATCCCTTCTCAAAGGGTATTGGCGTTTGAAAGGTGCCTCGGGTATCTTCTTTTCTCTTAATGCCCACTCGTGGCGCTCCGCCACCTTGATCGGGTGCGCAAATGTCTGACACCCGGAGGTGTTCGGTTTGTCGAAAAATTCAAATGGAAGCGCCTTAAGGAAAAGGTCTATTAGTTCTTCTTCCGGGACGGGCGGCTTTACCTGCACGACCAATGCCCTCCATCTTTGGGCGTAGGCGCGAACGGCCTCGCTCTTTCCCTTTACGGTCCTTAAAAGGTCTTCCCTAGTTAGGGCGGTCAAAGTGTTAAACTTGTATTGCCGAAAGAATTCATCCGCCGGTTTGTCCCAATCGGCGAGCCTCTCCGGCTCCAATTCTATGAACCACGCCGTGGCTGCCCCGGATAGGCTCTCCTGGAATGTGTTAACCCGTAACGGAACATTGTCCGAGAATTGTGACATTCGGCGCAAATAATACTTCAAGTGCGCCTTGGGACATCCCGTCCCATTATATCTCCTTACAAAGTCCGGTTCCTTGTAGTCAACAGGAACCTCTATCTTTTCGAACGGTGCTACTTTGTCGAACCTCGAAAGTTCATAACCCCGACTCGCCAAACACTCTTCGATCTTAGCAAGCCTTTTAATTTCCTCTTCCATTTTGAGGACCTGTTTCTCCTTCTTTTCCAAATCTATCACAACAGGAGGATCCCTAGGCGGTCTCTCCGGATTTAGAGTGGGATTAACGGCAGGCGTCGGATTAGCGTTCGCTCCATCGGATGACCCCGTAGGGGCTGGAGAATTAGGATCAACAGGGTATCTCCCCCGGCTAGCGATCATCATTGCCTTCATCTCCGCCACCATTGTGGCGATCACATTCATTTGGTTTTCCGGATTACCCACACGAGGTGCGAGCTCTTCTTGTTCCATCCTTAATTTGCGCGTTTTGCTACGAGTCCTCGTATTTATCACTCACCTGTTTTCAGAACATCAAATCAGTATGGGAAATATTTAAGGATTGGAGACATTGATCCGTGGTAATTAACTTTTCTATATGTATGCATGAAATGCTCATAAAAGAAATAATATGTATCTATTACAAACCAAATTGTTCAAAAGTATCTAACAAATATGTAAAATCTAAATGGGGGAATAGATCTATCCAAGTCGGGGACGCTTCCACTCTTCTTGGTCTTCTGATCCATCAGAATCCCACAAGTATGGGTCTTCTACTTCTTCTGACATCCACCGCTCCGGATCCTCGGGAATGTACGGCTCTACTCCCGGTACGTAGGGTACTATGTACTGCGGCTCGTAGGACTCCACTTCTTCAATCCGAGGAGATACGCACTCGGGTACATATAGCTCGACCGTTGATTGACGATATTCCTTAAACTTCTGGATATACTCCTTGGAGGCCCTGTGAACGTTCATCTCATCGTCCAAATAGTCCGGCCATTCAACTTGTTGTAGCGGGGAGTTTTTCAAAGCGTGAAGAATAAGCTTAATTCGAGATTGATATAACTTCTTCGCCTCCTTTGTAAGCTTCCCACGTGTCATGTCGAATGAGAAAATCCCGGGACAAACATCCGGTGGTATCTCTTGTAGAACTCCAAATTGCCTCACCACTCGAATGAGGTAATACGCCGCGCAGCCGGTACATCCCAATAAGGGAACAGGGGTTATCTTCAATTCCCGAAATGCGAGCCTCCACAATCTTGGGCCAAGTCAGACGCCACCTAATATGTTCGGGTTTCAAATTGTCCAATAGCTCAACCCACTTTTTAAACGAATATTTGGGCACAAGGGATTGACATTTAAGGAAGGATCTAAGAGGGTGAATGTGCTCATTGATCTCATAGCACCCCACTCGGAGTTGGAAAGTCTTTATGTGAGAAGTGAACCACAAGTGGAGTAATCCGCTAGACGCTTGGAAAACAGCCTTTTTTGAAGATTTGGAACGATTTAGGGAGAGGAAAGTCTCGGCTAAGATCATGTACGAATAATCCCAACAACAACATGCTTGTCCGGCTATAAGGGTTATGGAGGGGTCAAAGGTAGTTCTAGAAGTCGGGAATAGAACGAATGCAAAGAAAGCCAAGATGAACACCTTTCTCGATTTATGACCGGTTTCGGTGGGTAGAGAGGAATAATTGTCGAAAAGGAACGAGAAGGTGAATTTGTTGGAATTGGACTTGTAGACTTTTTCAATCTCGGAAATTTTAAGACGGAGAAAACTCGATAATGAACGAGTGGAGTCCATGTCCAAAGGGGGTTGAGCTATTCGTTCTTCAAATTTGGCCCCAATAATAGCGGTATACTCCTCGAGCGTAGGAGTCAACTCTAATCCTCGAAAGTTGAATGTCATCGTGCGTGCGTCCCATGCCTTGGCTAATGCTTGGATGAGAGCCGGTTGGTATTCCACTTTGATCAAATCTACAAGTCGTCCCAAACGTCCTTCCACGTAAGCCTTGTTGACAATGTCGAGGCGATCCCACCATATAGCGAGTTCCTTGCGCGGTATTGGGATGACTTTGATGTCTCCATTCCCCATGATCGAAAAATGCAAAAATGATGATCCTAAAGTCAATTACCACAGTTTAATATGCATATGCGTGAAATGTGATGCAAATGTGCTAACCAAATTCCATGTCATCTTTTGGTAACATGAGGGTCAATTACTCCCACTTAACCCAAATAAGTCAAATAGGGTAGTTCTGGACCTAATCTCACCCAAAGATGGCATGTAATTTGATTAGGATCGTTTAAGCGTAATCGGGGTAGAAAGTCGCTCACAAATTGACGACTCATGAAATTTACAAGTCTAATACAATAAAATCAAAATAGATAGAACATGATAGTATCTAGAGATGTTCGGACAATAAATGTCGATGAAAGTACATAATAGACTCAAAATATAATGAAGCCTAGAAAATGCCCCAAAGTCGTACTAATCTAAGCAATCGGAATGGTATCCTCATCGAATGAAATCTCCACTATATCGGGAAGCTTGACATCTTCTTCATCATCGGAGGATATGGTGATGACTTCCTCCTTCTTGATCGGGGAGTGTTTTGGGGCCGTCTTGGTCGCACGAGGCTTTCTCGCCAATTTCATATACAACTCCCAAATTCTCTCCTTTTCGCGCTCGAGCTCCAAATATCGTCCACATCGGGTATAATCGCAACTCTCGCTACGGATGCAGTTCCGTCCATTGAGCTCTCGTCCATGGACAAATCCAAAGACTCGGAAAGTAGTGGGTACTCGGTCCTCGCGTCGAATGGTCCTCCGCTCCCATGTGAATACATCGGGTACATCAACACGACCTCGGGGCGTCATCTATCCTAAAAAAGAAAATTGACCCTCAACCCCGATCACTTAAACGATCTTACAAATTGTGATGATATGTAATAAAAATGCATGATATGCAAAATTTAAATTTACAAGCTCAAAATAAAGAGGGTAGAAAGCCTTACCAACCGATGTTACTCTTTTTTTGGGTTTTTGGTTTTAGGTATACCAACCGTCCATTTCACATGCGCATGAGACAAGTGAGGTTCAACTCTAAAGAAATCAAAAAGGCTCGGGTATAGACCTAAATAGGCTCCCGCTATACAAATCGATGGGCCGCCCACAAGCGCAATCAAACAACAAGTGGGTAGGACCATCAATCTTGCACAACGAGCGGGATCAAATATGGTCAACCCAAGTGCAATCAAACACAAGAGCTTCGCATACCGATCCCTATCTATGGCGACCTATAAAGGTGATTCGCGACTACGGTTTAGGAGCTTGTGTGTGCGATGTCGTGATCCTCAAAATATATAAGACATGCACAACAATTTATATTCAAAGCACCGCTTCAATATTTGCATAAATAAACAAACAACCCAAAACTCCATATCCGCATCAAAAATGGTTAGCTACGAAGCCACCCCTTATAACTCCCATCTGCATCAACATTTAACACTTTTTGTTAGTGGACGTACCTCATCTTCAAGAGCATCTGCAGAAAACGAGGTTAGAAAGCAATCAACATTTTTATCGGTTTAAGTCCTCTTATCAAGCGTCCCCGGTGGAGTCGCCGGTCAGCCGCGACCCTCTCCGTCGGTCGGTCCCGGCGGGGTGAGAAGGGTTAACGAGCCGATTCCCCTCTCTTTATATGGATATAGGGGATCGCGGGTCTCTCCCAAGACCCATTACTCGAATCGCGATGTCGGGTAAAATTTTTTTCAAATATCAAAATTGACCTTGTGTGGTCGGGTGGCATGTGCGAGGTGTACATGCAATTTGGAGTCGCCACCGATTGGTTTATTGGAAGGTACGATCGGAAAACCTTACCGAGTGGTCGGGAGAAACCGTTCGGTTCCGCGAAAACCAGAGATTTTTGGGTCCGGGGACTTGGTTACGCCAAATTTTAAATTGACGCCCTTTCGGTTACCGATGTCGAGTTTTTTTCTAACCTAGGATTTCATGCGGATGCGATATCGAGTGAGATAGGCTCTAACGGTTCTAAGTTTTCACGCAGATGGGGATTTTCTATTCTAATCAATCACAATCATAAAAATTTAATGCGCAATCAAAATCATTACAAACAATCAAATCAATCAATCAAGGTTTGACATGTCTAAAATGGCCCTATCGGCTCATACGAAAGTCAAATTTGGGTTTTAGGGTGATTTGGCGAAAATTTGGGGCGGAAGGCCCGGAAGGGCGAAATAGTCATTTTTTGAGGTTCAGGACCCGAAAATCACAAAATTGGAGTCGGGCCAGTTGAATGTGGCCATTTCCCATTTTTTGTGATTTTATGGAATTTTTCTAATTTTTTCTATTTTTTGGAATTTTTACTTATTTTTCAAAAATATTGGGAATTATCCGGATCAACACGGATCGACCCTCGAAGTCTCAAAATTTTCGATCCGGACTTTATGAGTCCCGAATTGATCTAGGAATTTTTAGAAATTTTTTGTGAAAATCCGGGAATTTTTATGAATTTTCTAAGTATTTTTGCAATTTTTTTGGATTTTTGGAAATTTCTTTTTATTTTTTTTATTATTTTTTTATTAATAGACCGGACCGGGTCAACCCGGTCAATGGCCGGTCAACCCGGTCCGACCGCCCACAGACCTATCGGACTCCAAAAACGGCGTCGTGTCTATTTATCTATTAATTTGTATATATTTTTTTGATTTTCTATACTAATCCCTAATATTCGAAATATATTCAAAAGGAATGGACGGCTAAGATCAATTCCCAGATCAATCTCGACCGTCCGTAAACCCGTGACCCAAAACGGCGTCGCCTTGGTCCTTCTCTTCAAAACGACGACGCATCAAAGTGAAATGAACGGACGGTTAGGATTGACTTGAGATCCGATCTAAGCCGTTCATTCTCCTATAACCAAAACGACGCCGTCCCCTTTAATACATCGAACGGCTACGATTAAACCTGGACTTGATCTCCACCGTTCAATCTATCTAAACCCAAAACGACAGCGCTTTATCCTCTCTACACGAAACGACGCCGTGTCGTTTAAAACTTTGAACGGCCGCGATCTAACCTACGCTCAATCTGGGCGGTCCGTTCACTCTAAGACTAAAACGACGACACCTAACCTGGGCAAAACGGCGCCGTTTCCTATTTTCTATTTTCTATTTAATATACCAAAATACCAAAAAAAAAAAAACCAAAAATCAAATCTACGGCTCTAAATCAAACCCGCCGATTATTCCTAGCCGTCGGATCAGATCTGACTCGGCTCGCGCGCCAACGGCCGAGCCGAGTCAGCGACCACCGGGACCAATCTACACGTGACACATCAGAACTTTGACCACGCTGACCGGCCACGTCATCATCTTCCACCTCCCGCCAACGACGGAACGGACGGCCGAGGCTTCCCGGCGAGATCCGACGGTGAAACCTCGGCCGATTGACCCCAAACCAAAGCCAATCGACTCGCATAGACCTCCGGATCAACATATCCAAAAACTAAGTAATTCCATCCACAGAATCAACCTCAATCAAGTTTGCACAGTATCAATTTCTCAGAACCTAATCTCATCATACAGAGCATAACTACCTAATTCAAGCTTCGGGATCATTCAAGGTGAGTTCAAGATGCTTACCTCGGGTTCAGATCGAACCCGCAGATTCTGGATTCGCTTGGCCGAAGTCCGGCCAGGCCGCGTATGGTTGAAGGTCCGACTCAAGGTTTTTACGCGAGATCGATGCAAAAACGAAGTGCGAACGTGGTTAGTGATGTTCAAAGAGTAAAACGCCTACATTAATTTCACTAATTGTGCACGGACAGGAAGGATGCCATGACCGCACGGAGAGATTATCGCGAAGTGGACTTACCGTTTCTGAAGATCTCGGGCTGATTGGCTCGGCACGATCGCTTTACGGAAGTCCAAGGAAGCTTCCGGCGGTGGTCCGGTGCTCCGATTTGGTCTGTGGCGGCCGGACGAGCGTTCCACGCTCAAGCTCCGACGAAGCCGAGTTGAAGTTCACGAGCGCGTCTTTCTCTCTCTTCTCTCTATTTCTCTCTCTATTCCATTGTGTGAAGAACCAAATGAGCCTCCCCTGCGTCGAGAACCTTCTTCCCCCTTTTATATCAAATTTTGAAATGGCGCGCGCACGAGCGAGTTTGGCCGAGTCATCCACACGTGTGCACACGCGTAAAACGGCTCGCCGGACGGTGACGGAATCGTTAAGATTCCGTCCAAAACCGTTTGAAGTCCGTTGAGCCCAAAACGAGTGAGAATTGCACTTGGTTTTGAAATGGTTGACTTTCGGTCGCCGGGAACTTTGACTATCGATTCCGTCGTGCTCCGGCGGCCATTGGCCGTGCCGCCGGTGGCAATCGACGGACATTGACTTGACGAACAAAAGCCCCACCTCTATTGATCCAATTAAGCACGAATTGAACTCCAATTTGATCGTCAAAGTCCATCGTTGAACCTGCAAATGGCACGGGTGAATTTGGGGAAGATGATATTGTCTTGGACCGGTTCGACCGGTCCGACCGACGGTCGACCGGGTCCAAACCGGTTCGGACAAGAATTCTTGCATAATTTTCAAAATTAATCCAAATTTACTGGGAATTTTTGCAATTAAACCTCAAAATTGGGCTTAGGACCCTGAATATTATCTAAAAAAGTGGTTTTGCCCAAAATTTCACCTCAATTTCTATGAAAACCCCAAATATTTCAATTTGCCCAAATTAGGGAAATGTTCAATTGGATGTCAATTTGATAAAATTGGACCATGAGACCTATGCCAATCAATTTGAAATGTATGAAAACATAGGGTAACAGTTCAATTTTACTATAATAGTCCCTCAATTAAAAGTAATTTCAAAAATTGGCCAATTGAGGGACTAAATTGTAAACATTTTGGGGATTTGGCCTAATTCGTGCAATTCGCGCAATTGTGGGTGCAATTGATCAAATTGAAGTTCAAAGGGACTGCAATTGAATGTCTAGACACAAAATGTGCAAAAATTGCAAATAAAAAGACTCAATTGGTATTTTTCATGAAAATTCAACCTTAGGCACTGTGAAGAAACACCTAAGATTGAACTCAATTTTTGATTTTTCTTGAGGTCAATATTTAAAGGGAATTAAAAGAAAAACATTGAAAATTTTTGTGTATTTTTGTGACCTCCAAAGGTATTTTTCATGAATTTTGAAGTATTTTCCTATTTTCCGAAAATATTAAAAAATGTGAAAAATATGAAAAATTATTTTTTGTTCCAAATTGGTTCCTTATGCTTGGCCAAGGCTTCCAATGTCATTTTTTTAATTTTTTGATTTTTTGTGAATTTTTAATGAATTTTGGAAAATAAAACTAAAGGAAAACTGACTAAAAATTCGGGTGTCAACATGTTATCGTGTGTTTGGGAGGGCTTCTATGTTGAATGGCCTGGGATATTTATAAAATAGCTCTGGTAACTGTCGAACGGTTGTTGCCTTGGACTCCACCCTAGCACGATCGCCCTTTCTTCGACGAGTTACGTGGCCCATGTCTTCGACGGTTTTTCGACTTTTGCACCTTTCTTTTCCCTTTTTTGGGATTACCGCCAATCTTCATGTAACTGCTTCGATCGTGGCTCCCTTCGCGCAATTTTCTTTTGGTTCGGGACAAATGCCGCCAAAACTTACTTTTGATACGTGGTGTCTTCGGGGTTGCTTTGCGTCTAGCTCTAGTACACCTACCCGCAGATGATCATGGCCTCTGCCCGTGCCTGTCACGTGGGCCTTGGGCTAACTTCTGGGTGTCAACACTCCTCATTAGTTGCTTGTAGACAGGAAGCCGCAAGATCTCAACGTGTATCAACATATATTCGTATATGGTGTTAAACCATTTATATGCATAAATGGTGTTAAACCATGTCTTGAGTTTCGGCCTGTTACGAAATCCGATCGAATTACTGGATATAGATGAGTTTGTTAAACCGAATCTTTTAGGAAAAAAAATCTAAAAATTCTATGTGGATTTATCTCGAACGGGAGATGGCTGTAGATATGTTGAGATTTGTTTACCTGTTGAAGATAACTTGTCCAATGAATGGGCATAGAGATTTGAACGTGCAAGGAAGAAAAAGAAAACAATCATCCAAGATTTGACCGGATGATCACGATTTGGACTTGTTGCCAAAACCGGGGACGTCAACTTTAGTCTTTAAAAGTCCTGCAAGTGGTCTCTTTCTTTTTTCTGGCACAAACACAGAAGCAAAAAAGAAAAGGGACGCACGGTGGACTTTGTGCGGTGAGCTTTTAATCCAATTGAGTTTTCTTAGTGCGTGTAATTTAGGCTTGGACGAAGAGTGTGTGATTGATTGTTATTTTGCTCTGTTTACTTAGTGGATCATGAGTAAAAAGGAAGCAGTGCCGCTGATACCGACTGAACCAGGTAAATCTCCGTTGTTATTTCGTATTGATTTAATTTCGAGATCCGACATTTTCCGCATTATTTTACAACCATCGTATCTACTCACATAGATCTCTGCGTACAGTGAACCAAACCATGGGGACGGGCAAAGTGAGCTTGAAGCTTCTGATCGACGGGAGCAAACGAACGGTGCTCTTTGCGGAGGCAAGCAAAGATTTTGTCGACTTTCTCTTCCACATCCTTGCATTGCCAGTCGGACAGGTGATCCAGCTCCTCACGGGAACTAGGAAGATGGTCAGTTTAGGCAATCTCTACGGTAGCGTCGAGAAGCTGAATAATAAGTTCATGAAATATTCCGAGAAAGATGTTCTCTTGAAACCCAAAGCACCCGCCTCTTTCTCCAAAATCCCATTTCTATTGTTTGATGCCTCGACGACTTCAGATTCGAGACCCAAAACCTCCTACTTTTGCAATGAATTTTGTTACAGTTACTATGTGGACGAGAATCCCTCTGCAAAATGTCTCCAGTGCAACAATTCCTTGGGGAAAATATGCACACTTGTCAAGCCACAGGCTGGTAAACCGGCAGCTGAATCTGACGTTGAGGGCGGTCTCGTCCTAGGGGAGGTGATGTACATGGTGACGGACGATCTGGCAGTAGAGCCAATGTCGACTATTTCGAGCATTACTTTGCTCAAAAAGTTCCACGTGGAGGAAATTGGGCAACTTGAGGAGAAGGTAGTCAGCTTGGGAATGGACGAGGTAAGCCCATTCCATTCCTTGTGCCGAGGATATCTTTCAAATTTTCGAAATCCAAACTTTATAACTCAACAATTTATGTGAAAAATCCACTTTAAGAGATGTATAAATTGCATATATAAATATTCTCAACAAATTGTAGTATGTATATATTGACTAAACTTAAATTTGAGCTTTTGTACAGTCATATAGCGAACCTTGTAGCCTAATTAAGAATTGTGTTCGCAATTGTTGTAGGGCTTCTAGAGTCCGATACAATTTGATGCAAAAATGAAATAAAGTAACTGTCCTTTTCTAATTATTTGGTTTTCAACTATGAAGGTTATAAAGCTGCTGAGGACTTCATTTTACTCCGAGAGGGTTCTCACCGATGTCTTCCTCGGTGCGAAGCAAGAGAGATCGTGATCAAGTGCGTGCCACAGAATTTCATTCTCTCTCTCTAGAGAGAGAGATATATTTTCTTATTATGAGACTCAGGTTATGCAAGACTTTCAGTGCGGATTGAAATTTGTGAAGTCTTTTCTTTTGGAAATATTGACATGTTTATCGTCCTTATTAATGATACGGTAGTATGGGTTCGGTCAAAAATATGAAGTGAACATGCTGAAGAAAGATATATGCCTCGTAGCCGACAGTGAATGCTCAAGCATATGTCATAATCGTGGAACAAATCTATGTCATACGTAAAATTGATTTGTGCTGGGGAATGTGTAGGTGCGTAGGTGATTAATTTTGAAGTACTTCAACAAATGTCCCGGATAAGTTAGCACCTATGAGCCGTGATCCAGTCTAACTGAGCGCCCACCTTGTCGATCCATCATAAGTTGTCCTACTCCTCAAAGCCTATTGCATAAGCTCAGACGTAAAGAGGTAAAAGGCAGTAGCTCGACTCATCGCCTATTTTGAGATCGCCTCGATTTCTTTCGAGCTCGAGTTCAGTTCGAGTAACTCTAATAGCCTGTTGAGTTGTGATATCCAGAAGGAATAATATTTAGGAATTGAAGACGATAAATGTCACATATGAAACTCCATTGAATTATTAATTCGAAAGGTTCTTCCGTGTCGATGGTTCTTGGAGAGAGTTTACATTAGGATTAAATAAGTAAGCACAAGTGTGAATGGGTGGATTATATAGAGTGGTGATGAATCACGTATCACTATAGTCATTGTGGAAGGAGATTGATATGAACTGTAACGTGCATCGGACAATTTTCAGAATCAGAATTGCCATGCTGGGTATCAACTCCTCATATATCGTTTGATTATTTGAACAATCAAAGTCAATTCCTATATTGAACTAAATAAAAAATAAAAATCAAGTCCTGTGAGAATTCCTATACCTGAGGAATTACGCGTGTGATCCATCAAAATACAGAGTCCACGGCATCACTTGTATTAGAATCCACTTTAATGCATACACATTGGATACTCTTGTGATGAAATTGGTGACCGCTTCTGCTTTTACTGCTTTAGGTGGGACGTATATTAAATTGATTTCAATTAGGGCAAAAGCCCATTTTGTAATACGACCTTTGAAGATTGGCCAAGTTAACATTTTCATTTGATCACATCCGTTTTGCATATTAGATGAATCGAGGCGGCAACAAGTAGTGACGTACCATGTTACAAGCAAAGTACTAGGATAAACGCAACTTTTCAATCGAGATATGTCATTTCTGCGTCACTCAGCATCTGACCGAGAATACACTGTATGTGCCTTATCTTCATAGTTCTCTTGTGCTAGCATGCTTCCGATAATTGTAGTGGTCGTCGACTTATAAATTTTCAGTGGCCTACCTGCTTTAGGTAGCATCAAAACTGGCTGATTAGTCATGTATTCTTTAATGTGATCAAAGGCATTTTGGTGCTTTCCTTCCCAAACAAAGTCCTCTTGGTTTCTTAACTTGAGTAAAGGAGAAAAAGCCTCGGTCTTTTCGGACAGAATGATGAACCGATGAAGGAAGTTTACCTTACCTATGATCATTTGTAGCTGTTTCTTGATCAGCGATGGAAGTAGAAATCTAGAATTGCGTTTGCTTTATTCTTATCTAATCTAATTCATCTTTGATTTACTAGAAATCCTAGATTATTTTCAGCTTAACTCCAAAAGCACATTTCAAGGGTTTCATTTTCTATTTGTATTTCTACTTTTCTAATGAAAGCATGCTCAAGATCGTTTATATGACTTACCTAATCTGATTTTATGATGATGTCATCTATATAGACTTCCATGAACTCACCAATCACGTCGTGGAAGATGAAGTTCATTGCTCTCTAGTATGTAGCCCCATCACTGTTCAGATCGAACGACATCACTAATCATTCGAACATCCCAATAGATCCAAGACATCTAAATGCAGTTTTGTGTACATCCTCTTCTGCTATAAATAGGTGATTATACCCAGAATGGCCGTCCATCTAGAACATAATTCCAATGCCCAATGCTGAATTGACCAGTATGTGAGCCATCAAAATTTGATAGTCGTCCTTATGAGTTGCAGCATTTAAATATCCAAAATCAACACATGCCCTCAGCTTCCCATTTCTCCTTTTTAACGGAACCATATTAGAAAGCCATTTGACATACCACACAATCTTAATGAACCCTATTGCTATCAGTCGCTCGATTTCTTCTTTCTTTATAAGAATAACTTCCGAGGCAAACCTTCTTGAAGGTTGTTTATGTAGTCGAAATCCTTTGTTAATCGGCAACTTATGTTCCCCTATGTCTCTTCCCAATCATGGCATCTCATAATAATCTCAGGCAAAGCAATTTTTATATTTCTTTAGAATTTAACGAACTTCATTTTGGGACCACCCTCCTACAGAGCGCTAATATATATTGGTCGACAATCACCGGTATCATTTCTATCAATGGATCTTGAGCTTCCATCACTTTGTCATCTTCTCTAAAGGGTGATTCCTTGTAATGCGCTATACAATTGGCAACATCAAAAGATTGTTCGGTGCCATCAGCTAGCTGGGCTCCGAATCTCTTGTCGAGGTTGCGCAATAATGTAAGGTTCTCATGGACAACCTCGCTCAATTGTCCTGCTAGCTTGTCCTTAGGGACCCAATCGAAATTCCTTTTGTCAAAGCGGCAGATAGCCAAGTCTTTGGGGCCAACCCTTGGGGTTCTATAACATATGAGTTATCAGTGTTTGTTCTTCTACGATCCCGATTCATTCTAAGTACATGTGCCCAAGTCACATATGCCTTGTTATTAGCCTTAACGTACTCGACCCCCTCTTCATTCCAAAAGGCTAGCATTTCATGTAGAATGGATGGCGCGGGTTGGATCTCATGAATCCAATCTCTTCCCATCAGCAAGTTTTATGATCCATCAGCTTCAACGATAAAGAAAGACGTCTTTGAAGCTTTCAACACAATAGACAAATCGGTAAGGAATACTCCTTTGACTTCACTCATTGTGCCTATGAAATTTGAGAGTTGGACATTTGAAGAAATAATCTCTTCACTAGCTTCTTCAAGAATTTATAGGGAATCGGGTTTAAAGTAGATCCTCCATCGACCAGGACCTTGGATACAGGTTAGCCGTTAATGTTAGCATTTATGCTAAGAGCTTTGCGATGCCTAGAATTATGTGCTGGTAACTTCCCAAATTTCATTACCTCTTCATCGGCCGGTTCCACCTCATGGATGATTGTGTCTTCATCCTTCTTTTCCGATTTCTGGACATGCTGCCTCGTTGTCCTTGGATCTCTCCAAATTCAAACCATTGATCCTCCGGCAGGTCATAAGATATCTTCAGCGTACGTCGGTGAATTAGTGTAGATGAATTGGTGTCTTCAGGAGGTAGTCCATCAAACTCTTCTCCCCCTTTAGTTGGAGTAAAATCCTGATGATATGAAGGTGGTGGCCCGTAACTAGCGTAATAATCAAACTTGCCATTGGTTCACCTAACGTGCCAATAGTTGGATCCCCTTCCTTGTACCTCTACTTAAAGTTTTCTTCTTCACATACTACCCCCTAGGATAGGTAATTCGATCAAGTACCATAGGATGACTTGTTTTACCAACCGTGCTAGGATTGTTGGTATAATTTGGTTCACAACAATTCCTTGTATTCTGGACAGGGGCTCAAGTCTGTGGAGCCTTTCCTTTATGCGGCGAACAACAATTCTGACCGATTTATCATTTTTCACCAAACACAAGTTTTGATGGTTGTGATTTTTTTACCTTGGACTTCACCGATGCCATCCCAGTCATGAAAGGGAATGAGTCAACATCTAGCTCCATTGGAGCTTTCTCGTTCTCATTGGCAAACTTGATTTCACTTGTCGAATTGCCTTTTGAACATTCTTCCTGAAGACAATGCAATCGGCAGTATTATGATTCCATGAAGAGATGTCACTTACAATATTTCTTGTTAGTCATTTCCTCTCTGCTCAGTATAATTTGTCCTTCAGTTAGTTTTATCTGGCCAACGACTAAAAAGCATGTCAAATATGTCATCCACGTCACACCCCGATCCTCGAGCTCGCCACATCCCTACCAAACTCGCCTCGGGCACACTATCAACCTACCAAATTATGGCGCATGCAGAACGTGCAACTCTCCTAAACAAACAAGATCAACGGGATAGAATAGTAGGAAAAATTACTACGATCATTTCACAAAGACAATTTCATTCATAAAACAAGAGCAGATGAATTTTAACCCTATGGAGCTACAATAAACATATACAACCCCATGCTTCGGGGCAGCTCACTAGAACCTCAAAAAGATATACGGTCGGGTAAGGTTAAACCCTCATCTACTCCTAAAAGATCATACAACAATATTTTCCTTAACGTCCACGGCCTCCATCACTTCCCGAAAATGGTTAACAACAACAAGGTGAGAAATAAGTCAACGCCTAAGCCCGGCTAGGGTGTTGATTCGCTCGCACGTCCTAACAAGCAATCACATCAACACAGAATAGATATTTCAATCACATGCAAGCTTACCCTCCAGGCCACACATAATGCGATGTAGACTCGACTCAACAGTCAGACCAACCAAACCAAATCAATCCATTGGCAAAGCATCACAACACTTGCATGTACAGGACACCACACGTAATCCATTTATTATCATAACCGACCCGTAGGTCCAGCATACTAGTCGGTTGGTGCTCTCCCGGAAGACCAGGCATCATCCCTTACTTCCGGCGATGGCTTCTGATAGTTCATGTGACTCCGCTCGACCAACTAGAAAATAATGACTGCCGACACGGCATGGAACTAACAGAAATCCTTAAAAGGCTTCAGTCCTTCGCAACTTGCGACCGGCAAACGAATAGCCGGAAGACAATGACTGAGGCGCATCCAGCAATTAGAAGACAATGATTGCTAGGACCAATCGACCGGAAGACAATGATTGTCGAAATTATCCAATTATGTGACCACTCAAATACTTCGACAACCAGCCAGTTCATTTCTTGGAATTAGGTCGAATGCTCATACACGCATGTTCAAATACTTGGCCCAAGGTCGTTTTCATGCAAAACCATGCAATTTGATCTCATACGTGGTCACATGAATGCACAATTCTATCGACCGACAAATCAAGCAATCCGGGGCGATTAACCTCTAATCGGACCCCTACGGCAATCAGCAATCAAATTCGGCATTCCAATCCAATAGTCCAATAATCAATTAATCAATCATAGCTAGTTAATTATTAATCACAATTTCAATTCCAATTGACAAATAATCGCGCGCTCATCTCTGACCTATCGCTCACTCGCGATCAATCAATACAATCAATCCAATCAATCAATTCTAATCGTCAATTAGCCATAGACAACCTAGCTGATTGACTAACTTAACTAATTATAGTCATTTAGCCTAAACCACGTTTCTATCTAGCCCGACCGTAATTAATCTACATAAACATTTTAATTAGCTAATTAATCTAATTCTAAATGCAATTAGCATCCTAACCGAGAGTTAAGAGCTAACTCACAATTAAAATTAGCTAGGACGATCTCAACTCGGGCGGCGACAACACGAACTCGGCCCGACCCAAGAACGACGATCGGCGACTCGTGGCCCAATCGACTTTGGACTTCCAACTTGGTTAAGGATGGCTCGAAGGACTTGGCGACACCTCGGGACGGCGGCACGGGACCCGAGGGTGGCGGCTAGTGGTCGTCGATAGCTAAAATAGTGGCGGCCGATGATGAACAATGGCTGGGTAGAGGCGAAATAGGGGAAACGGGGCTGTTTTGTGGGGTTTCGGGTGGTCCAAGGGCTGAGGGAAGGTTGACCAAGGTCGAGGGGTTTTCGAGGGAGCTGCACGTGGTACCGATGGCGGCAGCGGACTATCGAAAGCGGCCGAGCATCTCAAAAATAGTGCGGGGTGCAAAAACAGGGGAATCGGGTCAACGGAGGGGAGTTCAGCTGTAACGGCCTAGGCCCACCACACTTCCGCTGCGTCACTTGCAAAATATTGTTCGCTTTGGACACACAGTCCTCACGGTTTTGTTCTTTTGAGGGCCGCCCATACAACCCCCGAAAAACGCGTCTTGCAAGTCTAAGGAGACCCATTGCGATATAAACTAACCCATGACTCCTCTCCTAAGCGATGTGGGACAAGGGATGTCACATAATCCCCCTTTAGTGGCACAATGTCCCCATTGTGCCTTCGGCGACACCCGTGAGTGCCCATTGCGGTTCCACATCTTTGTCGGAAATCGGCTCTAATACCACCATGGGTGGGGATATCACACCCCGACTCTCGAACTCGCGACATCCCTACTTTACTCGCCTTAGGTCATGAGAGCTTGTAACCCAAGTAGGGGCGCCATAAGGTGGTGGAACGTTGTGCTAAGTTATGAAGAAATCAAGCTAGATGAGCAAGTTGTGTACGTGGAATGTCTAGTCGGGATCGTGGATAGGAAAGAGCAAGTGCTCCGGAGCAAGACGATTCAATTGGTCAAGGTGGTTTGGCAACACCATGAAACCGAAGGAGCTACATGGGAGAACGAGGAAGTTATGAAGAGTAGCTATCCTTATCTTTTTTATTAGTTGTGATCGTACTGTAATTTCGGGAACGAAATTTCCTAAGGTGAGGAGAGTTGTGATGCCCCGAAAATTGGGATTACGTAATTTGCCCGAATTCAATAAAAGGAAGAATTATTATTGAATTCCAGTTGGAAAAATTTTGGATCGCAAGGACGTAAGTGACGAATTTCAACGAGTCTCAATTTGTCGTTTGATTTCGATTGGGTCTCAAAATCGTAGTTGTGGCGATTTAGGATTTTATTCCTCGCGCCTAAACTTTTTCTAGACCGAATCTAGCCCCCGAAAATCCAAATTTTATTCCCAATCGGTTGAGCCAAAAATCCGATTAGTCCCGATTTATTGAAAGACCATTTTGCCTTGGATATTACGCAAATGAGACAAAATTCCTTAATGGTGAGTGGACTAGTGGGCCCCACCTACCACTCAAATCTTGTCAAACTAGTCAAACTCTCTCTCTCTCTCTTCCTCTCTCTCTCCTGTTGCCCTCTCTCCCTCCCATGTTCACCGTACGAGCTCCCCTCCCCTAAGCTCAACCGAACGCCCTTCCTCCTTCATCCGGCCCCCTTCATGCGACCACCGGCCCGAGTGACACCACTACCGCTTCACCGCCTTGCCACTAGCTCGACACTACCATCTCGCCATCACCATCGGCCCTCAAGCTGCCCAAAGACTCGAAGACTCCCCTACCCTGTTTCGGACCCCGGGAGCCGCTTACCTAGCACCAGCCACCGAGGCCACTTCCGACCACCCCACGCCACTTCCGGCCACCGCCAGCCACCAATTCGCCTCCCTTCGACGGTCACATGTCGCCGTGAGCAACCGATCAACCCCAGAATAGCCCCGGTGACCCATTGCCTTGTTTACGCTTCAATGGGCTATAGGGACTGCTCAGCCCCCTCGCGCCGCGCCGGACCACCTCTAGCCACTGCGACATCGTCCAGCGCCCTCACCACAACCCTTTAGACCCCGTCCCGCTGCCCGTTCCCCCGCCGAACCACCGTGAACAGCCCCCGACGCCGTCGTCCCCAGTTTCTGCATCGCCGAGCCACTATGGCTATTTCGGCCTCCTCCGCCTGCACCCACCGCTCGCCGACCATCCCAACTCGTCGCCTTCGACCTCTAGTCATCCCACAGAGCTTCTACCAGCTGACCGTCGTCCGTAATGCTCGATTTGAGCCCCAGCCAACCTCCCCTGTTCTACCCCCGAGTCCCCTATTTCACGCCCGGTTCGGTGTAGCCGTTGCTCGCCCGCCTCCATCGCCACCTGTAGCTCCCCCAGAAACCTCTCAACCGTGGTCGACCCTTCCCCCGGCCTTGAACTACCCGAAGGCCCCCAAAACAGCCCCGATGTTCACCGCCCTTCTCTATTTTTTCTCGACCCGATCACTGTTCATCGCCGGCCGTAATCGTTTTGGTCGGCTCCAACCACCGGCCTCACCCCCCTAGCCTCGTGCCGCTATCCCGAGGTATCCTCAAATCTTTCGGGCCATCTCGGACCAAGTTGGAGCCTCGAGCTTAAGTTTGATCGGGCCGTGAGTTGCCGATCGTCGCCATCGGGCCGGGCCAAGTTCATGTCGCCACTGCCCGAGTTGAGACCGCCCGAGCTATTTTAATTGTGAGTTAGCCCCTAACTCTCGGTTAGTTCGCTAATTGTGTTCGGATTTAGATTCGTTAGCTAATCAGGACGTTTAAATAGATTAATTATAGTCGGGCTAAATAGAAACGTGGTTTAAGCTAAATGACTGTAATTAGTTAAGATTATAATTAGCTAAGTTGTTTGTAGCTAATTGGTGAGCAGAACCGATTGCATTGGTTGATCGCGAGCAAGCGATAGGTCAGAGACGAGTGCGCAATTGGTTATCAATTGGAATCGAAATTGGAATTAATAATCGACTAGCTGCAATTGATTAATTGCTTCATGAATTGTTGGCTGTGAATGTTGGGTTTGAGTGCTAATTGCCGTGGGGGTCCGATTAGAGGTTAATCGCACCAAATTGCCTGGTTTGTCGGTCGATAAATTGTGCATTCATGCGACCACGTATGAGATTAAATTGCATGGTTTTGCACGAAAACGGAATTGGGCCAAGCATTTGAACATGCGAGTATGAGCATTCGACCTAAATCCAAGAAATGAATTGCCTGGTTGTCGAAGTGCTTGAGTGGTCACATAATGGGATAATTCCGACAATCATTGTCTTATAGTCGATCGGTCCTGGCAATCATTGTCTTCTAGTTCTTGGATGCGCGTTGGCCATTGTCTTACGGCTATACGTTTGCCGGTAGCAGCTTGTAATGGGCCGAAGCCTTTTAAGGATTCTTGTTAGCTTCGTGCCGTGTCGATAATCATTGTCTTCTGATTGGTAGAGCAGAGTCACATGGACTATCAGAAGCCGTCGCCAGAAGTAAAGGACGATGTCCGGTCCCGCCGGTGCAGTACCAACTACGTAGTGTGCTAGACACCAACTGTCTAGTGTACCGGGCCATATAGCCTCATCCGTTAATAAATGGGCTACAAGTGGTTTCCTATGCATGTAAGTGTTGTGATGCGTTGCCAATGGATTGAATTGGCTTGGTTGGTTGACTGTTGAGTCAAGTCTACATCGTATTATGTGTGGCCTGGAGGGCAAGCTTACATGTGGTTGAAATATCCGCTCTGTGTTAATGTGGCTTTTTGTTAGGACATCTGAGCAAATCGATGCCCTAGCTGGGCTTAGGCGTTGACTCACTAAGATTAATTTCTCACCCCATCGTTGTTACCCATTTTCAGGCAGTGGAGGAGGCCGTAGACGTTAAGGCAAAGATTGTTATAGGATTTTTGGGAGTAGATGAGGATTTAACCTTACCCAACCGTGTATTTTTTTGAGGTCCTAGTGAGCCTCCCCGAAGAATGGGGTTGTATAAGTCTTTTGTAGCTCAATAGGGTTAAGATTCTTCTACTCTGACTTTTTAAATGAAACTTTTTTTTCCGAAATGACCGTGGTGTTTTTCCTACCGAACTATCCCCGTTGATCTTGTTGTTTAGGAGTGCTCCACGTTCCGCATGCGCCGTAATTTCATAGGTTGATAGCCTACCTAGGACGCTATCATTCATGACCCGAGGCGAGTAAGGTAAGGATGTCGCGAGCTCGAGAGTCGGGGCGTGACATCCCCAGCTAAGATGGTATCAAATCCGACTTCCGACAACATATGTGGACCGCGGTGGGCGCTCGCTGGTGCCGCCGAGGGCACAACAGGGACACTGTGCCACTAAGGGAGGATTATGTGACATCCCTTGTCCCACATTGCTTAGGAGGAGAGTCTTGGGTTAGTTTATATGGCAATGAGTCTCCTTAGACTTGCAAGACGCATTTCTAGGGGTTGTATGGGCGGCCCTCGGAAGAACAAAATCATGAGGACTTTGTCTCCAAAGCGGACAATATCTTGCAAGTGATGCAGCGGAAGTGTGGTGGGCCCAGGTCATTACACTTGGTATCAAAGCCGACTTCCGACAGCATGTGTCGACCGCGGTGGGCACTCACAAAGGCCGTTGAGGGCACAGTGGGGACGCTGTACCACTAAGGAGGGATTATGTGACATCGCTTGTTCCACATTGCTTAGGAGAGGAGTCATGGGTTAGTTTATATGGCAATGGGTCTCCTTAGACATGCAAGACGCGTTTTTCGAGAGTTGTATGGGTGGCCCTCGAAAGAGCAAAATCGTGAGGACTGTGTGTCCAAAGCGGACAATATCTCGCAAGTGACGCAGCTAAAACATAGTGGGCCCAGGCCGTTACACCGGCTAGAGCTGTTTTGGAGCTCTACGGGTGACGACTGGCTTCCGATGGCCTTGGGGACGGTAAGGGGTTTAGAGTGATCGCTCGGGGTGGTTGGCGACCGGTGGAGCTTGGCAGAGGAGGTTGGAACCGAGGCGGGATGGTGGCTTGGTGCGAAAAAGAGCATGTCCGCTCTTTGGGCTGAATCGCGGGTCCGCGGCTGCTCAAGGCAGCAGGAGGTTGTCAGTGAGAGGTAGATTGGTGGCTAGATGAAGGCGAAACGGCAAGTGCTGGTCAGGAGATAGCGGACTCAGGCGGAGCAGAGAATGCAGCCATGGTAGCTCTGATGACGGAAAATAGGACAGACGCGTGAGGGGGCTGTTGTACGGTCTTGCAGAGAACTTCTCTACGAATCGTCTATAATAGCCTACCAAACCCAAAAAGCTTCTGATCTCCATTATTGTCATCGGTCTTGGCCGATCCATGACTGCTTCAATCTTAGACGGATCAACTACAATTCCCTCACCAAAAACTACGTAGCCTAGGAACGCCACACGAGCTAACCAAAATTCACATTTACCGAGCTTAACAAAAAGCCGATGCATTCTCAGAGTCTCCAACACTATCCTCGGGTGTTGTTCATGGTCCTCGAAACTCTTCGAGTATACCAGGACATCGTTTATGAACACTATGACGAATCTATCCAAGAATTCCTTGAACACTTTGTTCATCAGATCCATAAAAGCAGCAGGAGCATTTGTCAGACCAAACGGCATCACGGTGAACTCATAGTGTCCACAACGTGTCCTAAATATCATATTCATTATATCTTCTTTCCCGATCCTCAACCGATGGTATCCCGTCCGTAGATCAATCTTAGAAAACAATGATGCTCCCCGTAGCCGATCGAACAGATTGTCAATCCTAGGCAATGGGTACTTGTTCTTGATTGTCACTTGATTCAACTGCCCGTAGTCTATACACAACCTCATAGATCCGTCCTTTTTCTTGACGAATAACACCGGCGCTCCCCAAGGTGATGCACTAGGGAGAGTGAACCCTTTATCCAACAGTTCTTGCATCCGAACCTTGAGTTCCTTCAACTCTGACAATGCCATCATATACGGCACCTTAGAGATCGGCTCCGTCCCCGGAGCTAACTCTATAACGAACTCTATTTCTCTTTCCGGCGGCAATCCAAGCAATTCTTCGGGAAAAACGTCTGGAAACTTACATACTACAAAAATATTCTCCAACTTAGTTTCCCCAACAGACGTATCCACTACCGTAACCAAATAACCTTGGCAACCACTTTCCAACAAACGAGTCACTTCCAATGACGAGATCACTACAATCGAGGTTCCTCCTCGATTTCCCACAAATTCAAAACCAACTCCATCCAACGGCTTAAATTGAATAGCCTTGCGAAAACAATTCATTGTGACCCTTTGCTTTGTTAACCAGTTCATTCCCACAATTAGATCAAAATCGTACATCTCCAAGGCAACAAGATCAATCTTACTCTCATGGCCATCTACAACTAGCATACAGTCAGGACAGACTATAGTCGGGACGGCCTACAACAAATACCACACTATTCTTTAAAGGTATAAATACCTTGACAACCACATCTAATGGTACCACATTTAATCCAAACAATCTAACAAATTGATCCGTAACAAAAGAATGTGTAGTACCGGGGTCAAACAAAGCATAAGCTACATTATTCTATAGAAGGACCGTTCCTGTGACGGTCGGCGAGTCCTTCGCCTCCCCTGGGGTGACAACAAACACTCGTCCTTGCACTCGGGGTCTATTCTGGTAATTTAGTGGTGCGATCCTTCCAACTTGGCCTCCCAACGGCCAAGCATATTGCCTCCGTGGGTAGTCCCTCACAAGATGGCCTCGCCGGCCACATCCAAAACAGGCTCCACGCATCGAACACGGAGCAAACCTATGCCTCTAGTTACATAGGTGGCAGACATCATCTCGGCAAGGCATCGGCTTACCGATCGCTCCTCAACGATTGAGCGGGATATTGAATCTATTACATTGCATCGGCATCTTCATTTGCCTCTTATCAAACCTACTCGAGGGCGTGAACCGCGATCTAGAATCGGCAACCCTTTCAGACGGATCCTGTTCTACCATCTAAGCTCTCTCATAGAGGTCATTGTAGTCCTTCGAGTTGAACGGTACAAGCACACTCCTAATCTCAAGCTTTATCCCATCTTTGAAGGACTACAATGACCTCGAGAACAGTGAAGGGGAGGGGGTGTTGCGCGAGAACAGTGAGGGGGAGGAGGTGCGGACGTGAGAGAGAGAGAGAGAGAGAGAGAGACTTAAGTTAACTAGTAGGTAGGGGATTTGATCGAGGTGGAGCCCATGGGTCTCATTGAGTAATTTTTTTTGTCTCACATGCATAATATTTGAGGGCAAAACGGTCTTTTGATAAATCAGGATCGATCGGATTTTTGGCTCAACCGACCGATAATAAAATTTGGATTTTTATGGGTTAAGCTCGATCCGAAAAAAGGTCTAGGCGTGACGATTAAAATCCTAAATCACGGCGATTGAGATTTCGAGACCTAATCAAAACCAAACGACAAATTGGGAATCATCCAATTAATTGTCACTTACGTCCTTACGATCCAAAATTTTACCAACTGGAATTCAATAATACTTCTTCCTTTTATTGAATTTGGGCAATTTACGGATTTCGAATTTCTAGGGCGTCACAATCCATCTTATTCACATCAAATGAGTAGTACTGAGCATCTTTCTCCTTGACCATAATGTTCTCCTTCATCTTTTCTTTGACTTTGGCCGGTATCAGCGCTTGACAAATGTATATTCCCATTGTACCCGGACTATCTTCAGATTCATACTTCTCGACAAAGGTCACATCATGTTTACCAAGCCTTGTTTCTTTCTCCTTTAATAGATTTTCATCTCGGATCGCTCCTATCGCCAACTGAAAAAGGTTGTGATATGGTTGGCCTTCCATCCGTTCTCTTATGTTAAATTTTAAACCTAAGAAAGCTATTTCAACGAAGGTTTTCTCTAGTAACGATAACGGACATCGGTTTCTTACCTTCTTGAATTAGGATATGTACTGATCTACCTATACATTGGAATGTTGCTTCATAGCCGCTACATAGGCAATAGGTACATTTGGAACGGCTCTTTGAAACTGGATATGAAACAACCTTTCCATTTGCTCCCAAGAATGAATAGAACAATGAAAGTGCCATGTACCAAGTAAAATCAATTCTAGATAGTGATAATGAAAACAACCTTAACTTCCAACAATCTAGATGTATTGTATTGCCACATTGCGCAACGAATCGATCGACAAGTTTCAATGTCGAGTAAGGTATTGTATCCATCTAGTTTGGATAAGATTTTCTATACAGCAGCCGGATATACCCTGGATCACCCCTATACGGACGCATCGCTTGATCAAGAATCGATTGAATATTTTGCTGATTTTGGCCAGGGATCACCGCAATAGGCACTACGGCTAGTTGTACCCCAGGAAAAGGCTATAGTAATTCTTGTAGTATCGACTACGGTAATGGCTATGGTAATGGTATTGTGGAACATCTTGTCCCCTAGGCGGGGTCGGCGGTCTAACTTCGTTGTCAATGACATTAGGTCCGTATGGAATAGGAAAGACATTGGGTTGAGGCTCTACACCAACTAGCATGACATTATCAACCAAAGGTGCAACGCCAATCGGTTGCATTTTACCACATTAAGTAACAATATATTTTTCTGGTTGGTTTGGTTTACCACATTACCGGAGTGGTTTGAGCAAGGTTAGGCAAATTGGTTCCATTGGTTAGAGTTGGTTCACATGTCTGCGTCGGACCAATGGTTGCAGTTCTCGCAAAATTTTATGTGGTGGAGGAGGTGGTGTAACCCGGTTTCCCGATCGTTTGTGTTTTATAATTGTGATTAGCGCGTTAGACTCGGTTTTTCATCGCTAATGTTCATTGAACAATCGATTCCGTTCTGCTTTGCTAAAAAAAAATCATTTTTGTATACACCAACTCAACTGCCTCATTGAGATGAAATTTGTGAGTGGTCGCATGTCGCAAGGCGACACCAATAAAGGCCACACGCGTCGTGACAGGTTGGGATCCCTTTGAGCCGTGGCGAGACTTCGCTCTTTTGTGAAATTTCGTTCAACGAAAATGACTTTTGAGTATACCATCGAGTGCGTCTCGTCAATACGAGCAAAATGTGGGGTTAAATGCAGCCACAAATGCCGGATGGAAGCACACATGCTATCACGCATTGGTGAAGCGCCCTGCACAGAGGCTTCACGCGTCCACGTGCGTCGAACCGTCGGTTATTTTTGCTGACATGGCGATGTCATGGCATGCTTACGTGGCCACCCAACCCGAGACCCGACCCGGTTTCAAATTCGACCCCCTCAATCACCAAAGGTCATTGACCGCACGTGGACCCAATGCGGCGAAGCTTTGATTAGCGCAGGTAGGTTTGTAGTGGCTCCAATGGGGGTGTGTGAGGTACCATTGTGTTCATCTTGACATTATCTTTAATTTGGTATAAGTATTGTACATGTATATATATATGGTCTAAGTTCAATATATCTAAAGCTATAAAAAAAAAAATAATGAAACGCATGATACACGTATTTTGGGGATTTTTTCGAGTTTTTTTTCTTGTTTTTCTCTCTTTTTTGAAAATTACATAACATGGCTTACATGTGGATATATGCATAGAGATTGTATTGAGCATTTTTTTATAGCATGTATAATTTTTGACATACTTGCAATTTGTATCTTGTATTATGTCTTTTGACCATAATTTGATGTATGAATTATTTAACTACGAGTTCAAACCATGCTATGCCATGTTATGAATACAAGACAAGGGGATCATTGTATGATTTATGATCTTTTATTCGAGTGGAGAGTTCTAGAAAGTTTTAGTAACGTTAATGAACTTAAATTTTACATAAATGATTATGTTAATGATAATTTCAAACGAGAATTCTTAGACAATGATTGGAATATAGTGAACTTTCTAATCCGAGACCTTATGTGAAATTATTTATTAATATAACTAGTTAGTATAAAATGGATGCATAAATATTAGGAATTAATAGTTCGTGAATACATGTCTATAGAACTTCGTGTTCGAGTACAATATCTTCTACTTCTGAAAAAATCGTAACTAAGCTAAACAAATGAGAGAACGGCATGTATTATGAAGTTTGGAACATGAAAATCCATTTTGTGCTAGAAAAGCAAGAAACACTAAAAGCTCTAAACATAGTTATGGAAGGATCCGAAGATGGAATTATCGTGCCACATAGAAAGGGAAATAGAGGCATTTGCTGCATCAAAAAAGAAGAACTCTACCGCCCTCATTACATTGCTGAGTAGCATAGAAAATGATATCATGTGGGACTGCAAGGATTTTGAAAATGCCAAAGTCACGTGAGAAGCATTAAAAGCCAACTTTGGTTAAACATTAGTCACCAAACCGAGACAGATCACTACAATTTGACAATCATATGATACCTCGTGGGCACGATATAAAACAACTTTTTTTAGACATATATCAAACGTGATAAGTGAACTGTAAGAGCATACCACATTTTGACCGAAGAGCAGCAAATGCAAGCAATAATATATTCTTTGCTCGATAGCTAGGTGCATATGAAAATCCACTTGATCCATAATGAAAAGTAAAGACTTTAGAGGATGCTATGCGCCATCTTGACCTAGAGATGGACCGCCTTCCGGATGATAAATTAGAAATCAATATTTGTTATGCTAGTTCTAGTTCACATGGGGCTTCGGACATAAGTGTCAAGGTGGGTTCAAAAGTGGAAGGACATGAGAACAGATTGTTAGAGCTAGCGGTGTCACCTTGAGGAGGGTGAATAGGTGATTTCAAAGGATTTTGAAAGTTAATGTGGAAATATAAATGAATAAGCTTAGAGCTTAATCCTCCGACGATGAACACAAGTAAGATTTGAGATACTTTCGAAGCAGGGAGTGTGCATATTGCTACTATCACAAAATTTGAACAAAGAGGTTGAGGGATAAAAAAACTACACGTAGGATTTAGAGTGGTTAGGCTTTAGTTTAAGCCTACGTTCACTTCTTCACATTGACAGCCAATCGCCTAGATTCTACTAGTAAATAGCTCAGAGATTACAACATGGTTATAGCTCTTAAGTCGAGAGACTTTCCACCTAGCACTCACACTTGAATGCTCTCCTCTAAGTATTACGGTGTTTAGATCAAAGATGAATATGTCACAATCTAAAATAGATTAATGGATTATCGGGTTAATTATTTAACTAGCCTAACTCGAACTCTCCTAAGTCCATACCAATTTGCAACTTATGGTTGAAAATAACATGCAATGTATTTTAAATTTGGAGTTGCCACTAATCATTTTTTGTAAGTCGATTAGAAACCTCCGTAAGATAGTGGGAGAACTAAATTACTTCTACGAACCGTAGATTAAGAGTCCAGAGACTTAATTACGCTAGATCACTCTAACGCCCTTTCGGTACCATTTTATTTCATGAAAAATCATTTGAGAAGGCAACATTAATTGATATTAACTTAAGTTACTAACAAAGGTTATCATGCAAGTGCACAATCAATTAATTGAATATCCAGAAACTAATATAATCAAGGCAGCATGCGCCACGGAATTATTGTTCTCACTTTTTGATTTTTAAAAGATGAAGACTAACATAAATGAGATGCACGAATTCTATTCTAAATGCAACGGCATAAATAAATGCAAACTATCCTAAGAATGAATATAAATTTAATTAAACTACATGACTAACTCTATATGACATGCAATTAAAAATAAATCAATCCTAGCATTAATCTACATGATGAATTAATTAATTAAACTAAACATGTGACTCTATGTGGTATGGCAAATGACGTGGCAAATGTATGATGACGTGGCAAAGATGACATGGCATAGATGACATGGTAAGAATGACATGGAAATGCTTCTTTTTTTATTATTTTCTGATGAATTTATTTCCTAAAATAGAGCTGTCCTAAAACAATATTTATCTTGCATGTTTTAGTTTAATTTGACCTAAACCCTTATATATTAAAGATAGATTATATTAAACATAAAATTCTATTTAAACATGCAATTTATATCCTAAAATGCAATCTAACCTAAATATTTTGCAAAAAGATTAGACATGCAATTATCTACATGATGCTATTTTTAAAAGATATGCAATTTTCAAATATGACAAGTGAATAAATGCAAATCTTTTTTAGAATTTTCGAGATTAAATCATGCAACAGATATATTCTAAAAGTGTGACAATCGAGCAATTCAAATCAAATTAGGAAAGTGAATATGCCAATCAAGGTCAATCAAGAAAGTGGATATATCAATCAAGTTTTGAAATATTTCGCGAATATTTGAGTTAATCTTTAATTCGTAATCTTACAATTAACGATTGAACCCAAATCATTGCCTAATCGAGTATTCCATCAATAATCCTAAAGATGGACTTTCTCAATCATGTGGCAAGTTGTGGATTAGGAAAGAAAATTGTCCTAATCAACCCGTATGTTAAAAGATATCACTTTAATGCAAAGATATGCAAAGATATGCTATATGACAAGATATGTTCAAATTAGGCAGGTGAATATATTAAAATTTCAAGATATGAAATTTACTTTGTTCTTTGAGATTGCGCTTTCCTAATTCGAATTCGCCCGAAAAATGTACACCAAGTTTGTGAATTGGACCGGCTCGGATTGGGACACGCTCGGTGGGGCTTGATTGGCAGGGCTGAGTTGCAGCTCACGGGAAGGCGACGGTGGATTTGTGGCTTGCTCGTGACTCTAGCGGAGCAGCAGCTCCAGGGTTTGTCGGACAAACCGAGGGACTCATGGTGATGAAACATGTAAAGAAAGCGAGCGCCGTTGTTGTCAGACTTGCGCCGTCGAGGTTGGGAGCATTGAGAAGCGCTGGGATAACGCCATCAGAATTACCGTGACGTTGGGAACCCTGCAAATTGTTAGTCAATTGTACTACCAGGTCTGGTGATGCTGACGGGGTTGCTCGATGGACTGAGTGCGGTCAAAGACTCCCAAAAAAAAAAAAAAGCTGCAAGAACCAATGATGGCATCGCACCACCATGAATCCACGAAGCTGGCAGAGGATTTTTCCTCTCCTTCAATCTTCAGTCACCTTTTTCCTTTGAACCTCTCGTCTGATCGTGCGGCTCCTCTCTCGATTTCTTCCCTCTCTCTATTTTTTCTCTTTTTGGACGTGAACTGTGAATGAAGGATTGCCCACTTATGCCTATTCTAATGAATTGGCTCCTCTTGAATTGTGAACAAAGTCTGCTTATATAGGCTTAGATTTAGGGTTTTCTTTTAAGAGCAAAATCTTTTATTTTCCTAATCTAAAGCTTAAGAGTTATATTCAAATCAAATTTCTCAATTATCTAATATTTTCCAACTTGGCATTTATTTATTGCGGTTTTCAGCTATTTAATATATACAGTTGGCTTGGCCGAATTTGTGCTCTTGTGGGCTCAATCTAGATAATTCAATTAAGTTTAGAACCTTAAATTGAGTCCATCCACCGCCGGTCCGATTCAAATGCAAAATGTAATGTGATGAATGCTAAAATTAATATGAAAAATGATTTGAATATTTTTGGTGGGGACTAAAATTAATCCCTAATTTTTATGAAAAAAATAAAAGATTAAAAAGGTTAGTCAGAATTTAGATGTTAACAAGATAAAGAATAAGAAGCTCTCTTGATCTTGGAATTTAGAATTCTGCTCTCTTGCACGTGTGTGCATCACTTTTCTCTTTGACCTTGAGATGTCTTTTTATACTCCTCCAGCCCCAACTATTCGTTGCAAGGCATTCAAGAATCGCTCTCCAAACTTTCCATTTGGATAAGATGTATCAAAGAAAATCTCGCATCTGTTGGGGTTGACTAAGGACGGAATCTCCCGTTGGATCAATTGCCCACACAATTGTGATCCTGTGTGACGCCCCGAAAATTGGGATTATGTAATTTTCCCGAATTCAATAAAAGGAAGAATTATTATTGAATTCCAGTCGGAAAAATTTCGGATCGCAAGGACGTAAGTGACGAATTTAGACGAGTCCCGATTTGTCGTTCGATTTCGATTGAGTCTCGAAACCGTAGTCGCCGCAACTTAGGATTTTTAATCCTCATGCCTAGACTTTTTTCGAACCGAACCTAGCTCGTGAAAATCCAAATTTTATTCCCAATCGGTTGAGCCAAAAATCCAATCGGTCCCGATTTATCAAAAGACCGTTTTGCCCTTGGATATTATGCATGTGGGACAAATATGTATTAATGGTGAGTGGACTGGTGGGCCCCACCTCGGTCAAATCCCCACCCACCAGTTAACTCAGCTCTCTCTCTCTCTCTCTCTCTCTCTCTCTCCCGCGTCTGCCTTCGCCCTCCCCCTGCTCGTGCAAAGGCCCCCCTGAGCAGACCTCGCTTCCTCCTTTCTTCTTCATTTTGTGCGACCACCACCGCCTTCCGCCGTCGCCCACCTCCACCCGCCACTTAGCCTCTGTCCGGCCGCCGTTCGTCACCGTTAGATCCGCCGGACAGCCGCCCGAAGCACCCACGGACCGCTTGCTCTATTTTGTGTCCGAGGATTGCCCGAGTTGCTCGGCCGCCTCGAGGCCGCTTCCGACCACCACCCACCATCGCTTCATCTTCCCCTCGACCTCCGGACGTCATCCCACCACCGTGCGCCGCCTTGAAGCCACCCGATAGCTCTAGAACAGAACCGAAGCTGCCTGCCCTATTTTTCACCGCCCTCAACCCCGACCGCTGCAATTACTATTCCGCCCGGACCCATCGCCCGCCGACCACCCCAAGCCATCGCCCTCGACTCCTTAACATTCCCAGCAGCCACCGGCAACCGATCGGCACTTGTAGAGCTCGATTTGAACCCCGGAATCACCTCCCATGTTTCGGGTCAAGCTGCCCTATTTTGGCCAAGCTGCTGTTGTGGCACCTCCGGCCGTCCGCCGACGCCGTTGTCACCACCTCTAGCCACCCCGGAGACCCCCCGACGTTGGCCACCTATTCCCCCGGCCTTGAACCACCCCGAAAGCCCCCAAATTAGCCCAGACGCTCACCGCCCTGCACCGTTTTTCTCTGAACCGATCACTGTTCATTGCCGGCCATGACTGTTCCGGCCAACTCCGGCCACCGGCTGTCGCTCCCGAACCCCATACCGCTGTCCCGAGGTGTCGCCAAGTCTTTGGGCCATCTTTGATCAAGTTGGAGGCCAAAGCTCAATTGGGTCGCGAGTCGCCGTTAGTCTTCGTCGCCGGGCCGGGCCGAGTTCGTGTCATTGCCGCCAGAGTTGAGACCACCCGAGCTAGTTTAATTGTGAGTTAGCCCCTAACTCTTGGTTAGGGCGCTAATTGCATTCGGATTAGATTAATTAGCTAATTATGGTGTTTATGTAGATTAATTACGATCGGGCTAAATAGAAACATGGTTTAGACTAAATGACTGTAATTAATTAAGATTAGTCAATTAGTTAAGCTGTCTATGGCTAATTGGTGAGTAGAACCGATTGATTTGACTGATTGGGTTGATTGATCGCGAGCGAGCGATAGGTCAGAGATGAATGCGCAATTGGTTATCAATTGGACCTGAAATTGGAATTAATAATTAACTAGCTGCAATTGACTAATTGATTTATGAATTGTTGGTCGTGAATGCTAGATTGACTGTTTATTGCCGTGGGGGTCCAATTAGAGGTTAATCGCCAAATTGCTTAATATGTCGGGCAATATAATTGTGCATTCATGTGACCACGTATGAGATCAAATTGCATGGTTTTCCACAAAAACGGCCTTGGGCCAAGTATTTGAACATGCGAGTATGAGCATTCAACATAATTCCAAGAAATGAACTGGCTGGTTGTTGAAGTGTTTGAGTGGTCACACAATGGGATAATTCCAACCAGCATTATCTTCCGGTCGATCGGTTACGGCAATCATTGTTTTCTCGGTGCTGGATGCGAGTCGGTCATTATCTTCGGGCCGTGCGTTTGCCGATCGCAGCTTGTGAAGGGCTAAAGCCTTTTAAGGATTCATGTTAGTTTTGTCTTGTATCGACAATCATTGTCTTCTAGTTGGTCGAGCGGAGTCATATGGACTATCAGAAGCCGTCGCCGGAAGTAAAGGACGATACCTGGTCCCGCTAGGAGAGCATCAACCGACTAATGTGCTGGACCTACAGATCGGTTTTGATAATAAATGGACTACGTGTGGTATCATGTGTATGCAAGTGCTGTGATGCTTTACCAATGGGTTGAATTGGTGCGGTTGGTCTAACTGTTGAGTCGAGTCCGCATTGCATTATGTGTGGCCTAGAGGGTAAGCTTGCATGTGATTGAAATATCTGCTCTATGTTGATGTGACTGCTTGTTAGGGCGTCTGAGCAAATCAACCCCCTAGCCGGGCTTAGACGTTGACTCACCGAGATTAATTTCTCATCTAGTCGTTATTAACCATTTTTGGGCAGTGATGAAGCTCGTGGACATTAAGGCGAGGATTGTTGTAGGATTTTTGGGAGTAGATGAGGGTTTAACCTTACATGATCTTGTGTCTTTTTTAGGTCTTAGAGAGCCGCCCCGAAGTATGGGGTTGTATATGTTTACTGTAGCTTAGTAGGGTTAAAATTCATCTACTCCGGCCTTATTAATGAAATTGACTTTTGCGAAATGATTAAGTTGATTTCCTGCTTTTCTATCCTGCTGATTTTAATTGTCCGGGAGAGTTGCAAGTTCCGCATGCGCCATGATTTCGTAGGTCGATAGCCTACCCGGGACGCTATCATTTATGACCTAAGACGAGTAAGGTACGGATGTCGCGAGCTCGAGAGTCAGGGCGTGACATCTTGGGTTTCTATAGATAGAGTTTTTCATTAGATGAGTAATGCTCATCTCCTCTAATCCACGTCCTTGATTGATCTTTAAGATTGAGAATCTCTAAAAACAATCCAACACTATTTGCTAGCCGTTGTGATGATATAATATCTTCAATAAATCTCTTGATGTTCTGGTCGCGCACATGAAATACTTTCTCAGAACTTGAGTTTAATTCCAATGTTTGAGCTCTCCGCTCAACATTTGAGCTCCACACACAGTCCGAGTCCCGCAGAACATCGTCCGAGCCTTTCTTGCTAGATTCAATCCCATGTACCATCTTAGAATAATTTGCAAACAAGTACTTCATTGCATTAACTCATATATTAGAGATTATGGAGTGTTTTTCAACTTCAAAATCAATTAGGGTTTTTTTTTTTTCAATAATCCCCGCCTTTTTATGATGAAAAAATTATCCACATAATTATACCATACTAGGTGAATAGTTTATATAGTGTTGGATCACTGAGATACTAATGAGAACCAGATGGTGCCATTGGATGTAACTGGGAAGTCCGATATGACAAGGTTTGATATTAGCAGAGCCTGGTATAAGCGGAAGCTTGCGGACTACTGATATAAGCGAAGAGCTTATATTATTTGCACAACAGATTATCATGTGTTTATAAAATCGGGATTAAAAAAATCCCATAATGACGTTAATAACTTCTCTCGAAACCCCGTCTTTAATGTAATCCTAAATGCGTTTACGTCTCAATATCTAACGCCAACCATGTTACAACTTTTCCTTCACCTATATATGAAGATCAACCGACATATCTTCAACAAGCACCCAAAAAAGAGCCCAATAAGTTTCATAGTACACACCTTTTTTTTAAGCATAATGGAGACTACTTTAGTGAAATCTATGTTGAAGTTCATTGTGGTCGCTTTCCTGGCCTTTGTGGCTTCCATTGGAGGCGCCGAGGCGTTTCCAATATGTTGCGGGTGGGACGAGTATTGCTGCCACCGGGCTCAGAAGGTGGCCTTGGATAAATGAATTGAGACTTTTTGTATTTTGTATGTAAGGTTTCATCGCAACATGCGGTGAATTACCGTATGTATTCGTGTCAATTTAAGTAACACTATATTGCTGACAAAAAAAATTGATTGATCCAGTATTTTTAATTTGCATTTGTTAACTCATGTTTTTCTTTTGTTATAATAGCTATTCCATTAAATAATGTAATAGTAAGTTCATGGTCATTAACTTCATTGTGATTGATAGAATCTAGCAACGAGCGTCGGACGATAACCAACTTCGGGTTTTGTCCACGACTTTTTTGCCACGAAAGTTTTTTTGGGGCGAAGAGGCTTCAACTTTAACGAAATTTTACTCTTTTGCCAAGAAGATTTTCATAGCCCCATCTTATTTACCACGAGATGATACGTCGTTGAAGCTACGAACTTAGAAAAATTGACAAAAATGTCCTATATCTTTTTCATTTTTGCTAATTCAATCTTAAAACTTTTAAGTTTGTCGATTTAGCTCTAAACCTTTTTCATCTTTTTGCCGATTTAGTCTTATTGGCCGAAAATTGCCAATGTAGGTGCTAATGGCACCGCCGGTGCTAACGTTAACAACTTTTAGTAGTAGTTTAATATTTTTCCAAATACTTTAATTATTTTTTCCTTTTTCCATTTTTTTCTTTTTTCTTTTTTCTTTTTTTCCCTCCTCTCAACCTCAGGCGAGGATTGCCCTCGCTAGAGGCCGGGGAGGGTTGCCCTAGCCAAATCGGCAGCCATGGCGGCCCTCGCTTGAGGCCGGCGGAGAGAAAAAAAAAAGAAAAGGCAAAAAATGAAAAGGGAAAAAGGAAAAATAGAAGAAATAAATAAATAAAATACTTGAGAAAATTAAATATTATTAAAGGTTATCCACATCATTGTCGGCCTCAACGTCGGCGATTTCTAGACAATAAGACTAAATCGACAAAAGCTGAAAATGTTTATGACTGAATCGAAAAACCTAAAACGTTTGGGACTTAATTGTCAAAAGTTTTGACAATTTTCCCTTACGATCTTTGACAAAACTTTTGTAGAAAAAAGGCTGGTCTTTTAGGCTCCATATGGTCCGTGAAAAATGAATGATTTGAAAATATTTTCCTAATAATAATCGCTCATATCACTTTTAGACATAAGTTGTGGTATATAATGAAAACATTTTTCATTGGTTATTCATGTAAGTGATATAAGCGATCATTTTCTGGAAAATGTACTTTAAATCATTCATTTTTTGCAAAATAAATGGAGTCTTAGCCATGAAGTTCTAGTAGCGAAAGAATCGTAGAGAAAGAAGTAATTAATTTAGGGGATGTTCTATTGCTGATTAGTGGGAAAAGTACATTAGAAGTGCCATAACTTGTGTACGGCGTTCACTTAAGTGTCATAACTTTCAAAACGTTCATTTAAGTGCCATAACTTTCAAAAAAATCGTTCACTTGAGTGCTACGTCGGAGCAAAATCATTCACTTGAGTGCTACAAGAACTTTTCCGACGTGCCACATCGGCTTTCCGGCATCTACAATAACTTTTTCGATGTGCTACAGTAACTTTTTTGGCGTCTAGAGTAACTTTTCCAACCGCCACATCGGCTTTTTCGGCTGCCACATCAACATGGCACTCAAGTGAACGATTTTTAAAAGTTATGGCACTTAAGTGAACGTTTTAAAAGTTATGGCACTCAAGTGAACACCGTACAAAAGTTATGACACTTCTAGTGTACTTTTCCCCTGATTAGTTGTAGTAATTGTTTTGTATTGTTAGCGACAAAAAGGTTGTGAGAGAAATGTACATGTGGTTTTTGCATGGAAATAGTCTACCACAGAGTGTAGAGTTATTACCTACTTATATATAGATGATATAGTGATTGTTGATACAAATATGCATCATAGATGAAGCTAAAAACAAAAATTTGGGAGAAATGGATACAATTTTAGGTACGAAAGTTATCAAACATAATGGGAGTTATGTTTTAAGCCAAGACCACTATGCGAAAAAAATTATCCAATATATCGGTATTTGGGTATTAAAGAGTCAAACATGCCATATGATGTGTTAATTAAATTGATGAAAAATACCAGGCAACCTTTAGCACAATTAGAATATGCTAGTGCAATATGAAGTATAATATATGATATGCATTGCACTAGACTGGATATAGCCTTAATTATGTGGAAATTATCTAGATTTACTTGTAATCCTGGTATTGTGCATTAGATGAAGGAGGATTTATATCCTTGGGAGGATCTTTACCTCGGGTTCTAGACTTTTTCCTTTTCTTTTTGAAGGATTTTCAAATTCTAATTGGATAACTAGCACAATTGATAACGAGTTAACATTGGGTTTACAAGCTTGCAAATGATGTGATTGGTTGGGAATCAAAGAAGCAAACATATATGGTTCATTCAACAGTGGAATATGCATTCATAGCAATAAGAGTGACGAATAAAGAAGCCGAATGACTGTTGAATTTGCTATTGGATAAAGAATTCTGGCCATAACCAAAGGTAGCATTACGGTAGTGAGACAGTCATGTCTAAGGTATATGGTAAATATGCAATGGAAAATCAAGACATATTATCTACGAAACGCGTATGTTCGACAATTAATTATTTACAAAATTATATTAGTAATTTATATTCACACAGATAATAACTTGGCCGATCCATTCACTAAGAGGCTCTTGATAGGTTCAGCTAGCAGTACTACCAAAGGAATGGTTCATAGACCAATTGACAATAATCAAGTACAGTGGCGACCCAACTTTACAATTTCTCACGATTTGTCAAAGTTTAACAAGTAAAAACAAGATATTATATTTTGATAATGATCAAGTATTGGGGCACAAGGTTAGTACTCATGAAAGTTAGGAGGATGAGTATAAGAAAGCACTCTTAATGAGTTCAAGTTTTAGAAAGGCAAGGCAATGTTAAGTGAACAAGTTAGGAACTCCACTTATATGAACATAAGAGATAGTGCCACTTCTAACAGAAGTCTGATGAACTTTTGCATATATTCATGAATGCAAGAGGGAGCATAAAGCTATAAAAGTGCTAAGCCATAGGAAATTTCTAACCAAATATGTATGATTTCATACGTTTGATAATTCGATTAACAAATGAAATCATGGTTCCGAGTTTTATCTACTACTAATTTCGCTAAGGAAATTATTTACACTAATTGAAGTTTCAAATTTTAATGGATACCTTCTTGTATATATGAATTTATGTAAGCTAGTGCAGATAACAAACTAAGTGGAGGACTATTGAAATAATTTGTTATCACGAAAAGAGGTGATTGTTAAACACGAAAAGAGGTGATTGTTGGATATGAAAAGAGATGATTGTTGATACGAAGAAAAGTTATAGTTGATCTTGAAAGTGGTGATGGTTCCGATAAGGTATCATTCACAAGGTATCATAAATAGGACCAAATCACATATTGTTCATAACAACTTTCTCTTCTTTATAACTCTCCCTGCGTTACAACATCCTCTCTTTTTCTTTTTTCACACACAAGTCTAACAACACATTCAAAGTGAAATTTCAAGAGAGTTATTGCTGAACTCATTTCTATGTGGTTTTGGTGTATATCCTAAAGGTGTATTTGTTTCAAACCCGGCAGCAACAATAGTGAGAGAAAATAATACCACAAAGACAGTGATCATCATCACACATCAAAATATTAAAGAATTATAAACTACTGTTCTATCTTGATCAGCAATCAAATTTTCCTAACAAAGTAACGCCATTGGGGAAAATAAATTGGGGGCGGTGCAAAAGAGAGATTCACGAAAATCATCATACGCAATGTGATCCTAACTTCAAGTGAGCCGAGAGTAATCAAGATGGGTTCGCGGTTCAGCACTCAGGTATAAAGTGAGTGTATGCGATTTCAAGTGATACGATGAGACTACCAAATCTTAGTGCCAGGAGATGTAAATCATAAGGAATTGATATTACATCCACAAGGACATATTCATTCTCAAATCGCCGACTAGTGATCTAAATAGAGCCCACATGGCAAAAACTAAAATACAGGGAGAAAAAAAAAACGACAAAAAGAAGAACAGATAGGAACTCACCCAAAGCCTGCTCTGCGGACAACCGCCTGTTAACATCCCTACATATTATCCTCCTCACTAAATCCTAAATATCCCTAAACACCACCCTAGAGCGATTAGTGATGTAAATAAAAAGCACATATACTTTAAAAATAAGATAAGATGTTACATCATTCAAAGCAAAAGTAAGTTTTGTCTCATTCTTCAAATTCCCATTAGCCCAATTAATTTACTCTTTAATATCGTACCGCATTTTAGCTTCAAAGAGAAAAATAACAAATTGGCCAAATAAGGAGGTCAGAAAGGTCAAAATGAGAAAGTTAACTACCCACTTTTCCCATAAAAAAAAAATTAAATTCCTTAATCAACCTTTAATTGTCAGACAGAGTGAGAGGGAGAGAGCATAGTGAGAGTCAATAACTGGAAATCACGCATTAAGGCAACGTAAGGATGTATTTGTCAGAGATTTAGGATTATCACAATGCATGTCTCCTTAACAGGGGGAATTCACTGCAAATACTAGCTTGGCTCATTATTGCCAAGATAATAGTTTACTTTTTAACATCCATCGTGCAGTGCCTATAGTTCCTTCTTTTTTTATTTTTTGTGTTTTTTTTGGGGGGAGGGGGTAAGGCAAACTCAAAGTCCACACGTTCGGGTAGTAGCTAAAGCCCTACGTATGTTTGGTGGAGATCATATTGACTGTGGTACTATAGTAGGTAAACTATACCTTATAGTTGTTTAGGATTCCGAATAACATATATGGTCTGTCAAGGTACAAAACACCTTAAACTAGTTCTTAGACAACCTTCTTATAGAGAACTAGAAGAACACAATTATACTGGGACCAAGCAGTATATGGTACCACCAGTTGCTTCAAGCCCCACCACCACCGCACCCGGACCAACAACATGTGTTTCGTCGGTCGCCGGCAGCGACTGCAAAATCATGTAGCGCCACCCTCCCAGGCTCAGTACTAATGCCGCCAAGGGCTCCCACCGTCCCTCACGTCGCCTTACTTAGGTACCTTTCTTATATACACGCATACATCAAGTTCGTGCCCAATTCATGTCGGTCTATTTCTTTGCCTCTCTCTTTCCTCGTAGCTCTCTCCTTGCTAAAGTTTGTCCCCGCTTTTACGGCTTTGTTCGATGGATGATGAACTACTACGTATTCTCTGGCACTCAGGAATCTTTCACGATCATCATCAACTCGATCTTTTCACAGTTGAGTATAAATTGTATGCTTTCATGGACATTTTCGGATTCCGATTGAACATTTGGGTAGATGCATGTCGTTTGCGATTGAAAAGGCGAGCACCTTATCTAGGGGAGAATAAAAAAAAAACTCGAGATTCTCGACTTTATTGCTAATACGGTCAGGTCGAAACTAACATCAAGCCATACATGAGATTGGTTTATACTCTTTTATTACAAATAGCAATAATAAATCAACTGAAAGACAACGAAAATCGTTTACCTCCTACATGCTCCTTATTACACACGGAAACTAATTCATCAATCAACTCGTAATTTACCACGGTGAGGCTAGTTGTATCGAGGTGCAAACCTGGGCTCGCCATCAGTGGGAGGGTAAGCTTCATCATCTGAAACACAGATAACTTCTTTCAGTCCTGGAAAAACAATTCTTTTGATGAGCCCCAGTCGCATTTGATTGAAAATAAAGACCTTTAACCTCCCAATGGAACTTAAGAATAGTAAATTAGTAACTAAATTGAAATACTTACGGCTCAATTTCTTTGCTTCGCTTTCGCTTTCGCTTTCGCTAAGCCTCGCTTTGCAAACCCGTTGATTATTTTATAGGTGTAGATCAGAGAATCCGCCGACTTGCTGCTCAAACATTGATAAGATATCCAAATTACGAGTATGTATCAAAGTTAGAATTGGTTGGATCGATAGATTACTTCGAAAGGAAAAAAAGAACACCAATATATGCCAATATAGCTATGCAATCTTATTTTCCCTTAAAGAGGACTCTAGATCATATGATATGCAACCCTAGATAAGCCGACCAAATGAGAACTCATTCGTCTCGATCATAAAGGTGGCCTCGGAGGAGTTATGGGTTCGATATATCCTATGAACTTGACTTTTCTTTTTTTTTTGGTCCGTACATAAACTTGACTTAAAATAAAATCTCCTTTGAACCCGAAATTAGATACTCTCCTCCCAGAACTTCCCGAAGAAGTTTGAGGGCATGAGCCTCTGAACTCTTAAGTGAAGGATCCAAAGAAACCACGTGAATCTGTGAACTTAAAATAACATATTTCGTTAGTACGCAGAAGTACTTAATAATCATCATAGTACAAAAAATTTACCACGATCAATATTTGAAAAGTTTTGGGACCTGTTTGTTTGGCATTAGCTTTCTCGTCAAAATCTAAAATATTGTCTGAATTTCCAAAATTTAAGAAAAAAATTAGGTAAAAGGACACCTCAAGTACCAATATTTATGTATGGTGCTTACTTTGGTATCGATATTTTTTTTTATTACTTAGATACCAATTTTTTTAAACGATTATTTAATTACCAACTCCGGTGAGGTCTCCAAAATTTCTTGTCATTGGCACTAAAATGATCGTTTTTCTCCGATTTGACACTTAAGTGATCCCAAAAAAATATTGGTACCAAAGTAAGCGTAGTACACAAATATTGACACTTGAGATGTCCTTATGCCAAAAAAATTACATATAACTATACGTGTTTCAAATGCCATAGAATTAGGCTCCATTTATTGGGTGAAAAATGAACGACTTAAAAAATATTTTCCTAAAAATGGTTATATGTATTTCTTACAAAAAAAAAAAAGAGGAGAAAAGTTTCAAAAAAAAAAAAAAGTCATAAACTTATTGTATTTGTGTCCATTCAATTATAAACCTTTTGATGGTGCCAATTCAGTCCTCAACATTTTGCATTGGTGTCAATTTAGTCGTAAACATTTTGCATTTGTGTTTATTGAGTTAATCCAATCAATTTTGGCTAAAAATTCGCTAACGTGAACGTTTGTTGTCCTACATATTACGGCTAGCACTGGTGGGAATATCCTTTAATATTATTTTAATAATTTTAATAATTTTTTAGTGATAGAGAAAAGAAAAAGAAGAAAAAACCAAACTAATTATTGAAAATTATTATAAATATATAATAATATTAAAATCATATTAAAAAAACATACACGTCGGCGCCGGTCATGTCACGTAGGACAATTGTCCATATCGCCGAACTTTCTAGCAAAATTGACAGGATTAACTCAATTAACACAAATGCTAAAGTTTTAGGACTGAATTGGCATCAATACAAAAAGTTTAAGACAAATTTAACACCAATGCAATAGGTTTATGACATTTTTTACACTTTCCAAATAAATGAATGAACAAAATATTTTTATCGTCCACATAAAAATGTTTGGACATATATTGTCGTCGATACTGAAAAATATTTTTATCATCCACAAAAAAAGTTCAGACTTATATTGTTGTCAATATTGAAAAATTTTCAATTAAATGGTTATTTCAAGTGATCAGCACATCCCAGTAGGGCAAAGATTTTCTCAAATTCCTCAATCCAAGATTCTGCTTGCTCAGGGTTTCTTGTACCAACAAACTTCGATGGTTCAACTTCAGAAACTGTTCAATTAATCCCTGCAGCACGTTGTTGGCCTTGGGCTTGTTGTTCCATTAGTTTCCCGACATTTGTGGAAATATGAATGGTTCCCTCGATTTGTGTGTCATGCTTGGCCTTTTCCTTTGGATTTTCTCCTTTGGTAGCCATACTTTTTGGGTAAAAAAGTTGAGACTAACTGAAATAGTCACCATCGATTAGCATAAACATTCTTTCCAATCTTAAGCAAAATTGTTTTTATTAATATCCTTTCATTGACAATAGCGTTCACGAGGATCGAACCTAGGTTGCTTTCGGACTCTTTAATTCCCCTTCCCACCAGACAAAGCACTGGTAGTGTTAGAAAATGTTTTCTTTTTCTTTTTATACCTACCATACAGACGTTCATGAGTTTGGGCTGGGAATAACAAGGCCCACTAAACTCTTAGTAATACTATGACTAGCAGCTCAAATCAAACAATCATCAAACATTCATATGCAAATATAATGTACTACTCATGTAATTTATCCCGTGCGTCTGGCTGGTTACTTGGATGGATTGCAATCGGGATGTTTTCGAAAACTCAAACACTCCCTACTATACCTTATCACTCCAACCTATAAACCGTGCTCCGATACCACCCAAACAGGGATGTGACGTCTCAAGATAATCCCCTTCTGACTTACCAATATTAACTCATCTAACCAATGTTTTTCGTGATGGAATTTTCTCTACAATTTTAGCGTGCGGATAAGGAGCAACCAAAACATTGAGTAATAGACTTCTTCATTTGAGTCAAACAACCCCTTTTATTTACTATATTGCATCTACTATTTACACATCACATAATTCCCCCATAGAACTACATCTCATCAAGATTGTGGGAAAAGGAAGGGCTCTTGCAACTTCTCCCATCTAATAAACACTTATATTCAAACTTCTTACTAGACATCTTAGCCCTCGGGTCTCACAATCACACCTATTATCATACTATCCGGGCTGGTGATCCATGGTAGTTTACTCCTGAGTAGACGATCATCCTTCTTGGAAGCCCGGGGGCTCGTCAAAGTCTTGGAGAAGCCCGACTAGATTGCCGCCGATATTCAGATGCCAGGCTACAAACTACACTGGAACTCGCTCCATCCTACTCACATTAAGCCATACAGTAGATTTAATCCTAGTAAACACAACACCGGAACTAATGCACACCATGTCCCTTTCTTGAATGTCCACCCCCATAACCAAGCCGATGTGCGATACCAACCGAGCCATTGCTAGTTCCCTAAAAAATGAAGGGATGAGCACACAGCCCAATAGGAAAATCACTAGCTTTAATATAGAAAAGAAGTTCTAACACTTGATGTCGCGAGCCACAAAGCTATCTTGTGATTCATTACTCAAAATCATCGAGCACGGCATTAATCATAATATCAATCATAAACTTAACAAGTGCATCAGATTTTTCTTTTTACTTTCGGGCTTTCTTTTCCCGAGCCTTCTATTACTCAAGATAACCGTGTATGACATTTTTCATAATGTCAAGCATAAACTGAATAAATACCACAGACATTCTTTCTTTTCACTTTTGGGCTTTCTTTTCTCGAGCCTCACCTCGGGACTTTCGATACCGGCCAACCCCGCCACCGCACGTGTACGACGACAGAAACATATCATAGCATCATTAGGTAAACAACATCTACGCTATTGCCTCAAGTAATACTTTTAGTGAATGACGACGGATAATTCCGTTGTCACGAGCAACGATCAGAAAGTACGTCGTTACCTCAAGCCCCTACATAATTGCTTTTCTCACTCACAGTGGCAGAAATCATCTTTAAAATGACAACCACACTCTTGCACACGCATGATTCATTTCTTAATCTTACCATATACACGTTCTAAGAAACTATAACAGCCTGACCTTATGTCCTTAATCCTTGATCAGAGCTCCGACGCCCCAATGCATCGTTTGACACTAATTATGAGCTCTACTTTAATTTTATATTATATAGTATTAGAGGGTGCATGCGGAAGCTTAAAACAAACAGAGGCCATACAAACACAAGTGCATGCATAAAAACAAATGACAGGCATGCCTAATAAGGTATGACCTTAGAAGGTTTCACTAATAACACACATAAACCATGCATATCACAACATTTGTTATATATATGAGTTAGTTATATTAGCCTGTATTAAAACGACATCATAAAATACACTGGGAAGATTGCGGGGAAAACTTACTCCAAGTACTATCCGCATCTCCATTTGCGTTCTATCCTCTGAAGTCGTAGTAACTTGGGGATCCGAAAGAAAAGTTCAACAACAAGGAGTGAGCCAAAACTCAGCGAGTAAAACCTCTAATCAAACAACTACATTATCCATTCGTCATCCATTTGGGAAGCAAATCTAACAAGCAACGAATTAACAGAAGCCCTACAACTCACCACAAAGCACTCATGTAGAGTCTATAATTCAAACAAGCATCTCAGCAACCAAATTTACCACAAAATACAAGAACCTCCTTACCGTCTTCGCCACCGAATACCTCTAAAAGTCATCCCACAATCTAAATACCACCTTACCTATTAGACCTTGAATTTCACTCACTCAACGTCAGTAGTACTCTTTTCATCTCAAATCCAAGGAATGCAAGCCTAGACCTCAAGAATCCCTTAAAGGTCACGGCTAAACCATCCTTAGACATCCTTCAATGTCTAATTCACCCCATTTCAAGAAAATTTTCGATGAGTAGTCGTCAAATCCAAGCAATCCCAAGGCCCAAAGGTCATAATATACCCCATTTACACCATTATGTGAGCCACAACTCCATTAACCCATCCCATAGCCCACGGCCGAACACCCATATATAAAACCACTCCAAAATTCCATTAGTTCTTCAGCATCCAAGGTGATCGACTTATGAATTCTAACTACCCATGACCCGAGGAAGTTGACCCAAGCAACGGATCGTTTGTATGAAGACATTTTCCCTTCCATGCATATGAAACTTCTTCATAGTATACCCATTTTTAAAGCATCATAGATTATCAAAACCAACAATCATCGGACAATCTAGGAGTTAAATTAGAAGTAGTGTTTGCCTGGGATTGAGGGTCAAAGTAAATGAAGCCAGATTCGCGGACGAAACGAGTCCAATCGCCTCTTCCTTCCTTTGGGTGTGGCGGCCACCAATCAAAAGGGAGAGAGAGGGCGACGTCAAGGGCAAGCGACAGCTTGAGGTCTCGAGGATCTACCATCGACAAGCTATGGCGCTATGGCGTCGTTGACCAAACAAGAGAGAGAGAGAGAGAGAGAGAGAGAGAGAGAGAGAGAGAGAGAAGTCTGGAGGAGAAAGCAAGGGAAAGAGAGAGAGCTCGGTGGGGGGCATAATCCATGAATAGGAGAGGGGGAACAATGGGGGGGAGAGAGAAGATGAGGGTTTATATAGAGGAGTAGGGTAAAGTCGGTGGAGTGTGGCGGTTCAAGGGAAACTTCACGCTCTTTTCCCAAGCCAATTCCGATACGAGTTAACTTCTCAATGACTAAAACAATTAACGACAAGTAATAGTCCACAATTATATTTCCATTGCACCCAATTATAATTCTGCATTTCATAATCCATTACACTACAACTTATTCAACCCCCAATTCATAATCTCAAATACTCCACTTCAATAATGAACAATCTGCTCATTATCCAATCGACCGAAAATTTAGGCCGTCGTGGAAACGTCCTATATCATATGCAAAAAATACTCATGCACACAAGAATGACTTGTTTCTCAATCTCCCTTTAGCAAATTTATACACAAGTTCCGGCACACATTTGATTCATATATGAGGAACAACCATGCATTCACTATATCACAGTATTAAACTAACACCCATATATCAAATATAGTAATTATCCTACCTTTTCTGAAGAACACACGTGAAAGAACTTGAAGACGAGCGTAGAAGCAGGGAGTCGAGAATGACAACACGTGAGGGAGAGAGTATGGGCGAGAGAGAGAGTGGGATGAGAGAGAGCACTTGGTGGATATTGGAAATGAAGAAATCATACCCCTATTTATAGTAGTTTTCGAGCTTCTCTCACAAGTTACTTCGTTAATGACATTGCTTTGATGTCTTAATCCCATTGGTCCACTTAAAAGCCTATCTTTCTTAGGTTTCTAGACTAGCTACTTGTCGGCATTTAATTAGTCCACTTGTTTAGGCTATTAATCTTAGGTTTCTAGAGTAGCTATGTATCCCCATTTGATTGGTCCATTCATATGGTTATTAATGAAACTTATTTTATCATTTAATACTTGAAAATGACATTGATCTTATCCTATCATTAAATACTTGAATATGACATTGATCTTATCCCTTATCCAATTGATTTACCATTGACTTACCATTGACTTGTGCATTCTTATCCAATTGATCCACCGTTGCTTACTTTTTTAACTAACCGCTAACGACTTCCAAACATGGAAACGAAGACGGAAACCCCAACGACATGACCATACAGTCGTCGCGGCTAACCGGGCGAGTTAGATCGGTAATTATCACCCCAGCCCATTTTGTCCTTTCTCTTTATTTAGGCCATCTTGTTACATTTTCTTAATTTTAATGGTTGATCTATATTTCTTCTAGAATAACATTTAATAATTTGTTCTAAGCTAAATTGTAGATGTCATACAACAAAATAACATGATAATCAACGCTCAATAACACTTTCTTTCAATTTTCATGCTTGACACTTCCTTTTTCAATGCTTAGCTGAATATGTTAAGGCCTTCATTTCAACTTGCATTGAGTCAACAACATCCAACTCATCCGCTAATGTAGGCGGAGGTTGATGTCATCCTTCAAGAAACTCCAATATCACCTTTGTCGCTCGTCCGGAGAATTTCGCATCGATCCATTTGAAATATTTGCATTTTTAGCCTTCTCTAAACCTAGCGCATCCACTGAATCTTCTCTCCGGATTCAATTGAATCCAAGATGTTCTTATTAGATTCGATAACCCACAATAACAATAACACTCACTTACTTCTTGCCTTCGAGAAGAATTGGGATTAGGGTTCGAGCCGTTGATGAAGCCACTAGTGAAGCTTCTACCCTCTATTTGAATGTTTGAGCTGTGAATTTTTTGAGACAAACCGTAATTGGGGTTAGGGTTTGAAATTGGGGATTCTCTTTGATTGGCTAATTTATAGTTCTTATTTGAAGGGAGAGGGATTTAATGACATCATGCAAGCTTTAAATACTGAGTGGGCTTTCTAGCGAGCCACCTCGACTTCACTTATTAATGAAATAAGGCCACATCGGATTTTTGGCAAAGCATATGGAAGTTGGCATCCAACATCTTTTTTTGAAAAATTCGCTCTTGAGAGATTCAAATGAAACTTTTGGCATCAAAGTGAGCGTCGTACACAACTTTTAGCAAATGTGTCCTTCTTAATGAAGGATATATTTGTGAGCACCTTCTTGTAGTGCATAGAAGCATTTAACAGCTTTATGGCTTACAAACCAGATTACAAGAGCAACATAAGCTTACAAACATTGATACTTATCCAAGAATGCAAAAGCAACGACAACCGGCTCTCAAGGTGAATCTTTGAAAACGAAAGTTTGATGGCCATCGGGAGTCATCAGACAAGTTTGATATACCGAAAATTTCTAACCGGACTACTTTTGAGAAAATTTCTTAAACATTCAACTAAACCAACTTTACATTTCCAATGCACTATCTATCATGATGTTATGTGCAATCATAAACTATTCCACGCAAACTATATTTAAAACATGCCTCACAGGCATTCATTAACATGACATTTATCAATAGCTTTAGGCATTCCAAAGATTGATACTTGTGCAAGAATGCAGAAGCACCATGTACATACTATAGTATATAGAACTAAGCTAGAATTTTTTGGAGAATGTGTCAATTGTTTAATAAACCAAGGTCAATCTCCAAACCTGTGAAACAATTCTCTACGGCCACTTGTGCAAGAATAGTCTAAAGGCCAACAGAACACTATGTGGGAAAATCGAGAGAGAGAGAGAGAGAGAGAGAGAGAGAGAGAGAGGAGGCCTAGGAAGTAGGATCTGCTCACGCGAAGATAATATCATGGACAATCCATGAACACTGTGTGTAGAGATGTTAATATGAGTCATTGACCCACTTTTTAACTCACTTTTATACACTTGGGTCATATATGGGTCCACTAAATTTAATAAATGGGTTAAACATAGGTCTAAGCTTATAAGACCTATTCAAATATGGGTTTTAATGGATTTTAACTCAATCCATTTTTGACCCATGGGCTATAGGTTTCTAAGCGCCCCCCATCGTCGACCAATGCAACCCCCCACCGCCTTTGCTAGCCCCGCTGCTATGGCCCACCGCCTACCACTACCCCCCGCCTCCCACCCACTATCGCCGCCAGCCCGCGCCACAATGAAGCACGCACAAGATTACCCCAAGTTCACAAGTACAAAACACCATGAATCGACTGAATTTCGCACTCAATGACATGATCTTTTAATGGAGAGATGGACATTGTGTGAAAAAACATAGCCTAATCATGATATACATAACCAACTTGATTGGTCGGGGTTTATCTACTTAAATGAGCTCCTTCCTTCATTTCAAAAGTAGAAAAAGACAAACATAAGCCAACTGAGCTGTATTCACCCTTGGAAAAATTGCGAGTTGCATAGGGAATTTCAAGGTAGCCGAATCTAATCAAAGCATTGGCCATTAGGGCAATGTTCTTTTCTAGCAACTCGACCCAATGCGATTTGAGCTCCCGGGCATCACACTCATCCAAGGCATTATCCAAATTCAGCATGAGGACCATCATGCCGATAGTGAAAGAGTTGATGCAGAAGGGATCGAGCTCAACCCAATAGCAGAAGGTGAACCCGAAAGACGAATGCACAGACTGTGGGTCGGCGTTGGCCAGCTTTGGGCCACGTCCACCACTACTTGACTTCTCCAAGTAGCCGTCTTTATCGTCGCTCTCGGCCTTGTCCCAGCTCTCCTTCTTGAAAGGAGTACGAAGACTGGAAAATCTAAAGTCCACCGCCATCATTCTATGGTGAGCGAGTAGCTTGGTGGTGATGGTGGCGGCTACGGGCAAGTGGCTGCGGCGGAGGAGGTGGGCCAGTGAGCATGGCGAAAAAGATCGGGAGGTGCAAATATGGGTTAGGTCCGGTATGGGTCTAGTCGGGTGTGGATCATTGAATTTTCATTGCATGAATATGAATCAAAACGGGTTAAATGGGTCAATATATATCGGACCATATTCGACTCGACCCAAACCCGATCCGACCCACCTATTTGATATCTCTAAGCGTGTGGGTGGGCAACTTTCTTGCTAAAAGCATAGTGAATCCCGACCAAGTATGAGTTTGTTTCTCTCTTTCTAAAAAAGTATGTGTTTGTATCTTTAGGGGTGGGAGAATATCATGCGAAGCTAAAGTCAACCTGACCAAACATTGTGTAAACGGCTGGTTTTAACCGTTGAGACATTTAGGATCATTTTCTGCTTTTCCATCCAACAATACTCCTATTTTTAGGAAACCCCATACTATATAGGGACCCTCCTTGTCAGCCATTAATCAATCCTCATCCTTTCTTATTTTTTGTCATTTAACAGTCTCCATCCGTTTTTCTCATAGCAACAGTTCCAAAACATAGGTCTAAAACAATACCCCTTGTCATGCGCCATCAATTGCTCCACAACCTCCTTCTTGCTTGGCTATAGTAAGTCCTCCCTCTATCCCCATCTCTCTCTGCATTATAATATGTAATATACAAGATTTTCTTATTTTTCTTTCTAACTTTGGTAGATGTAGGACTGATGAGTGGATCATTAATATACGTAAATGAGCTTAAGATCTTTAACACACATGATGAGGTCCTGACGGCGATCCTCAGCATCTTATCATTCTTTGGTTCATTGTTGGCAGGGTGTACATAAAATCAACATCTACCTGTAGTGAACAAAGGAATTATAAGATGTTGAGGATTGCCATCATGACCTTATCATGCGTGTTGGAGATCTTAAGCTCATTTACATATATTACTGATACGCTCATCAGCCCTACATCTGCCAAAGTTAAAAAAAAAATAACAAAATCTTGTTTACCATTACATACAATAATGGAAAGAGAGACAATGAGAGAGGGAGGACTTAGTATACCTAAGCAGCAAGGAGGTTGTGGAGCCAACGACAGCGGAGGATAAGGGGTATTGGTTTAGACCTATGGTTTGGAACCGGTGCTATGTAAGGTCGGATTGAGACTATTAAATGACGGAAAATAAGCAGGGAGGAATATTGATTAATGGCTGATAAGGATGGTCCCTATATATAATACGGAGGATTCATAAAAATAGGATTATATTTGGATGGAAATGCAGAAAATGTTCCTAAACAGCTCAACTGTTAAAACTAGCCGTTTACACAACGTTTGGTCGGGCTGATTTTAGCTCCGCCTGAAATTCTCCCACCCACAGAGACACAAACGCATACTTGCTCAGAAAGAGAGAAGCAAACGCATAGTTGATCGGGATTCACTACGCTTGTGGCGAGAAAGTCGCCCATCCACTCAGTGTTCATGGATTGTCCATGATTTTAGCTCTGCGTGAGCAGATCCTACTTCCTAAGCCCCTCTCTCTCTTTTAAATGTGTCCAGCACGCGCTGGGAAAATTCTAGCTCTGTTCTTTCAATTGGGCAACACTACATGAACAAAAAATTCAACGTTTAAGTCTGATCATTTCCTTCCGTTGGGAAAACCAAGACTTAATTTGCCTCAACCTTTTACAATTGTTACATAATCTTTAGGAACAAAGGTTTAGGTTTTTTATAACTTCCAACGCCAAAAGTGAAATCTGATGGGGGCAACATATCTGTTGGAGTTTCTCAACATAAAGCACAAAGAGTTGCTTGACAATACCACATTATATTCCATATTTTGTGGAACTATAGTCTAGAATAGTAAGGCATTATTTCGGTTGTTTCTTTGACATTTTGAATACGACAAGTCCAGCACCTACATCATGCATTTGATGCACGGATGTCAGGCAGATAAGCACTTGTCCCTCTAGTGAGAAATTTAGGATCCATCTGCTAACTTTTCGATCTGTAAACTATAGTATCTCCTCGAACATTATGTAAAACCAACTACTAATTCCAAGCCTAGAAATGAGCAAATGTATATAGAATATCAGAAAGGGGTTGCAGACCTTACCTCATCCATCCCAAAATCTATCACCTTCTCTTCGAAATCCCCAATTTCCCGTACATTGAACTTGTTGATGAGAGTAACACAAGAAATGGTGGACACAGGTTTCACAACCAGATCATCCATCACCATGAAAGCTTGGTACTCATACTGTAACTGCCAGGAGGACATTTTGCTATGGGGGCATCAGTGACAGTTACATCTCGAAGCTGAAGGATTAGAGCATCTGTAGTAGTTAGTTGGCGCAGAAGATGAAGCTTCAGGTAAAAACAAGGGAAGCTCTGGACCGTTGCTTGGTAGCTTGAGCTTCAACAAAGAGTCACTTTCTGGTGCGACATTGTTCTCTTTGCTTTCATTTTTTAACTAGGGGCTTCAATGTTACAGCTTACAATGTAAATCACAGAACTTTTTTCTATTTCAGGTGTGAGATTGTTCTCTTTGCTTTCATTTTTTAAGTTTCACGTCGTTGCAAAGGACGAATGACGGTGAAAGCAAACTTGAACTTTGCCTGGACAAAAAGTAAAATGTAAGACGATTTCTGTTGGGGAAAAAAAAACGAACTAGGAAACTATCAACAAAATTCAGGCCAAACTTGATATGTCAGACAAAAGGGTTTTTGAGCTTTCTATACTCCAAATAGAGCAAGCCAATCGCATATGAAGAAAACTAACATTGGATCAACAGAACAAAAGGGAAAGAAAAAGTAACTTTCCATACAATTCCTACACTAAGATTCCATTGACCGCATCAACCATTAATCAAGCCGAAACCCATTAATTATTGGGAAAAGTGACCAAGGTATCCTGACTATGTAAGAGTTTCGGACATGAACCAACCTTAGACATGAGATAACAAAGCGAAATAACACAGAATGATTGTCTATTGGAGTTGAGGCATCTCATATTTCTCACTATTTTTTTTTTTTTATCTAGCAATGTATAGAAAAACATGGAAAGATTAGCGAACAAGCTTCAAGAACAGGAACCCAAGGATCCATGGATGTTTCCCTAAATTAAACAAGAAACCAAAAGAACTTGTGAAATGGTCAGAAAATGGCCCATGACTAGATTTCCAAACCGGATGAAGCGTGTTAGCTTCAGCAGAGAAAAATAACCAAAGGAATTGCTCATTTTTTATAGCCTTCGTTACTACTTGGGATTAACCAAGAGGCAGAAATCCTTTAAAGCATGAACATCTGACCACTGAAACACCCTGAAATAAGACTCTCTGATGCATTATGTCAGTAATTTGCTCACCTCTAGCAGAGAACGACATCTCCAGTGAAGCAACTTTTATGGTTGAAGGAAAAAGCCTTCTGGCAAAGAATGATATACGAAAAAGGTAAAAAGCTCTAGATTGCAAGCATTAAGCACCTGGTGGCCATGAGAAAGATGTCCACCATTGGGAAGAACGAGTGCCATAATCCTATCGTGAGCTATTGGAAGTGTAGTAAATACTTGGAAATTGGCAGGAGACCCAGATAGAGACTGTGCACATTAACTGCAACATAGAAGAAATCTGCTGGCAATACGCATGTTCTGGCAATCGAATTTGCAATAATTTTACAGAAGCTTCTTCTTCTGGGTTTGGCGAGAGAGATTTATTCTTGGAGAGATTCTTGGAATTTGTTGGGGTAGAGTCTGGAAAGGCGGGATTTTTAGAAACAAACCAAAAGAACTCATCAGCTTTTGGCGGAGTTCTGACGTGTATTTCGTAGCCTCCTGTTGTCCGCTTCCGTTGGCCGTAGTTTCGTTCCATGGAACGGCGGCGTAACTTATAACTCTCTATTTATATGACTTTTTTTACAGTTATTTACAAACAATCGTCGTAATTTCATAAAATAACCTCCTTCAATCATATCTTTAATAGACGGATCATAAATTATTTCCATCGTCCACACACAAACTAAAATAAAATAAAAGTGAATAACGTACATATTTATTACTCATCAATCAAATATAGGATTCAAAAGTCTTCCAACCCAGGATTAATTCTCTCTATATATATATATGGTCTGTAGCCTACGAAATGACATTTCAAATGGGCCGTTAGGTTAGTGAAAATGTTTTCAAATTCCCATTTTCATTTGAAACGAAAATTATGTTTCTATTTTCATGAAAATTCTCAGTTGGAATATGAATTGTGAAAGCATGATTAGTGTCTCCGAAATAATTTAATATTCCGAAAGCTCTCAATTTCGCACTAGTCAATTGTCGCGCCCCTATCCTCGGACCCGTGACATTCCTACCAAACTTGCCACAAGTCGGGAAAGATAGCGTCCCAAATACACTATCGACCTACTCACTTACAGCGCATGCGGAAACGTGAACTCTCCCAAACAACAAACAATGTGGGATAGTAAAGCAGGAAACAGACACAAAAGTCATTTGCAAAAGACAATTTCATTAATAAAACCAAAGCATGTGGGTTTTAACCCTACGGAGCTACAAAGCTACGGAAGACATATACAACCCCATTCTTCGAGGGCGGCTCGCTAAGACCTCAAAAAGAGACACGGTTTAGTAAGGTCAAACCCTCATCTACTCCCAAAAACTATTCTGACAACCATGTCCTATCATCACGGGCTCCATCACTTAGGACCTGAAATGATTAAACGACGGGGTGAGAAATAAATCTCGGTGAGTCAAAACCTAATCCCAGCTACAGAGTTGATTCGCTCATGGCATTCTACCAAGCAATCACAGAAGCATCAAGTATATACTTCACCCACATGCAACCTTACCGGTCTTTAACGATACAAAATGCTATGTTCGACCCCAAATCAACAACCACAACCGACAAGACATCACATCAATTTACATGCACGGGACACCACACGAAGTCTAATTATTAACAGATGAGGCCACATGGCCCGGTACACTAGACAGTTAGTGCCTAGCACACTAGGCAGTTGGTGCCTAGTACACTAGACAGTTGGTGCTCTACTGGCGGGACCAGGCATCGTCCCATTACTTGAGTGACGGCGACTACTATGCCGGTGTAATTCTAATCGATATGGCACGACATAGCAGGCATTCTAAAAGGAGGTCGGTCTGTCACAAGCTGCGACTAGCATCCGATCAACCCGACAAAATAGATTGACATGCATCCGATAAGTCGTGTAATTACGATTGACACAGCACGATCTTGTCATGGACAACCATTAAGTGATTATTCAAGCGCATCCGACAACAACCGATCAAATTCTTATCTTTACACTTAGCTGGATGCTCATGCAATCATGATCAAAGATGCGGCACCAGGCCGTTTTCATGCTAAAAATATATAGTTTGCTTTCACTCGGTTAACATGGATGCACAGATTATCCACCAGACTTTACATCTAGAAAACGTGAGACCGACACCCACAATTTTCACTCATAACATCCAACAAGTAAAACTAACCGTCCAGATACGCAATCAAGACAATCGACCAAACATATTTCAATAATATGACGATAAAAGTCGATCCAGATTTATAACTTAACTATCGAAAGTCCAATCTAACCAACAATCAAGCGTCCACTCGACTCTATCCTATCGCTCGGTTGCAAACACACATCAGTAATTATTGCCCAAACAATCGGTCCAATTAATCATCAAATAGCGGCGGACAACCCGACTAGCAGATTAACTTAATTAATCATGGCCATTTAACTTAAACCCAATCTCTATTTAAACCAACCATGATTAAGCTACCTAAACACTCTATTAGGCTAATTACATTAATTACACTAACTAAGCGCAATTAGCGCCCTAATCGGGGTTTAAGGGTTTAACTCACAATAAAAATCAGTGATCGGTGTCGGGTCGGGCACGAGACTTTTGGATTGGATCGGCATTTCAATTTACTATTTTCGGGCAGTGTTCACGGGCCGGACTTTTTCATGGTAGGTACTGTTCATTGTCAGCACTATTCACTATCGGTACTATTCACGATCGGTACTATTCATGAAATAGTAACTTTGGCGGCACGCTCACAGGTCGACAACGGCTGCTGGTGGCTCGATCCCGGTGGCTTGGGCTTGCTGCGACACGGAGGGCGATCATGGGTTCAGGATGAGGCCGCGATTCGTGGGGGCACAGCGCAGGCCGGAGGCGCTGGGCTGCTATTTCGGCAGCCGAAATAGCCGGAGCTGGTGTATCTTAGGCGACTAGAGAGAGACCGAAAGGGAGGGTGAGCTAGGGCGACGAGATGAGGGCTGGAGATGGGGTGAGCATGCTGATTCGAGACCGGTGGAGCTCGGGTCCTTGAGGTGGCGAGCAACGAGACAGGGTACGGCCGGCCTAAGGCGATTGGCGACGAGGTGGTGGAGGACCGGGCAACGAGAAGAGGCGGCGAAGCCGCTGCTGTGTAGAGGACGGGGGGATCGCAAGGCCGGCATGCCGACGGGGCTTAGGATAGCTACTATCGGGGCTCCAGGTGCGGTGGCAGTGGAGGTGGAACGGCGGTTAAGTAATGGTGGCGTCGGCCGGGCAAGGCAACAGCAGAGGAAGGCATCAAGTGTGGGGCCCGGTCACACAACCGAAGACCGGAGGGAAAGAAGGAAGAAGAAGAATAAAAAAAAAAAAAGAGGAGGAGAGAGAGAGCACGAGCGGGGTGAGGGGCCGGCTGAGAGAGAGAGAGTGATGAGAGAGAGAGTTGATGGGTGGGTGGTTGACAAATAACAAGAAAAGTGGGGCCCACCACATTTGAATTTCTTTGACTTTTATGCATGATTGAGGGGTAAAAGGGTCCTTTGGTATTTTAGTACGGAACGAAATTTTGGCACACTGAAAGAAGGGCATTTCGATCGACTCACGAGCCCGGCTCGGTCGGAATTAGGCTAAGGCGCGAGGATTAAAAATTCTAAAACGCGACGACTATGATTTCGAAACCTAATATAAACCGATCGACAAATCAGGAACCATCTAAAATTCATTCCTTACGCTCTTACGATCCAAAATTTTATACCAACGGAAATTCAATAATAATCCTTTTTATTGAATTCGGTCTCTGTACAATGGGTCTAATTTCCAGGGCATCACATCGATGGGCCATCTGCATCCGAGTTTTACTACATAAAATTATGATCCTACAATTCTTAAAAAAAAAAAAATCCTACAATTCTAGTGGTGAGCAAAATGGACCGAATGGACCGGGTTGTTCCGGTCCTTGAGGGGGCGAGTCTGATTCCTAGTCCTAATAAATAGGACCGGTGATCAAGCGGTCAAGTCCTCGATTCCATGGTGGATGGGACCAAATCGGACCGCCCAGAATATATATTATAGAAATTTTTGAAGAACTAATTAACCCAATTTTTCCATTTTCTGCTCGACACTCGCTCCTCTTCTCTCGCTCGACGCTCGCGTAGTGCCTTGGCAACGCAACCTCCGATTATGTTTGTCGATATACGATCTCCGATCATGTTTTGTCTTGACTTAATCTGCATTTAGTTTTGATTATATTATGCAAACCTATTGTTTTCTTCGCATTTGGATTCAATGAAGTACAAGTGTAATCCCACTTTGAGTTTGATTCTTTCAAACTCGAGAAGAATGATATAGGAGCATAATTGTCAAGCCCCGACTCTCGAGTACGCGGCATCCCTACTAAATAGCCTCAGTCATAAAGGATAACGTCTCAGATACTCTATTGACCTATGATACCATAATACGCAAGCAAAAACGTATACACTCCCATTCAAACAAATATGACAAGGATAGTAAGTAGGAACATCCATAACAGTCAAATACCAAAATACAATCGTAGATACAATATCAAAAGTAGATGGTAATTAATCCTACTGAGCTACTGTCATATATAACTCCATTTTTCGAGGCGACTCTCTAAGACCAACAAAAGGGTAAGGGGTTAGGCGGGGTTAACCTCACTTCTACTCCCAAAAAGACGCTACATCACAATGGCCTTCAGCCTCAACTTTTTAAAAAAAAAAAAAGACCCTAAACTCCATCATTTCGAATCCGAAAAAAGTTAACCACGACGGGGTGAGATAAATCTCAGTGAGTTAACACCTAAGCCTAGCTAAGGCGTTGATTCATCCAAAAGATTCTATTGATCAATCGCAAACCATGGAATACATATATATCAACCACAAGCAACTTACCTAACAGGAGGTCATCCATAATGCAACATGGACCTATTGTATGATTGTACCGATTCAACTCAATAGTCAAATTTTCAAACAACTATAATGCAGCTCAAAATCGCTTAAACCTTGGACACCACACAAGTCCGGTTATTAACAATGATTTTGCGTGATCAAGGCAAACAGATCCGTACAATACAATGCCAGAATCTATTAATATGATCCATGCAACACAATGTTATGGTCGTCATCCGGTTACCCAGGCATCATCCCATAACCTCTCGGTAACAACGACGGCAACCGGAAGTGGTAACGCAATACCTCAAGTAGGCATTCCATTATGGAGCATCAATCCGTCACAAACTGCGATCGGCATCCAACGACCCATGACACAACATAGGAAGTCGGGCAATCGGCGAGTTGTGAGGTTCATGCCATAGGCACGCTACGAATTCGATAGGGCACGCATCATCGTTCTATCATATGACCAATCAACTCATCCAGCAACCATCGCGTTATTAGGTTTGAATTTAGCCAAATGCTTACACAATTATGCTAAAAAACTTGGCTCTTGCCATTTTCATGCTAAAAATGCATTTTGAGCTATTCAAGGTCATATGAATGTATAATGTTAATTAAAAGGTTCAGCTAAGCGGATAGAATCAATGACCCTCAAACGTTCACTTGATCGACCTTCGATCCGTCGAGACACAAAACTGCATAAATGAGGTTATCAAACAATTCGCAAGATAAGTCAACTTAATAGCAAACATAAACACTTTGAGGACCAACTTCATTCTCATAAGGGTGTCTAAGAATCTAGCATTTCAATCACAAATCATTGCAATCAACTAATCTTTCCAAGCAAGGCTATTTAACGTAACCAAGTCTAGCCTAATCGTGCCTTAATCAATCTACTTAAACATCTAGGAAATTAAATTCCACTAATTTCAAACGCAATGAACAACTTAGTCAAGGATTAGAAGTCAACTCACAGTCAACTACTCGAGATGAGTACGACGGCAATCCTTGAAAATCCTTCGAACACGAACTTGAGTTCGACTGAATCGCAGTCCTAAAATCTCGGACAAAGGGCTCAATCTCTCAGCCAACTTGGCCCATGGACCAGGCACAAGGCCCAAACTCACGGTCCACTTCGCAGGACAAGACCCAGGTCAAATTGGGCCACGGCCTAGCTCAGTGGCCCACGATTCCAACCTAAAAATAGGGCACACAAGCTGGAAATAGGGCACGGTAGGGCAATTCCGAGGCTATGGCGGGTCTTCAAGTGGATTACAGGCGGCGGATGGTTCCGGTGTCGAGGGTAGAGGTGTGAGGTGGTAGGAGGGAGGCTATAGTGGTTGGTGGTGGTCGGAGCAGCGACGGCAAAAGCGGGACAATCCAGTTTTCCCAAAACCAGGCAGATTGAGTAGTCCGGTCGGCAATGTCTACAGTTTTAAATTCCGGAACTAATCTGGGGATTTTCTTTAGCTGGTAGCGTCGTAGAGAGGTAGAGGAAGGTGTGTACAAATTTTAGGGTGGTCTCGGGTCCGTTTGCTATGCGAGCGAACCTTGTTTCTCCAAGACAGAATCTGAAAACTGCACTGAACAGCAACAGAGCAAGGGACGGTTTTGGGCTGTTCAGGTCTCCAACGGTGGTGGAACTTCGTGAGGTTGATAGTGGAGGTCTAAGAGGGTGTCGAGGGTAGTGTGGTGGCCGCTGGTGGCTGAGGATGATGGCGGAGGAGGCTGGACAAAGGCGACAGTAACCTATAGACAAAAATAGAGCAGGCGAGAACAAGACAAGGTTGAGGCGGTTGTTTCCGGCTCTTTGGGGTGGCAAACAGTTAAAGCGGCGTTAGGGTTGGTGGCAATGGTTCGTGGGATGCCTAAGGGTAGCCGGAGGCCAGCTAAGCTGGCCGAAGATGTCCGGAGCAGCTGCAGTAGCAGAAACCTGAGCAGAGCAGCAGCAGGCATAGAACAGGAACTCTGGCTTCGAGGCTGTCTCGCGACTGTTCTGAGCTGCTGCAGTGACAATGGCAGTAGTGGTGGTAGTCTTGGGTAGCGGATGGGATGGTAGTTGATGGCTAGAGTTGTTGGCGGTGGCTGTGGTCGTAGAACACGAAGGAGGAAGAGGAAAAATTGAGCGACAGAATATATGGGGGGAAAGGAATGGTGGTTGGAGGAGAGAGAGGAAGAAAGAGAGAGAAAAGTGTAGAACTTTGACCATGGGACTTATGAGATAAGGTGGGTCCCCCAACATTAATCACTTTGTCTTGACCTTCATAAAACCCTAGGGGCAAAACAGTCATTTCAAAAAATGACTAAGGGTAATTTGGTCATTTTGCAACCAAGGATAATTCGAGCAACTGGAAATCCGACGGAGGTTAGTTTAGTTCAATTTCAAGTTGTTTTGTTCATAACAAGGCTTGGACACGGGGATTTCCAATTCTAAAGCGCGACAACCAACGATCAAAATCCAAACTAATTCGATCGCCGGTTTGGGAAATTTCCAATTTTCGTCGCTAAATTCCTAGGAATTCAATTTCGAGCAACCAACTAGAATGCACAATCACTCCATAAACTGATTTCTTTTGCTAACAGGCATCAAATTCCAAGGCGTCACAATAATCATGTTTTAGCTATTTTAAGTGTTTTTCTTTCTAATTTAGTCTTTTTTCCATTATTTTAGGATTATAAGTACTCATGATGGTTATACGATGATCATGCATATGTTTTATTAAATTGGATGGTTAAGATTGGAAGTTATTAGTTTAGATCCAAGGGTTAAATTTCTATAAGCGGTTGGTGTTAGCGGTCCCATCGAGACCGGACCGGACTCAGTGTCCCGGGCCGGTCCAATCCCCGATCCTGAAAATTTAGGGATTGGGGTCCTTGATTCCATATCTAGACCCGACCAGCTCGAACCATGCATGCCCCTATACAATTCTACTAGACTTCCCTGGCTGCTGGTAACGCAAAATTAAGAAGCAAAACTTCACTCCATAGCTTCGTCAAGAGCCGAAAAGGCCGACGAATCTCAAGGGTCTAATTATCTTGCACTACTGCATTATTAAAAAAACACATATATCTCAAATTTACTTTTTTTACGTATTTCTAAAGCCTCCGAAATACATATTTCTAAAGCTTTCAGAAGTCTCTAAAGTACCTAAAAATCGGAAACAACCTATCTTTCTTAATCAATTGCTTAAAGTGCTTCTACGAAATTTATGTCCACATAAATCAAGATCTATCGAGTTCAACATGATCGATTGCCAAATAAAACTCCAACCTGATCCATCACAGTGTATAGCAATCTCAATCCCATCAATTTTCATTCATACATAGATTCACGGACACCTCCCTATTCCCTTTTCTCCATCATCATCCATGTGCGATTTCTCTTTTTCAAGGTGATAAGTAAAAACAATTTAGTCTTACAGCAAGCACCATCCTCGTACTTCAACTATGCCCTCGATGAAGTTACTACCTATGACTTAACGAGCCGTGCTCTAAACTCGACTAAACTCGAATCGAGTACTTTTTTGTCGTGCTCAAACTCAACGTGTTGGAGCTTGACTCAGGTTGACTTCTTTTGTACTATATGGAACTCAACGAACTCTACTTTTTCATGCTCCATCAAACTCAAACACGGTAACGAATACTTGGCACCTTTTTTTTTTTTTGTTTAAAAACGTATTAAAGGGTTAAAGTGTAATTAGAAGTAAAAAATAGAATTATAAGTACATTTCACTTTATTGCAAATACAAAAATTAAAAATACCTGATTAGGCTAGCGAGCCCATCGAGTCAAGTATGTTTAGGCGTAGTTCTGATTCACTCGAACGTGACACAAGCTCGAAAAAGGAAAATTCGAGTCAATCTTGCATAGGCGAGTAGTCGAGCTCCTGTCTTTTTCCTCTTTATATCCGAGCTTTGGCAACAGAGCGTCAAGGAGAAGTTATCATGGGTCGGGAGTTCGGAACTCAGTTGGATCAGACCAGCGCAAGGTTTTTATTTTTTTTTACTTGGCGTCGTGTCTACATCGGTTCCCCAGTTGCGGCATATGCTTAAGCATTCATTACCACCTATGAGACATTATTTCTTCAGCTTGTTGAAATCATTTCTTTAATCAAAACCTATCATACGATGAGCATGTCGATATTTTTGAAGAAAACACTTATAAACTCAAATCAGCACTAAAAGTTTTGCATAAACCCTGCCACAGAATCAGAGCATAACACTTCATGTACTTTCTAAACTCCGAGGGCATGGAGAAAATGAAATTTTATGGCATCCACTTGAGCACGATCTCTCTAACTTGTCACCGAGGAAGACATCAGTGAGAACATTCTTGGAGTGCAATGAAGCCCTCAGCAGCTTTATACCCTTCAAAGTTACAAACCAGATAATTCAAAAGAACAGTTGGTTGGTAAATGATTGTACAAAAGCTCAAATTTGGATTAATCAATACATATAAATAATTAGTTTAGCATATTTTTGTGGTACAGAGCCAATAATTTTTTTTTTCTCACACAACTCACGTCCATCCATATTTAGCATTTTAAATTTATAAGTCAGTTAGAGTAGATTTTCCGCATGGATTGTTGAGTTATAAAGGGTGTACTTCTAAAAATATAAGTGCATCCTAGGAGTGGCATGGGCTTACCTCGTCCATTCCGAGGCTGACCACCCTCTCCTCAATAAGCCCAATCTCCTCCACCTTGAAATTTTTGATCAAATTAATGCTCGAAATAGTCGACAACGGCTCACCTCCAAATCGTCCATCACCATGTACGTCGCCACACCTTGCACAAAACCGCCCTTATCATCCAATTCAGCTGCTGATGCCGACGAAGCCGCCCCTGGTGATTTGCTAAGAGTCAACGTGCTACTCATGTAATTTCTGCACTGAGGACATATTGCATGACAATCCTCAGCCGCATAGTACGAGTAGCTATTGTGAGAACGGGAAGAGCACCTGTAGTAGGTTTTGGGTGTTGAATTTACGGACGAAGTCTCAAGCAACAGAAATGGGATTTTGGAGAGAGAGGCGGGTGCTTTGGGTTTCAAGAGAATGTCTTTCTTGGAAGATTTCATATCCACATCGTTCAACTTCTCCACACTGCTGTAGAGATTGCCTAAACTGCCCACCATCCTGGTTTTGTCGAGGAGCCTGATCACCGTTCCGACCGGCAACGTGAGGATGTGGAAGAGGAAGTCGACAAAGTCCTTCCCACCTTCGGCAAATAGCACCCTCCCGTTGCACTTGTCCACGAGAAGCTTCAGTTCCACTTTCCCTGTCGCCATTCTTTGGGTCATTGTATGCAAAGAGGAAGCTGAGACTCATGCAATGCTCCTTGCGAGTAGATCCAGTGGAGATTGGGTCGATCACAGTGGCTGTATTTATACGTATGACGGGCCAAATTGCTAAGAAACCTAGGGAAGTGAAAAGGGCAGGAGCAAATGAAGAGCCAAGGGGCGCTTATCAGTTGTTATCATCTCGGAGATAGTAACCGTGGTTGGTCAAATACATGAATGAATCCAGACCCAAAAAAAAAAAAAAAATACATGAATGGATCATATGTACGTTCATGCACGTTCAGATCTTGTGGCTTCTTGCCTTCTAGTAACTAACGAGGAGCCATTGCAAGTCTGCAATGATCTCCGAGTTAGAACTTAGAAGAAATTGCTCTTTCTGTAGGAGGATGAAGACGAACAAGAGAGAGATTATTGCATACTCGTGACTGAATTTGTGCAGTAACTACATTGGTGTAATCCGTCTCTTCTGTAAATGAGAACTACCAGATTTGAGATGGAATCAGAGTACATGCACCTCCCCAATCAGGACAGAACAAGAACACAATCTTAAGGGTGGCAAAATGTATAAGAGTAACATAGATAAGTAAGTCATATACACTTGGGAACAATAAAAATGAATAAATTATCTTGCAAAATAAATGATTTCGCAAAATATATTGATGTCAGCTATAGAATTTTTTAACTGCTTCTCACCATATCAGGTAGTATATAATATTAATTACTAGTTTGTTACCTCCCCTTGGCATATTGAGAATTTTATCCAGAGTTTGATTCCATCTCGTTTTAGTCTCTTCTCTTCTTCATTCGGTTCTCAGTAGGCCAACAGTCCACTGCAAATGTTTGTCGGAAAAATAAGGGGTCGAGACGACGATACAGTCAGCTAAACTTTTTCCTTAATAAAATTTTGTCTCGAGTTTAAATACATTATAGGCAGCCCAACCCAGATTGGAATATCAAGAAGTCCGGCCACATGAAGTGCAAAACGTGGATGCACGCGGTGTCATATGTAAGTCCAATCTAGACTCATCACGTGCTAGTTTCTATCCAAATTGAAGTCCGCCAAGCACATTGAAAAGAGAAAGTTCAAATTTGGAATTTGATGACCGACTCATGAATATCATGTGGTGGAGACATGCTGACTATGCATTTCAAGTTGGGCTTTTGGCAATTATATTTTGAAGGTATTAAATTTCTATTGACAAGCATATCATACGAGGCCTGGATGGTCACTGTGTCCCCATTACTTTTGTTGCGACTTAAAAATCAGGCTAACGGATTATCGGGTTAATTAAATCAACTAACCTAATTCGGACCCTCCCAAGTCGTACCGAATCGCAACTTAGGTTTATTCATGATAAAATATTTAATCGGAGCCGCCACTAATCATTTATGGTAGGTTGATTAGAAACCTATATAAAATAGCAGGAGAACTATTTTATCTCTACAAACCAGAGAAAATGAGTCCGGGGACTTGGTTTCGCTAATTGAAAAAATTAACACCCTTTCAATACCGATTTCACGAAAAAGCCTTTCCGATTGATCAATGTGAATTTGATTAGTTGGAAAAATGTGACATGAAGACCATATATTAAGCGCCCAGAGGATGATTTTTTGGTATTTTCAGCAATAAAAGAAAACATTCAAAAGCAATCAAAAATTTGAACAAAAATAAACAAAAATGCCTATAATATACCTTTAATTTTCGATTTTTTTGAAAATCATCTCATTCCCAAAGATCCGGTCTAGAGCGAGATTTTATACGCTACATTCTCGAGGATTTGAGCCAAGATGCGGATATGTGTATAGAAAAACAACATCCCTTTCGCCAAAGGGCAGAACACGAATTTCTATACTAAATCACCATTTCATTCCATAAGATCATGGACAAGGCGTATGATTTATTTTTCCGACAGGTCTAGGCACATAGGGGAGCATATATTATGGGCATGTGTTGTTTAAAATTGTGCAAATTTTATAACAATCAAAAGCAAACAAATATGACAAAAATAAAATAAAATGCGTCAATTTATTTTGGATTTTCGAAAATACGAGAGGGGTGGCCAAAAATATGGCATTGGGGTCCACCTTTCCTCATCTAAAAAAAAAACTTGATCTACTTTTAATTTGAGAAATTATCTTTAAGGTTTGAAATTTTAGTTTCAAATAATCCTAAAAAAAAATGGATAATTATCCAATCCAACCAATCTTTATCCCTTAAGACGAACTCAAGATTGTTTCAAAAAAAAGATTCCAATCCGAATTCTGGATAATCTGAATATTTCAAATGATATGGCAATCTCTTCAATATAATGATCGGGATTTAGATTCATGGGAAAAAACAAGCCATCGGATATATCTAAAATTCAGTCAGAATATCCACAATTTGAATTCAAAGATACGCATAATATCCATGAGATATGCTCCAAATTCGAAATAAACAATCAGAAATTTCCAGAATAATCTCGAGTAAGCTTTGAAACTAGAAATTCAAATCAAAGAACAGCAATGCTAAATATTCATGAGATAAGCATAGATATCAAGAGGTTTGTTCAAGATTCCAATTTTCCAATTTAAGCAAAAATCCTTACGGATAATGTCAAGTAATCCGGACAAATTCAAACAATATAACTTTGATATCCAAGAGTAGAATTTTACCTTATCTTGGGAATTGCAATCTCCTAATTCGAATTTTGCTCGAAAAAAAACTTGCACACCAAGCTTGGGAATGGACCGATCAGCTAGGGAATTCCGCACACCTCAAGGACCTTGGCAAAGACAATTCTGTATCGTCGATAAAGCTTAATTTGCAGCAGCAATTTAAAGCATAGATCCACCTAAAAGAAACAACAAATTGCAGGGAAATTGTGCCAAAAACGGTAGAACACACAACCCCGAACAGCCCGTAAAAACCAGCTCAAACTAGTGTTGATGGCTTGGCAACGAACAACCCATCTCAGCGTGGCCATGAATGGAGTCAAATTTTCCATTATTTTATGCACGCACTCTTGCTATATGTTGACCGAATCGTGGTCTTGCATTGAACACATAATTCTCCAATGGATTCATGCCTGAACTTGGAGTTAGTTGCCTGTGAGGGTGATCAACCATACGATTTGGCATATTGGACTGTTCTGGCATCACTTTTATTGTCTTCGGCCCCGCACTCCACTTAGCAATTAATATGAGAGAATTAAAATCTGTAAAAATTCTTCATGTGTCTGGACAAAATCAAGGGAGACCGCAACATCCCACAATGCATATCGTACTCATGAGTTTGGACAAAACCAAAAGCAGACAAATTCACCGCTCTTGATGACTTCACGCGTGATGTTCCAGGTTTGTTTTTTTCTTTCTGGCTCGGTGAGGCTACAAACGCAAATTTGGAGGTGTTTCTCGGGTTATGTCCGTCAATGCTTCGGGGTAGACTTTGCTGATTGCGTGACGAAGCTTGACCAATATCGCTCGTCAGCGGACTTGCAGGTTGATGACTCGACAGATTGGTGGCATAGCTTCGTCGGCGAACCTGCAAGAGAAATCGACAAAAAAAGTAGCCAAAAAGAAAAAAGGTAGTAATCAATCTACCTGACTCCTTTTTGACCGTGACCCCCACCGCTTGAATCTTGCTCCTTCAGTCTTCTTTTTTGTCGCCAAGTATTCTGTTGGTGTGGTATGCATATGGCAGGAGTGGCGATCAACTCTCCATGGGGGTGCATAGAAAGATGAAGCTTGGAAACCGACTTCTTCTCTTTTCTATTTCTCCCTCTTCTCAGACTTTTCTTTCTCAATTGTCGTGTGAGTACTATGGCCGTGTATTGCAATATGTGGCCCCCCGAATGTAAACCCTACGTGTGTATTTATAATGGTGAGCTAGGGTTTACGTTTTATTTTCATTATTTGCAAAATTATTCCTCAACTTGTGATAATCGCAATTTGATCCGGAGACAAAATATTTATCCATGAAACCCTTTTTTTTTTTCAATTAATGGACATTTTTTAATTAAAAGGATTTTCACAAATTAAATGGGCTGATTTAAGCTCAAAATTATTCCAATAGCCTTGTTAATTTTCGGCACACACTCCTTCTTGATTGCCGAAAAATCCAAACTAAGCCTAGTCCAATCCTCTATCAAATTGAGCTCAATTGTTTTGCCTCTTGCCTAAGTGCAATGATATGCATGACTGACAAAAAGTAAATATGCAGTGCATGAGAAATTAATTTTTGTGAGAACTATGATAATTCTCATTTTATACTTAAATGAATGATTTACTAAAAATCAAAATTTAGGTGTCAACAACTTTTTGAAAAGTGACAGGACAATCTTCTTAGCTTTTTCCCTCATGAACATTGGCAGAGTCCGAATTTGGGTCAACAAAGGAAACAAATGGGATCACCCGATTCTCCTTATTTATATGAATAAGGCTAAGCACAATTTGGAAGCGAGGGTTGTGTATAAATGAGTTTGGAAGTTGCTATCTTGTGTAGAAATTAGTTTTTTCAATTTCAGGTTTTTTATTGCCACAAAGTCATCTTATTACTATTTTAAAATTAACTACCATTATGTCAAATTTTTCCGAAGACCGTTTAAACATCTTTCTTACGCGTGATTGTTGTCATACTATGTAAAAGTTTTCTTTCGTATATTAACGTTCTTGAGTGATTTGAGCTCTTCAAAAGAAAGATCAATGTTCTTTTCAAATATTGTGAACATCATCAAGCCAATCAAATGGTGTTCGAGTACTGTGAAATTTTAGTCTTTGTGCATATTAAAACTATATGATTTTTTTTTATCTTTACCAAAAAAAAAGCTATATGAATTTTAAGATAATTTCTCTATTAGTTGAGAAGATCTTATAAGAATAGCTGCTATATATGACACATTAATAGCTTATCAGCATTCATATTGGGAGTCGCATGTAGTGCCACTACACATGTATTAGATGGTTTTAGATTAGATGTATGTAAGGGTACAATCCAGTTAAGTCAAGTCGAGCCCACACAATGCCCGGCTCAAGCTTAACTGGACTCCATTTGAAGCTCAAAACCTGACTTGAATTGAGTACGTTTTGCCCCTGGTCAAACTCGGCTCAGTATGAAACTCGACATATTCGAGCTTGACTCGAGTCTGACTCGTTTTGTAGTATGTAAAATTCAACAAACTCTACTTTCTCATGCTCAACCCGACTAGAAATACTTTTTTTTTTTTCAAATGATCCAGGATCTGCCGGTTGTAATCGGGCTTCGCCCTTTCCGACGGCGACTATACCTGGAGGAAAGCTGACCCCGCAGCCCACCAACAAGAGCCCCCCACTTAAATTCGAGAAACGAGTTGGGAGAGTTTCGAACTCCCGATCGTGGCTTACGCCGGCGCCAAAGAGTTTGATTCTCACCAAACACGCCATGCCCATGGTGAGTTCGGCTAGAAATACTTGGTACTCGCTATATTTGTTTGTGTTTGAAAACATATTAAAGGGTGAAAGTGTAATTACAAGTAAAAAGTAAGATTGTGAGTACGTTTAACTTTTTTTTTTTTTTTTTTTTGGTAAGGAATTGTACGACTCAATATGGTCCATGTTAAACTCTCTCAAACTCCACGACCACAAAAAGCCCTCCCGAAGACCGATTTCAACCATGTCTATGGCCCAAAGACAAACCCTACAGCTTGGAACGGACGATCAGAACCTAAGTACGTTTAATTTTATGGGTCACTAAAATAGAAAAGAAAAGTTCAAAAATTAAAATACTTGATTAGGCTCGCGAGCCCATCGAGTCAAGTATGTTTAGGCTCAAACTCCGCTTGACAAGCCATTCGAATCACTCGAACTTGACTCAAACTCGGAAAAAGGAAACCGAGCGAATCTTGCATAGGCGAGGAGTTGAGTTATCGTCTTTTTCTTCTTTATACCCGAGCTTTGGCAATAGAGCTTCAAGGATAACTTGGTACTAACCTATCAGGGACATTGTTGAAGCACTTCAACACAATTTTTTTTTCTACGTGTGTCATGTCTACATCGGTTCCACGGTTCCGACATATGCTTGAGCAGTCATTATCGGCTATGAGACATTAATTCTTCAGCATGTTCGAATCATTTCTGCAATCAAAGCGATGCTATCATAGCGAGGATAAACATTCAATTCTGAAGAAAATACTTAAAAGTCAATCAACACTAAAATCTCAAAATCACAACATATCCCTATACAAAATTTTCTAAATTTCCGAGGACATGTAGAGAGAGAAAATGAAATTCTTTGGCATCCACTTGGTCTCGATGTCTCTCACTTCTCATCAAGGAAAACGTCAGTGAGAACATTCGTGGAGTGTAATGATGCCCTCAGCAGCTTTATACCCTTCAAATTTACAAACCAAATAATTAGAAAGCACAGTTGATCAATGGTTGTAAAAAAGCTAAAACTTGGATTAATCAATATATACCAATACTTAGTTAAGAATTTTTTGTGGTACAGTGTCGGTAACTTTTTTTCACACAACTCACGTTGATCCGTATTCATTTTCAATTTATACGTCGCTTAGAGTATATTTTCCATGGAAGTTGTTGAGTTATTAAGTTTACACTTCTAAATTATAAATATACCCTAATGGCAAGGAATAGCATGAGCTTACCTCGTCCATTCCCAAGTTGACCACCTTCTCCTCAAGATGCCCAATCTCCTTTACGTTGAACTGATTGAGCAAAGTAATGCTCGAAATAGTCGACATCGGCTTGACCACCAGATCGTCCATCACCATGTACGTCACCAACCCTTGCACGAAACCACCCTTTCCGGCCGATTCAGCCGCTGATGCCACAGCAGCTGTCAGGTTACCAGCCGGCGATTCGACAAAAGTGGATCTTTGGTTCATGGAATTTCCGCAATTAGGACATTTTGCAGAAGGGTGCTCAGCCACATAGGTCGAACAGCTAACCGACGAACGGGAAGAGCACCTGTAGTAGGTTTTGGCATTGATTCTGAAGACACAGTTGCAGGCAATAGGGATGGGATTTCAGAGACAAAGGCAGGTGCTTTGGGTTTCAAGAGAATGTCTTTCTTGTAAGATTTCATGTACACATCATTCAGCTTCTCGATGCTGCTGTAGAGATTGCCTAAACTGCCGACCATCCCTATTTTCTCGAGGAGCCTGATCACCGTTCCGACCGGCAATGCGAGGATGTGGAAGAGGAAGTCGACAAAGTCCTTCCCACCTTCAGCAAATAGCACCCTCCGGTTGGTCTTGTCCACCAGAAGCTTCAAGTTCACTCTTTCTGTCGGCATTCTTTGGGTCGCTGTATGCAGAAAGGAAGCTGTGACTCACGCAATGCTCCTTGCGAGTAGATCCAGTGGAGATTAGGCTCATAGTGCAGTGGCGGTATTTATAATATGAAGGGCCAAATTGTCAAGAAACGTATGGGAAGTGAAAAGGGCAGGAGGAAGTGAAGAGTCAAATACATGAATGAATCCAATAGATGTTCATGTACGTTCAGATCTTGTGGCTTACTGTATTCTAGTAACTAATGAGGAGTCATTGCAGGACTGTAGTTTTCTCCGACTGAAAAGAAATTGCTATATTGTAGGAGGAGGAAGACGAACAAGAAAGATTATTGCATACCCGCAACTGAATTTGCACGATAACTACATTGGTGTAATCCATTTCTTTTATAAATGGGAACTACTAGACGGAATTAGAGTACATCCACCTCGCCAATCGGGACGGAACAAGAACAAATCGTAAGGGGGGCAAAATGTGTAAGAGTAACGTAGATAAGTAAGTCATATACACTCAGGAATAATAAAATAGTGGGCTGAATTATTATCTTGCGAAAAAAAAAAAAGATTTCGCAAAATATGTTGATGTCAGGCTATGTAGCACTGACACTTCCCGGAAGGCTCCGTGTCATGTCGGACAACGGACATCGGTCCGGCACGCAAGAATAAGCAATCAACGTGCCGGGCACGCTACCGATACGGGTGTCTGGCTTCCAACACACTATTCCTACATGTTGGGTCAATTTTGAAAATTTTCAATTTGTTAGGGGTAAAATTGTAAATTTAAGAAAATTTATTATTCTAAAGAGAATTCCACCTAATTGCACACTTTGCCCACCAAACCCTAATTGCATCCTTTCATCCTCCCGGCCCCCTCTCTGTCTCACACGGCAGAGGCTCGCTCTCACAGTTGTCAGTCTCTCCCTCTTCGCTCTCTATCGCAGTCACACGACGTCAGGCTGATGGCTCCCACCAATGTTGGGCTTTTCTTCTGTGCCAGATACTCTCACCGGCATTGAGCTTTTCTTCTATGCTTGTTGTACTATCGTATCAACGCTACAGAGATGTTAGGTAATAGAAATTTGTAACTACTTCTCACTATATTAGGAAGTGTGTACTATTAATCACTAATTTGTTACCTCCCCTTGGCACATTGAGAGTTTTATCTTAGAGTTTACTTCCATCTCATCTCAGTCTCTTCTCTTCTTCATAATATTACTCTTTTATTTAATCAAAAAAAGTTGAGAATGCACTCCATGGGCTTTAGAACATAGTAAATCCAAAAGACCCAAGTGGATAAAGAACCCAATTACTCGGTAGACTCTTTCTCCTTTGGGCTTTAGTGTAAGGAACGCTCCTTAATCCTTTCGCTCTGAAACCACATTGTAAGGAACAGTTCTCAATCCTCTTGCTCTGATACCAACAATGTCGGGAGCCATCCTTAATCCAACTGCTTTGATACCAACAATGTCGGGAGCCATCCTTAATCCAACTACTCTGATACCAAGTCTATCAAGGGCCTAACCTCAATCCGTACTCTGATACCATCCTTGTCGGGACCCCGACCTTAATCCATGCTCCAATCGCATTCTGTTTTAATCTTTTATTACATAAAATAGAGCGCATGCGGAAGACGGAACAAAAATATAAGCGCATGCAAAACAAAGTGGCATGCACAAGGCCTAAAGGGTATAGCCTTTTTATAGGGGTTTCTTAACCTATATAGCATGCAACAGAACATCCATAACCACGATACCAATTCAAAAAATACTGCTTTTATATAATAGATAACTATTAAATTACATCTTCTTTATTCACATACAAACATAATAATGCACGTGGAGGATTAAAAGGGAAAATTGCTCTAGAGTACTGTCGTCCCTCGACATAGGCATGCTCCAACTCCATCATCCTTGTCCGCTACTTTTCAAATGGATAGATTATCTGAAAAAGGGTTAAATCAACGAGGATGAGCGAAAGCTCTGCAAGTAAACATCTAGACAAACAACTAGGCTATTCATTCGTTCAATTAGTCAAGCGGATCACAACAGTCAACCGAACAGCAAAAGACCAAGGAAGCTACCGCGATACACATACACGGAGAAGGCACAAGATAATCAAGGGCCTATCCAACAAAGTAAATACGAAGGACACAAAACTCCCCTAATCCTTTCCCTCAAACCTCATGACCAAATATCTAAATGAACTCGTTTTTAATCCGATCCATCTAGTGACTTATCTAGCGATCTCACTTCGATTCCACTCTTCCCGGGGTCCGACGGCAACCATGAAACCATCCGATTCATCACACGAGTAGCTAACCCCACAATTCCTTTCCCGAATCCATAAGGCCGAACTTCCCTCCATATGCGTTCCTTCTTCAATTCATAAACCGACGACAATCAGGGCGATCCACTTATACAATCAGCTTACCCAAGAGTCCAGGACACCAAATCAAGCAACGGATTGGAAATTCATTGTTGTTTTCCTCACCATGCAAACCCGGCCATTCACCCGTATACCCATTTTCAAACATCGACGATTCATACTCAAACCAATGACAAATGAACAATCTAGTAGCAAGGAAAGATATCTACTTGCCTTAAGATCGCAGACGAAGAAAACCGAAGTTGATCTGCTTCAAAATGAGCTTGGATCCCTCTCCTCTTTCCTTGCATCGCGTAGCACCAAGAGGGGACGACGAGCTTCGAGCGAGGTGACGATAGCTAGATGAGAGCGAGGCCGAGGTTGAGAAGCGGTGGGTTTCGCCGTCGACGCCAAGATGAGCTCGAGCGAGCGAGGGGCAAGTGCCGCATTGGGGTGTGTAGTGGGTTGGTGGAGAGAACGGCGTGGTGGATGGGGTTCTCATGAGGGAGGGGTAGGAGAATGAGAAAGAAGAGAGAGAGAGAGAAAGTCGGTTTTATAGTGGGCATTTATAAAGAGGGAGGGGGTCAGATCAATAAGGAGAGGGAGGGGTTGGATCAAAGGGTTTCGTGCCTACACGTGTACTAATTCTGGCGCGAACAATTCCTTCGCAGTCCATGGTAAATCATTACCCCCACACTTTTACCAATTTCAAAAAATTCTGACCATCACATTTAGCAACCCAATCAACCACCCTATTTGTTTCTCTACCGATATGGGCCATCTTTAGCTTCGAATAAGATCCACAAAGGATATGGGCTTTTTTGATAGGCACATGGAGACTTTAGATGACTTGAGTTTGATCTTAGGTCATGTATGTAAAGCTAAAAAATTTCTCATACTAGAAAATTAGAAATAAAGTAATATTTCTTGACTTGACCAACAAATCACTTTGAAACTTCTTGAGTAAGCCACCTTTGGCTTAATGCTTAAGCTAACTCATATAGCTTGTCAAAGAAGTTTCTTTAGCTTAGTGAGGAAGAAATCTTATGGCTTCTAGAAGAAGCTAATTCTCTAGTTTAATAAGTAAGTAACCTCGTAGCATCTCAAGGAAGCTATCCCGTAACTTCTCGAGGAAGCCATCTTCTATTTACTCGGGAAGTTAACCCCGATGGTAGTTATAAAGGAGATCATTAATCGACCAAAGATCAATCACAAATCGACTACAGTCGAAACAGATTAATCAACAAATTGGTTGAAGGAATCAACGAAAGATTAGGCGAGGATCAAGTAAGAGCAACGACTAATCCGAGTGCAAGGCAAGTTTGGCCGACAACTAGCTCGAACGACGCTCGGTTGGCCGCACCTGGCTAGCGTGCAGCCAGGGCAAGGCTCACCAGCGGCTCGCATGCTACCGGACAGCTACACCACGATCACGCCTCCATCTAGGGCGATATCATCCAGTCGATACCGACGACGGCTAGCACCTCTGACCGCCGCAATCCATTGAGATTCGGACCGGTCCAACCCCGCCATCCGCTATCGATCATCCGTCATTTTCGCTTCTAAAAGATTCTAGAAGATAGAATTGATTAGATATTTTTGAAGTAATCATTACAAACTAGACATTTTATTAACAAGTAATTATTACAGTCAAGATATTTAGTATGAACAAATCTTCTTATGACACATAGACCAATCAAATAGGGACACGAACCTATCCTATAGACCTAGGGAACACTTCACCCACATTAGGCCTCACACTTGGGCCAATAAGGAGTTGCCACAAACCTAATCTAGATTTTAGAGGACACCTCACTAAATTAGCCCAAGCAAGTGGACCAATCATAGAAAGATAAGTGGCTACACTAGTTTAGGGTGACACATATACACTATAGGTAGGCAAGTGAACCAATGATATTGAGATAAATCGAGGGTGTAATGATGATGGGAGCTCTTATAAATTGAGGGTCATCCCCTATTTTGGGGCCACATCAACCATACTATCCTCTCCTCCTCTCTCTCCCTCTCCCTCGCCGACTCTCTCTCTTTCTCGTAGCCTCTCTCTAGCCATCGCCTCACACCAAAAGCCGTCGCCACCATCGTTTCCTCTCTCTCTCTCTCTCTCTCTCTCTCTCTCTCTCTCTCTCTCCACACATTTCCGTTCCCTCACTTGCAAGTAGTAGGTTTGATCTTTTCCGTTCGGGTATGTCGCGACCTAAAAATTCAGAAAATTTCAGGCTAATGGATTATCGGGTTAATTATTTAACTAACCTAACTCAGACTCTCCCAAGTCCATACCAAATCGTAACTTAAGGTTCGATTGATTAACATGCAATATATTTTAATTTTGGAGCCGCCACTAATCATTTATGGTAGGTCAATTAGAAACCTAAATAAAATAACGGGAGAACTATTTTATTCCTACGAACCAGAGATTAAGAGTTCGGGGACTTAACTACGCTAGATTACTCTAACGCCCTTTCGGTACCATTTTATTTCATGAAAAATCATTTGAGAAGGCAACATTAATTGATTTTAACATAAGTCACTAACAAAGGTTATCATGCGGGTAGTGACAACCGGTTCGGTGGAACCGCCGGTTCCGATTCAGGAACCGGCCGTGTATAATTCCGGTTCCGGGCCGGTTCCGATTCCGCTTCGGAACCGCCGGTTCATTCCGATTCCTTTTTAATAATAATTTTTAAAATAATAAATAATATAATAAATATAATAAATTATAAATTATAAAATACAATTAAATTGTACATTGTAATAAAATATGGGCAAAAAAAAAAAAGGAATGGGCTTGAACTTAATGAATTATCATTAAGCGCCTACATATCTTCTTGGGGATAGAAGAATCAAAGCCCATGTAGTTCTTTTACCTTTGAGAAGCCCAACTTACCTCATCGTCAATCGTCGCTACCCGTTGTGGTACCCGTGGCGGTGGTATCTCCAACATCATCGCTAAAAAATTCGTGTTCACGATCTAACTCTTGGTGTCGATATTTCGCCCTCGTCCAATCGCCGACACAAGCTTGAGCTTTCATAGAGTCCGAGCTTAATCTTGAACGGCGAGAGTCCAAAATTAATCCTCCAGCACTAAATGCTTGTTCAACTGCAACCGTTGAAGAAGGGGTTGCTAATATTTGACGAGCGATGAGGGCGAGAACTGGATACTCGATTTGGTGACTCTTCCACCACTTCGAGATTTCGAAATCTGTACTATGTTACGCATCACGAAACTCAAATTGAGTGGTTAAATATTTTTCTAATTCAGAAATACTACATGTTGCCCCTTTTTATTTTTTTTTGCCTACTCTTAAGCATATTATACCATCTACTAAGTGAACTACCACCTTCGCTACGTGAGGCGGTAGATTGTAAAGATCCGGAATCACTTAAACCATATCTACTACAAAATTCTCCATTTAATGCTACTATAGATTCTTTAACATGTCCTAATATATTTGAAATATCTATTGAATCTTCCAAATGTAAACAATCATGATAATACACATTCAAATAATCTTGTAAACCATCTAATTTAATACGTGGATCAAAAACAATACCAACTAAATAGACAAGAGGAATTTGCAAATAATAATGCAACCATTTTTCTCGCATTACTAAAATAGTTCGACCTAATTTGGTATCGTTTTCATATTCACTAAAAATACTACCAATATTAACACACTCTATTAAAAATAAATGCGTTGTAGGATAATAAATACCAGATAAAGTCTTAGTAGCATCATTAAAAATTTTCAAAATATCTAAAATTTTCTTGCAAACGTCCCAATGTTGAGGAAGTAAAGTAATTTCGGGAATATTTTGTGAAATAAACATACATAATAAATCTTTATATTCAAAAGTTTGCCGAAGCAACTCGTACGTAGAATTCCAACGAGTCGGAATATCTTTTGGAAATCTTCTTGCCCTTCTCCCATTTTGTTTACAAAATTTTCCCCATGATTTCATACATTGGGGACAACTCCATAAAAATTTAATTGCACTTTTTATTGGGGCGAGAGAAGTGTCAAGAGTTTGTAAACCATCTTGTACACATAAATTTAAAACATGACAAGCACATCTAATGTGAAAAAATTGTCCGCCAAAAGTGGGTTTGCAAATATTTTCTAATTCGGGAATAGAAGCGGTATTTGGGCGGCATTATCAAAACCAATTGAAAATACTTTATTTATTAAATTATATTATTCTAAAACTTGCCTAATTATTCTATAAATATTATGAGCCGAATGTCTTTAATCAAAAACTCGGAATGCAATAAGTCTTTTTTGAAGCATCCAATTGTCATCTATCCAATGACACGTGACACCCATATAAGAATGAATTTGCCAAGGATCACTCCAAATATCGCTACCTATATGCACACGTCCATTGAATTCCGCAAAAAATTTTGCTAAAGATTTTTTCCTTTTTTATAAAGATGAAAAACTTCGCGTTTAAGAGTATTTTTTGGAATAGTTGGCGCTTGCAGAACCAACACAGTATTTATCAAATATTTCATATTAAAATTTTCACCAGTATTAAATGAAGCATGATCAAGGGCAACATATTCACCTAATGTTTGTTTATAAAGTGCTTCAGTGAAACGAAATAAAGGATGAGGATTAGAAGTAGCGTACCCGAAAATTTGTTGTTGCGTATTGTCGATCCCCGCTTGCGTTGGATGTTTTTTCGTCAAATGCCGACGGAATGTTCCGTAGCCGTCTCCTTTCGTAAATTTATATGTTTGCGAACAGTATTTACATTTTATATTATACTTACCTTCGACTTCATCACGTACCTTGTCGAAGTGTAGCCACAAGTCCGATGTATTATCTCGGCCCTTCCGTTCCGGCTCATTTGCCGTTGACGTTTCTTCGACACCAGTGGGAGGATGAAGACTTTCTTGTGTTGGGATGTGATCGACGTTCGGAATCGGGATATAGTTGATATTATCGTCGTCGTCTTCCCAACTTGCATACTCACGAGGATCATATTCAGGAATGGGATACTCGGAATCTCCCATAGTCATCTTGCCCTTGTCAGCATTTCTGCTTCCACTTGCCATTTTTGAGAGAATTGATCGGAAATCCGATTGAGAGAATTGAGTCGGGATTGAGAGAATTGGGAGAATTTGAACGATTTGAGAGGATTTCGGAGAGAATTCGAGAGATTGTTCAGAGAATTTGTGACAAAAATGAAAGGGGAAGCATATGTATTTATAAGCAAGAATTATTTTTAATTCTTTTTTTTTTTTGATAAAGCAACGGCCCAAAGGGGGGGGAGGGAGGGTAGTGGCGGGCCCGGGGCGAGAGAACCCAACGGCTCTCTGCCTCCGGGCCCCTTTTTTTTTCTTTTTTTTCTTTTTTTTTATTTTCACGGTTCGGAACCGTGGGCCCGGTCAACGGGCCGGTTCCGTGCCCAAATGGCCCCCTCTACATGCGGGTGCACAATCAATTAATAAATATCCAGAAGTCAATATAATCAAGGGAGCATGCGCCACACAAAATTATTATTATTTTTTTTATTTTCGATTTTTATATGAATGCATGAAAGGCTATACTATATGTGATGCAATGTCGTGATGCAAATGCAAGACTAAGCTAAATGACGTGCAAAAGATGACATGCAAATGAAAATTAACTTCGTGACGTATGAATTAAAATTTTAAATATGCAATTTTAAACTAATGTATAAAGATATGCTTATAGTTTAATTAAATTGATTACGTGATGTTGGAATCAATTAAATTAACCTAAGCATACAATTCTACATGCAATGCAAACTAACATGCAACCTATATGACATGGTATGAGATGACATAGCAAAGATGAATGAAGTGGCATGGATGACGTGGCAAAGATGACATGGCAAGATGACGTGGCAAAGATGAATTTTTTTTTATTTTCGGATGAATTTATTTCCTAAAATAGAACTATGCCAAAATAATTTTTATCTTGCATATTTTAGAGTTTACATTAAACTAAACCCTAATATATTAAAGATAAATTATTTTAAACATGAGATTCTATCAAAACATACAATTTCTATTCTAGTATGCAATCTAACCTAATTATTTACAAAAAAAAAAAAAAGGATTAGATATGCAATGATCTACATGATGCTATTTTTGAAAAGATATGTAATTTTCAAATATGGAAAGTGAATGAATGCAAACCTTTTAGAATTTTCGAGATTACATCATACAACGGATATATTCTAAAAGATATGACAATCAAGCAATTCAAATCAAAAGAGGAAAGTGAATATGTCAATCAATGTCAATCAAGAAAGTGGATATATCAATTAAGTTTTGAAATATTTCGTGAATATTTGAGTCAATCTTTAATTCATAATCCTACGATTAACGATTAAACTCAAATCCTTGTCTAATCGAGTATTCCATCAATAATCCTAAAGATGGACGTTCTCGATCATATGGCAAGTTGTGGATTGGGAAAGAAAATTTTCCTAATCAACCTGTATTTTTAAAAGATATCCACTTTGATGTAATATTCAAGATATTCAAATAAGTCACAAAATAGGCAAGTGAATATATCAAAGTTCAAGACAAGAAATTTACCTTGTCTTGCAAAATTCACACTTTCCTAATTTGGATTTTCAAACCACAAATTGCAGCCCAAGATTTGCCCTCACGGACCTGCTTGATGGGGAACCTTCCATGCACAGCTAGGACAACTTGAGGGACCGGCGGCTCACAGGACTCCACGGGGATTCAAGGTGGGTGTCGCGACCCTCCCTCGGAGCGGAAAGTGAGAGAGGGTTAATGGGTCGCCCTTCCGGCCCGGCTGCGTGTGGACCTTCGGACGCGGGCCTCTCCCAAGGCCCATTACCTAAATCGCAACGGAGGATAAAATCGAGTCAACCTTCGGTGTGGTCTAGTGACATGTGCTACGTGTGCATGCCTCGGAGTCGCCACCAATCGTTTCGTGGAAGGTACGATTGGAAACCCTATCGAATAGTCGGGAGCTTCTACTCGATTTTGCGAGAACCAGAGAAATGGGATCGGGGACTTAGTTACGCCAACTATCGGAGTTGACGCCCTTTCGGTACCTAAGTTGATCGAATTTTTCTAATTTCGAATTTCATGCAGACGAGTGGGGTACGAATCCTAATCTAGGAGTTCATGCAGATGGGAGTAATTATCCTAGCAATCACAATCAATTAAAGTAAATGCGCAAATCAAGGAATTCATAACGTGCGGATAAATCGCATCAAATCAGCGTGGCATTCCTAGTATAGCCCTATTGGCTTAGAGAAGGGACATTCAAAGCATAAGAAGAGATCATGGGTGATTTGGAAGTGATTCGCCCAAGAGGGGCAAAATCGTAATTTTGAGAAAATTTGAGGAAGATTTGCCAAAAGGGGCAAAACCGTCATTTCGGAAGAGATTCGGAGTGAGAAATGTTGAAAATAGGATTGGCCACCTAAACCGTCCCATTTCCTAATTTCCGACATTTTTTGGAAGTCCACAGGAATTTTTGGAGACAAATTACCCCTAAAGGGTAAAATTGTCATTTTTGGAAAGATCGGGAGGAAAAATCTCAAAAATTAGGATTGATCAGTTGATTGTGACCATTCCTCAATTTTTGAGAATTTTTGGAATTTTTGTGAATTTTCTACAATTTTTCCTAATTTTTTTTTTTGATTTTTTAATGATTTATTTATTTACTTTTTTTTTGGACCGGGTCAACCCGGTCAACGGACCGAGTCAACCCGGTCCGTCCAGTCCGGACCCGCGCCCGGACCGGGGTTCACCAAAACGGCGCCGTTTGGGTCTCGGCGCGCGCAAAATTTCGAAAAATCCCGCCTAAAACCGACCGATGGTCTAGGTTGCGCCACGTGGCGCGACGACGACGGCCGGATCCGTTGACTGGAATCGACGGCTCGGATCGAAGATGGACTAAATCCCTACCGCACGATTTAAAGGGACGGATCAACAGTCCGCATCGAATGGAGCTAACAAATCGTGACCGTTCGATCCCGCTATTTTTATTTTCCGAAAATGGTTTTCATTTATTATTTTGAATTTTCGAAATTTTGATCCAATGATCGGAATGGTGACGCGTGGCCAAACCTGGGCCACGCGATCACAAAATATTTTTTATTTTTCGAAAAATGGAATATATTTAAAAAAAATGATTTTTATTTTTTGAAAATCGGAGATCTAGACACGTGGCGTACGGAGAGCCGTCGGATCAATTCGTTTGTTGTAACAGACTTGCCGACGTGGCTGCCACGTAGCTGCCACGTCGGTGACACCTGGGCGTTGACCGAGTCAACTTTCGTTGACCGGTCAACAAATTCGCTCGAGGAGACGACCGGCGCCGACGAACTTCGCCGGCGCCTCGCCGGAACTCGATTCCGACGCGCAACTCAGCTCGAAATGTCACGGTTTTCTCCTCGTTCGATCCCACTGCTAACCTATATCGAAATATCCCAAGTTCAGCCCTAAAAAAAGACTTGAACTAACCTAGACCGGCCTCCAATGTCCGGCCGAACCTGCAACTTCCGGCGATCATAAGAAACAAGACAAAAGCATCTCCAAAACTCAACGATTTTTGCGTCAAACGACTCCTCTTCATCTCTGGAACGACATATATCAATCTTATATTCGTATTCGGACTAAAATCACGTAGATCAAAGGCGACCGGACGTCCATGTCCGGCGAACTTCAAGCAAATCAACTAAGCACATTTTACTATATCGAAACTCCAAACTAATCCATCTAATATCATCCAATGAAGTGTAAGATACTTACCGGCGGGTCCAGCGGCTTCGATTTCGAAGCAAGCGAGTTCGGGAGCTCGAGGTAGGCGGCGGGATTATGAGGTCGACACAAAGGGATTTCATGCACAAAAAGCACAAATAAAGCACAAATGCAGGTTCAGGGGAGTCGCAGGAACATTCTCAGCCAAAGAGCACGGAAAAACAACGATCTATTGTAACCGGACTTCGAGAAATTGAATCTGGAAAACGGCGAGGAAGCTCACCTGTTTCGAGCTTGATGGCGACGGCAGGAAGCTTCAAAATCTTCGCGAGACCGAGAGGACTCGAGTGATGCAATCGGCGAGGAAAGGCGTCGCCCGAGCTGGCCGGCGACGAAGCTTTGAGCTCTCGGTGCTCCCCTCTCTAATGGCGTCCCTCTCCTCTTTTGTTCGCTCTCTCTTCTTTTTTTTTGAATCTGAATCCCCCGCCTCTTGTTTGCGAGCACCTCTCTCCTTTTGTTAATCTTCACCCGTGCTCGCTCTAATTGCCTTTCCTTCTAGATTCTTCTCGAAGCCTTTTCGTTGAAGCAAAACCGTCAAGAAAAATGGCCTCCCCTACTCTATCTTGCGCCGGTGACACTTTGGGGGAGACGATGAACAGCAGCGGGTCGCCAGGTCGGACCCGCCCGACCCTGCAGACCCGGTTCGTGCAATAAATGGCCAAATTGAGCTAGCAATTAACATTTTTTCATAAAATTGATGCCAAAAATCGTGGATTACTTCTGAAAATGAGATTTTCGTGAAAAATACCCCATGAATTGAATGAAAACCCCAAATATTGAGTAGGATCCGAAATTGATTTTTACAAAATTGGAGTCCTTAATGAAGGAATTATCCTCAATTGAGCCTACCATTAGATTCAGAAGGTCAAAAACTATAGGATAGGCGTCTTGGGGTTCCATGGGTGTCTCTCAATGAAATTTAATTTTGAATTTGGCCTTCTAGGGACTAAAATGAAAGAATTTTATGTGCAATTAAGTCCCTAATGCCAAAATTGAGCAAATTAACCTGCAATTGGATCAGAATGTGAAGTGGAATACTAAAGAATCACGTCACAACCTTAATAGTGAAGAAAGAAAAATAAAATGACCCCAAATGGTATTTTTATGTCTAATTTGTGGGGTACATTTGTGAAGGAACACACAAATCCGATTTGGAATTTACAAACTTTAAGAGGTCAAAATGAAAAGGAAATTAAAAGAAAAATATTGACTATTTTTCTGTATTTTTGTGACCTCGAATGGTATTTTTCTTGGCTTTTTTTGGGTATTTTCCTATTTTCTGAAAAATATCAAAAAATGCGAAAAATATGAAAAATTATTTTTTGATCAAAAATGGTTCCTTGAGCTTGGCCAAGGCTACCAAAGTTGATTTTGCAATTTTCTAATTTTTTGTGAATTTTTTTATGAATTTTCGAAAAAAAAAATCGAAAAAAAGATTGATTAAAAATCGGGTGTCAACAACTGCCCCTCTTTGGGAGTGATCTCGTGAGAGGTCACTTCCAAAGATAAGGTGACACCTGAAATCTAATCGACTCGATTGGGAAAAGAGAAAAGAAAGAGTTTTGACAGTTGATCTTCAAGTATTCCCGCCGATAAGCTCTTATCCAAAATGAGACTCCATGCGGTAGATACGAGAGGAGAGTAAGAAAAGATTTACCCGGCGCTTACCCGCCCGAGCTCGAGAGGCTTTCCCGTGAGCGTGAATGGATTCTAGAAGATATCTAGGGATTCATCATCAGAATGTCCTAGGGAGGTTAAGCTCTGACCCGTATGGTAGGTCAAACCATAATGGAATTCCTAATTAATAGAAATGTGAAGACGATCTATCTCGTCTGTGGGATTCGTCAGAAGATTTGATCCGTATGGTGGATCAGCCCATAAAAAGAATTCCTACTTGAAGGGATTCTAGAGACGACCTATCCCGTCTGTAGGATTCGTCGGAGGATTTGATCCGTATGGTAGATCAGCCCAGAAAAAGAATTCCTACTTGAATGGATTCTAGAGACGACCTATCCCGCCCGTGGGATTCATCGGAGGATTTGATCCGTATGGTAGATCAGCCCAGAAAAAGAATTCCTACTTCAAAGGATTCTAAAGACGACCTATCCCGCCCGTGGGATTCGTCAGAGGATCTGATCCGACTGGTGGATCGGTCCGAAAAAGACTCACCTACTAAAAGGTTTTACCCGTAAGATGATTTATCCCACTTTCGGGACTTGTCAAAAATCTTTAGAAAAGGCTTACCTACTAAAAGATTCACCTAATAAGATGACTGATCGGGGATTTATGGGATACCTGAAATCCTGCAGAAAATCGAATCTGAAAGTTCTTTTTAACGAAAGAGGTGCCATTCTGGGATGCGGGGTTACCGAAAATCCTGTAGAAGTTTCAACCTGAAAACTTTTCTCATCAAAAAGTGGAAATTCTTTCTTACCACGAAAGGCGTCCTTTTGGGATCCGGGGTTTCCATGAGTCTTGCAGAAGTTTAAACCTGAAAATTTTTCTCCACAAGAGAAGATTATCAATCTTTTATGGGGAATCATTTATCGAACCGACAAAATTTTTATGACTTGAGCTGAAGTCATGAAAAAGTCTGAATGGATGCATTATGATGTCGGAGGTTATCCAAAACATCTTGCAACATGCTAAAATGATAAAAAATTCCTTGTGAGAAAAGTTTGAATCCAACGATCCGAAACTACCAAAAGAGTTTGGTTAAAACATCCATTGGAGTATTCTCATCAAAGAGGGCTTTTCACCATTTCGAGATAACGGTTTTTCATTTTGAAAGCGCTCAAATTTCCTATTGAACCTATGCCTAGGATTCGGGATCATTCGCAACGCATACATCTTGATCGATCGGGAGGTCTTCGAAAGGACCGTAATGTTGGGCTTGGACAATGGTTTCTAAGTGGGACTCACAATTGAGTCAAGGCTATTTGAACGAAAATCTTCAACATCTGCTCCGGGTTTGCAAGTCAAGAAACCTGCAAAATGAGAAAGAAATGATCTTACTCGTACTTCTTCGAGCTAAGCTTCTACGTTAATCCAAGTGCTTTAATCGGAAAAGACTTTTTAGGGTTGTAACGTAGGTAAGGATTGGGGACCGAAAAAGGCTTATTTTTGGGCCCATAACATGTAAATGGGTGTGTCGTTGGTGATCATTGCAGCTTTACCACCGATACCGACCCTTAGGGATTATCCTTCGAAGAATGTTTCTAATCTTGAAGGTATACCCAAAATTCTTTGGAGAGCATCCTCGGTCTTCGAAGTGCATATTTTGTCTTTAGAGAGCACCTCAATCTCGTCATGATGGTGCAAAATTCTACCTCCGCCGAGGATTTTCTTTTACAACCAAAACTCATTGGAGATAAAGATATCATGGAATCTTTTGATACTTACAAGATCGAACACATGGTTCACCAGTGTACGAATATTTGAATGGGCATTGGCCTTGCTTTTACCAGGCACTTTGCTTTTTCTTGATGCCTAGGATCGGCTTTTTCTTTCTCGCTCTTTTTCAAAATTTCGCCTTTTCCTTTCTTTTTGGGAATAGGATTTTCAATGGTTGTGCTAGATATTCAATTGAAAGTTCTAGCATGCCCCAATATGGGCTTAAGAATTTCTTGTAAATCCTATTTCTTGAACTCTTCTGTTCTTGGAGTGTTGTCGCTCACACCTTGATATATGCAACGATCACCAACGGGGTTCATGAAACGAATATGCAGGCTCAATTGGGCTATGCAAAGGATAAAAGCGTATAAGATAGAGAAACGAATGTTTTTCGTCATCCTAAAGCACTTGAATTATCGTATAAGCAACACACGAAGATTGATGTTAGTCCAAGCAAGAAAATTTCTAACCATTTTCCTCCCGATATTGCCGGATTCACCTCTATTTGACCCCAATGTGGGGTGGTTCTTGACAGGGATAAAGAATGAAACCGCCGTTCAAAGGGGTTATCAATGGTCACCTGTAGTGTTTAAGATAGAGAAATGAACGCCTCCGTCATCTCAATCCATGTAATCGCTGTGAATAACCCCTATGTCCGCAGGTCAAGGTTTCGCTATTCGTTCTCTCAAGTGTGTATGGGACGTGTTTTGATAAGGTTTGCCTCTCGTTTGAGGAAATATCCAATGAATGGTTTAAACAACTCTTGTTGGAAGAGTTTATTTTCTGTTTTTCAATTCATATTCTCAAAGGGAATTTATGGTTCACTCTGCATGTTCTAGCTGTGCTTGAATAACCTCCGTTTTTGAAGATGAATGCAGATGACATGACCAATAAAAAGTCTAATTCCGAAATCAAAGGCCTCTGCGAATTACCGACATTTACAACCGTCTCTCGTCTTGTGAGATGATGGAAAGAATTCTTGCATCTATTCCGACGTCGATCTTTGGTCGTCTTTTGTGCTTGATCGTCATACCTTGGCAAAAAGAAACGATCACTTGATGAGCAATAGGATTGAAATGGAAGTAATGGAACAGATACATATCACCTGTTTTCATTATTTTGAGATAAACAAACCCCTAGTTCTTCTTGAACAGGTTGGGTCTCGGATTTCCTGTTTTTGAACCCCGCAAATTGTTGTGCACGTATGCATGTATGCATGTATGTATGAATGCGATGCAGTAATTCTATGGCGACTCGGATCCTTCGGATGAAAGCCACAATCATTTCCGATTTTATTTCGGGGATAATATTTCTTTACTGCATCAGCGTTTACAGGATATCCCAATTCCTCTCCCTCTGAATTTACAAGAATCAAGGCTCCTCCCGCAAGTACTTTCTTGACAACATATGGCCCCTCGTAATTTGGGGTGAATTTACCCCCCGGATGAGCGGCGTTTGGCGGTGTCTTTCTCACCACGAGATCTCCCACCTCAAAATATCTTGGTTTCACCTTGCGATTGAACGATTTGGCTACTCTTTTCTAATAACTTTGGCCATGACAGATAGCCTTCAGACGCTTTTCGTCAATTAGATTCATTTGCTCGCACCTTTGCTATATCCATTCAGCTTCAGGCAGTTTAACTTCTGATAGTACCCTCAAGGATGGAATCTCCATTTCTACAGGCAAAACTGCTTCCATGCCATAAACCAGGGAATAAGGAGTTGCCCCAGTTGAAGTTCGGATCGAAGTTCGATAAGCCATCAATGCAAAGGGTAGCCTCTCATGCCAATCCCTATAATTTTCTGCAGTTTTCGACAGGATCTTCTTGATGTTTTTGTTTGCTGCTTCAACTGCCCCATTCATCTGCGGGCGATAAGGAGACGAGTTAAGATGTCGAATGCCAAAGTGATCTAGTAGATCGTCGACAACCTTGTTATTCAAATTGGATCCATTGTCCGTGATAATTGCCCGAGGAGACCCGTAGCGAGAGATTATATCTCTCTTAATAAATCTTGCTACGCTTTTTGTAGTGACGTTTGCGTAAGAATTGGCTTCGATCCATTTGGTGAAATAATCAATCGCCACCAGAATAAAGCGATGACCATTTGAAGCAGCAGGGTTTATTAGCCCAATCATATCTATCCCCCACATAGAGAAAGGCCAAGCTTCTGACATTTGATGAAGTTCATTTGGAGGGGCATTAATCCTATCTCCATACATCCGGCATTGATGACATGATCGTACATGTTGGATCGCAATCGACTCCATGGTCATCCAATAATAACCGAGTCGCATGATCTTTTTTGCAAGGAGATGACCATTCATGTAAGGCCCACATACTCTTTCGTGAATCTCTTTCATGATTATGTTCGCTTCCTTGGCGTCTACACACCTGAGCAATACCGAATCAAATGATCTTTTATACAAGGTTTGGCCGCTCACAGAGAATTTGGTAGCCATCTTGGCTATATATTTTTTGTCTCCTACCCGACTCCCTTCGGGAAATTCCCCTTTCGGAAGATAGTTCTTGATATCATGATACCATGGTTCACCATCAAATTCCTCTTCTATCAGCATGCGTAAGTCGGTCCGGGTGATCACATCAATTCTCAAAGGTTTTATATCCAGCCCGTTTGTCACCTGCAACATATAGGCTAATGTTGCCAAGGCGTCCGCAAACCGATTTTGCGTTACGGGCAAGTATTCGAACGATATTTCTTCGAATTCAAAAGCAAGTTCTTCTAGAAACTCATGATACGGGATGAGCTTGGAATCCTTTGTTCTCCATTCTCCTTGAGTTTGAAGAATAATTAGCATAGAATCGACATACACCTGTAATTTTTGCACCTTCATGGAAATGGCTAACTGTAAGCCCAGGATGCATGCTTCGTACTCGGACATATTATTGGTACATGGAAATACCAACTTTGTCGTAACAGGATAATGTTGACCCTCCGGGGATATCGATCTTGCCCCGGTACCAGCTCCCGATAGGTTAACCGCACCATCGAAATACATGGTCCATTTGTCTTCCGTTAATGCCAGGACTTGATCTTTAACTTCTGTTTTATCCGGAATTGGCTCTGACCGAGAGCTTTACGCTAGTAAATCTGCTATAGCGCGTCCCTTAACAGATTTCCGAGGTGAACTTCTTATGTCAAACTCCGACAACATCACCTGCCACTTGACCGGTTTCCCAACCAATGTTGGTTTTTCCAGCAGATACTTAATCGGGTCATTCTCTGTCACCAATTGAATGTGATAATGCAGAGTGTACTGCCTCAATCTGCGAAGTACCCAAACCGTCGCAACACAGGTCCTTTCAACGGGAGAATAATTCATTTCTGAGGTGGTGAACTTTTTGCTCGAGTAGTAAATGGCTCTCTCTTTTCCATCTTTAGGATTAGTTTGTGCCAACAATGCTCCTAGCGACTCTTGATGGATCGTCAAATATAAGGTCAGCGGGTATTCTGGAATAGGTGGTACCCGTGATGGTGGGGAAATCAAATCTTGTTTGATCTTCTCCAATGCCCGATGACATTCGGCATCCCGGACCACTTTGGCGCCTTTCTTCAGAAGTTTGAAAAATGGTCTAGCCGTGTCAGAGAGTTGGCATATAAACCTAGCAATGTAATTCAATTTTCCCGTAAGGCTTCTCACTTGCTTAACTGTCGAGGGAGCGGATATGTCGAGGATTGCTTTTATTTTGGACGGGTCCACCTCAATGCCCCTGTTACTAACCATGAAACCGAGGAACTTTCCAGACCTTGCCCCAAATATGCATTTGTTGGGGTTTAACCTCGGCTTATACTTTCTCAAGCGATCAAACAATTTTCTCAACATTTGGACGTGATCTTCTCCGTGTCCGGATTTGGCGATCATGTCGTCAACATATACTTCGATCTCTTTATGTATCATATCATGAAACAAAGTCACCATAGCCTTTTTGATATGTTGCCCCGGCATTTCTTAGCCCAAAAGGCATAACCTTGTAACAAAAGTTTCCCCAAGGGGTGGTGAATGAAGTTTTATCCTTATCTTCCTCCTTCATCAGTATTTGATTGTATCCAGAGAACCCGTCCATAAACGAAAACAATTCAAACCCCGCTGTGCTATCAACCGTTACGTCGATGTGTGGTAGAGGGAAATCATCTTTCGGGCTTGCTTTATTCAAATCCCGATAATCCACGCATACTCGAATTCTCCCGTCCTTCTTCATGACAGGGACGATGTTAGCAACCCAGTCTGCATAAGGAATGGCTTCAATAAAGCCAACTTTAAGAAGTTTCATCACTTCCTCTTTAATCTTGTCCGAGAGCTCGGGTTTCATCGTTCTGCATGATCGCTTCACTGGTTTGCATCCTGGAATAATGGGTAATGCATGTTCCACAATGTTCGGATCCAATCCTGGCATATTCGCATATGACCATGCAAAGATATCTTGATATTCTTCGAGCAACTCTATAATCCCGGACGCGTCTGCTCGCGATAAATGTCCTCCGATTTTCACTTCCTTGACATTTTCGGATTCTCCAATGTTAACAACAATTGGCTCTTCTTCGATGGGAGGCTTAGATTCTTCAAAATTAACCCAATCCCTCCGGATAGCTATCTGACCCTCGTCTTCTTCTTCTATATTGCAAGAATAATCCCCCTGATGATCGGAGTTGCATAACAACCTAGCATGCATGTTTGGGATGATATGCCCGAAATGTCATGGAAATGGTCAGTATATGCAAATCATAATGGATGATTTTATGGAAAAATCCTTTTTGTTTGTGAAAGACATTTTAAAATCAGAAAATCTAGACAATGGAACTAGTCCTCATATCCTCAGACATCCTTGTTCCAAAAAGATTATTTTGGAAATCGGGAAGCACATGGCAAATCGGGCTTCAAGCTTCGATTCACGAAGACGAGCGTCATCATCAGACCGATTTGTTATTCCACATGTCCTTAATGAAACATGAAAAGTTTTATTGGATGTAAAAAGGACCGCATTACAAAGTGTGCTATTTGGACCAACGGTCGGAGGTCCAATGGCATTTTCCTTTTACATTCAAAGTAAAAAGCACTAAATCAAAATGCGGAAAAGGAATACAGCAGAAATGCAGTAAAGTAACCACAAATGCTAGTAATGAAGGAAAAAACTGCAGAGAAGATCTCTTTACTCAGTAACATCTTCATTTGCCTCGAGCCATTCGACTATCACATTTACGGTGTTGTCCTCAAGGAATGGATTGGTCAGGTCTATGTCTGTCGCAGGGGACCCCATTTCTTCGGCCAGCCATTTGGAATCCTTAGAGAAAAATTGGTTCAACCGATTGACGAACATTTTAGCTTTGCCTTTCCAGGTGGGAGAGCCGATAAAAGAATCACCTCGGCCTCCTCGACGTCCTCGGCTTCCATGGCTTTTGCCTTTGCCTCGGCCTCGGCCTCCATGGTGATTTTTCAGAGTGGCAGGACTGCTGCTATCGATTCCAAAACCCAATCCCGTTCTGTGCTCATTGGACTCGAGTTGTAAAGGAGTGCGGATCCCTTGGCCAAATTTTCCTAGGCCATCTCCCGGAATATATCCATAAGCCAAAAGCATTTTTTCGGGTAGAGCAACTAATTCAGAAAGATCGGGAACTCTTAGCTTGGTCCCAGCTGGTGTATGGACCACGACCACTAGTTCCAAAGAATGATAACTTGCCTCTTCTTTGGCATCGCGCTCTATGTAGGGTATGGCACTGTTCTGATAAGACCGGAAATCCACCTCGCCGTGGACGGTAACAATCTTCCCATCTACTATGAATCGCACCTTTTGATGTAAGCTCGAAGGGACAGCCCCAGCTACATGAATCCACGGCCTTCCCAATAAAAACACAAAAGCACTCGGAAGGTCCATCACCCGGAAATCAATAGAGAATTTGGTCGGGCCTATGACAACATCAAGTTCGATCTCCCCAACCACGATTTTCCTCATTCCGTCAAAAGCCCCGACAGTTGCTTTGGAAGTTCGAATCATCTCTTCTTTTATGCCCAAATTCCTCAACGTGGCCAAAGGGCAAATATTGAAAGCGGATCCATTGTCTATCAACACATGGGCTACTCGTTTCCCATGACACTCTGCGGTAATGTATAGCGCTTTGTTGTGCACTCACCCGTCCATGGGGAAGTCTTCATCCGAAAAGCTTATTTGGTCCTTCAGCAAGATCGCCCCAACAAAGTTCTCCAATTGAGTCTCATCAATCGTCTCGGGGACATGCACCTCATTCAACACCTTCGGGAGTGCTTGTTTGTGCTTTTCCAAATTAATGAACATGTCAAGTAAAGAGATCCGGGCCGGCATTTTCCTCACTTGCTCTATCACCTTGAACTCGCTCGTCTTGACGATGGATAAAAGCTTTTCAGCATCTTCTTTAGTCACCTCTTTCTTTTCGGGTTCAGCTTCCTGCGGGGCATAAAATCTACCCGATCTCATTACAAGATCTATTTCTCCGGTTCCATAATTCCAATGGACCGCTTTGGGGTTATACGGCTCTACCGGTGGAACTTTAATCACCACTGGTGTTACTTTTTCAATTTTGACCTCTGGTTCATCATCCGTCTCATCGTCGAAAAAGCAAATCACTACCGGCTTGACCGGGCGATCGTCTTTACTGTCGCAGCCATCAACTTTATCCAGTCTAATCACAATGGGAGTTACAGTCCCAATCATCCCAATCAGATCATCTAGATCTTCCGAATTATATCCGCACTCGAGCCCTTGGTAAAATACATCGTGCTTCTGAACGGTCGACGAGATTCCTTGATCTAAGGCAATCTCACTATCTCTTTTGCTTGAAGATTCAGCTTCTGCACCTTGAAATTTTTCAGTCAATAAGCTCCTTTCAACCTCTTCGCCCACTCGCACCAAATGAGCGAAAGAATGGAAAGTCGATGGAGGGCTTTACTCAAAAACTTCACGCGAGAGGAGTTCCGGAAAATGTCCCCCCAATTCTTTTTCAGCCACGGGAGTACAAAGGTGCGAAGTTCGCATCTTCTCTTTACATGCATCCATCCCCAGTTCTTCATCTTCTTCGTCGATCATATGGGTCAAATCAACCTTGGTAAAGACTGCCTCAAGATGGGCGAGTTTCCTTAAAGCAAATGATTCGCCAATTTGTTCAGCAGTGGGGGTGACTTCATTTGAAGCCAAAGAGCTCAGAAGTTCTTTCGTTTCCGTCAACAACGCACTCAAATGCCCGAATTGGCAAAACAATCTCGTCATCTTCAGACTTTGTTCATCAATCCGAGTGCGGGGTTCTATAGCATGTGTATCACTCATTGTCCGTGACCGACCTATCGCTGCCATTTGTTGAGAAAAACTTTCCACTTCATGAAAGAAACTAGCTACATGTTCCTCCATGCGAGATAACAGCCCCATAATCTCGGTATTATTCATTGCCCCCGAATCTTTCGGATAAGGTATGACTTCGACAGTATCATCAACTACGTCCGGCTCAATAATTTCATCCATACCTCCCCATCCATCCGGTACAATATCCTCGGCTTTTATGAAAAAGCTAGGAGGAGCGGAGTATTTAACTTTGAAATTGTACCTCCCCGAATCTTCGCCCAAATTGTCCACAATTTCGCCCTTTTCTTGCGCCTCCAATGCGAATCTTTGATCGCCCAAATGCGTCTTCTCGGCCTTCAGGTCATCTCTATCCACTTCGGGCTCGGAATTCGTGATCGGCTCTAGATCCCCCATCAAACTCTCATGAGGAACCTTCCAGGAATCGCCTTGCTCGGTTTTAATCACGAACCGATCCCAATCTAAACTCATAGAAGCAAGCACTCCTTCAAAGGTCTCGTCAATGACATCCGCAACTATCCCGAGGTTCATCAACTTGGAGATACACAACATTTTTCGTTCAATCGACATTTCCCCTTCATTTGGATAAGACGAAGCAATTGCCAAGATGTCGCGCAATTTGTTCATGTTCACCTTGAGCTCTAGGTGATTCTCTTCTTCTCCGTCAAAAATCATCCCTACCACCTGGTGGTCGGGGAGTGGATTCTGCTGTACATTAGGCGCCGTCTTGTCAAACTCCACCAGATGGTTATCAATAAGGGCTTGCACCTTGAGTTTTAGGATGTAACGGTTGTCGACATTGTGTCCTCTCTCCCCCATATGATAGACACACGACCGGCTTTCATCATATCCGGGATATTTCATCGGGTTTGGCCTTGGCGGTTCCTTCGCAACTAAACGCTCCTCCAACAGCATCGGAAGCAACTTGGATAATGGCCTAGGAAGGGGCGTGAACTGCTTAGGAGGTGGCTTCTTCCTCGATTCTTGCACCTTTTACGTCGACCATGACGACCCTCCCCGTGTCGGGTTAGAATTCGAGAACCGTTTGGGCTTCGATGGATTCGGTACAAAGGCAATGTCAACTCCCGCCCCTCCTTCTTTTCTCAACGCATACCGGCGTCTTCTTGGCGCTCCGGGGGCTTTTCTTTCTCTCATGGCCCATTCTAGCCTTTTCGCCACCTTTATCAGATGGACAAATGTCTGACATCCCGACGTGTTCAACCTGTCAAAGTATTCGTATGGGAGTGCCTTTAGAAACAAGTCCACCAATTCATCTTCCGGGATAGACGGTTTAACTTGCGTCGCCAAGGCTCGCCACCTCCGGGCATACGTACGGATCTGCTCGTTTTTTCCCTTCACGGTTCTAAGCAAGTCTTCTCGAGTAGGGGCGGTAGCGGTGTTAAACTTGTACTGATGCAGAAAATCTTCAGCTAAATCCTCCCAACCGTCGTAATCTTCCAAGTCTAACTCGATGAACCAGGCCAAAGCGGCGCACGCCAAACTTTCTTGAAATGTGTTCATTAAGAGAGGGACATAATCCGAATAATGCTCCATCTTGTGCAGATAATATTTCAAGTGAGCACGGGGACAGCCTGTCCCATTGTATTTTCCGACAAATTCCAATTCCTTATAATCCGGAGGCACCTCAATTTTCGCAAAAGGGGAGATCTTATCAAATCTGGCTAACTCATAGCCTTGACCGCTCAGGCACTCTTCGATCTTGGCCAACCTCTTAGCCCCTTCTTCCGTTTTAACCGCAGATTTTCCCTTTTCTTCCTTCTCCAAATTGATAACTACAGGCGACGTTTTAGGTTGTGGATTAACCTGAGGAGCTTGAGTGACTTCAGGAACAGGATGGGCGCCTTCATGTTGCCCCTTGTCGCTAGCGTTAGATGGTGATGGATGAGCGGGATTGTTCGGATCCGGTATCGCTGGCTGTCTTGCATGAGAAGCTTCCAGCAAAGCTTTCATCTCTGTTATCATCGCCACCAGCGAGTTTACTTGTGTCTTGAGCACACCGACCCTCGGGCTCAGTTCTTCTCGCTCCATCCTGGTTCTCAGACGAGTTCTAATACGACCTCTTGGTTGTTCCGTGATTAAAATCACCTGTTTTGAAGAACGAAAATAAAGTAAGAATACTGAAAGGAAGCAATAACAAAGTACTGAATCCTTTTAATTGCATGTTTTCTTTCGATTAATGAGAGAAAGGACTACTTCATGAGCCCTATTCTCATATAAGTAGCTCTTTTCCTCATTCTCCGAGAGAAATCATGTGATTAAAAGAAACGTAATCCATGGCAATAGTTTTAATGCTTCATAAAAAGAAACATCTCAACATGTATATATAAGAAAATCAACCGAGTTCATTACAAACCGAAACCTCAAAGAGTGTTTGAAAGTTAAAATGACATAATGTTTCGATATCCTAAACTTGATGGAATGATTCTATCCAAGTCTGGGACGTTTGGGATCTAGGGTGTCCCGAATATCCCAAGAGAGGTCAAGTTCCCCCATCTGAGACTCCCCATCTTCATGATAAATCGGCGATCTCATATCTTCGGGTACATAGGGCTCCACTCCAGGTATATGAGGAATGATGTACTCCGGCACGTATGGTTCGACAAAGCTACGTCTGATTGTCTTGAAATGGCGGATGTACTCAGGTGATGCCCTATGAAGGTTCATCTCGTCGATCATATCTTCCGGCCACTCTATATCCCCGGTCTGGGATTTCTTCAGGGAATCCTTAATGTATTCAACTTTGGCCTCGAACGGCTCCTTATCTTTGCCTTTGAGAACCTCCTTCGGCATGTCAAAAGAGAAGACTCCTGGTGCAGGCGGTGTCGGCATCTTACGTAAAGCTCCAAACTGTCTGATGACCCTCATCGGATAATATGCAGTAGCTCCGGTAAAGCCCAGAAAAGGAACTAGATCTCCATCACTACAAGTGAGTCGAGCCTTATATATCCTTGGCCATTTAAGCCGCCATCGGAGTTGTTACGGTTTTAAGGTTCTAAGAAATTCTTTCCAATCCTTAAAGTTGAGGTTAGGGATTCGAGGATGAGTTTGAACAAAGGTTCTAAAGGGATTGGTGTGAGGACTAATCTCAATGAAACCCATACGAAGGTTGAATTGTTTGATGTGAGAAGTGAACCACATATATAGAAATCCACTAGAAGCCCTAAAGATTCCCTTATTCCTAGCCTGGAAACGGTTTAGAGACATGAAGGTTTCTGCTAAAATCAAGTTGGAATAATCCCACCCACAACAGACCTGTCTAACTACCACAGCCATAATAGGATCAAAAGTGGTGGCAGAAATAGGAAATAATACGAAGCTAAAGAAGGCTAAGATAAAGACCCTACCCGACTTAGTCCCCTTATCTGCAGGAAGGTTTGAGAACCTATTTATGAGGAAAGCAAAGGAAATACGCCCACAATTGCTCCCGGCATTTAGGGTTACCTCAGAGAGGCTAGTATCTAAGAATTCAGCTAAGGAACTGTCGCGACCCTCCGTCGGAAAATCCGGCGGTGGAGTGTTGACACCTGAATTTTTAGTCGGTTTTCCTTTAGTTTTATTTTCCAAAATTCATTAAAAATTCACAAAAAATCAAAAAATTATAAAATCAACATTGGAAGCCTTGGCCAAGATTAAGGAACCAATTTGGAACAAAAAATAATTTTTCATATTTTTCGCATTTTTTAATATTTTAGGAAAATAGGAAAATACTTGAAAATTCATAAAAAATACTTTTCGAGGTCGCAAAAATACAGAAAAATGTCCAATATTTTTCTTTTAATTCCCTTTTCATATTGACCTCAACAAAAATTGAAAATTGAGTTCAATTTTAGGTGTTTCTTCACAATACCTAGGGTTGAATTTGTATAAAAAATACAAATTGAATCTTTTTATTTGCAATTTTTGCACATTTTGTGTCTAGACATTCAATCGCAGTCCCTTTGAACTTCAATTTGATCAATTGCACCCACAATTGCGCGAATTGCACGAATTAGGCAAAATCCCCAAAATATTTTCAATTTAGTCCCTCAATTGGTCAATTTTTGAAATTACTTTTAATTGAGGGACTATCATTGCACAATTGGACCATCCCTAGTGTTTAGACACATTCTGAATCGATTGGCATGGGTCTCATAGTCCAATTTTATCAATTAGACGTTCAATTTAGTTTTTCCCCAAATTGGGAATTTTGAAAAATTTGGGGTTTTTGTATAAATTGATGGGAAATTTTGGGCAAAACCACTTTTTTAGATGATATTCAGGGTCCTAAGTCCAATTTTGAGGTTTAATTGCAAAAATTCCCAACCAATTTCGTTTAATTTTGAAAATTTTGAAAGTGCAACTATGCAGGCAGGTTCGGACCGGTCGACCACCGGTCGGACCGGTCGAACCGGTCTAGAACGATACTTCTTCTTCCTCGCGCGATTGTCCCATTCTGCGGATTTGAAGGTGGATTTTGATCAACAAATTGAAGGGCAATTCGATCCTAATTGGTCCAATTAATTTGGGGGTTTTGCTCCTCAGGCTGAGACGTGTCCATCTCCACCAACGCCGTGACCAATCGTCGCCGGAGCACGGCGGAGCAGCCGGTCAAAGGCTCGGAGGCCAAAAAGTCAACATTTCACAATCCGCGCCAAATTGGAGCTCGATTCGCGACTAACGGAGAGCCAAACGGAGTGCATTCTTGTGCCCGTCGCCGTCCGACCCTCGGGTGACCAAAATTCGTGCGATTCGCACGTGAATACGTCCCTGCCCGCTCACACCCGAGACGCGCCAAATTTCGAAAATCCAGTATAAAAGGCCAAGAACATTCGCGAAGCAGAAAGAGGCTCATTTTGTGCTCGCCGGACTACCAGAATAGAGAGAGAGTGAGATAGATAGAGAGAGAAGCTCTCGAGTGACTTCCATCGCCGGAGCTTCGAGCAAGTCTGCAAGTACTTCGTCCGGGCGATCCCGAGCAAACCAAAGCGCGCGATCAAGTTTAGAAGCTCGCCTCGAGCTTGAGAGAGTCAATCGCACCACTTTGGATTGTCAAGAAATCCTCCAAATCGGTGAGTTCACTTCTCGAGCTTCGTCTTGTGCGACGATGGCATCATACGGTCTCGAGCATTTTCCTTGAAATTGTTGTGTGCGTTTTACTCTTTGAACTCCACTAACCATGATCGCATCTTGTTTGTGTATTGATTTTGCGTGAAAACCTCGAGTCGAACCTCCATTGCAACTCGGTGCGGCCGAACACCGCGAGACCTTCCTAGCTCATCGCGAGTCCAATCGGGACTCGAGGTAAGTGTCTCGAACTCGTCTTGAGTGTGCCTGAAGCTTTGATTCGATAGTTATGATCTGTGTTGCTTGATTGAGATCTGTGATGCCGCGATTGTATATGCTTTGATTCTCGCAATTGGTTCGGTGAAATTGCTTGATCTTCGAGTATGTTAATACGGACGTTGAGTTGAGTGTTTTGGCGTTGGTTCGGGGTCGATCGGCCGAGGTTTCACCGTTGGATCTCGCCGGAAACCTCGGCCGTCCGTTACGTGTCGTCGCCGTGAAGAAGACGACCGAGCGTGGCATAGTCAACGGGTCAACCGGCCTAGGTGTGTCGTCGTGTGATAGGGCCGGCTAGGATGCGAGTCGGCTCGGCCGTTGGCGCGAGCGGGCGACTCGAGATCCGATCCAACGGCCGAGATTAATCGATGAATTTGATTCTCGGCCGTTGGATCGTTTTATATATATTCGTTTATTAAAAAATTCATAAACGGTGTCGTTTAGCTCGGGGATATGCGGCGTCGTTTTGTCTTTAGATAGGTTTGACGGTCCAGATTAAGTCTAGGATTGATCGTGGCCGTCCATGCATTTAATCGATCCGGCGTCGTTTTAACTAAGGGAGAGATGAACGGCTTAGATTAGATCGAAGTTAGATCGTGACCGCCCGTTTGAATAGGTCAAGTGCGACGTCGTTTTTTTGTAAGCGAGGGCCGAGACGTCGTCGTTTTGCCCGGGCGCGAGTTAATGGGCGAGATCGGATCTGCGAGTTGATCTCGGCCCGTCCATCCATTTTCTTTTATTCGAATATTAGAAATTAGTATTAGAAATTCAAAAAAAAATAATATAGAAAAATAGATACGGCACCGTTTAGTGTGCGGTTGGTTCACGAGTGGGTCCGCGAGCGGTCTGACCGGGTTGACCCGGTCGTTGACCGGATTGACCGGTCCGGTCTATTAATAAAAAATAATATAAAAATAAAAAGAAATTTCCAAAAATCCAAAAAAATTGTAAAAATACTTAGAAAATTCATAAAAATTCCCAGATTTTCATAAAAAATTTCTAAAAATTTGTAGATCGATTCGGGACTCATAAAGTCTGGATCGAAAATTTTTGAGACTACGAGGGTTGATTAATTTCGATCCGGAAAATTTCCAATATTTTTGAAAAATAAATGAAAATTCCAAAAAATAGAAAAAATTAGAAAAATTCCATAAAATCACAAAAAATGGGAAATGGCCACATTCAACTGGCCCGACCCTAATTTTGTGATTTTTGGGTCCCGAACTCCCAAAAATGACCATTCTACCCTTCCGGGCCTTAGCCCCAAATTTTTACCAAATCACCCCGATACCCAAAATTGATTTTTGTGTGGGCCGATAGGGCCATTTTGGACATATCAAACCTTGATTGATTGATTTGATTGCTTGTAATGATTTTGATTGCGCATTAATTCCTCGATTGTGATTGATTAGGATAGAAAATTCCCATCTGCATGAATACTCGAGATTTTTTAGGACCTACCTCATCCGATATCGTATCGCATGAAATCTTAGGTTAGAAAAACAATCAACATCGGTAACCGAAAGGGCGTCAAATTTGAAACTTGGCGTAACCAAGTCCCCGGACCCAAAATCTCTGGTTTTTCGCGGAACCGAACGGTTTCTCCCGACCGCTCGGTAAGGTTTTCCGATCGTACCTTCCAATAAATCGATCGGTGGCGACTCCGAATTGCATGTACACCTCGCACATGCCACTGACCACACAAGGTCAATTTCGATATTTGATAAATTTTACCCGACATCGCGATTCGAGTAATGGGTCTTGGGAGAGACTCGCGATCCCCCATATATATGTCTATAAAAGGAGGGATCGGCTCGTTAGCCCTATTCCACCCCGGAAAGAAATTTCCGGAGGGTCGCGACAGTGCCGGCGACTCCTTTGGGAGATGTCTTTAAGAGGATTTAAGCCGATAAAAATGCTGATTGTTTTCTAACCTCGTTTTCTACGAGATGCTCTTGAAGATGAGGTACGTCCACTAACAAAAAAGTGTTAAATGTTGATGCGAGATGGGAGTTATAAGGGGTGGCGTCTGTGCTAACCATTTTTGATGCGAGATATGGAGTTTTGGATTGTTTGTTTATTTATGCAAATTTTGAAGCGGTGTTTTGAATATAAATTGTGGTGCATGTCTTGCATATTTCGAGGATCACGACACTTTGCACACACAAGCGCCTAAACCCGAGCCGCGAAATCACCTCTTAGGTCGCCATAGATAGGGATCGGTATGCGAAGCTCTTGTGTTTGATTGCACTTGGGTTGACCATATTTGATCCCGCTCGCTATGTAAGATTGATGGTCCTACCCACTTGTTGTTTGATTGCGCTTGTGGGCGGCCCCTCGATTTGTATAGCGGGAGCCTTTTTAGGTCCATACCCGAGCCTTTTTGATTTCTTTAGAGTTAAACCTCACCTGTCTCATGCGCATGTGAAATGGATGGTTGGTATACCTAAAACCAAAAACCAAAAGAGAGTAACATCGGTTGGTAAGGCTTTCTACCCTTTTTATTTTGAACTTGTAAATTTAAATTTTGCATATCATGCATTTTCATTACATATCATCACAATTTGTAAGATCGTTTAAGTGATCGGGGTTGAAAGTCAAATTTTCCTTTTTAGGATAGATGGCGCCCCAAAGTCGTGTTGTTGTACCCGATGTATTCACATGGGAGCGGAGGACCATTCGACGCGAGGGCCGAGTACCCGCTTCATTCCGAATTTTCGGATTTGTTCACGGACGAGAGCTCAACGGACGAAACCGCATCCGTAGCGAGAGTTGCGATTATACCCGATGTGGACGATATTTGGAACTCGAGCGCGAGAAAGAAAGAATCCGGGAGTTATACATGAAGTTGGCAAGAAAACCACGTGCAACCAAGACGGCCCCAAAACACTCCCCGATTAAGAAGAAGGAAATCATCACCATATCCTCCGATGATGAAGAAGATATCAAACTTCCCGAGATAGTAGAGATTTCATCGGATGAGGATACCATTCCCATTTGTCTAGATTAGTACGACTTTGGGGCATTTTCTAGATTTCATTATATTTTGAGTCTATTATGTACTTTCATCGACATTTATTGTCCGAACATCTCTAGATATTATCATGTTCTATCTTTTTGCTTTATTGTATTAGACTTGTAAATTTCATGAGTTGTCAATTTGTGAGCGACTTTTTACCCCGATTACGCTTAAACGATCCTAATCAAATTACATGCCATCTTTGGGTGAGATTTGGTCCATAATTACCCTATTTGGCTTATTTGGGTCAAGTGGGAGTAGTTGACCCTCATGTTACCAAAAGATGACATGGAATTTGGTTAGCGCATTTGCATCACATTACATACATATGCATATTAAAGCTGTGGTAATTGACTTTAGGATCATCATTTTTTGCATTTTTTAGATCATGGGGAATGGAGACATCAAAATCATCCCAATACCGCGCAAGGAACTCGCTATATGGTGGGATCGCCTCGACATCGTCAACAAAGCCTATGTGGAAGGACGTTTGGGACGACTTGTAGATTTGATCAAAGTGGAATACCAACCGGCGCTCATTCAAGCACTAGCCAAGGCATGGGACGCGAACAATGACATTCAACTTTCGAGGATTGGAATTGACCCCTACGCTTGAGGAGTATACCGCTATTATCGGGGCCAAATTTGAAGAACGTATAGCTCAACCCCCCTTTGGACATGGACTCCACTCGTTCGTTATCGAGTTTCCTTCGCCTTAAAACTTCGAAATTGAAAAAGTTTACAAGTCCAATTCCAACAAATTCACATTCTCGTTCCTTTTCGATAACTATTCCTCTCTACCCACCGAAACCGGTCATAAATCGGGAAAGGTGTTTATCTTGGCTTTCTTTGCATTCGTTCTATTCCCGACTTCTAGAACTACTTTTGACCCCTCCATAACCCATATAGCCGGACAAGCGTGTTGTCGGCTGGGATTATTCGTACATGATCTTAGTCGAGACTTTTCTCTCCCTGAATCGTTCCAAGTCTTCAAAAAGGCCGTTTTCCAAGCGTCTAGCGGATTACTCCACTTGTGGTTCACCTCTCATATAAAGACTTTCCAACTCCGGGTGGGGTGTTATGAGATCAATGAGCACGTTCACCCCCTTAGATCCTTCCTTAAGTGTCAATCCCTTGTACCCAAATACTCATTCAAAAAGTGGGTTGAGCTATTGGACAATTTGAAACCCGAGCATATTAGATGGCGTTTGACTTGGCCCAAGATCGTAGAAGCTCGCATTTCGGGTATTGAAGATAACCCTATTCCCTTATTGGGATGTCTGGCGCTTGTGGCGTATTACCCCATTCGAGTGGTGAGGCAATTTGGAGTTCTACAAGAGATACCACCGGATGTTTGTCCCGGGATTTTCTCATTTGATATGACACGAGGAAAGCTCACTAAGGAAACAAAGGAGTTGTATCGGGCTCGGATCAAGCTTATCCTTCATGCTTTGAAGAACTCCCCGCTGCAACAAGTTGAGTGGCCGGATTATTTGGATAATGAGATGAACATTCATAGAGCTTCCAAGGAGTATATCAAGAAGTTTAAGGAGTATCGCCAATCAATGGTAGAGCCATATGTACCCGAGTGCGTATCTCCTCGGATTGAAGAAGTGGAGTCATATGAGCCGGAGTACATAGTACCATATGTACCGGGAGTAGAACCATACATTCTCGAGGATCCGGAGCGGTGGATGTCGGAAGAAGGAGAAGACCCATACTTGTGGGATTCCGATGGATCGAAGAGCAAGAAGAGTGGAAGCGTCCCCGACTTGGATAGATCCATTCCCCCATTTAGATTTTACATATTTGTTATCTTTTAGATACTTTTGAACAATTTGGTTTGTAATAAATACATACTATTTCTTTTATGAGCATTTCATGCATACATATAGAAAAGTCAATTACCACGGATCAATGTCTCCAATCCTTTAATATTTCCCATGCTTGATTTGATATCCACGAAAACAGGTGAGCGATAAATACGAGGACTCGTAGCAAAACGCGCAAGTTAAGGATGGAACAAGAAGAGCTCGCACCTCGTGTGGGTAATCCGGAGAATCAAATGAATGTGATCGCCACAATGGTGGCGGAGATGAAAGAGCAATGATGATTGCAAGCCAGGGGAGATACCCCGTTGACCCTAATTCTCAAGCTCTGTGGGGCCATCCGATGGAGCAAACGCTAATCCGGCGCCCGCCGCTAATCCAACTACGAATCCGGAAAGACCGCCTAAGGATCCTCCCATTGTGATTGACCCGGAGAAAAAGGAGAAGCAAGTCCTCAAAATGGAAGAGGAAATTAAGAGGCTCGCTAAGATCGAAGAGTGTTTGGCGAGTCAAGGTTATGAGCTCTCGAGATTCGACAAGGTTGCACCGTTCGAAAAGATAGAGGTTCTGGCGATTACAAGGAACCGAGACTTTGTAAGAAGATATAATGGGACCGGGTGTCCCAAGGCGCACTTGAAGTATTACTTGCGCCGAATGTCGCGATTCTCCGACAACATTCCACTCTTGGTTAACACTTTCCGGGAAAGCCTATGCAGGGCGGCCCGGCGTGGTTCATTGAATTGGAGCCGAGAGAGGCTCGCCGATTGGGATAAGCGGCGAGACGAGTTCCTTCGGCAATACAAATTTAACACTTTGACCGCCCTAACTAGAGAGGACCTTTTAAGGACCGTAAAAGGAAAGAGCGAGGCCGTTCGCGCCTACGCCCGAGAGATGGAGAGCACCTTGGGTGTGCGGGTAAAGCCACCCGTCCCGGAAGAAGAACTAATAGATCTGTTTCTCAAGGCCCTTCCATTTGAATTTTTCGACAAACCGAACACCTCCGGGTGTCGGACATTTGCGCACCTAATCAAGGTGGCGGAACGCCACGAGTGGGCATTAAGAGAGAAGAAGATACACGAGGCGCCTTTCAAACGCCAATACCCTTTGAGAAGGGATATTAGGGAGCAAAGCTGGAGAAGTAGCCTTTGTCCCTAACCCGCGAAAGCCCAGAAATTTCTCGCCTTCAATTCCTACCCAAGGAACGTCCTCCTGGACTACTTCCAAACCACCGAATTCAGAAAAAAGAACCCGAGTTGTTTTTACCCCACTACCCCGACCCTTATCCAAATTGTTACCCATGCTATTGGAAAATCGCTTAGTTGCAAAAGAGCCACCTAGAGCTCACCCGCCAAGATTTCCTGGGTATGATGAGACCCGGACGTGCGTATACCATATGGGAGAAAGGGGGGCATAACGCGGACAAGCTGTCTCGCTTTGAAGTTCAAGGTGCGAAGCATTGATCGACGGAAAAGTTCTAGAGTTTGATAAAGCCGAACCAAATGTGCGGCGGAACCCGCTACACGAGCATCGCGAGGTGAACGCGATTTTGGAGGTGAAGAGGATGAGGTTACGGAATTCATAGTGGACATGAGTAAAATGCGGGATATCTTGACATTGGCCTCGCAATATCCGGAAGGAGAGAGTATTTCCGGGAGCAAAAAGAGGCTTGCTTGGAAAAATTGATTAGCTTGGGCGTCATAGGAAGAATGGAAGATGTCGCTTTCAAGGGGACCTACGTGGCGGTAGACATCTTTGTCCCGAGGAGTTCGCAATGAAACCTACGAGGGGAGCTCTTTTGAAAATACCCTCGGGATATTTGATGAGCATCAAAGATGGTCAAGAAATTGAAGAGATAGACGAATATGAAGTCCGTCTGGATAAGGCCCGCCGAGGCGATAGAAGATTTTGCGAGAAAGCCCTAGAGAGGGGCGAAATAGTTGATAACCTGGGGGAAGATAGTGGTGGGTACAACTTTAAAGTGCTATATTCGGCGCCCCAGAGTTTCTTTGTTGACTCTGGAGATGTAGTCCCCGATGGGTGGGGTGGAATGGATGACCCCGCAAGCGATGAATTTGTGGGAACGATCGATGAAGTTAAGGACCAAGCGGGCTCCTCGGAATGAACAGGGGAGAATCGAGAGGTCGATATGCGACTTTCTAATGCGGAGACGCACATGCGTCATTTAACAACTATGGTAGCGATTTATCGCAATTGACGACCAAAAGGAATACTATGGCGATAGAAGAAAGCGTGCGGATGCGGAGATACGGCGGACCATGGAGACACGGGAATCGAAAGATCGTTCTACTTTGCAAGAGCAAGGAGATGACGTGTCGAGGAAAATGGATGAGTTGAAGGAGCTGATTACGCCACTTACTCAAGCAAGAAACGTCCCGCCTCAAGGTGCGAACCCGAGAGTGACCTTCCGCACGAGTATAATGGCGCCAGGTGTCCTCGGCGCATATCTCATATTATCTCCGCCAAATGATTGGCCACCATGAAGATGATGAAACATTGATCCGGAATTTCGGACATAGTTTAACGGGCCCCGCATTAGCATGGTTTCGAGTTAATTGACCTAGGCCGGGTCCCGTGGGAGGATTTATCGGAGCACTTCTTACGTCACTTTGAAGGCTGGGATTAGGGGTTATTTCACTAAGGCTAATTTGTTGAACATCCGGAAAGGTGAAGATGAGAGTTTTGAGCTCTTTGCAAGAAGGTGGAAGAAACACGTTTGTGATGGTGCAACCGCCGCTGTTGGAGAGAGAAATGCTTGGAGTTTGTACTAAAGTCACTTCCGGCGGAATACTTTGATCGCATGTATGCATACACGTACTCATCGTTCCAACATCTGGTGGAGATTGGCATGAGGATTGAAGGGATTATCTCGAGAGTCGAAGAGAAAGGCGAGAGGATTTCGATGAAGAAAATGCCACGCTTGGTAAGGCCAGGTCGAACATAACCACGATGACGTTCATGAGGATGAAATGATTGGGATGGTAGATGCCCCAATTCGTTTTGTGATTGATTTGAACAAAGTTGATAGGCTGGGAGTTAGAAGCTTCTAGTTCGGAAAAACCATCAACATCGAATCACTACCGGAAAAGATCATACCGGTGAGGATTAAATTACCGCACTTGTGGAAGAGTACAACTCAAGGGCGGTTCATTGGGATTATGGAGCGGGCGAGATTGACGCCATAATGAGATCCGGAAGATGTTATCCCCGAGAGAAGTGGATTACGAAAAGAGAATCCCAAGCTGCGGAAGAGGTTGAGAAGTTGCAATCGGTCGTGAGGACCGGTGAATATGATGTCGTTGACCAAGCTGCGGAAGATGCCCGCACAGATTTCCTTCTTGGATCTCTTCAAAAATTCTGAAAAGCACAAAGACGCCCTTTTGAAGGTCTTTGGATGAGGTGCATGTTCCGAGAGACAATTAACGAAGTGCAATTGGGAGACTTTGTGGGTGCTATCCTTCGAAGGACCGGATATCCTTCTCGGACGAAGACTTCCCGAAAGAAGGGCGGGTCCACAACAAAGCCCTTTACATAGGCGTGTGAGGTGTCACGGAAAAGAGGTGCCTCACGTCTTGATTGATAATGGTTCCGCTTTCAACTTTGTGTCCACTAAGCACTTTGAGAAGCTTGGGGATCAATGAAGATTTTGTGAAGACATCCAAGGCCACCATCCGATCATTTGATGGAGTCTCCAAGAATGTTGTAGGAGAGATCGAATTGGACATTGTCATTGGACCGGTAACATTTTCTATACCGTTCCAAGTATTGGATATTCCAAGCGCCTTCACCTTGCTCCTGGGAAGACCGTGGATTCATGTGTGCGGAGCGGTACCTTCCTCTCTGCATCAAAAGTTAAAATTTGTGGTCAAGGGTCAATTGATCACCGTCCATGGCGAGACAGGGCATCGAGCCGCTTTAAAAGGGATGGTCCCATACATTGAACCCTCAAAAGAGGAGGAGCTGAGTTATCACACCTTTGACATTGTATCATCATGCATGTGTCACCGGATGCAAAGGTGGCTATACCGAGCTTTCGAAACCTGCGACTATGGCGGGAAAAGTGCTACTCTCGAATGGATTTATTCCGGGTCTTGGATTAGGGAAACATGGTCGGGGAATCCGTAACCCTTTGAATTTGGACTCAAATGACCACAAGGTTGGTGCGGGTTATAATGGAATAGCGAAAAATAACACCGGTCGAGGCCGAGGTCAAAACAATTGTTATGGAGACCGTGGACGCCGTGGGCGCCAAGGTGGCCGTTTCATAGGCACCGATGTATGGAAAGCTAGAGGAAAAATGCTCCTAAACCCTTTATTCGAGGTATTCTCTAAGGGAGGCAAATGGCTGGAAGATGAGGACATTTACGAGAATGCGAGCCGGACTTATTCAACCCGTTCTGGATAATCGGGTGAACGTGATAATTGAGTGGCTGAACGATGATTTCCCCACCCCCGAGTAAAAGGCTCTTTCGAACTTTATCTTTTAATGCATTTTGATTACTCCACTTGCTTTAAAACTTTTTGAATGTTTTAGCACCCTTTGGGTCACATCTTTGTGATCCGGGAAGTGCGATCTTGTATTGTTCTTAGTTGCATCTATTAATGAAAATCATCACAAACTTGATTACGGACATGTGGAGTAACGGATTGGTCCGATGATGACAATTGATTCTACCATGAAACTTGAGGCACGATCCGCCATATGATCTTGGATTTTAAATAGCTTTTGAGAACCGGGATGTCCGGAAGATCGTGGACTAGTTCTCCTTTCTTTGTCTAAAAAAATTGGAATTTGAAAAATGTTTTCATGATAAAAATCATGCATCCTTCAATTTTATCATCTTTAAATACTAACCTTTCATGGTGCATTTCGGGCATGTCATCCCACCCATACATAACGAGGTTAATATGTGACTCGAGATCAGCTCGATGACTATGCATGCGAAGTTGATATAGACGAGGTTGATGTGAGCGATATCAAGAAAGAATGGGATTGTTTCGAAGAATCTAAGCCTCCTATTTCCGAAGAACCTATCACTATTAATTTGGGAGATTACATTGCGTCAAGGAAGTGAAAATAGGAGGACACTGTCTGCGGCGAGATATTTTAAGAATGACGGTGTTACTCAAGGAATATCAAGATATCTTCGCACGGTCGTATCTTGACATGCCGGGTCTAGATCGTGAGATTGTGGAGCATGCTTTGCCCACAGATCCTTCTTGCACACCCGGTAAATCAATCACCCGGAAGAATGAATCTGAGCCGGCGGATAAAATCAAGGAAGAGGTGATGAAGCTCCTTAAAGTTGGATTTATCGAGGCTGTCCCATATCTTTGATTGGGTCGCCAATATCGTACCGATTAAGAAGAAGGATGGGAGAATTAGAATATGCGTGGATTATCGGGACTTGAACAAAGCTAGTCCCAAGGATGATTTTCCCCTACCGCACATTGATGTGCTCGTCGACGATCTTGCGGGTTTTGAATTGTTCTCCTTTATGGATGGATTCTCGGGATATAATCGAGATCATGCTTGAAGGAAGAAGATAAGATCAAGACCTCATTCACTACACAATGGGGAACTTTTTGTTACAAGGTGATGCCATTTGGGTTGAAAAATGCGAGGTGCAACATATCGAGAGGGCTATGGTGACCCTTTTTCATGATATGATACATAAGGAGATCGAGGTCTATGTGGATGATATGATTGCCAAGTCCAAGCCTGGAGAAGACCATGTTAAAGTCTTTGAAGAAGTTATTTGATCGATTGAGAAAGTATAAGCTCAAGTTGAATCTGCGAAATGCGTATTTGGCGCAAGATCCGGAAAGGCTGCTAGGATTTGTGGTGAGCGGCCGTGGTATTGAAATTGACCCTTCCAAGATTAAAGCCATATGGGAAATAGGAACTCCTGTTCTTGTTAAAGAAGTAAGGGGTTTCTTGGGAAGATTGAATTATATATCCAGATTCATATCCCAACTATCGAAACGGCGAAACCCTTCTTCAAGTTGCTAAAGAAAGGTGCAAAGGTGAAATGGGATGCGGAATGCCAACAAGCATTTGAGAAGATCAAGGAATATCTGGTACAACCTCCGGTATTGGTACCTCCTATCCCTAACATTCCTCTAACTCTATATCGACGAGTTAATGATGAATCCACGGGAGCTTTACTTGCCCAAACTAACCCCAAAGATCGTAAAGAGCGGGCCATATATTATTTGAGCAAAAAGTTTACAACATCGAAGTCAAGTATCCAGCGGTGGAAAGGACTTGCGTAGCATTGGTGCAGGTCCTCCACGAGATTGAGGCGATATACGCTTGCATTATCATATAGAATTGGTCACCGAGAATGACCCCATCAAATACCTTTTGGAGAAACCAACGTTGTTGGGAAAGATGGCTAAATGGCAAATACTGCTTTCGAGTTCGATATCAAAACCTCTCCCCAAAAAATCTGTCAAGGGAAGAGCGATTGCGATATGCTAGGCGAGAACCCTCCTAAGGACGTTTCGAGCAAAACAAGGGAGGTCAAATCCTGAATATATCGAAGACAAATGGACAATGTACTTCGACGGCGCAGTGAACCTCACTTGGATCGAGTCTTTGGGCGGTTTTGATATCCCCCGAAGATCAACATTATCCGGTTTCAGCCAAGTTGGTATTCCCCTGCACCAACAACATTTCGAATATGAAGCACTGCATACTAGGATTACAATTGGCCATCTCATTAAAGGTGAAGAAGCTACTTGGTATATGGAGATTCCATGCTAATCATTTTACAAACTCAAGGGGAGTGGAAGACAAAGGATCCCAAGCTTATTCCTTATCATAAGTACCTCGAGGAGGCGATCCAACATTTTGAGGAGATCACTTTTGAATATCTGCCGAGAACTCGGAACCATTTTGCTGATGCTTTGGCCACATTATCAGCCATGTTACAAGTGCAAAATGGTCTTGAGATAGAGCCATTAAGGATTGATATCTTTGAGCAACCCGCATCTTGCATGGTCATTGAAGAAGAACCTGACGAAGAACCGTGGTATCATGACATCAAGAATTACCTGCTGAAGGGCGAGTTCCCTGAGACGATCAACCGAGAAGATAAAAAGTACATAAGCAAGATGGCATCTAAATTTTTCCTCGGCGGACGAGATCCTATACAAGAGATCCTTTGACTCGGTCCTGTCCGAGGTGCGTGAATTCCAAAGAAGCAAATCTCATTATGAAAGAGATTCATGAAGGGGAATGCGGACCGCATATGAATGGCCACCTCCTCGCCAAGAAGATTATGAGACTCGGATATTCTTGGATGACTATCGAGTCGGATTGCAACCAGCATGTTAGATCCTGTCATCAATGCCGGGTATACGGCGACAGGATAAATGCGCCGCCAACCGAGCTACATCAAATGTCGAGCCATGGCCGTTCCGCATGTGGGGAATTGATATGATCGGCCCTATCAACCCAAAGGCCTCAAACGGACATCGTTTCATTTTGGTGGCTATTGATTATTTCACCAAATGGATTGAAGCTAGCTCATATGCCAATGTCACCGCGAATAGTGTGGCCAAGTTCATCAAGCGAGATATCATCTCAAGATATGGAGTGCCAAGAGCCATCATTACGACAATGGCTCAAATTTGAACAACAAGGTAGTCGATCAATTGTTGGAACAATTTAAGGTACGACACCTAAATTCTTCACCTTACCGCCCACAAATGAATGGAGCGTGGAAGCGGCGAACAAGAACATCAAGAAGATATTGGCCAAAGCTGTGAGAAATATCGAGATTGGCATGAGAGATTGCCATATGCTCTCATGGCCTACCGAACTTCGATTCGTACTTCGGCCAGGGGCAACTCCCTACTCTTTGGTATACGGTATGGAAGCGATCCTACCGGTAGAAGTGGAAATCCCCTCTTTAAGGATCCTGTCTCAAGTTGAGCTCACGGAAGAGGAGTGGAACCGACGAGACGTGAACAATTGAATTTGATTGATGAAAAACGATTAAGGGCCATCTGTCATGGTCGAGCTACCGGGAAGAAAGTGGCGAGCTTTTAACAAGAAGGTCAAGCCCAGAAATTTTGAAACAGGGGATGCTAGTTGTGAAGAAAATGCTCCCAAATGCACAACACCCGGGAGGCAAATTTACGCCAAATTATGAAGGCCCCTACGTGATTCGAAAGTCTTATCCGGGGGAGCTCTTATACTTGTAAACATGGATGGAGAAGAGTTGGCAAGTCCGGTGAATTCGGATGCCGTGAAGAGATATTTTCCTTGAAATAAATTGAGCTTCAGAGCGATTAATGAGCGGATCCGAGTCACATAGAATTTTGCATTCGCATGACATCTGCATACATGCATTTGCATACGTTTGTATTTTGCGGAGTAAGCCGGGAATCACGAAGAACCTTGCGAGAGGAACAAGAATCAACATCCGAAGGAGACGGGAGGAAGTCGCCGGGATTTGAAATTTGGAATGTGATCGGAAATTTTGAACATCTTTGAATTAATTGATCCCTTTTGTTTTTTACGGGAAACGAGAGTCAACATCCGGAGGAAATGAGAAGAAATCGCTTGGAACTTAAAATTTTGTATATCTTTGACTAATTGATTCCTTTTGTTTTTTACGGGAAACGGGAGTCAACATCTGAAGGAGGAAACGGGAGTCAACATTCGAAGGAGGTAGAACGAAGTCGCATCGGGATTTGAAATTTTGAATATCTTTGATGATCGATTCCTTTTGTTTTTTACGGGAAACGGGAGTCAACGTCCGAAGGAGACAAGAAAAAACCGCTTGAACTTAAAATTTTAAATGTTTTGAACTGATTGTTTCCTTTTGTTTTACGGGGAACAGCAGTCAATATTTGAAGAAGACGGGTTTGAGGTTCTCCTCCTTTACAAAGTATTTTCATACACCGTCGTGCTTGAAATTAAGAAAAATTTGGATTTGCAAAGCAACGAGCTCTTTCAAAGAAACATTCCTTTCAAATTTCGAAACGTCTTTTGAATACCCTCTCAATGAAGATTTTTGCGAATGATGAATTTTTGATGAAATACCACGAGTTTCTATAAAAGGGCATGCTTTGAAAGCTTTTCAAAAGAATGATCCTTCAAATGAGAAGAGGCAAACTTTGTCCTCAAACACGTCCCCGATACACTTGAGTGATGAGTGAGAGTGATGGAGCGAAAGAGCTTAATTTTGGGACGTAGGGGTCATTCGCGGTGATTACATGGATTGAAATGATGAAAGGCATTTCCATTTCAAAATTATCCATACACATTTATATCCCTTGATAACCAATCGAGAGCCAAAAGGGGAATTTTATGAATATAACCACTGTCGAAGAACCACCCCACACCGGGGCATGTTTGGGGGTTCATTGGATGATTCCTTGGAGAAAAGATCGGGTAAGACTTTATTGTGCTAACCTGCATCAATCTTTTTGTGATAGCTTCAGGTGATTTCTAGCAAAGACTTGGAACACCTCAAAGTGAAGAAAAGCATTTCATTTCTATATCCCCAAACACTTACCCTTTGAAGAGCCAATTTGAGCCATTGAATTCTCATTTCTAAACCCTTGTTGGTGATCACCTCCCTACACTGGGGCAAATAAAGGAATAACCAGCAATGAATCAAAAAGCATGATCGGAAGAACTTTGAATTTTGATACCGGTCTCCAAAAGAGCCGATCAATGCAAAGATTGATGAAAGGGTTAGAAAAAGCAAAGTGCCTGGTAAAAGCAAGGCCAAAGCCCATGAAAAGAGCACCCTGGAAAGAGATAAATCTTAAAGAAAAATCATTAAGATGAAAAGAGGAAAATCCTCAAAGTCAATTGAGCAAAAAATGATCATGAATCTATTCAAAAAGCAAATGAAAGCTGGAAAAATGTCAAGGTGATCACCAAAGTTCACCCCTCTTTGAAAATATAGCCGTCCTTAAAGGGCCCACCTTAAGCCAAAATACAACTTTGTCACCAAAACTTTTCCGATCTAAGAGGTGTTTCGGGTTGATGCAAGAGATCACACGGGAAGCTACCGCTTAAAGAGGTAAGTACAATCCTGTCTTATCATGTCTTCGGGGTTCTTGACTTGTAGACCCGAAGAAGCTATTTTTGATCAAGATTCATTTCTAAACCTTAAATTGAATATCCATTGATAAGCCTTTGACCTGGCACTGAATTACGGTCCCTTTTAAAATGCCTTCTACGATTAGTCGGATTGTATGCATCTCGAATGATCCCGAAACCTCAAGGTTAGGTTTCTTGTGAGCGATTTGAATTTTAAGAAAAAGCCTTTCCAAAACGGTGAGAAGCCCTCTTGGATGAAGGAAAATCCTTTTGAAAATTTTTTAAAACAACCTTTTTGAAGAACACTCGGGATGTGTCATTCAAAATCCATCCTCGATGGAGATTTGAAATTGTGATTGGACACATTTCCCTCACAAATACACTTTGAAAATTTGTCTAGAATTCTTAAATTTCTCCCAAGAACTTAAAGTTGTCATACTAATGATGTTTGATTGAACTTTCTGCGGGTTCCCTGGTGACCCCAAATCCTCGGAAAAGTTGCATTTTAAAGATTTGATTAACTTGGATTTTCTGCGGGTCTTTTGGCATCCCCGGGTCCTCGAGATCCTCTGCTTATTTGAAAATTTGAAATAGGGTTTGAGCTCTGTAGGTACACTAGTCAACCTAGGTCCTCAGATGGCACCCTCTCGGACGGTTAGTAGCTGGAGAGACGAAAACCGATCTGCCTTTTTGAAAATTTGAAATAGGGTTTGAGCTACGTAGGTACACTAGTCAACCTAGGTCCTCGAGATGGCACCCTCTCGGACGGTTAGTAGCTGGAGAGACGAAAACCGATCTGCCTTTTTGAAAATTTGAAATAGGGTTTGAGCTACGTAGGTACACTAGTCAACCTAGGTCCTCGGATGGCACCCTCTCGGACGGTTAGTAGCTGGAGAGACGAAAACCGATCTGCCTTTTTGAAAATTTGAAATAGGGTTTGAGCTCTGTAGGTACACTAGTCAACCTAGGTCCTCAGATGGCACCCTCTCGGACGGTTAGTAGCTGGAGAGACGAAAACCGATCTGCCTTTTTGAAAATTTGAAATAGGGTTTGAGCTCCGTAGGTACACTAGTCAACCTAGGTCCTCAGATGGCACCCTCTCGGACGGTTAGTAGCTGGAGAGACGAAAACCGATCTGCCTTTTTGAAAATTTGAAATAGGGTTTGAGCTCTGTAGGTACACTAGTCAACCTAGGTCCTCAGATGGCACCCTCTCGGACGGTTAGTAGGCTTTGGAGAGACGAAAGCCGATCTGCTTTTTAGATGGTGAGTCCCCGCATGGAGGATAGCCAATCTCTTTTAAATAGGTGAAACCCCTTTGTTACAAGGGTGAACCTCCCCCTCAGACGGTTAGTAGTCTGGAGAGACGAAAGCCGATCTGCTTTTTAGATGGTGAGTCCCCGCATGGAGGATAGCCAATCTCTTTTAAATAGGTGAAACCCCTTTGTTACAAGGGTGAACCTCCCCCCCTCGGACGGTTAGTAGCTGGAGAGACGAAAGCCGATCTGCTTTTTAGATGGTGAGTCCCCGCATGGAGGATAGCCAATCTCTTTTAAATAGGTGAAACCCCTTTGTTACAAGGGTGAACCTCCCCTTTCAGACGGTGAGTAGCTGGAGAGACGAAAGCCGATCTGCCCCCTTTTTAAATGATGAATCCCTAGTGGATAGTCAAACCCATTTTAAATAGGTAAAACCCCTTTGTTACAAGGGTGAACCTTCCCCACAAATCTTCAAATCACCACTCGACACTAGACGGACGCTAACCATTGCAAAATCGCGCCAAACCGTCCACAGGTAATTCCGTACACTCGACTTTTCAACCTCGGATCAACAAATCTCAAACCATAGACAGGTGAGCTACGGGTAAGTATCTCTCTCTTCTCATCTCCCTTTCACATAAGACGAGCATGAACTGAAATAATTCCCCACAGAGTTAGAGCGTAAACGGCAGAGGTAAAGCAATTTGATGTCAAGACTTTTTTTTTCTTTAGATTTTTCCCCAGCAGAGTCGACAAAAGATCCAGGTGTCACCTTGTCTTTGAAAGCAACCTCTAACCAAGATTACTTTCAAAGAGGGGCATCTGTTGACACCTGAATTTTTAGTCAGTTTTCCTTTAGTTTTATTTTCCAAAATTCATTAAAAATTCACAAAAAATCAAAAAATTATAAAATCAACATTGGAAGCCTTGGCCAAGATTAAGGAACCAATTTGGAACAAAAAATAATTTTTCATATTTTTCGCATTTTTTAATATTTTAGGAAAATAGGAAAATACTTGAAAATTCATAAAAAATACTTTTCGAGGTCGCAAAAATACAGAAAAATGTCCAATATTTTTATTTTAATTCCCTTTTCATATTGACCTCAACAAAAATCGAAAATTGAGTTCAATTTTAGGTGTTTCTTCACAATACCTAGGGTTGAATTTGTATAAAAAATACAAATTGAATCTTTTATTTGCAATTTTTGCACATTTTGTGTCTAGACATTCAATCGCAGTCCCTTTGAACTTCAATTTGATCAATTGCACCCACAATTGCGCGAATTGCACGAATTAGGCAAAATCCCCAAAATATTTTCAATTTAGTCCCTCAATTGGTCAATTTTTGAAATTACTTTTAATTGAGGGACTATCATTGCACAATTGGACCATCCCTAGTGTTTAGACACATTCTGAATCGATTGGCATGGGTCTCATAGTCCAATTTTATCAATTAGACGTTCAATTTAGTTTTTCCCCAAATTGGGAATTTTGAAAAATTTGGGGGTTTTGTATAAATTGATGGGAAATTTTGGGCAAAACCACTTTTTTAGATGATATTCAGGGTCCTAAGTCCAATTTTGAGGTTTAATTGCAAAAATTCCCAACCAATTTCGTTTAATTTTGAAAATTTTGAAAGTGCAAGCTGCGAACAGGTTCGAGGCCGGTCGACCACCGGTCGGACCGGTCGAACCGGTCTAGAACAGTACTTCTTCTTCCTCGCGCGATTGTCCCATTCTGCAGATTTGAAGGTGGATTTTGATCAACAAATTGAAGGGCAATTCGATCCTAATTGGTCCAATTAATGTGGGGGTTTTGCTCCTCGGGCTGAGACGTGTCCATCTCCACCAACGCCGTGACCAATCGTCGCCGGAGCACGGCGGAGCAGCCGGTCAAAGGCTCGGAGGCCAAAAAGTCAACATTTCACAATCCGCGCCAAATTGGAGCTCGATTCGCGACTAACGGAGAGCCAAACGGAGTGCATTCTTGTGCCGTCGCCGTCCGACCTCGGGTGACCAAAATTCGTGCGATTCGCACGTGAATACGTCCCCGCCCGGCTCACACCCGAGACGCGCCAAATTTCGAAAATCCAAGTATAAAAGGCCAAGAACATTCGCGAAGCAGAAAGAGGCTCATTTTGTGCTCGCCGGACTACCAGAATAGAGAGAGAGTGAGATAGATAGAGAGAGAAGCTCTCGAGTGACTTCCATCGCCGGAGCTTCGAGCAAGTCTGCAAGTACTTCGTCCGGGCTGATCCGAGCAAACCAAAGCGCGCGATCAAGTTTAGAAGCTCGCCTGAGCTTGAGAGAGTCAATCGCACCAGTTGGATTGTCAAGAAATCCTCCAAATCGGTGAGTTCACTTCTCGAGCTTCGTGCTGTGCGACGATGGCATCATACGGTCTCGAGCATTTTCCTTGAAATTGTTGTGTGCGTTTTACTCTTTGAACTCCACTAACCATGATCGCATCTTGTTTGTGTATTGATTTTGCGTGAAAACCTCGAGTCGAACCTCCATTGCAACTCGGTGCGGCCGAACACCGGCGAGACCTTCCTAGCCATCGCGAGTCCAATCGGGACTCGAGGTAAGTGTCCCGAACTCGTCTTGAGTGTGCCTGAAGCTTTGATTCGATAGTTATGATCTGTGTTGCTTGATTGAGATCTGTGATGCCGCGATCGTATATGCTTTGATTCTCGCAATTGGTTCGGTGAAATTGCTTGATCTTCGAGTATGTTAATACGGACGTTGAGTTGAGTGTTTTGGCGTTGGTTCGGGGTCGATCGGCCGAGGTTTCACCGTTGGATCTCGCCGGGAAACCTCGGCCGTCCGTTACGTGTCGTCGCCGTGAAGAAGACGACCGACGTGGCATAGTCAACGGGTCAACCGGCCTAGGTGTCGTCGTGTGATAGGGCCGGCTAGGATCGAGTCGGCTCGGCCGTTGGCGCGAGCGGGCGACTCGAGATCCGATCCAACGGCCGAGATTAATCGATGAATTTGATTCTCGGCCGTTGGATCGTTTTATATATATTCGTTTATTAAAAAATTCATAAACGGTGTCGTTTAGCTCGGGGATATGCGGCGTCGTTTTGTCTTTAGATAGGTTTGACGGTCCGGATTAAGTCTAGGATTGATCGTGGCCGTCCATGCATTTAATCGATCCGGCGTCGTTTTAACTAAGGGAGAGATGAACGGCTTAGATTAGATCGAAGTTAGATCGTGACCGCCCGTTTGAATAGGTCAAGTGCGACGTCGTTTTTGTAAGCGAGGGCGAGACGTCGTCGTTTTTGCCGGGCGCGAGTTAATGGGCGAGATCGGATCTGCGAGTTGATCTCGGCCGTCCATCCATTTTCTTTTATTCGAATATTAGAAATTAGTATTAGAAATTCAAAAAAAAATAATATAGAAAAATAGATACGGCACCGTTTAGTGTGCGGTTGGTTCACGAGTGGGTCCGCGAGCGGTCGACCCGGGTTGACCCGGTCGTTGACCGGATTGACCGGTCCGGTCTATTAATAAAAAATAATATAAAAATAAAAAGAAATTTCCAAAAATCCAAAAAAAATTGTAAAAATACTTAGAAAATTCATAAAAATTCCCAGATTTTCATAAAAAATTTCTAAAAATTTGTAGATCGATTCGGGACTCATAAAGTCTGGATCGAAAATTTTTGAGACTACGAGGGTTGATTAATTTCGATCCGGAAAATTTCCAATATTTTTGAAAAATAAATGAAAATTCCAAAAAATAGAAAAAATTAGAAAAATTCCATAAAATCACAAAAAATGGGAAATGGCCACATTCAACTGGCCCGACCCTAATTTTGTGATTTTTGGGTCCCGAACTCCCAAAAATGACCATTCTACCCTTACGGGCCTTACGCCCCAAATTTTTACCAAATCACCCCGATACCCAAAATTGATTTTTGTGTGGGCCGATAGGGCCATTTTGGACATATCAAACCTTGATTGATTGATTTGATTGCTTGTAATGATTTTGATTGCGCATTAATTCCTCGATTGTGATTGATTAGGATAGAAAATTCCCATCTGCATGAATACTCAGATTTTTTTAGGACCTACCTCATCCGATATCGTATCTGCATGAAATCTTAGGTTAGAAAAACAATCAACATCGGTAACCGAAAGGGCGTCAAATTTGAAACTTGGCGTAACCAAGTCCCCGGACCCAAAATCTCCGGTTTTTCGCGGAACCGAACGGTTTCTCCCGACCGCTCGGTAAGGTTTTCCGATCGTACCTTCCAATAAATCGATCGGTGGCGACTCCGAATTGCATGTACACCTCGCACATGCCACCTGACCACACAAGGTCAATTTCGATATTTGATAAATTTTACCCGACATCGCGATTCGAGTAATGGGTCTTGGGAGAGACTCGCGATCCCCCATATATATGTCTATAAAAGGAGGGATCGGCTCGTTAGCCCTATTCCACCCCGGAAAGAAATTTCCGGAGGGTCGCGACATGGAGTAGGGTTAACGAGCCGATCCCTCTTTTTATATTTGGTGTATGTGTGGGATCGCGGGTCTCTCCCAAGACCCATTACTCGAATCGCGATGTCGGGTAAAATTTATCAAATATCGAAATTGACCTTGTGTGGTCGGGTGGCATGTGCAAGGTGTACATGCAATTTGGAGTCGCCACCGATCGATTTATTGGAAGGTACGATCGGAAAACCTTACCGAGCGGTCGGGAGAAACCGTTCGGTTCCGCGAAAACCGTAGATTATTGGGTCCGGGGACTTGGTTACGCCAAATTTCAAATTGACGCCCTTTCGGTTACCGATGTTGAGTGTTTTTCTAACCTAGGATTTCATGCAGATGCGATATCGGATGAGGTAGGCCCTAACAATTCTAAGTTTTCATGCGGATGGGAATTTTCTATCCTAATCAATCACAATAAAAAATTTAGTGCACAATCAAAATCATTACAAGCAATCAAATCAATCAATCAAGGTTTGATATTTCTAAAATGGCCCTATCGGCCCACACAAAAATCAAATTTGGGTTTCGGGGTGATTTGGTGAAAATTTGGGGCGAATGGCCCGGAAGGGTAGAATGGTCATTTTTTGGGGTTTGGGACCCAAAAATCACAAAATTTGGATTTGGCCAGTTGAATGTGGCCATTTCCCATTTTTTGTGATTTTCTTGAATTTTTTTAATTTTTTATATTTTTTTGGAATTTTTATTTATTTTTTTAAAAATATTAGAAATTTTCCGGATCGAAATTAATCGACCCTCGAAGTCTCAAAATTCTCGATCCAGACTTTATGAGTCCCGAATCGATCTACAAATTTTTAGAAATTTTTTGTGAAAATTTGGGAATTTTTTATGAATTTTCTAAGTATTTTTGCAATTTTTTTATTTTTTTTGGAAATTTCTTTTTATTATTTTTTTATTTTTTTATTAATAGACCGGACCGGGTCAACCCGGGTCCGACCGCACTCGGACCCGCCCTACGACACTAAAATGACACCGTATATGTATTTAATATTCATTTTTTGATTTTCTAATTTGATTTTCTAATATTCGAATATAAAAGAAAATGAATGGACGGCCGAGATCAATCTGAATTGATCTCAGCCGTCGATCCTCGCCTAGGTGAAACGACGTCACCTTTGGTCTCCTAGTGAAACGACGTCGCCTATAACCACTAAACGAAATGGACGGCCAAGATTAAAAGCTGAGGCTCAATCCGAGCCATCAACTCGATCTTTGAACCAAAACGACGCCGCATCATCTAGTGTCTTGAACGGTCACGATTAAAACCTAAAGCTCGATCGAGGCCGTCTATTCCTATCTAAGGGCTAAACGACGACACTTTATCCCTCTCCTAAAAACGACGTCACTTCATTTAAAACTTTGAACGGCTACGATCTAACTCTAGGCTCAATCCGGGCCGTTCATTCTAAGACTAAAACGACGACGCCTAACCTAGGCAAAAACGGCGCCGTTTTGATTTTTTCTATTTTCTATCTAATATATTAAAATACCAAAAATACCAAAAATCAAATCTACGGTTCTAAATCAAATCTACTAATTTTTCCTAGCCGTTGGATCATGGTCGACTCGGCTATTCGCGCCAACGACTAGGCCGAGTCGGCGATGACTTGGACCAACCACCGAATGCCACCTAGGCTCGTTTGACTCGTTGACCGCCATGTCACCTTCATCTCCTACCTCGCGACAACGCCCAAACGGACGGCCGAGAACGTTCCGGCGAGATCCAACGGCGAGATCTCGCCGGAATAACGCCAAACCAAATCTAACCTACTCGCTCTGACTTCACGCATCAACATATCCTAAAATTACAGCGATTTCATCCACGGAATCGCGAATATTAGATCGAAGCTCACACGTATTGAGATTGCATAACTCAATCAAACGATTTAGAGCATAACTACTAAATTCACTTCACAGGATCAGCTCGAATGAGGTTTAGAAACCTTACCTCGAGTCCGATTGGACTCGGTTTGGTCTAGGATCTCCTAGACGTGCTTCGACGGAAATGGCGATGGAGGTTGGATTTCGTCGGACTTGATTGGAAGTGTTTATGCAAAAACTGAAGCAAGCATGGATATGCGAAGTGGGCTTGGGCGTTCAAAGATCAAACGCACACATCAATTGCATCAATCATGTTCGTAGGATGTGCGGATGCCATGGAAGCACGAGAATGAAGCTTAGGAGATCAACTCACCGGTTTCAAGGAACTGGAGCCAATTGAGCTGTCGCGATCTAATCTTCGGGAAGCACCAACGAAGCTTCGGAGGTGGTTTCAAGTCTCGATTTGTTCTAGATTTCGCGGATGAAGTTCTCACGGTCGAACTCCGAGTTCTCAACGCGAGCGACACTCGAGAACGAGCCTCTCTCTCTTCTTTTCTCTCTTTCTCTCTCTCAACAACTTGTGCGAGCCAAAATGAGCCCCTTCGTTCTAGAATCCTCCTCGGGCTTTTATAGTGAGTTTTCAAAAAAAGGCGCGTCCGGGTAAAGCTTTGCCGACTCACTTCGCACGTGCCCACGCGTGCGAAGTGAGCCGGACGGTGACGGGGACGGAACAGTGTTCCGTTTGAGTCCGTTTGACACTCCGGCGTACGCGAATTGAGCTTCAATTTGGCCAATTCCGCGAAGGTTGACTTTCTCGTTTGGCCGGAGCTTTGACCGGCTCGCCGGAACTCCTCCGGCGAGCTTTGGTCACGCCGTTGGTCTCAATCGGCGCGGCTTAACCTGCACCACAAAACCCCCACATGAATTAGACCGATTATGGCTGAATTGAACCTCAATTTGGTTGTTGAAATTTGACCCTCAAGTCTGCAAATCGTGCCTCTCATTTGGGGAAGATGAAGTACAGTTCGGGACCGGTTCGACCGGTCCGACCGGCAGTCAGACCGGTCTCGAACCTAGGTTCAGCAAGAATTCTTGCACAATTTTCAAAATTAATCCAAATTGACTGGGAATTCTTGCAATTAAACTTCAAAATTGGATTCAGGGGCCTGGATATTACCTAGAAATGTGGTTTTGCCCAAAATTTTATATCAATTTGCACAAAAACCCCAAATTTTTCTATTTGCCCAAATTGGGGAAAACTTCAATTGGACGTCAATTTGATAAAATTAGACTACGAGACCCATCCCAATCGATTCAGAATGTGTCAAAACCCTAGGGCTGGTTCAATTTTGCATAGAAAGTTCCTCAATTGAAATTAATTTCAAAAATTGCAAAATCGAGGGACTTAATTGCAAAATTTTTTAGAATTTCCATGCAATTTGTGTAATTCGCGCAATTGAGGGCGTAATTGATCAAATTGAAGCTCAAAAGGACTGAAATTGAATGTCAAGACCTAAAATGTGCAAGAATTGCAAATAAAAAGACTCAATTGGTATTTTTTATGAAAATTCTACTCTAGGTGTTGTGAAGGAACTCCTAAAATTGAACTCAATTTTTGATTTTTCTTGAAGTCAATATGAAAAGGGAATTAAAATAAAAATATTGGACATTTTTCTGTATTTTTGTGACCTCGAAAAGTATTTTTTATGAATTTTCAAGTATTTTCCTATTTTCCTAAAATATTAAAAAATGCGAAAAAATATGAAAAATTATTTTTTGTTCCAAATTGGTTCCTTAAGCTTGGCCAAGGCTTCCAATGTTGATTTTTTAATTTTTTAATTTTTTGTGAATTTTTAGTGAATTTTGGAAAATAAAACTAAAGGAAAACTGACTAAAAATTCGGGTGTCAATAGCTGCCCCTCTTTGAAAGTAATCTCGGTTAGAGGTTGCTTTCAAAGACAAGGTGACACCTGGATCCTTAATCGACTCTGCTGGGGAAAAATCTAAAGAAAATAAGTCTTGACATTCGATTGCTTTACCTTTGTTGTTAAAGTTCTAACTCCGTGGGGAATTGTTTCAATTCATGCTCATTTATATGAAAGGGAGATGAAAAGAGAGAGAGACTTACCCGTAGCTCACCTGTCTATGGTTTGAGATTTGTTGATCCGAGGTTGAAAAATTGAGTGTACGGGATTACTTGTGGACGGTTTGGCGCGATTTTGCAATGGTCGGCATCCGTATGATGTTGAGTGGTGGTTTGAAGATTTGGAAGGAAGGTTCACCCTTGTAACAAAGGGGTTTCACCTATTCAAAATGGGTTTGAGTATCCACTAGGGATTCATCATTTAAAAGAGGGCAGATCGGCTTTCGTCTATGCAGCTACTCACCGTCTGAAAGGGAGGTTCACCCTTGTAACAAAGGGGTTTTACCTATTTAAAAGAGATTAGCTATCCTCCATGCGGGAATTCACCATCTAAAGAAAAGCAGATCGGCTTTCGTCTCTCCAGCTACTCACCGTCTGAAGGGGAGGTTCACCCTTGTAACAAAGGGGTTTCACCTATTTAAAAGAGATTGGCTATCCTCCATGCGGGGACTCACCATCTAAAAAGAAAGATCGGCTTTCGTCTCTCCAACTACTCACCGTCCGAAAGGGAGGTTCACCCTTGTAACAAAGGGGTTTTACCTATTTAAAAGAGATTGGCTATCCTCCATGCGGGGACTCACCATCTAAAAAGCAGATCGAGCTTTCGTCTCTCCAACCTACTCACCGTCCGAGAGGGTGCCATCCGAGGACCTAGGTTGACTAGTGTACCTACGCAGCTCAAACCCTATTTCAAATTTTCAAATAAGCATATCGGTTTTCGTCTCTCCAGCTACTCACCGTATGAGAGGGTGCCATCTCGAGGACCTAGGTTGACTAGTGTACCTACGGAGCTCAAACCCTATTTCAAATTTTCAAAAAAGCAGATCGGTTTTCGTCTCTCCAGCTACTCACCGTCCGAGAGAGGGTGCCATCCGAGGACCTAGGTTGACTAGTGTACCTACGCAGCTCAAACCCTATTTCAAATTTTCTAAAAAGCGAGATCGGCTTTCGTCTCTCCAGCTACTCACCGTCCGAGAGGGTGCCATCCGAGGACCTAGGTTGACTAGTGTACCTACGAAGTTCAAACCCTATTTCAAATTTTCTAAAAGCAATCGGTTTCGTCTCTCCACTACCACCGTCCGGGTGCCATCCGAGGACCTAGGTTGACTAGTGTACCTACTGAGCTCAAACCCTATTTCAAATTTTCAAAGTGGAGGATCTGAGGACCCGGGGACTCCGGAAGACCCGCAGAAAATCCAAGTTAATCAAATCTTTAAAATGCAACTTTTTTGAGGATTTGGGGATCACCAAGGAACCTGCAGAAAAGTTTAATCAAACATCATTAGAATGGCAATTCTAAGTCTTGGGGAGAAACTTAAGAATTCTTAAACAAATTTTCAAAGTGTATTTGCGAAGGAAATGTATCCAATCATAAATTCAAATTTCCTCTGAGGATGGATTTTAAATGACACATCCCGAGTGTTCTACAAAAAGGTTGTTTTAGAAGTTTTTTCAAAAGGGTTTTCCTTCATCCAAGAGGGCTTCTCACCATTTGGGAAGGCTTTTCCTTAAAATTCAAATCTGCTCACGTAAAACCTAACCTTGAGGTTTCGGGATCATTCGAGATGCATATAATCCGACTAATCGTAGAAGGCATTTTAAAAGGGACCGTAATTCGGGCCAGGTCAAAGGCTTATCAAAGGATATTCATTTTGAGGCTTAGAAATGTATCTTGATCGAAATAGCTTCTTCGGGTCTACAAGTCAAGAACCCCGAAGACCCGATAAGACAGGATTGTACTTACCTCTTTAAGCGGTAGCTTCCTATATGATTTCTTACATCAACCTGAAACACCTCTTAGATCAGAAAAGTTTTGGTGACAGGTTGTATTTTGGCTTAAGGTGGGCTCTTTAAGAACGGCCATATTTTCAAAAAGGGGTGAACTTTGGTGATCACCTTGACATTTTTCCAGCTTTTATTTGCCTTTTGCAGAAGATTCATGATCATTCTTTTTCAATTGATTTTGAGGATTTTCCTCTTTTCATCTTGATGATTTTTCTTTAAGATTTGTCCCTTTCCAGGGTGTTCTTTTCATGGGCTTTGGCCTTGCTTTTACCAGGCACTTTGCTTTTTCTAGCCCTTTCATCTTCCATCATTTTTTCGCATTGACCGGCTCTTTTGAGACCAGTATCAAGAATTTTTCCAAATTATGCATTTTGACTCGTTGCTGGTAATTCCTTTATTTTTGCCCCAGTGTGGGGAGGGTGATCACCAATAAGGGTTTAGAAATGAATATTCAATGGGTCAAATTGGCTTTTCAAAGGGTAAGTGTTTGGGGATATAGAAATGAAGTGCTTTTCTTCACTTTGAGGTGTTCCAAGTCTCTGCCAGAAATCACCTGAAGCTATCACAAAAAGATTGATGCAGGTTAGCACAATAAAGTCTTACCCGATCTTTTCTCCAAGAAATCATCCAATGAGCCTCCAAATATGCCCCAGTGTGGGGTGGTTCTTGACAGGGTTATATTCATAAAATTCTCCCTTTTTGGCTCAGATTGGTTATCAAAGGATATAACTATGTATGGATAATTTTGAAATGGAAATGCCTTTTCATCATTTCAATCCATGTAATCACCGCGAATGACCCCTACGTCCCGAGGTTAAATTCTTTCACTCTGTCACTCCCACTCATCACTCAAGTGTATCAAGGACGTGTTTGAGGATAATGTTTGCCTCTTCTCATCTGAAGGATCATTCTCTTGAAAAGCTTTCAAAACATGCCCTTTCATAGAAACTCCGGGCGTTTTCACCAAAATTCATTGTTTGCAAAATGTTTCATCAAAAAGGGTATTCAAAAGACGTTTCTGAAATCTGAAGGGAATGTCCCTTTGAAAGGGTCTTATGGCTTTACAAATCCAAAATTTTTAATTTTAACCATGACAATGTATGAAAATACTTTGTGAAGGAGGAGAACCTCAAACCTGTCTTCTTCAAATATTGACTTTTATCCCCTGTAAAAACAAAAGGAAACAATCAGTTCAAGATATTCAAAATTTTAAGTTCCGAAGTGACTTCTCCTCATCTCCTCCGGATATTGACTCCCGTCTCCTGTAAAAACAAAAGGAATCAATCAGTTCAAAATACTCAAAATTTCAAATTCCGAAGCGATTTCTTCTTGTTTCCTTCGGATGTTGACTCCCGTTCCCTGTAAAAACAAAAGGAATCAATCAGTTCAAAATATTCAAAATTTTAAATTCCGAAGCGATTTCTTCTTGTCTCCTTCGGATATTGACTCCCGTTTCCTGTAAAAACAAAAGGAATCAATCAGTTCAAAATACTCAAAATTTCAAATTCCGAAGCGATTTCTTCTTGTCTCCTTCGGATGTTGACTCCCGTTTCCTCCCTTGGATGTCAACTCCCGTTTCCTGTAAAAACAAAAGGAAACAATTAAAAGATATACAAAATCTGTAGTCCAAAATAACAGATAACTTCCCTGTTTTGATCAATTGCTCTGCAAAGTTCTTCATGATTCCCAGCTCACCTGCAAAATACAGATGTATGCAAATGTATGTATGCAAATGTCATGCGAATGCAAAATTCTATGTGACTCAGATCTGCTCATCAATCGCTTTGAAGCTCAATTTATTTCAAGGAAAATATCTCTTCACGGCGTCTGCATTTACTGGACTCGCTAATTCTTCTCCATCCATGTTTACAAGTATAAGAGCTCCCCTGGATAAGACCTTCCGAATCACGTAGGGGCCTTCATAATTTGGCATAAATTTGCCTCCTGGATGTTAGGCATTTGGGAGCATTTTCTTCACAACTAGCATCCCCGCTTCAAAATTTCTAGGCCCGACCTTCTTGTTAAAGGCTCTGGCCACTTTTTTCCGATAACTTTGACCATGACAGATAGCCCTTAATCGCCTTTCATCAATCAAATTCAATTGTTCGTGTCTCTGCCGGTCCCACTCATCTTCCGTGAGTTCTACCCGAGACAGGATCCTTAAAGAGGGGATTTCCACCTCTACCGGTAGGACTGCTTCCATACCGTATACCAAAGAATAGGGAGTTGCCCCGGTTGAAGTACGAATTGAAGTTCGGTAGGCCATGAGAGCATATGGCAATCTTTCATGCCAATCTCTATATTTCTCAGCAGTTTTAGCTAATATCTTCTTGATGTTTTTGTTAGCCGCTTCCACAGCTCCATTCATTTGTGGGCGGTAAGGTGAAGAATTAAGGTGTCGTACCTTAAATTGTTCCAATAGTTGATCGACAACCTTGTTGTTCAAATTTGAGCCATTGTTTGTAATGATGGCTCTTGGCACTCCATATCTTGAGATAATATCTCTCTTGATGAATTTAGCCACGCTGTTCGCAGTGACATTGGCATACGAGCTAGCTTCAATCCATTTGGTGAAGTAGTCAATAGCCACTAGAATAAAACGATGTCCGTTGGAGGCCTTTGGGTTGATAGGGCCAATCATATCAATTCCCCACATGCAAAATGGCCAGGGCCCTGACATTTGATGTAGCTCGGTTGGCGGTGCATTTATCCTATCGCCGTACACTTAGCATTGATGACAGGATCTAACATGCTGGTTGCAATCCGACTCGATAGTCATCCAAGAATATCCGAGTCTCATGATCTTCTTAGCGAGGAGGTGGCCATCAATATGCGGTCCGCATTCTCCTTCATGAATCTCTTTCATAATGAGATTTGCTTCTTTGGAATTCACGCATCTCAATAGGACTGAGTCAAAGGATCTCTTGTATAGGATCCGTCCGCCGAGGAAAAATTTAGATGCCATCTTGCTTATATACTTTTTATCTTCCGGTTGACTGTCTTGTGGGAATTCACCCTTCAGCAGATAATTCTTAATGTCATGATACCACGGTTCTTCATCGGGTTCTTCTTTAATGACCATGCAGTATGCAGGTTGCTCCAAGATGTCAATCCTTAATGGCTCTATCTCAAGGCCATCTTGCACTTGTAACATGGCTGATAATGTGGCCGGAGCATCAGCAAAATGATTCTGGGTTCTTGGTAGATACTTGAAGGTAATCTCCTCAAAATGTTGGATCAGCTCTTCGAGGTATTTATGATAGGGAATAAGCTTGGGATCCTTTGTCTTCCACTCCCCTTGGGTTTGTAAGATAATCAACATGGAATCTCCATATACCAGTAATTTCTTTACCTTTAATGATACGGCCAACTGTAACCCAAGTATACAGGCTTCATATTCAGAAATATTGTTGGTACAGGGGAACACCAACTTGGCTGAAACTGGATAATGTTGATCTTCGGGGGATATCAAAACTGCCCCGGTGCCTGATCCAGTGAGGTTCACTGCGCCTTCAAAGTACATTGTCCATTTGTCTTCAAATATATTCAAGATTTGACCTTCCTTGTTTTGCTCTAAAACATCCTTAGGAGGATTCTCGGCTAGCATGTCAGCAATTGCTCTTCCCTTGACAGACTTTTGGGGAGAGGTTTTGATATCAAACTCGAAAGCAAGTATCTGCCATTTAGCCATCTTTCCTAGCAACGTTGGCTTCTCCAAAAGGTACTTGATAGGGTCATTTTCAGTGACCGGTTCTATATGATAATGCGGTGTATACTGCCTCAATCTGTGGAGGACCCAAACCAATGCTACGCAAGTTCTTTCCACTGCTGGGTACTTGGCTTCGGACGTTGTGAACTTTTTGCTCAAATAATATATGGCCCGCTCTTTGCGATCCTTGGGATCGGTTTGGGCAAGTAAAGCTCCCAAGGACTCATCATTAACCGTCAGATATAGAGTTAAAGGAACGTTAGGGATAGGAGGTACCAACACCGGAGGTTGTACCAGGTATTCCTTGATCTTCTCAAATGCTTGTTGGCATTCTGAATCCCATTTGACCTTCGCACCTTTCTTTAACAGCTTGAAGAAAGGTTTCGCCATTTCTGATAGTTGAGATATGAATCTGGATATATAATTCAATCTTCCAAGTAGACCCCTTACTTCTTTGACAGTAGAGGGAGTCCCTATTTCCCATATAGCCTTGATCTTGGAAGGGTCAATTTCAATACCATGACTGCTCACCACAAACCCTAGCAGCTTTCCGGATCTTGCGCCAAATACGCATTTCGCAGGATTCAACTTGAGCTTGTACTTTCTCAATCGATCAAATAATTTCTTCAGCACTTTAACATGGTCTTCTCCAGGCTTGGACTTGGCAATCATATCATCCACATAGACCTCAATCTCCTTATGTATCATATCGTGAAAAAGGGTTACCATAGCCCTTTGATATGTTGCCCCTGCATTTTTCAATCCAAAGGGCATTACCTTGTAGCAAAAGGTTCCCCATTGAGTAGTGAATGAGGTCTTGATCTTATCTTCTTCCTTCAACATGATCTGATTATATCCCGAGAATCCATCCATAAAGGAGAATAATTCAAAGCCCGCAAGATCGTCGACGAGCACATCAATGTGCGGTAGGGGAAAATCATCCTTGGGACTGGCTTTGTTCAAGTCCCGATAATCCACGCATATTCTAATTCTCCCGTCCTTCTTCTTAACTGGTACGATGTTGGCGACCCAATCAGCATATGGGACAGCCTCGATAAATCCAACCTTAAGGAGCTTCATCACCTCTTCCTTGATCTTATCCGCCAATTCAAGATTCATTCTTCTAGGCGATTGATTTACTGGTGTGCAAGAAGGATTTGTGGGCAGAGCATGCTCCACAATTTCACGATCTAAACCCGGCATGTCCGCATATGACCAGGCAAAAATATCTTGATATTCTTTGAGCAATGTTGTCATTCTTAAAACATCTGTTGCGGACAAATGTCCTCCTATTTTCACTTCCTTGACGCAATCAGAATTTCCCAAATTAATAGTAATGGGTTCTTCAAAGATAGGGGGTTTAGATTCTTCAAAACAATCCCATTCTTTCTTGATATCGCTCACATCAACCTCGTCTATATCAACTTCCCATGCATAATCATCGAGCTGATCCGAGTCACATATTAACCTGTTATGTATGGGTGGGATGACATGCCTGAAATGCACCATGAAAGGTTAGTATTCAAAGATGATAAAATCGAAGAATGCATGATTTTTATCATGAAAACATTTTTCAAATTCAAATTTTTTGACAAAGAAAGGAGAACTAGTCCACAATCTTCCGGACATCCTGGTTCTCAAAAGCTATTTAAAACCCAAGATCATATGGCGGATCAGGCCTCAAGTCTCATGGTAGAGTCAATTGTCATCATCGGACCAATCCGTTGCTCCACATATCTGTAATCAAATTTTGAGATGATTTTCATTAATAGATGCAACTAAGAGTAATACAATACTGCACTTCTTGGATCATAGCATGCGAGCCAAAGGGTGCTAAAACAGCAAAAAGCTTCAAAACAAATGCAGTAATCAAAATGCATTAAAAGGTAAAGTTCGAAAAGAGCCTTTTACTCAAGGGTGGGGAAATCATCGTCCAGCCACTCAATTATCACGTTCACCCGATTATCCAGGAACGGGTTGAATAAGTCCGGCTCTGCATCCTCGAAGATGTCTTCATCTTCCAGCCATTTGCCTCCCTTAGAGAACACTTCAAATAAGGGGTTTAGGAACATCTTCCCTTTGGCCTTCCATGCATCGGTGCCTATAAAATGGCCACCTTGGCGTCCACGGCGTCCACGGTTTCCATAACACTTGTTTCGACTTTGGCCTCGACCTGTATTATTCTTTACAATTCCATTATAACCCGAACCAACCTTGTGGTCATTTGAGCTCAAATTCAAAGGGTTAAGGATTCCCCGACCATGTTTCCCTAATCCGGCACCCGGAATAAAACCGTTTGAGAGTAGTACTCTCCCCGCCATAGTCGCAGGTCTCGAAAGCTCCGGTACATCTATTTTTGCATCCGGTGATACATGCATGATAGATACAATGTCGAAGGTGTGATAACTCAGCTCCTCCTCCTTTGAAGGTTCAATGTATGGAACCATCCCTTTTAAAGCGGTTCGATGTCCCACCTCGCCATGGACGGTGATTAACTGACCCTTAACCACAAATTTAACTTTTGATGCAGAGAGGAAGGTACCGCTCCGGGACACATTGAATCCACGGTCTTCCCGGGAGCAAGGTGAAGGCGCTTGGAATGTCCAATACTTGGAACGGTATAGAGAAAGTTACCGGTCCAATGTCAATGTCCAGCTCAATCTCTCCTACAACATTTTTGGAGACTCCATCAAATGACCGGATGGTGGCCTTGGATGTCTTCACAAAATCTTCATTGATCCCCAAGCTTCTCAAAGTGCCCAAAGGACATAGGTTAAAAGCGGAGCCATTATCAATCAGAACATGAGGAACCTCCTTTCCGTGACACCTCACAGCTATGTAAAGGGCTTTGTTGTGGACCCGCCCTTCTTTCGGGAAGTCTTCATCCAAGAAAGATATCTGGTCCTTCAGAAGGATAGCACCCACAAAGTCCCCAAGTTGAACTTCGTTAATTGTTTCCGGAACATGTACCTCATCCAGCACCTTCAGAAGGGCATTCTTATGTTTTTCAGAATTCTTGAAGAGATCTAATAAGGAAATCTGTGCAGGCATCTTCCGCAGTTGGTCAACGACCTCATATTCACCGGTCCTCACGACCGATTGCAACTTCTCAACCTCTTCCTCGGTTGGGACTCTCTTTTCAGAATCCGCTTCTTTCGGTGGATAACACCTTCCGGATCTCATTATGGCGTCAATCTCGCCCGTTCCATAATCCCAATGGACTGCCTTTGAGTTATATTCTTCCACAGGGGGTAACTTAATCCTCACCGGTATGATCTTTTCCGGTAGTGATTCGGATGTTGATGGTTTTTCCGAACTAGAAGCTTCCAACTCCCAGCTATCAACTTTGTTCAAATCAATCACGAAACGAATTGGGGCATCTACCATCCCAATCATTTCATCTTCATGAACATCCTCAAGGTTATGTTCCGGACCGGGCCTTACCAGCGTGGCATTTTTTCATCTAGGTCCCTCTGCCTTTCCCTTCTGACTCTTAGGATAATCCCTTCAATTCTCATACCGATCTCCACCAAATGTTGGAATGACGAGTAAGTGTACGCATACATGCGATCAAAGTATTCCGCCGGAAGTGACTTCAGCACGAACTCAAGCATTTCTCTCTCCGACAGCGGCGGTTGCACCATCACAACGTGCTTCTTCCACCTCCCGGCGAAGAGTTCAAAACTTTCGTCTTCACCTTTTCTGATATTCAGCAAATTGGCCTTAGTGAAATAACCTCTAATTCCAGCTTCAAAGTGGCGTATAAAGTGCTCCGATAAATCTTCCCAGCTCGAGACCCGGTTTAGGTCAATTAATCGAAACCATGCTAGTGCGGGGCCCGTTAAACTATGTCCGAAATTCCGGATCAATGTTTCATCATCTTCATGGTGGCCAACCATTTGGCGGAGATAGTATGAGATATGCGTCAGAGGACACCCAGCGCCATTATACTTCGTACGGAAGACCACTCTTGGGTTCATGCCTTGGGGCGGAACATTTCTTACTTGGGTGAGTGGTGTAATCAGCTCTTTCAAATCATCTATTTTCCTTGACACATCATCCCCTTGCTCTTGCAGTAGGGCAATCTTTCGATTTTGTGTGTCTATAGCCCGCCGCATTTCCAGAATCTGCATGCTCTCTTCTAATCTCGTGGCGTCATTCTTAGCCATCAATTGCGATAATTCCACTACCATGGTTGTTAAATGTCGCATATGGGTCTCCAAATTAGAAAGTCGCACGTTGGACTCCCGATTCACCTGCTCATTCCGAGGAGTCGCTTGGTCTCTAACTTCATCGACCGTTCCCACAAATTCTTCACTTGCTGGGTCATCCATTCCACCCCACCCATCGGGGACTACATCTCCAAAATCGACAAAGAAACTAGGGGGCGCCGAGTACAGCACTTTAAAGTTATAGCCTCCACTATCTTCTCTTAAATTGTCCACTACTTCACCTCTCTCAAGAGCTTTCTGCATGAATCTTCTATCACCTATGCGTGCTTTATCCAGGCGGACTTCATATTCATCTATCTCTTCGATTTCTTGGCCATCTTTAATGCTCATCAAATATCCCGAGGGTATTTTCAAAACAGCTCCCCTCGTAGGTTTCATCGCAAACTCCTCGAACAACATGTTCACCGCCACGTAGGCCCCTTTAAATGCAGTGTTTTCCATTCTTCCCATAACGCCCAGATTGATCAATTTTTCTAAGCAAGCTTCCTTTTGCTCCCGGGAAATACTCTCTCCTTCGGGGTATTGCGAGGCCAATGTCAAGACGTCCCGCATCTTACCCATATCCACTATAAACTCGAGAACTTCTTCCTCTTCACCTCCAAAAATCGCGTTCACCTCGCGATGCTCGTGTAGCGGGTTCTGCTGCACATTAGGTTCGGTCTTATCAAACTCTAAAACTTTTCCATCGATCAATGCTTGCACCTTGAACTTCAAAGCGAGACAGTTGTCCGCGTTATGCCCCCTTTCTCCCATATGGTATACGCATGTCTGGGTCTCATCATACCCAGGAAATCTTGGCGGGTGAGCTCTAGGTGGCTCTTTTGCAACTAAACGGTTCTCCAACAGCATGGGTAATAATTTGGATAAGGGTCGGGGTAATGGGGTGAAAACAACTCGGGTTCTTTTTCTGAAATCCGGTGGTTTGGAAGCAGTCCAGGAGGACGTTCCTTGGGTAGGGATTGAAGGCGAGAAATTTCTGGGCTTTGGCGGGTTAGGGACAAAGGCTACTTCTCCAGTTTGCTCCCTAGTATCCCTTCTCAAAGGGTATTGGCGTTTAAAAGGCGCCTCGGGCATCTTCTTTTCTCTTAGTGCCCATTCGTGACGCTCTGCTACCTTGATCGGGTGTGCAAATGTCTAACACCCGGAGGTGTTCAGCTTGTCGAAAAACTCAAAGGGAAGGGCCTTGAGGAAAAGGTCTATCAATTCTTCTTCCGGGACTGGCGGTTTTACTGCGCACAGCCAACGCTCTCCATTCTCTGGGCATAGGCGCGAACGGCCTCGCTCTTTCCCTTTACAGTTCCGAGAAGGTCCTCTCTAGTGAGGGCGGTCAAAGTGTTAAACTTGTATTGTCGAAGGAACTCGTCTGCCGGCTTATCCCAATCGGCGAGCCTCTCTGGCTCCAATTCTATGAACCACGCCAGGGCTGCCCCTAGATAAGCTTTCCTGGAAAGTGTTGACCGAGAATGGGATGTTGTCCGAGAATTGCGACATTCGGCGCAAATAATACTTCAAGTGCGCCTTGGGACACCCGGTCCCATTATATCTCCTCACAAAGTCCGGTTCCTTGTAATCAGCGGGAACCTCTATCTTTTCAAACGGCGCTACTTTGTCGAACCTCGAAAGTTCATAACCCCGACTCGCCAAACACTCTTCGATCTTAGCAAGCCTCTTAATTTCCTCTTCCATTTTGAGGACTTGCTTCTCCTTTTTCTCCAGGTCAATCACAATGGGAGGATCCTTAGGCGGTCTCTCCGGATTCAGAGTTGGATTAGCAGCGGGCGCCGGATTAGCGTTCGCTCCATCGGATGACCCCGCGGGGGCTTGAAAATTAGGATCGACGGGGTATCTCCCCCGGCTTGCAATCATCATTGCCTTCATCTCCGCCACCATTGTGGCGATCACATTCATTTGATTCTCCGGATTACCCACACGAGGTGCGAGTTCTTCTTGTTCCATCCTTAATTTGCGCGTTTTGCTACGAGTCCTCGTATTTGTCACTCACATGTTTTCGGGATATCAAATCATTATGGGAAATATTAAAGGATTGGAGACATTGATCCGTGGTAATTGACTTTTCTATATGTATGCATGAAATGCTCATAAAAGAAATAGTATGTATTTATTACAAACCAAATTGTTCAAAAGTATCTAAAAGATAACAAATATGTAAAATCTAAATGGGGGAATGGATCTATCCAAGTCGGGGACGCTTCCACTCTTCTTGTTCTTCCGATCCATCGGAATCCCACTAGTATGGGTCTTCTCCTTCCTCCGACATCCACTGCTCTAGATCTTCGGGAATGTACGGCTCTACTCCCGGTACGTACGGTACTATATACTCTGGTTCATAAGACTCCACTTCTTCAATCCGAGGAGATACGCACTCAGGTATATATGGCTCGACTGTTGATTGACGATACTCTTTAAACTTCTGGATATATTCCTTGGAGGCCACGTGAACGTTCATCTCGTCGTCCAAATAGTCCGGCCATTCAACTTGTTGCAGTGGGGAATTCTTCAAAGCATGTAGAATGAGCTTAATCCGAGATTGATATAACTTCTTCGCCTCTTTTGTAAGCTTCCCACGTGTCATGTCGAATGAGAAAATCCCGGGACAAACATCCGGTGGTATCTCTTGTAGAACTCCAAATTGCCTCACCACTCGAATGGGGTAATACGCCACAGCGCCGGTACATCCCAATAAGGGAACAGGGTTATCTTCAATTCCCGAAATGCGAGCCTCCACGATCTTGGGCCAAGTCAAACGCCACCTAATATGTTCGGGTTTCAAATTGTCCAATAGCTCAACCCACTTTTTAAACGAATATTTGGGTACAAGGGATTGACACTTAAGGAAGGATCTAAGAGGGTGGACGTGCTCATTGATCTCATAGCACCCCACTCGGAGTTGGAAAGTCTTTATATGAGAGGTGAACCACAAGTGGAGTAATCCGCTAGACGCTTGGAAAACAGCCTTTTTTGAAGATTTGGAACGGTTTAGGGAGAGGAAGGTCTCAGCTAAGATCATGTACGAATAATCCCAGCGACAACACGCTTGTCCGGCTATATGGGTTATGGAGGGGTCAAAGGTAGTTCTAGAAGTCGGGAATAGAACGAATGCAAAGAAAGCCAAGATGAACACCTTTCCCGATTTATGACCGGTTTCGGTGGGTAGAGAGGAATAATTGTCGAAAAGGAACGAGAAGGTGAATTTGTTGGAATTGGATTTGTAAACTTTTTCAATCTCAGAAATTTTAAGACGGAGAAAACTCGATAATGAACGAGTGGAGTCCATGTCCAAAGGGGGTTGAGCTATTCGTTCTTCAAATTTGGCCCCAATAATAGCGGTATACTCCTCGAGCGTAGGAGTCAACTCTAATCCTCGAAAGTTGAATGTCATCGTGCGTGCGTCCCATGCCTTGGCTAATGCTTGAATAAGAGCCGGCTGATATTCCACTTTGATCAAATCTACAAGTCGTCCCGGACGTCCTTCCACATAGGCCTTGTTGACGATGTCGAGGCGATCCCACCATATAGCGAGTTCCTTGCGCGGTATTGGGATGACTTTGATGTCTCCATTCCCCATGATCTAAAAATGCAAAAATGATGATCCTAAAGTCAATTACCACGGTTTAATATGCATATGCGTGAAATGTGATGCAAATGTGCTAACCAAATTCCATGTCATCTTTTGGTAACATGAGGGTCAACTACTCCCACTTGACCCAAATAAGTCAAATAGGGTAGTTACGGACCTAATCTCACCCAAAGATGGCATGTAATTTGATTAGGATCGTTTAAGCGTAATCGGGGTAGAAAGTCGCTCACAAATTGACGACTCATGAAATTTACAAGTCTAATACAATAAAGTCAAAATAGATAGAACATGATAGTATCTAGAGATGTTCGGACAATAAATGTCGATGAAATTACATAATAGACTCAAAATACAATAAAATCTAGAAAATGCCCCAAAGTCGTACTACTCTAGACAATCGGGATGGTATCCTCATCGGATGAAATCTCCACTATCTCGGGAAGCTTGACATCTTCTTCATCATCGGAGGATATGGTGATAACTTCCTTCTTCTTGATCGAGGAGTGTTTTGGGGCCGTCTTGGTCGCACGAGGCTTTCTCGCCAATTTCATATACAACTCCCAAATTCTCTCCTTTTCGCGCTCGAGCTCCAAATATCGTCCACATCGGGTATAATCGCAACTCTCACTACGGATGCGGTTCCGTCCATTGAGCTCTCGTCCATGGACAAATCCAAAGACTCGGAATGTAGCGGGTACTCGGTCCTCGCGTCGAATGGTCCTCCGCTCCCATGTGAATACATCGGGTACATCAACACGACCTCGGGGCGCCATCTATCCTAAAAAAGGAAAATTGACCTTCAACCCCGATCACTTAAACGATCTTACAAGTTGTGATGATATGTCGTGAAAATGCATGATATGCAAAATTTAAATTTACAAGCTCAAAATAAAGAGGGTAGAAAGCCTTACCAACCGATGTTACTCTTTTTTTCGGGTTTTTGGTTTTAGGTATACCAACCGTCCATTTCACATGCGCATGAGACAAGTGAGGTTCAACTCTAAAGAAGTCAAAAAGGCTCGGGTATGGACCTAAAAAGGCTCCCGCTATACAAATCGATGGGCCGCCCACAAGCGCAATCAAACAACAAGTGGGTAGGACCATCAATCTTGCATAGCAAGCGGGATCAAATATGGTCAACCCAAGTGCAATCAAACACAAGAGCTTCGCATACCGATCCCTATCTATGGCGACCTATAAGGGTGATTCGCGGCTCGGGTTTAGGCGCTTGTGTGTGCGGTGTCGTGATCCTCAAAATATGCAAGACACGCACAACAATTTATATTCAAAACACCGCTTCAATATTTGCATAAATAAACAAACAACCCAAAACTCCATATCTGCATCAAAAATGGTTAGCATAGACGCCACCCCTTATAACTCCCATCTGCATCAACATTTAACACTTTTTGTTAGTGGACGTACCTCATCTTCAAGAGCATCTGCAGAAAAACGAGGTTAGAAAACAATCAACATTTTTATCGGCTTAAATCCTCTTATGAAATTTCTCCCAGCGGAGTCGCCGATCTGTCGCGACCCTCCGTCGGAAAATCCAGCGGGGTGGAGTAGGGTTAACGAGCCGATCCCTCTTTTTATATGTATATTGTGGGATCGCGGGTCCCTCCCAAGACCCATCACTCGAATCGCGATGTCGGGTAGAATTTATCAAATATCGAAATTGACCTTGTGTGGTCGGGTGGCATGTGCAAGGTGTACATGCAATTTTAGAGTCGCCACCGATCGATTTATTGGAAGGTACGATCGGAAAACCTTACCGAGCGGTCGGGAGAAACCGTTCGGTTCCGCGAAAACCAGAGATTATTGGGTCCGGGGACTTGGTTACGCCAAATTTCAAATTGACGCCCTTTCGGTTACCGATATTGAGTGTTTTTCTAACCTAGGAATTCATGCAAATGCGATATCGGGTGAGGTAGGTTCTAGCAATTCTAAGTTTTCATGCAGATGGGAATTTTACTATCCTAATCAATCACAATCAAGAAATTTAATGCGCAATCAAAATCATTACAAGCAATCAAATCAATCAATCAAGGTTTGATATGTCTAAAATGGCCCTATCGGCCCACACAAAAATCAAATTTAGGTTTCGGGGTGATTTGGCGAAAATTTGGGGCGAAAGGCCCAGAAGGGTAGAATGGTCATTTTTGAGGTTCGGGACCCAAAAATCACAAAATTAGGGTCGGGCCAGTTGAATGTGGCCATTTCCCATTTTTTGTGATTTTCTTGAATTTTTTTAATTTTTTTATTTTTTTGGAATTTTTATTTATTTTTTTTAAAAATATTGGAAATTTTCCGGATCGACACTAGTCGACCCTCGAAGTCTCAAAATTCTCGATCCAAACTTTATGAGTCCCGAATCGATCTACAAATTTTTAGAAATTTTTTTTGAAAATTTGGGAATTTTTCTGAATTTTCTAAGTATTTTTGCAATTTTTTTTTAATTTTTTGGGAAATTTCTTTTTTATTTTTTTATTATTTTTTATTAATAGGCCGGACCGGGTCAACCCGGTCAACGACCGGTCAACCCGGCCGACCGCACTGGACCCGCCCTACGACACTAAAACGACACCGTATATGTATTTATCCATATTTTTTTTTGATTTTCTAATACTATTTTCTAATATCTGAATATAAAGAAAATGACGGACGGCCGAGATCAATCTTGGAATCAATCTCGGCCGTCGATCCTCGCCTAGGTGAAACAAAACGACGCACTTTGGTCTCCTAGTGAAACGACGTCGCTCTAACTAAACTATAAACGGACGGACGGCCAAGATTAAAAGCCGAGGCTCAATCCGAGCCATCAACTCGTTTGAACCAAAAACGACGCCGCATCATCTAGTGTCTTGAACGGTCACGATTAAGACCTAAAGCTCGATCCAAGCCGTTCATTCCTATCTAAAGGCCTAAACGACGACACTTGTATCCTTCCTCCTAAAACGACGTCACTTCATTTAAAACTTTAAACGGACGTCACGATTAAACTCTAGGCTCAATCCGGGCCGTCTCAACCATTCTAAGACTAAAACGACGCCGCCTAACCTAGGCAAAACGGCGCCGTTTCCGATTTTTTTATTTTCTATCTAATATATTAAAATACCAAAAATACCAAAAATCAAATCTACGGTTCTAAATCAAATCTACTAATTTTTCCTAGCCGTTGGATCATGGTCGACTCGGCGCTTCGCGCCAACGACTAAGCCGAGTCGGCGATGACTTGGACCAACCACCGAATGCGCACCTAGGCCGTTTGACTCGTTGACCGCCATGTCACCTTCATCTCCTACCTCGCGATAACGCCCAAACGGACGGCTAGAAACGTTCCGGCGAGATCTAATGGCGAGATCTCGCCGGAATAACGCCAAACCAAATCTAACCTACTCGTCTCTTCTCCAGATCAACATATCCTAAAATCACAGCGATTTCATCCACGGAATCGCGAATATTAGACGAAGCTCACGGTCGCGACATTGCATAACTCAATCATACGATTTAGAGCATAACTACTAAATTCACTCACAGGATCGGCTCGAAGGTGAGGTTTAGAAACCTTACCTCGAGTCCGATTGGACTTCGGTTTGGTCTAGGATCTCCTAGACAAAGCTTCGGCCGGAAATGGCGATGGAGGTTGGATTTTGCGGACTTGATTGGAAGTGTTTATGCAAAATCGAAGCAAGATGGATATCGAAGTGGTCGGCGACGTTCAAAGATCAAAAGGCACACATCAATTGCATCAATCATGTTAGTGAATGAGGATGCCATGGAAGCACGAGTAATGAAGCTTAGGAGATCAACTCACCGATTTCGAGGATCTGGAGCCAATTGAAGCTGGTCGCGATCTTCTTCCCGGAGCACCAGCGAAGCTTACGGAGGTGATTTCAACGTCTCGATTTGTTCTAGATTTCGCTGACGAAGTGCTCACGGTCGAACTCCGGTTTAGCGGCGGACACTCGCGAGAGCCTCTCTCTCTTCTTTTCTCTCTTTCTCTCTCTATTACAACAACTTGCGAGCCAAAATGAGCCCCCTCGTTCTAGAATCCTCCTCGGGCTTTTATAGTGAGTTTTCAAAAAAAGGCGCGTCCGGGCAAAGCTTCGCCGACTCACTTCGCACGTGCCCACGCGTGCGAAGTGAGCTGGACGGTGACGGGGACGGAACAGTGTTCCGTCCAAGTCCGTTTGACACTCCGGGTCGGGGGAATTGAGCTTCAATTTGGCCAATTCCGTGAAGGTTGACTTTCTCGTTTGGCCGGAGCTTTGACCGGCTCGCCGGAGCTCCTCCGGCGAGCGTTGGTCACGCCGTTGGTCTCAATCGGCGCGGCTTAACCCGCACCACAAAACCCCCCACATGAATTAGACCGATTATGGCTGAATTGAACCTCAATTTGGTTGTTGAAATTCGACCCTCAAGTCTGCAAATCGTGCCTCTCATTTGGGGAAGATGAAGTATCATTTTGGACCGGTTCGACCGGTCCGACCGGCGGTCAGACCGGTCCGAACCGGTTCAAGTAGTAACTCTTGCACAATTTTCAAAATTAATCCAAATTGAATGGGAATTCTTGCAATTAAACTTCAAAATTGGATTCAGGGGCCTGGATATTACCTAGAAATGTGGTTTTGCCCAAAATTTTATATCAATTTGCACAAAAACCCCAAATTTTTCTATTAGCCCAAATTGGGGAAAACTTCAATTGGACGTCAATTTGATAAAATTAGACTACGAGACCCATCCCAATCGATTCAGAATGTGTCAAAACCCTAGGGGTGGTTCAATTTTGCATAGAAAGTTCCTCAATTGAAATTAATTTCAAAAATTGCAAAATCGAGGGACTTAATTGCAAAATTTTTGAGAATTTCCATGCAATTTGTGTAATTCGCGCAATTGAGGGCGTAATTGATCAAATTGAAGCTCAAAGGGATTGCAATTGAATGTCAAGACCTAAAATGTGCAAGAATTGCAAATAAAAAGACTCAATTGGTATTTTTTATGAAAATTCTACTCTAGGTGTTGTGAAGGAACTCCTAAAATTGAACTCAATTTTTGATTTTTCTTGAAGTCAATATGAAAAGGGAATTAAAATAAAAATATTGGACATTTTTCTGTATTTTTGTGACCTCGAAAAGTATTTTTATGAATTTTCAAGTATTTTCCTATTTTCCTAAAATATTAAAAAATGCGAAAAATATGAAAAATTATTTTTTGTTCCAAATTGGTTCCTTAAGCTTGACCAAGGCTTCCAATGTTGATTTTTTAATTTTTTAATTTTTTGTGAATTTTTTTTTTTTTTTTAAAAAAAAAAAAAAAAAAAAAAAAAAAAAAAATATATTTATAAAAAGAAAAAAAGGGGTTTATTTCCTATCGGGGGTTGGACAAGACGAGGTGTAAATTCTACTCCGATGGCGGCACTATACTCCTCCAGAGTAGGGGTGAGCTCGAGTCCTTCCATATTAAATGTGGCAGTGATCGGATCCCAAAATTGCGCCATGGCTTGGATGAAAGCGAGAGGGCATTCGATCTTCATCAAGTCCAGCAGATATCCCAATCGTTTCTTGGCGTACGTCCGATTGGCTTCACCCATACTATCCCACCAAGCTAGGAGCTCATCTCGAGGGATCTTGAACACTTGGATATCATTCTTCCCCATCAAGTTTAGAATATTCAAATGATATTGAAAAATCAATTGCCTTGGATTACTTTAAAATGCATGGATGCCAATGTTATGAAACATGCATGATGCGATCCAATTTCATATTTCGATTAGTGAAATAGAAATTACATCATCTCATCTAGGCTAAAGACCCAATGTGAGATCTAATTTAAATTTCAAATAAGCGAATTATGCAATTGATCGTGATCGTCTCGATGATTAGGAGAAATAACAAAGTCACATTCCATTGATCAAAACAACAAATCGAACAAAGTAGGGAAAATATACCGGAGTAGATTCCTAATACATTGATATCTAATAGAGAGAAAGTGGTAGAGATAAGAGGAAATCTCATGAAACGGGAATCCTATACATGTAGACTAAAACATGAAAATGGTAAAAGATCAATGGAATGTGAAACCTAAGCTTCGAACTCCTCGAGATCGCCATGTTCTACTTATCCTCATCTGATTCCTCATCGGGGTAATCTTCGTTGTCTTGGACAGATTCTTCAGTTGGGACCTCCTCGGATGAGTAATCCATCGGGGGTTCTTCCTCGAGCGATCCCTCACTAAACTCCTTTTCCGGATAGGGCTCCTCGATCAGTACCTCTCCTTTGATTGGTTCTTCCTTGAGATTCTTTTCCTCTAGGGATTCTTCCTCCGAGTCTTCTCTTGAAAAGGCGTCGATGATGGTCTTTCCTCCCTCGGTGAATTCTCCATGGTGGCGTAGTTCCTCCGGCCATTCTTTCGTCCGTGTCATTGTCGCTTCAGGGGACTCCTCAGCCATTTTAAGTTTAGGCTTCTTGAGCACGATATGCTTTGGCTTGGTTTTGATAGCGGGACGCTTCCCCTTCTCCCACGGAGCCAGCATGGGTCGGTTCACTTTGGTCCGACGTTCAGCCTTTCGACGAGCATACGCTTCTCTAGCCAATTGGTTGCGACGCTGTCTTCGTAATTCCATAAATTCCTCATGACGTCTATCCATTTCGCGCTTGAATTGCAAGTCCATCACATAGTACTCGGTGTAGCAATCTTCGGCATATCCTAACTTCTTCCCCGTCGGTTCACGTCCATGCACGAACCTGGTGAAGTGCAGGCCTGTATTGGGTCTAGGCCACACTATCTTCCTCTGATGGATGAATGGCTCCAACTCGGTAGAACTTCGGAGAAACAGCGGCATCCTAATCTACCATTGTTATTTTTCTTAATCACCAGGACGATTTATAAGCATATTTTGTGCCCATGAATGCGAATGATATGCAATATATGAACAGATTATGATGAAACAGCATAAAAGAAAAAATACATCATAAAATAAAATGCCTTACCAACCGATACAAAAGGGAAGGCATGATTTTCCCTGCACATTTTTGGTTTTAGGTATACCAACCATCCACAGACATGCGCATGAGACAAGTGAGGGGTATACTCTAAAAATCAGCAAATCGGGTATGGAACCTATGGCTAAAGGCTCCCACGATCCAAATATGACAAATTCGCCCTCGAGGGTACCTACCCGAGAGGGTTGGAACTTGCCAATCAAGATCATGAGCGGGAACGAATACGAAAGTCTCAAGTGCCATCGAACACAAGATCCTTTCGCACCCTTTCCCTATCTAAGGTAACCTATGGGTGGTTGCGATCGGGGTTTGACCGCCAAAGTGTGCAATGTGTCGTGATCGCCAAAATGCAATTTCATGCACAACAGTTTATATCAAAACACCGCTTCTATAAACACATCCATAAACATACATTCCTTACTCCAACCCGCAGGAAATAATGATAACAAAACACTCCACCCCTTATTTCTCCCATCTCAAAAAACATCTAACACATGGGTTAGCATACGTACCTCACCTTCAAGAGCATATGCATAAAACATGTTAGAAAAATCAATCAACTTTTTAATCGGCTCAAGTCCTCTAATGGTTTCGTAACCAGTCCCCAGCAGAGTCGCCGGTCTATCGCGACCTTCCCTCGGAGCGGAAAGTGAGAGAGGGTTAATGGGTCGCCCTTCCGGCCCAATTGCATGTGGACCTTCGGACGCGGGCCTCTCCCAAGGCCCATTACCTAAATCGCAACGGAGGATAAAATCGAGTCGACCTTCGGTGTGGTCTAGTGACATGTGCTACGTGTGCATGCCTCGGAGTCGCCACCAATCATTTCGTGGAAGGTACGATTGGAAACCCTATCGAATAGTCGGGAGCTTCTACTCGATTCCCCGAGAACCGGAGAAATGGAATCGGGGACTTAGTTACGCCAACTATCGTAGTTGACGCCCTTTCGGTACCTAAGTTGATCAAATTTTTCTAATTTCGAATTTCATGCACTTGAGTGGGGTACAAATCCTAATCTAGGAGTTCATGCATATGGGAGTAATTATCCTAGCAATCACAATCAATTAAAGTAAATGCGCAAATCAAGGAATTCATAACGTGCGGATAAATCGCATCAAATCAGCGTGGCATTCCTAGTATAGCCCTATTGGCTTAGAGAAGGGACATTCAAAGCATAAGAAGAGATCGAGGGTGATTTGGAAGTGATTCGCCCAAGAGGGGCAAAATCGTAATTTTGAGAAAATTTGAGGACGATTTGCCAAAAAGGGCAAAACCGTCATTTCGGAAGAGATTCGGAGTGAGAAATGTTGAAAATAGGATTGGCCACCTAAACTGACCAATTTCCTAATTTCCGACATTTTTTGGAAGTCCACAGGAATTTTTGGAGACAAATTACCCCTAAAGGGTAAAATTGTCATTTTTGGAAAGATCGGGAGGAGAAATCTCAAAAATTAGGATTGATCAGTTGATTATGACCATTCCTCAATTTTTGAGAATTTTTGGAATTTTTGTGAATTTTCTACAATTTTTCCTAATTTTTTTTTTCGATTTTTTTATGATTTTTTGATTTTTTTTTTTTCGGACCGGGTCAACCCGGTCAACGGACTGAGTCAACCCGGTCCACGGACCGGTCCGTCCGGTCCGGACCCGCGCCCGGACCGGGGTTCACCAAAACGGCGCCGTTTGGGTCTCGGCGAGCGCAAAATTTCGAAAAACCCCGCCTAAAACCGAGTGATGGTCTAGATTGCGCTACGTGGCGCGACAACGACGGCCGGATCCGTTGACCGGAATCGATGGCTCGGATCGAAGATGGACTAAATCTCTACCGCACGATTTAAAGGGACGGATCGACGGTCTAGATCGAATGGAGCTAACAAATCGTGACCGTTCGATCCCGCTATTTTTATTTTCCGAAAATGGTTTTTATTTATTATTTTGAATTTTCGAAATTTTGATCCAATGATCGGAATGGTGACGCATGGCCAAACCTAGGCCATGCGATCACAAAATATTTTTTATTTTTCGAAAAATGGAATATATTTAAAAAAAATGATTTTTATTTTTCGAAAATCGGAGATTTAGACACGCGGCGTACGGAGAGCCGTCAAATCAATTCGTTTGTTGTAACAGACTTGCCGACGTGGCTGCCACGTCGGTGACACCCGGGCGTTGACCGGTCAACAAATTCGCCTGAGGAGACGACCGGCGCCGGCGAACCTCGCCGGCGCCTCGCCGGAACTCGATTCCGACCCGCAACTCCGCCCGAAACGTCACGGTTTTCTCCTCGTTCGATCCCACCGCTAACCTATATCGAAATATCCCAAGTTCAGCCCTAAAAAAAGACTTGAACTAACCTAGACTGGCCTCCAATGTCCGGCCGAACCTGCAACTTCCGCGATCATAAGAAACAAAGACAAAAGCATCTCCAAAACTCAACGATTTTTGCGTCAAACGACTCCTCTTCATCTCTCGGAACGACATATATCAATCTTATATTCGTATTCGCCTAAAATCACGTAGATCAAAGGCGACCGGACATCCATGTCCGGCGAACTTCAAGCAAATCAACTAAGCACATTTTACTATATCGAAACTCCAAACTAATCCATCTAATATCATCCAATGAAGTGTAAGATACTTACCCATAGTCCAGCGGCTTCGATTTCAAGCAAGCGAGTTCGGGAGCTCGAGGTAGGCGGCGGGATTATGAGGTCGACACAAAGGGATTTCATGCACAAAAAGCACAAATAAAGCACAAACGCAGGTTCAGGGAGTCGCAGGAACATTCTCAACCAAAGAGCACGGAAAAACAACGATCTATTGTAACCGGACTTCGAGAAATTGAATCTGAAA